>NC_080704.1:131934880-132569575 GCF_030445035.2 Dasypus novemcinctus | reverse complement strand
TCTTTTTTATTTCTTTGAACAATGGGTTGCAGTTTTCTGAATACAAGTGTTTTAATCATTCATTAAGTATAGTCCAATGTATTCAAGTTTTATCTGTCATATTTTATTTTCACCATTATTTTGACATTTTAGTTACTTTTACTGATATTGATGAGAGTACATTGTGCTCCTTGTTACTTATTGTACATTGGCTTCTTGGATATGGATATCTATGTCCTTCAAAAGAGTTTGGAAATTTTCTACTATTATTTCTTCAAATATTGCTTCTACCTTTTTTTCTGCTCTTCTCCTTCTGGGACACCCATGACACATATGTCTGTATATCTCTTGCTGTCATTTATTTCCCTGAGAACTTATTCATTTTTTTCCCATTCTTTTCTTCATCTGTTCTTTTGTATGATCACTTTTGAGACTATTTCTTCAGGCTCACTACTCCTTTCTTCTGCCTCCCTGAATATTCTATATTCTATGATTCCAGTGTATTTTTTATTTCATTTATTACACATTTCATTCCTCTAAGATCTGCTATTTTTATATGTATGCTTTCAAATTCTTCTTTGTGCTTATCCAATATCTTCTTAATATCCTTTATCTCTTTAGCCATCTCATTGAATTTATTAAGGAGATTTGTTTGAACATCTGTGATTAGTTGTCTCAACTCCACTGTGTCATATGGAGGCTTATCTTGTTCCTTTTAGTGCACCATATGTTGATGTTTCTTGGTGTGGATTATAATTTTTGTTGGCTTACTAGATGTTCTATTCTGAGTGCAGTTTCTCTCCTTAGTTTAAGATTTTCTTGCCCTTTCTCTTTTGCTTGTTACATAGTAGGAGTCAAGGATATAGTTGGTACTGCAAGCTGTGGGAGCTCAAGCTGCCCTCATTACCCCAGGAACTGATGAAACTTCTCCCAACTTCCTCCATTGCCAGGAGTAGGGAATGAGCCACAGCTGTGTGTAATAATCCAAGTTCTGCAGGCCTAGACTCTAGTTGCCCCGAAAGACTGATGAAGCTTCACACACCTTTTTACCTTCATTGGGATGGGGATGGAGCTTCATGTGTGGGCAGCAATCTATACTGTATGGGTCCAAAATGACCAGAGTTGCCTTGGTAGATTTCCAAATATTTAGTTTGTGGCAGTAAACGTTTATGCTGTTACCAAGAAAGCCTGGTGCAGGGCTCAAAAGCTTCCTCCCTGCTAGAGGTGATACTGAAGGATAGGCTAGAGCTGCAGGTTTATCTGGGTGAAAGAAATGAGTCACTATCATCACTGTGATTTCTTTTTTTTTTTCTCATTTTAGTGTTTCTTTTTATTTTATTTTATTTTTTAAAATATTACATTCAAAAATATGAGGTCCCATTCAACCCCACCACCCCCACCCCCCACTCCCCCCACAGCAACACTCTCTCCCACCATCATGACACATCCACTGTACCTGGCAAGCACATCTCTGAGCATCACTGCACCCCATAGTCAACGGTCCACATTATAGCCAACACTCTCCCACACTCCATCCAGTGGGCTCTGGGGGGATCCACAATGTCCCATAATTGTCCATGAAGCACCACCCAGGACAACTCCAAGTCCCAAAAACGCCTCCCCATCTCATCTCTTCCTCCCATTCCCTGCACCCAGCAGCCACCATGGCAACTCTTCCCACACCAATGCCACATTTTCTCTGAAGACATTGGATTGGTTGTGTCCATTGCACATCTATGTCAAGTGGGGTCTTAGATTCCACATGGATACTGGATGCACTCCTCCTGCTTTCAAATGTAGACACTCTAAGTGCCATGGTGTGGTGGTTGACATTCTTCAACTCCATGTTAGCTGAGTGAGGTAAGTCCAATAAATCAGAGTGTAGGAGCTGAAGTTTGTTGAGGCTCAGCACCTGGGTATCATATTGTCAGTCCAGAGATTCAAATCCCCTAAATATATCTTAAACCCCAGCACCAACTACAATTCCAGTAAAGTAGCATGAAAGGCTTGTGAAAAGAGATCCCCTCTGAGTCCAGTTCTATCACACAGAAACACCAGCTCCAAAGAAGGGCCATCTGACATGGCAGTGCACCCCATCTGCCATGACCATAGAACCTGTGGGTCTCTTTATCCTTCAAAAGAAGCATACCTGGGGTTGTATCTACTTTATCTGTCTCTAAGACTCTGCTCAGTTGTGCATAAGGGCATTCCTTCTGACAACCTCCAGACTCTTTTTTAGAGACTCCTAGCCATATAAACTCATTTCTCCTTTCCATTTCCCCCTTACATTAGGTCAAACAGCATTTTGAAGTCATGTTATTATATGTAGACAGGGATATTCTGCTGATCTGCATTGAACCTTTAATTCAAGGTCATTTTCTAGTTGCATCTTCAGCTGGTATTTGGTAGTGATCCCTTGGTGCCAGGGAGGCTCATCCCCGGGTGTCATGTCCCACGCTGGGGGGAATGCACTGCATCTACATGCTGAGTTTGGCTTCAAGAGTGGCCACATTTGAGTAACATGAAGGTTGTCAGGAGGAAATTCCCAGGCACAATGCTACTCTAGGCCTTGTTCTTATTGCAGGTGTATAGGCTCACAAGCATAGCCATTAGTATCAGGAGCCCACTGTTGGACCCTCATTCCTTCCTGGTTCTTACCGTTGCACCTGGGGGACTGCTGCTGCTCCCCCAGGGACCACAACAGAGACCCCCCGGCCAGGAACCCAGTACCCTCCCAGCTGTTGTTTTTAATTGTTTCCACTATGAATATATCTAAACATTACCATGTACCCTGGACATATGCCCTGTATAACTCCCTGTCAACCATATATAGCCTGTCAATAACATCCCATATCAGCATTCCTCCGCCGCCATTGTTGAACCACTCTGTGATCCAAAACTTCCTGTAAAGTGAACCCCAACATAATGTCAGTTTCCCTTCTAGTAAAATGGAATATAGCGAAGAGTTTAAAGGATAGATCTAGAGTACATATTGATTTGGAAAAATTTCTACATCCTATCTTTTTCTTTTCTTTTCTTTTTCTAATTATTGAGCTTCTCTTCACAAGAGTCTTAGATCACAGTAATTCATATATACAATATACAGTACTCCCACAGATCCACCATAAAACTTTTTCCCTTCCACAGCAATAATCTTTTAACTTATTCATATCATATTTCCTGAAACTGATGTACAGATTCCAAAACAATAGCTTTCAAACAAGGTGACATCTGTGCTTACAATGTGGTCCATACTTTAGGATGTACAGTTTTTTAAATTTTTTAGTTATCCTATGTTTTCCATTATGGTTTACATTAATAGTCTGTCTTCCCCTATATGTTTTTGGTATAATATTACATGTTTTATATTCATCCTCGTGTACTCTCGCGAAACTCCTCTCTTGCCCCCACATTTACCTTGGTTCCATCCATTCCACATCCATTTTCCCCTCCCCTTGGGGCCCACAGCGCCAGCCAATCTCCATTTCCCGAGAAGCCATGTCCAGAGATACTTGCAGCAGTGTTCAGGACCTGATTTCTCAACTGCCCTAATGCCCTGGGAGCCACCCTTTCTGAAGAGAGATACAGTTCTCTCTATTTGATGGCATTAGTCCTCCGCAGGATGTGGGTCCACCCCAACTCTCACTTCTTGGGTCTCTACCCAATGGTACAACCCGCCCTGGTTAAATGAGCCTTCAGCCATTCCCCCGGAGCCCGTCCCGCATCAAACCATCCCCCCTGAGCATCCTAAATAGGTAACCCTCCTAATTATAATTTGATACGATTTTCTCAGCATTTTACTCTCAACCAACACCTGACACGCTCCTATGTTCGTATGTTGCCCCTTCCTCCCCCCAATTTTTTGGGCAATATTACCCCTACACCCATCACCAGCCCCCCTCAAACCTGCAAAGCCCCACCCGAAGGCAACCCCTTGCCCCCATTTTGTCCCTTCTTTGTGCTCATACTTACTGCCAGGTCATCATAGATTCCATCCCTGCAGACGTCAGCTCACATCCTTCCTCCACCACCCAAATTCCTGTAAGCCTCTTTTCCAGTCTCTAGCTCTCTGAGGCAGGTTGCTTATTTCATATCATTGAGGTCATGTAGTATTTATCCTTCAATGCCTGGGTTGCTTCACTCAACTTAAGGTTCTCAAGATTCATCCATGTTATCATGTGTGTTTGTAGTGTATTTGTTCTTACAACCGAGTAGTATTCCATTGTGTGTATATACCACATTTTATGGATTCACTCGTCTGTTGATGGGCATTTGGATGGATTCCAACTTTTGGCGATAGTGAACAATGCTGCTATGAACATTGGTGTACATATATCGGTTTGTGCTCTTGTTTTCAGTTCTGATGGGTATATACTCAGCAGTGGTATTGCTGGGTCATATGGCAAATCTATGGTTAGTTTTTTGAGAAACCGCCAAACTGTCCTCCAGAATGGTTGGATCCTTCTGCATTCCCACCAGCAGTGGATGAGTGTTCCCCTTTCTTCACATCCTCTCCAGCATTTGTATCCTTCTGTTTTTTTCATAGCTGCCAATCTTATGGGAGTAAGATGGTATCTGATAGTAGTTTTGATTTGCATTTCCCTGATAGCTAGAGATTTGGAGCATTTTTTAATGTGTTTTTTAGCCATTTGTATTTCTTCATTGGAGAAGTGTCTGTTTAAATCTTTTTCCCATTTTTTAAATGGGTTGTTTATCTTTTTATTTTCAAGATATAGGAGTTCTTTAAATATGCAAGTTATAAGTCTCTTATCAGATATATGGTTGCCAAATATTTTCTCCCATTGTGTGGATTCCCTTTTTACTTTCTTGACAAACTCCTTTGAGGTGCAGAAGGCTTTAATTTTGAGGAAGTCTCATTTGTCTATTTGTTCTTTGGCTGCTCGTGCTTTTGGTGTGATATTCATGAATCCATTTCCTATTACAAGGTCCTGTAGATGTTTCCCTACACTGCTTTCCAAGATCTTTATGGTCTTGGCTCTTATATTTAGGTCTTTGATCCATCTTGAGTTGATCTTTGTATAAGATGTGAGATGGTAATCCTCTTTCATTCTTCTACATATGTCTATCCAGATCTCCAGGCACCATGTGTTGAATAGGCCATTCTCTCCCAGTTGAGAGGGTTTGGTGGCTTTATCGAATATTATGTGGCTATATATATGAGGTTCTATATCAGAGCTTTCAATTCGATTCCACTGGTCTGTTTGTCTCTCCTTATGCGAATACCATTCTGTTTGCACTACTGTAGCTTTGTAGTATGTTTTGAAGTCAGGTAGTGTGATTCCTCCAATTTCGTTTTTCTTTTTCAATATGTCTTTGGCTATTCAGGGTCTCTTTCCTTTCCAAATAAATTTCATAGTTAGTTTTTCTAGTTCCTTAAAGAAGGCTGTGTTGATTTTTATTGGGATTGCATTGAATGTGTAGATCAGCTTTGGTAGGATAGACATGTTAATAATATTCGGTCTTCCTATCCATGAACAAGGAAAATTCTTCCATTTATTTAGGTCTTCTTTGATTTCCTTGAACAGACTTGTATAGTTCTCTGTGTATAAGTTTTTTACCTCTTTAATTCAATTTATTTCTATGTATTTGATTTTTTTATTTACTATTGTGAGTGGTATTTATTTCTTGGTTTCCTCCTGTTGGTGTACAGAAATGCTACTGATTTTTGTGTATTGATCTTATAACCTGTGACTTTACTGAACCCATTTATGAGTTCTAGAAGCTTTGTTGTAGATCTCTCAGGGTTTTCTATGTATAGGATCATGTCATCTGCAAATAATGAAATTTTGACTTCTTCCTTTCAAATTTGAATGCCTTTTATATCTGGTTCTTGCCTCAGTGGTCGAGCAAGTACTTCTAAGACAATGTTAAATAGGAGTGGAGACAATGGGCATACTTGTCTTGTTCCTGAGTTTAGAGGGAAGGATTTCAGGATTTCTCCATTGTAAACAATGTTGGCTGCAGGTTTTTCATATATACTCTTTATCATGTTCAAAAAGTTTCCTTGTATTCCGATTTTTTGGAGTGTTTTTATCAAGAAGGGGTGCTGTATTTTTCAAATGCTTTTTCTGCATCTATAGATATAATCCTGTGATTTTGTTCCTTCAATCTGTTTATATGGTGTATTACATTGATTGATTTTCTTATGTTGAACCATTCTTGCAAACCTGGAATAAATCCCACTTGGTCGTGGTATATAATTCGTTTAATGTGTTGTTGAATATGATTAGCAAGTATTTTGTTAAGTATTTTTGCATCTAGGTTCATTAGAGAAATTGGTCTGTAATTTTCCTTTCTTGTGGTGTCTTTGTTTGGCTTTGGTACTAGGGTAATTTTGGCATCATAGAAGGATTTCGGCGATGTTCCTTCTGTTTTGATTTTTTGGAATAGTTTCAGCAGGATTGGTGTTAGTTCTTTCCGGAATGTTTTGTAGAATTCACCTTTGAAGCCATCTGTCCCTGGGCTCTTCTTAGTTGGGAGATTTTTAATGACTGATTCTATCTCTTTGCTTGTGATTGGTTTGTTATGATCATCAATTTCTTCTTTCATCAATATGGGCTGCTTACGTGTTTCTAGGAATCTCTCCATTACCTCTAAATTGTCATTTTTGTTGGAATATAGTTTTTCAAAATATCCTCTTATGATAGTCTCTGTTTCTGTGGGGTCAGTGGTGATATCACCTTTCTCATTTCTTATTTTGTGTATTTGCGTATTCTCTTTTTTTTTCTTTGTTAGTCTCACTAAAGGTTTGTCAATTTTGTTGATCTTCTCAAGAAACAAGCTCTTGGTCTTGTTTATCATTTCAAGTGCTTTCTTATTTTCTATTTCATTTAGTTCTGCTCTTATCTTTCTTATTTCCTTCCTTCTTCTTCCTGTTGGGTTACTTTGTTGTTGTTTTTCTAATTCCTTCAAAAGTGCAGTTAGTTCTTCAATTTTTGCTCTTTCTTCTTTTTTGATATTTGAATTTATGGCTATAAACTTCCCTCTCAGTACTGCTTTTGCTGCATCCCATAAATTTTGGTATGTTGTGTTATCATCATTTGTTTCAATGTAGTCATTGATTTCTTTTGAGATTTCCTCTTTGACCCACTGTTTTTCTCAGAGTGTGCTGTTTAATTTCCAAATCGTGGTGTGAAATCTGGGCCTCTGTCCCTTGTAAATTTCCAGCTTCACTCCACTGTGGTCAGATATATTGTTTTGTATGATTTCCATGTTTCTGAATTCATTAAGCCTTTCTTTGTGGCCTAGCATATGGTCAATCTTGGAGAATGTTCCGTGTGCGCTTGAGATAAATGTATATCCTGCTGTGTTTGGGTGTAATGATCTATATATGTCTATTAGATCCAGTTCCTCTAATATACAGTTCAAATATTTTGTTTCTTTAGTGATTCTCTTTTTGAGATGTTCTGTCCAGAGTTGATAGTGGTGTATTAAAATCCCCCACTATATTTGTAGATGCATCTATTTTTCCACTTAGTTTTTCCAGCGTTTGCCTCACATATTTAGAGGCACCCTAGTTAGGAGCATAAATATGATCGTTCGATCTTCTTGACAGATTGTCCCTTTCACTAAAATGTAGTATCCTTCTTTGTCTCTCACAATTTTTTTGCATTTAAAGTCTATTTTGTCTGATATTAATATAGCTACTCCTGCCTTTTTTGAGTTATTGTTTGCTTGTATGATTGTTTTCCAGCCATTCACTTTCAACCTCCCTGAGTCTCTGGGTCTATGATGTGTCTCTTGTAGACAGCATATAGATGTGTCATATTTCCTTATCCAATGTCCCAGTCTGAATCTTTTGATAGGTGAGTTTAATCCATTGACATTCAGTGTTATTACTTTCAGGGAATTATTTGTGTTAGCCATATTTTGATTGGATTTGTGTTTGTCATATTTTGTTTGTATTTTGTTTTCCCTTCTCTTTTTGTCTTTTTTGTTGCTCTTACACTCTCCTCCAACTCTGCCTGTCCTGTTTTTTCCTTTCTTCCTGCAGAACTCCCTTTAGAATTTCTTGAAGGGGAGGTTTCTTGTTGGCATACTCTTTCAGTTTCTGTTTATCTGCGAATATTTTGAACTCCCCATCATTTTTGAATGCTAGTTTAGCTGGATAGAGTATTCTTGGTTGGAAATTTTTTTCCTTTAGTACCTTGACTATACCATACCACTGCCTTCTTGCCTCCATGGTTTCAGATGAGAAATCAGCACTTAATCTTATGGAGCTTCAATTGTATTTGATGGTTTTCTTTTCTCTTGCTGCTTTTAGAATTTTCTCTTTGTCTTGAGCATTGGATAAATTGACAAGTATATGTCTTGGGGTGGACCTGTTGGGGTTAATGACCACTGGAGTGCACTGTGCTTCTTGGATGTGTACATCTGTCTCTTTCAGTAGATTTGGGAAGTTTTCAGCCATTATTTCCTGCAACACTCCTTCTGACCCCTTTCCCTTCTCTTCTCCTTCTGGAATGCCTTTAATACATATGTTTGTGCATTTTGCATTATCATTCAGGTCCCTATGTCCTAGCTGGATTTTTTCTATCTTTTTATTGACCACTTCTACTATCTGTTTGATTTCCAATGCACTGTCTTCCACATCACTAATTCTCTGCTCTGCCTCTTCTAGTCTGCTGATATTTGCTGTGAGTTTATTTTTGATTTCTTGAACTGTGGTGTTCATTTCCATCATATCTGTTATTTTTTTGTGTATGTCTGCAATTTCCCCTCCAATGTTGTCTTCATGTTGTTAACCTCTTCCTTTACTTCATCAAATTTGTTGGTGATAAATGTTCTGAGATCTTTCCTTGCTTGTGTGAAGTTCTGCTCCCCTTCCTGATTTTTAGTTTGTTGATTGGATTCAGCCATGTTTTCCTGATTACTGGTTTGGTTTGTAGATTTTTGTTGCTGTCTGGTCATTAATTTTTCTTGATGGGTTTAATCAGTTCCTTAGCTTCTTTGTCTAGTCTGGAGATTAATTATCTGTTGTTTTTGCGTAAGTGTTATATCTTCTCTTTGTCACTTTTTTCTTCTTATTCTAATTTCTTATTGCTGGTTAAGTTCACTTTAAAGGAAAGTATTAGTGGCGGGGAAAGGTAATTGTGTAAGCAAGGAAAAAGTGTGAAGTAATATTGGTGATAAATGTTAACAAAGCAACAATATGAGTTCTGGGAGGATGGAGGTTTAATTCATGTAAATTGTGTATAGTTTTAGCAGTAGGTAGAGTACCTATAATGAAGTAGACAACTGAATATGGGAGGAATATCGTATGAACTAAAAAACTATTTTTTTCGTGATAGAGGGAAAGAGAAAAAAAGGTAATAGTTTCAAGAGTGGATAACAGACAGAAAACAAAACAAAGGTATTAGAAATTAAGAGTTAGACACTTTGTGGATCAAAGAAAGGGAGGTGGATTATAGGAGAGATAGTAGATGATGGAGGATATCAAGATGTAGGGGAAAGGGGATAGTGTAGATAGCCAAAATCTATTCACACAGAAATGAGGCAGTGGAGGATGAGGAAACTCAGCAAATGTGAGGTGTTTCCTGCAGCACCTATTGTATTGTTAAGATAAAATAGAATAAGAAGAAGATGGGGGACAAGAGAGAGAGGAAAAAAAGAAACTTTGGGGGATACGCTGGGAGAAAAGACTAGGGGATAATGAATGCCAGGAATCAGAACATTAGAAAAATAGAATAAAAAATAAAAATAGAATAAGAATAAAAACAAAACAAAACAAAGAAGAAAAAATGCAAATGTTGAGGGCTAGGACATTCAAGGACCTCAGGTGGACCTCAGGGCATGGTGGATTCAGGGATGGAAAGTCTGAGATATTGAGGACTCAAGAGGTGTGAGTCTCTGGGGTGTGGGCCACCAGAGTTCAGGGGACTCAGACCTGGCAACCTCAAGTCCGGTTAACAGGAAGCCTGGGAGCACCACAGTGCATCACAGCCTTCAGGGATGCCCGCAGCTGGGTGCCAGCCCTATGGGTGAGCTCACATCCACAAGCTCTATCCTGTGTTCTGTACCCTACACTTCTCTCACTCACTAGGGTCTATTGTGTGGTATATGACCAATTGACTTCAAGAACCCTCCCATCCTGTGGTCCCCTGAAATGGCCACCTGGGGGCGCCTCTAGGCTGCAGCCAATTTAATGACTCAGATCAATATCCAGGTCTGGGGAGGGGCTCCAGCCCGAAACACTAATAACAGAGTCCAAACCCGAAATTCCCACACTTCACAAAATATTCACCTAATCAGCTTCCAAACGTCTCCCACCCTACGAGACCCTGGTAGTGTCTCTTTGTTGCTATCACTTTAAGACCGCTGTAGATCAGCAGCCGGGCTTGGGGGGGGCATGGCTCTATGCGGAAGCGCTATTGTTTGTGTCCGCAATCAAAAACTCCCCCCGCTTTGCCACAAAACTCCCGTCCATCTGCCCAAATCAGTCTGCAACTGCCTCCCGTCCCACCAACCCCCCAATAGGCTGCCCAGGGCCCATGAACTCCCCAGTACTGCATAGCCTCCAAAGAAAAGAAAAAAAAAACCCCGCCGCAGTGGATCCCTGCACTGCGGCAGCGCCCGATGCCGTGGCTCTGCCCACCCAAGGAGGGAATCTTCCGCAAGGCTGGGATCTCTGTGTATATTTCACAGACGCATCCTCTCTGTTACCTTCCCTCCAAATTGATGTCCAGACATCTCCCAACCAGCAAAAATCCCGAAACAGCCTGGTCCCAAAGAGCCTCCAACGGCCCCCAGCCGACTCCCTGCAGGAGAAACTATCAGGGAAGTTCACTTAGCCACCATCTTGCCTCGCCTCCCATCACTGTGATTTTCAGTCAGCCCAGCTTCCCCTCTTGCTGAGGGTGGAGTCAACATGGCAGCTATCAGCCTTTTTCTAACTTGAACAGGCTCAAACTTTACCTATTCTTATGGTTTTACTTTAGCCATCTAAATTTACTAATCAATATCTTAAATTGATGGCCAACCATTTCTCACTTCCCCATTTTTAGGAAATAGAGCTTCCAATTTCAGCCATAGAAAAACTCCTGCATTGGCTCATGCCTCCAGAGTAAGATGATTGCCAGACTCTGGAGTGAGTCATGTGTTTTCCTCAGTAGGCTGGTGCAGGTCACCCAGGCTTCCACTCTGCCAGAGGTGGGGCTTGGGTTTAAGATAGAGCTGGATCCTGATTTGAATGTGTAGAAGCTGGTCCTTACTATCACTTGGATTTTAAGTCTGTTCCACTTCCCGTTGTGCCAGGGGCAGGGTTATGATGGCAGCTACCAGCCTCTTTATTACTTGGATGTGTTCAGATTTTAGGTGTTCTTAGGATTATACTTGAGCATGCTGGATTTACTCATCAGTAGCTAAGATTTATGCCCAATTGTCTCTTCTTCCTCCATTTTTGGGAAGTGGAGCTTCTAGCTGCAGAATTGCTCCCAAGGTGGTGTGTGCTCTCAGTGGAGGATGGGCACTGATCTCCATGGCATGGAGCACTCTACTTCTGAGTCTTCTCTGAAGATGGGCAGTCTTCTCCTCCCTTTCCACCAAGGATGTTGCAGGGTGCTCTTCTGGCTTCCTGGAGCCCCCTAATAGGTGCTTTAGGTAGCTCTGTGTGATCACTAACTTCTCTGGAGCATGAGCTGAATCTAGGATCTCCTTACTCTGCCAACTTCTTGCTGATTGTTCATACACGAGGGGATTTTAAAGTTTGGAATAAGTTGAATCAAATAGTAAGGAAGAGCTGGGGAAAAAATAAACAAGAGAGAGAATTTGGCCATCAGAGCAAATTCAACAACACAATCAAATGTCTAAACATCAGCAAAAAAATATAGGACAAGATGGCTCAGTCAAATGAACAACCCAAATATCCTTAAGTAATACAGGATTTAAGAAAATTAAGCAATGATAATAATACAACTCTTTTAAATCAATTCAAAGAAAATTGAAAGAAAATATGACTAAAGGGATATAGTATATTAAGAAGGTACTGGGTGGGCATAAAGAACAATGTGACAGCCTATAAAGAAAAGTAACAGTTTATGGGAATGAAAGACACAATGGAAGAGATTAAAAATATGTTAGAAGCACATAGGAGCAGATGAGAATTGCTTGAAGATGGAAGTAGTGTTTTTAAAGACAGAATGAGTTGTATCTACAAAGTGCTGGTGTCCCTGAGGGCTGCGACTAACAGGTTCTATGGTCATGGCAGTTGGCTCTGGAGTTCAGTGCCTTGTCAGTGGGCTGCACTTTGGAATTTGTGTTCCTGAATGTGATGGAGTTGGACTTAGATGTGACTTTTCTACAAATGTTTCTTCTGTCACTTTAACCAAACCTGTGGTTGGTGCTGTGGTTGGTGTAAACACAGGAAATTTGAACCTCTGGAATGACTATGTGGTAGCTGGGCCCTGAGCCTCAGCAGAGTTGCAACTGCTACTCTCCTGTTCATTGGACTTACCCAGGACAGCTAACGGGGGGGTGAAGATAGTCAACCACCACAACAGGGAATGAAGAGTGCCTACAACTGCAAGCAGGAGAATCACATCCATCAACCATGTGGGTTCTAAGCCCCCTCTCAATTAAGAGGTGGAATGGACATCACCATCCCAGGGTGCACAGGATGGAGAAATACAATTTGGATTACAGTGGACTTACTCGTATTCTACTACAGAACTATTGTGACTATTAATGGAAGGTACTATAGCATTGGAGTTATTCTAAATGACATTGCAGAGATAGATGCTGGACATTATATATCCTGCCATTAACCACTGAATGTACAAGGGGATAGTGTAAACTACAATGTGGACTATAATCCATGTGGTGCAGCAGTGCTCCAAGAAGTATTCACCAAATATCATGGATATTCCTCAATGATGAAGGAGGTTTTTGATGTGGAAAGAGTGGGGGGTGGGGGTGGGGTATGTGGGGCCCTCTTATAGTTTTTAATGTAACATTTTTGTGATCTCTGTATCTTCAAATAAATACAATAATTTTTTTTTAAAAGTCAGAATGACTCAACTAGAAAACACAGGAAAAAAGAAAGAGAAGAGAATTGAAAAAATGAAACTGTGTTTCAGGGAATTGAATTACAACATGACACACACAACCATACACATTATCGGCAAGAAGGAGAAGCAAATGGAAAAGGGGCAAACAGAATATTAGAGGAAATAATAACTGAAAACTTCCCCAAAATATATGAAAAACATTAATAACAATATCCAAGAAGGACAATGAACCCCAAACTGAATAAATATGAATAGATTTGCCCTGAGACATCTACTATTCAAATGGACAAATATCAGATATAAAGAGAGGTTTCTGAAATCAGCAAGAGAAAAGCACAGCATTACATACAAGGGAACCTCAATAAGAGTGAGTGTCAACCTCTCATTAGAAACCATGGAGGAGAGAAGAAACTGGTATTATGTATTTAAGTTACTGAAAGAGAAAAAAGACAGTAAAAACTCTGTATCCAGCAAAGCTATCCTTTAAAAATGTGGATTAATTCAAAACCTTCACAAACAAAAACTGGGAATAAATGTTAAAAAGAGACCAGAATTACAAGAGATACTAAATGAAGTGTTGTAGCCTGAAAGAAAAAAAAAATAAGGTGAGGGACATGGAGAAGAGAATAGAAATGAAAATTATTAGGAAGAGTAAATTAAAGGGTAAAAAGACTAATAATGGTATGATATGACAACACAAATCCCAAGGACAAAATGAATGAAGTAAGCACTACCTTTAAAGTAATAACATTGAATGGTAATGGCTTGAAATCCCCAATCAAAAGGCATAGATTGATAGAATGGGGAAAAAATGAGCCATCTATATGTTACCTACAAGAGACTCACCTCAGATTTAAGGACACTCCTGGGTTAAGAGCAAAATATTCAAAAAGATATTCCATGCAAATATTCCAAAAATTAGCTAAAATAGTGAAACTAATATTGGACAAAATAGATTTTAAAATTAAAACTGCCATAAGGAATGAAGAAAGTCTTTATATATTAATAAAGAGGGTAAGAAGAAATAACTATATTAAATATTTATTTACCTAACATGACTGCCCAAGATACACGAGTGACAGTCTGACAAAGCTGAAGGGAAAACCAGATGTGTCTACCATAATAGCTTGAGAATTCAATAAACCAATATAAGTATTGGATAGAACATCTGGACAAAGTATAAACAAACAAAGAGTTTGAAAAAATATGAAAATGAACTAGACTTAACAGATATCATTTCAACCCAAAACAGCAGTTTATGCATGCTTTTCAAGTGCCCATGGACCCTTCTCCAAGACAGACCACCTGTTCGGTCACAAAAGAAGTCTCAATTAATTTTAAAAAATGCAATTATACAAAACACTTTCTCTGATCATAATGAAATGATGCTGAACATCAATAACAGACAAAAGAAGTGAAGATTCATAAATATTTGGAGATTAAACAAAAAACTCAAATAATCAGTGGGTTAAAGAAAAAGTGCAAGAGTATTAAGCAAATATATTGAGATGGATGAAAATGAAAACACAACATTTCAAAACCTAGGGGGCACCACAAAGGAAGTGCTGAGAGGGAAATTCATAGGCCTCAATGCTTTCATTTAAAAAGAAGAAAGAGCTAAAATTAAAGATCTAACTACACACCTGGAGGAAGTAGAAAGAACAAGAAATTAATCCCAAAGCAAGCAGAAGAAATAATAGTAAAAATCAGAGCAGAAATAAATGAAATTGAGAACAAAAGGAATAATCGAAGGAATAAGAAAATATTGGGTTCTTTGAGAAGATCCAAAAAATCAACAAACCCTTAGCTAGACTGAAAAGAAAAAAAGAGTGTAGATGCACAAAAATAAAGTCAGAAATGAGAGGGGGACCTTATCCCTGACCATGAAGAAATAAGAGAAATCATAAGAGAATAGTATGATCCAAAAAACTAGACAATGTAGAGGAGATGGACAAATTCCTAGAAACATACAAACACTTATCCTGGAAGAAATAGATGACCTCAAAAATCCAATCAAAAATGAAGACTGAAGCAGTCACCGAAACCCTCCCAAATATGAAAAGCTCTGGACCAATTGGTTTCACAGGTGAATTTTAGCAATCATTCAAAGATGATCTAATTACAGTGTTGTTCAAGATCTTCCAAAACCCTGAATAAGAAAGAATGCTACCAAACTCACACTATGAAGCCAACATCACCCTATTAGCAAAACCAGATAAAGATACTCCAAAAAGAAAATTACAGACCAATATCTCTAATGAATATAGATGCAAAAATCCTCAACAAAATACTTGAAAACAGAATAAAAAAGCACATTAAAAGAATTATACACGATGACCAAGTGAATTTTTTCCAGGTATGCCAGAGTGGGTCAGTACAAGATAAACAATTACTATCATAAATCACATTGATAAATTGAGGAATAAAAGTCACATGATCCAATCAATTGATGAAGTAAAGGCATTTGACACAACACAGCACCCTCCCTTGATAAAAAAAATAAGATAGACATAGAAGGAAGTTTTATCAACATGTTAAAGTGCATTTTTTAAAAACCCACAGCATTGTATGATGAAAGACTGAAAGCTTTGCTGCTGAGATCTGAAATAAGACAAGGATGCCCACTATCACCATTGCTCTTCACTATTGTTTTAAAAGTCCCTTCTGAAGCAATCAGTCTAGGTAAAGAAATAAAAGGCACGCAAATAGGAAAAGAAGGAATAAAAGATTTAATATTCACTGATGATGTGATCCTTTATCTAGACAATCCTGAAAAATCTACAAAAAAATTACCATAACTAGAGAGTTTTAAATAGGCACACCCTTTCCAAGAAGAGTTAGTTCAGACAGTTAATCTGCCAAACTTTTGTGAATTAAAACCAGAGATATCTACTAAAACATGTTGGTCTGGATTTGTGCCTAACCCAAATATTACAGTTTTTCAAAATATTTATTTATTGGACCACCAGCAAGATGGAGCCAGAGTAAGGAGCTCCTAGAGTCAGTTCCTGCTACACGGCAGTTAGTAAACAACCAGAGCTATCTGGAGCTAGCCAAAGCACCTGTTAGGGGCTCCAGAAGTAGAAGAGCATCCTTGAAGGAATAGGAGGAAACTGCTCATCTGCTGAGTAGATTCATAAGTAGAGCACTCCACGCCAGTGAGGCTGGTGCTGATCTTGCACTGGAGGCACAAGCTGCCTCAGGAGCTGTTCCATGGCTGGAATTGAAAACTTCACTTTCCAAAATTGGGGGAGTAAGGGACAGTTGGGCAGCAACTTCAGCTACTGATGAGTAAATTCAGCAGGCTAAGTATAATCCTAAGAACAGCAAAAGATTGAGCCTGTCCAAGTCAGAAAGAGGCTGGTAGCTGCTATATTAACTCTGTGCCTGACATGAGGGAAAGCAGGGCAGACTGAAAATCATGGGGCTTGTAGGGACCGGCTTCTTTCCATGAAGATCAGATGACAGCTCTAGCATAAGCCCCAGCCCCACCTCTGGCAGGGAGGAAGGGAGACCTGTGCCAACCTCTCCAGGAAATTATCAGCCAAGGCAAAGAGATCAGTGATTATCCTACTTTGGCAGCTCAAGCTGCCCCAGGAGCTTTTCTGTTGCTGGAAATGGAAGCTCCATTTTCCAAAAACAGGAGAGGGAAGAAACAGTTGTCTACCAATTTCAGCTACTGATTAGTACAGCATAAGGTATAACCCTAGGAACCTAGGAATCCTAGGAAACCTAGGAACAGCCCAAGTTTGAACATGTCCGAGTCAGAAAGAAGACAGTGGCTGACATTTTGACTTCACCACCAACATGAGGGGAAGCCAGACTGACTGAAAATCACAGTGAGGGTAGAAACTGATTTCTCCCACCCAGATTTGGCAGGTCAGAGGGCTAGCAGGCCCTGCAGGTAACTTTGGCTGGCACAGACTGAATAATCAGAAGTCTACTGGGGAAAATGCAGTCATCTTTGGCTCACACTACATAGATTGCTGCCCACACCTGCAGCTCTATCACAGCCCCAAGCAGGGGAAAAAGGGGTGTGAAGCTTCCTCAGACTCTCTGGGCAACGACAGTCTAGATCTGCACTACTTGGATTATCCCACACAGCTGTGACTCTGTCCCTATCCCTGGGAAAGGAGAAAGTTGGGAGAAACATCATTGGTCCCTGGGAAAATTCAGGCAGCTTTAGATTCCACAGCTTATAGTACCACCTACATCCTTGGCTCCTACTGTGCAACCAGCAAGGGAGAAAGGCCTGGAAGCATAAACTAAAGAGAAAAACTGAACCCAGAATAAGTACTCTAGGAAGCCAGATGCGAAGACACCAACAAAAAATTACAATCCACACCAAGAAACAGGAAGTTATAACCCTGTTAAAGGAACAAGATAAGCCTCCAGATGACATAAAAGAGTTGAGAAAACTAATTAGAGATATTCAAACAAATCTCTTTAATAGATTCAATTAGATGCCTAAAGAGATTAAGGATATTAAAATGACCTTGAATAAAGTGGTCAACTCAGACAGGCAGAATATCTCAGGCTACATGTAATATCAGGTGTTAAAAACTGCTTTTTGACTTTGGATAAAAGGGGGAAATGGAAATGACAAGTGAGTTTATATGACTATAAGTCTCAAAAAAAAGAGTCAGGAGGTCATCAGAGGGGTGATGCTTATGCACGCCTCAGCAAGGTACCAGAGACAGACAAGGTCGATGGAAACCCAGGTGCTGCTTCTCCTGAGGGCTGCAGAAACCCACAGGTTCTATGGTCATGGCAGATGACTCTGGAGTTCAGGGCCATGTCAGTTGGCCCTACTGTGGAGCTTGTGTTCCTGAGTGTGACAGAGTTGGATTCAGATATGACCTTTCTACAAAAGTCTCTTCTGTTACTTTACTGCACCAGTGATTGGTGTTTGTGTTGGTATATGCTCAGGAGACCTGAATATCTGGACTATCCATGTGATGGCCAGGTCCTGGCCCTCAGCAAACTTACAGCTCTTACCTTTCGGTTTGTTGGACTTACCTTGGCCAGTTGACAGGGAGGTGAAAAGGGTCAACCACCACACCAGGGAGCCTACAGCTGCCAGCAGGAGAATTGCATCCATCATCCATGTGGAATGTAAGCACCCACTTGATGTAGAGGGGCACTGGACATAAACATCCCAGGATTCCTAAGATAGAGGAATGGAGTATGGATTAGAGTGGTCTTACTGGTGTTCTGCTGGGGAACTGTTATGATTAGTAAGGGAAGAAATTTTAGTAGTGATGTGGAGATGGTGGCCACGGTGGCTGCTGATGGTAGGGAGATGGAAGAAGAGATATGGTGTGGGGGCATTTTCAGGATTTGGAGTTGTCCTGGGTGGTGCTGCAGGGATGGATGCTGGACGCTATGTGTCCTGCTGTGGCCCACCGGGAGGACTGCGGGAGAGTGTGGACTACAATGTGAACCACCATCCATGTGGTGCAGCTGTGCTCCAGAATATATTCACCAGGTGCAGTGCATGTGCCACAATGATGGAAGATGGCAAGGGTGGAGTGGGTGGGGTGGGAGGTATATGAGGACCTCATATTTTTTTAATGTAACATTTAAAAGAAAATAGAGAAGAAAAAAGAAGATATTGGCGGAGCACAAAGAATAATTTGAAAGCATACATAGAAAAATAGATTTTATTGGAATGAAAGGCACACTAAATGAAATTTAAAAACTATTGGAATCATATAATTGCAGATTTGAGGAAGCAGAAGAAAGGATTGTTGAGCTTGAAGTAATGACCTCTGAAAGTGATCATATAAAAGAACAGATCAAGAAAAGAATGGAAAATATTGAACAAGGTCTCAGGGCAAAAAATGGCAGCAAAAGCATGCAAACATATGTGTCATGGGTGTCCCAGAAGGTGAAGAGAAGGGAAAAGGGGTAGAAGGAATATTTGAAAAATAATGGGAGAATATTTCTTAACCCTATTGAAGGACAAAGATATCCGTCTGTAAAACACAATGTACACCCATCTGAAAAAAAATCCTAATAGAACAACCTGAGACACATACTAATCAAAATGTCATACGCCAAGACAAAGAGAGAATTCTGAAAACAGCAAGAGAAAAGCAATCCATAACATACATGGGATAGCCAATGAGATTAAGTGCTGATTTCTCACCAGAAACCATGGAGGCAAGAAGACAGTGGTATGATATATTTAAGATAGTACAAGAGAAAAAATTCCAGCCAAGAATCTTATATCTGGCAAGATTGTCATTCAAAAATGAGGGCAAGATTAGAATATTCACAGAAACTGAAAGTATTTCTAACAAAGAGATCAGATTTTCAGGAAATGCTAAAGGGTGTGCTAGAGCCTGACAGTAGAGACAGTAGAGACAGTAGAGAGAGGCCTGGAAGAGAGTCGATAAATGAAGATTATATCTTTAAAAGTAAATAAAAGTGTCAAAATAATGGTGAAAATAAAATATGTCAGATAAAATTCAAATAGTCAGGAATAAACTTAATCAATGATATAAAGCTAAAGCACTTATATTCAGAAAACTGCAACTCAATGTTAAAAGAAATTTTAATAAAGGCCTAAATAACAAAGAACTTTCTATGCACAGATTGGAAGACTAAATATCATTAAGATGTCAGTTCTACTCAACATGATATACAGATTCAATGCAATTCCAATAAAAATTCCACCAGCATTTTTAATAAGAAAAATTGAAAACACTATTATCAAATTTCTTTGGAATGTTAAAGCATCCTGAATAGCCAGAAATATCTCAAAAAAGAAAAGCAAACCTTAATCTCCAGACTTTAAATAATATTACCTAGCTATAGTTGTAAAAACAGTATGGTACTTGCATAAAGATAGACACATAAACCAATGGAAACAAATGGATGGTTCAGAAGCATACCCTCACACATATGGTCAAGTGATTTTTGATTAGCCTGTCAAAACCACACAGCTCAGGCAGTACAGTCCATTAAATAATAGTGCTGAGAAATAGGATATCCATAACCAAAAAGAAAGGAAAGAGAACCCATATCTCACACCTTATCCAAAAATTAACACAAAATGGCTCAAAAACCTAAAAATAAAAGCAAGAACCTTAAAGCTTCTAGAAGAAATTGTAGGAAAATATCTTCAAGACCTGGTGGTATATGGGAGATTCTTAAGGGAGATAAGAGGAGGTCTGAGAGGAACTACTGATGTTCAATCAATGTATGTGGAAGTTTTAATTAGCTTTACTGTAATAGTGTGGAAATGTATAGAGTGGATGGTAAAAAATTGTGAGCAACTGCCAGTTCATAAATGGGGGTGTAGTTGAAAATCATAGTATAGGGATGTAAATGCCATTTGACAGAATGCTCAAGAATAATCTGGGAACTGAATAGCACAGTAAACCAACGGGTGGGTGAGAATTGTGGTTGATGGTTCAGATGCAAGAGTGTCCTTTGTGAGCTAGAGCAAATGTATATCACTATTGCAGGGTGTTGGGAATGTGGAGACGCATGGGAAAAATACAACTGGAGTGACCTATGGACTGTGGTTAGCAGTTATAATATAATATTCTTGCATCTATGCCAAAGATATAGTGTGTTCATAATTGGGCAGTATGGAAATTTGTGCCAACTATACACTATGGCTATGGTAACAATGAGATGATATTATCTTATCTGTAACAAATGTTCCACCACAGTGTGATATGTTGATAGAGGGATGCTTTTTGTGAATTCTGCACATGTCCATGACAGTTTTATAAGTTTACAGCTTCTGTTATAAAAATATATTTAAAAAATAATAACAGGGTGGTTTGGGGAAAAACACACCCAATATAACATAAGGACCATAATTTGTAGTAGGATTTTGACAATATTCTTTCATAATTTGTAACAAATATCTCACGACAATGCAAGGGGTTGGTGGAGGGTTGATGTATGCAACACCTGCATCATGTTATGCATGTTTGTTTTGTAAGTTCACAAATTTTACTATACTCTTTTTGTTTATATGTTATTCATATATAAATGATATAAAGATAATAATAATAGGGTGTGTTGGAGTAAAAGAATTTGTTTAGTGTTAATATTTTGACAAAGCTCTTTAATCATTTGTTAAAAATGTTTAACAACTATCCAAAGTATTGTTGGTAGAGTTATGAAATTCCTGTATGATGTTACATATTTTTGCTTTGTAAGTTCACAGCTATTAATATACTACACTTATTGTTTATGTATGAGTAATATACTTCAATAAATTTTATAAAAAGAAAAAAAATTATCAGAACCAGTATATGATTTCAGCAAAGTGATGGGATAAAAGATTAATATGCACAATTCATTAACATTTCTATGCACTACTGATGTGCAATCTGAGGCAGAAATTAGAAAAAAATCCATTTATAATTCTGACTGTATTAGGGTTCTCTAGGAAACAGAGTCAACAGGAGATATCTCTAAATGGTATGAGATTTTATAAGATTCTTTCAAGTTACTGTAGGTATATACAACCAGGTTCTGCAACAGGTTGCAAACCAGGGGATCCAATGAAAGTCCAATGAAGGTCTTTGATGAGTTTCCTGGAGATGTTGGCTGTCCAAATACAAGGTGAAAAGTTCTCTCTGTTGACATGACTTCCCCTTTTAAGGAATTCAAGTGATTGTTTAATATATCACTCAGATACTTAATTCTGGTAGCAATCTCTCTAATTGCTCATAGATATAATCAGACATAAATGTCCTTGTATTACAATTGGCCAAGTGCTTGCTTTATCAAACATCTGGGCACAAGTCCCTGGATGAGTTGACAAATTAACCTAACCATCACAGTAAATAAAACAATAAAATATTTAGGAATAACTTAGCCAAGGGCCTAAAGGACCTGTATTCAGAAAAGTAAAATCATTACTAAAAGAAACCAAAGGAAGACTTAGATAAATTGAAGGACATTCTGTGTTCATGACCTGGAAGACTATCGTCAAGATGTCAATTATATATATATAAACAAAACTGATTTACAGATTCAATGCAATCCCAATAAAATTCCCAACTACAGAAATGGAAAAAGCAATCATCAAATTTATTTGGAAGCATAAGTGGCCCTGAAGAGCCAAAAAGTTATTTCAAAGATAATGAAGTTGTAGGACTCTCACTTCTTGACTTGAATGCATATTATTTAGCTAGAGTGGTAAAAACAGCATGGTACTGGCATAAATACAGACACATTAACCAATGGAACTGAACCAAAACTCAGAAATAGACTCTCACATCTATAGTCAAGTGATTTTTCCAAAGTCGAAAAGCCCTCCCTGTGGGGCCAAAACAGTCTATTCAACAGATGATGCTGGGAGAACTGGATATCCATATTCAAGAGAAAGAAAAGAGATCTCTCTCTCAAACATTATACAAAAATTAACTCAATATATTGATATATTTGATCAAATCCAATATATTTGATCAAAGACACAAATATAAAAGTGACAAGTGCAAAACCCTTAGAAGAAAATGTAGGAAATTTTCTTGAGAGTCTTTTGGTATGCAATAGTTTTTTCAACCTTATACCCAAAGCACAATCAATAAAAGAAAAAATTGATGAATGGGACCTCCTCAAAATTAAACACTTTTGCACCCCAAAGGACTTTGTCAAAAGGGTAAAAATGTAGCCAACTCAATGGGAGAAAATATTTGGCCATCACCTATCCAATAAATCTTTAATACCCATGGTATACAGAGATGATACAACTCAACAATAAATAGACAAATTACCCAACTGAAATATGGGCAACACACTTGCAAAGGCAATTGTCAAAGAATAAGTGCAAATGGTAAAGAAACACATGAAAAAATGTTCAACACCACTAGGAATTATGGAAATGCAAATCAAAACTACAATGAGATAATTTATATCTATTTGACTGACCACTATTAAATAGACAATAAACTGCTAATGTTGGTAAGGATGTTGAGAGATAGGAGTGTTGATCCACTGTTGGTGGGAATGTAGAATGGTACAGCCACTGTGTTGGACTGCTTGACAGTTCCTAAGTAATTTGAATATAGAAATGCCATGTGACCTGGCAATACCATTATTAGGTATATACACAGAAAAGTTGACAGTAGAGACACAAACAAACATCTGCTCACCAATGTTCATAGGGGCATTATTCATGATTGTGCAAAGTTGGAAACAACCCAGGTGTCCATCAACTGAGGAGTGGATAAACAAATTTTGGTGTATACACACTGTGGAATATTATGCAGTGGCAAGAAATGAATTTATGAAGCATATGACAACATGGATGAAACTACAGAACATTATGTTGAGTGAAGCAAGACAGACACAAAAGGACAAATACTATATGATTTCACTATTATGAAATAAATATAATATACAAACTCATGGAAATAATTAGAATGTAGGTCACCAGAAATAAGAAGGAAGGTAGAGAATGGAAAGCTGATGTTTAATCATTGCAGAAATGGTACAGAGGTTGTTTGTAAATCTGTGGAAATGAATAGATATGATTAAAGTATATTATGGTGTTTGTAACTAGCGCAGCTATTATTTTGATATGACAGTGGTTGAAAGGGAAAGTCTAAGGTCATGTATATTACTAGAAGGAAAGCTTAAAATGCTAACATAGGGCTGTATAATATAGTGAAACCTCATGTAAAACATGAATGTGGGTGTCATTACATATTTAAGACCGTATTTACAAAATATAAATACAAATATATTAGAAGGAAAAAGAATAGCAACTATGTATGGCAGGAGAAGCATAGAGAGATTGAGAGGTGATGACTTTTGTTTGTTATTATTATTATTAGAATAATGAAAGTGTCTAAGAATGATTGAAGTGATGAATGCACAAATATGTGATTATACTGAATACCATTGATTGTGCACTTTGGATTTATGTTTTATTAATATGTATAAATAAAATTGATTGAAAAGTAAATCCCTTAAAAGAACAAAAATTAGGTAAAAGAGTAGGCAGTTCTCCAAAAGCATATACGAATGGCTAAAAAACACATGAAAAGATGTTCAGCATCACTTGCTATTAAGGAAATTTGAATCAAAACCGCAAGGACATATCCTTTTTCACATAATAGAATGACTACCCTTAAGCAGAAAACTACAAGTTCTGGAGAGGATGTGGAGAAGCAGGACTTCTCATTCAGTTTTGCTGAGAATATAAAATGATGTAGCCAGTGTGGGAGATTTTGGCATTTCCTTAGATAGCTAACTATGGAACTATCATATGAACCAGCAATCATACTGCAAGGTATATACCCAAGGGATGAAAGCAGAGATTCAAAAACATATTTGCACAACAATGTTCATAACTTTGTTATTCACAATTGTCAAAAAATGGAAGAAACCTAAGTGTCCACCAACCAATTAGGGAATAAACAGAACATGATATATACATATAATGGAATATTATTCAGACTTAAAAGAAGGAATGAAATTCTGATAGTTGTGACAACATGGATGAACCTTGAAGACATTTGCTGAGTGAAATAAGTCAGACCCAAAGGAACAAATATTGTATAATCTCAATGATATTAAATAATTAGAATAAGCAAACCCATAGAGTCAAAATATGTAATAAATTACCAGCAGGGAGGATTGGTATTGGGAATGGGGAGTTAATGCACACATTGTACATAATTTCTATTGGGGTAGATTGTAAAGTTTTGGTAATGGATAATGGTAATGGTAGCACAACATTTTAACTGTAATTAATAGCAAATCAATTATATATGTGAATGTGAATAAAATGGGAAATTTTAGGTTGAATATATGTCATCAGAATAAAAATGAAAAGGACAAACATAGGACACTGAAAAACATGATGAATCCTATTGCTAACAAATATTCATTAATGCAATGTGTTTGTAATACAGAGGTATATGAAAACTCTATATTTACATATTTTACAAATGATATTTTGTAAGCCAGTTTCTAACATAAGCAATTATTAATAAAGACAATAAGGGAAAGATTAAGATATTCCTAAATAAACAATAACTGAGGGAGTCCATGCCCACTAGATCAGCCTTACAAGAGATGATGAAGAGAGTTCTGCAACTTGAAATGAAAGGATAGTAGAAAATAGACTGAAGCTACATGAAGAAATAAAGATCTCTTGTAGTGGTAATTATATGGGTAAACATAAATATCAGTACTGTTTAATTGTTTTGTAATAGAACTTTTTATTTCTTGTAGTATTTAAAAGGCAAATGCATGAAATGTAATGATAAATCAGTGGTTTGGAAATCACAAGGCAAAATCACGTAAATTGTGAAGAGAACTATATAATAGTGGGGAAATGAAGGAATATAGGAACATGGTTTGTGCATACTATTGAAGTAAATGTGGTGTCAAAGCAAATGTGATTCTTATAGATTTTGACTGTTAAATTTGAGCTCCATGGTGACTAAAAGGAAATAGAAAATATTTGAGGTCAGGAGACAGAAAGTACAGTGCAGGTTGCTAGGGGTGTGGGGCAGAAGGAATGAGGAATTAATGCATAATGGGTATACATTTTCTCTTTTGGGAGATGACAAAATTTTAATAAGGGAAGTTGGTTAGGGTACCACAGCATAGTGTACGTGATTAATCCCACTGAATGGTATACTTGGAAGTGTTTGAAATGGGAAAGTATACACTGAATATATGCTCCCCCAATTTAAAAAGAAAAAATTAAAAAGTGAAAATTAAGTACATCACCCTGAATAAGATCTAACAAGGGAGTAAGAAAGACCCCAAAAGATTCTGAGTGGAGGGAGAGCAAAGAATATGTGTAACAAGCAGTATTTTGGGACATTGGAATTGCCCTGAATGACATTTGCAATGACAGATACAGGCCACTATGGATTTTGTCAAAACCTATAAAATTGTGTGGTATGAAGTGCAAACTACAATGTAAAGTATAGAGCATGGTTAGTAGGAGTGCTTCAATACGTGTTCAGTTGTAACGAATGTACCACACTATTAAAGGATGTTGTTAGTGGGGGAATGTGTGGGAGAGGGAAGGTCGGGAGTATATGAGAAATCCTATATATATTACATAACATTTATACAATCTAAATCTTTAAAAATAAAAAAATAGTTCTATTTAAGGAACATACTTACTTAGGCTACACATGCTTTAAATTATATGTTGATCAAGCTGTCACCTTCTAAAATTAAGCTTACCATATACAAATCATGTATATGTTTTGTGTGAATACACATATAATTTTTATAGTATGTTCATTTATGCTCACTTAGTGGGTAAGAATGTTGACTTCTGTTTATTCACAGATGCCCCACTTTTTCCATAATGCCTAGATCAGTGTTCCCTGTAACTTATGGTGTAGTATGTGCAAAATAGACATTGAATAAATTCTTGTACTTAATAACATAATGGAACATACACAATGTGAGCATTCAATAAATATTATTCACAAGCAAAGCCTGTGCATAAGAACAAGGCCTAGAGATGCAGGGTGCCTAAGAGTTACCTACTGAGAGCCTCCATGTTGCTCAAATGTGACCAGTCTCGAAGCCAAACTCAGCATGTAAATGTGTTGCCTTCCCCCCAGCGTGGGACATGTCTCCTGGGGATGAACCTCCCTGGCACCGAGGGATTACTACCAAGTACCAGCTGATGATGTAACTAGAAAATGAGTGTGAATAAAAGGGTCAACTAGGACCAGCAGAATATCACAGTCTACATATAATACCAGGAGTTAAAAGTGCTTTTTGACCTGAATCAAGTGGGAAATGGAAAGGACAATATGAGTTTATATGACTATGAGTCTCCAAAAAGAACTGGGAGGTTATCAGAGGGGTTGCCCTTATGGACACCTGAGCAGAGTCCCAGAGATAGGTAAAGTAGATACAACCCCACTTATTGGTTCTCTGAGAGTTTCAGAGACCCACAGAGTCTATGGTCATGGCAGATGGAGTTCAGTGCCATCTCACTTGGCCCTACTTTGGAGTTTGTGTTTCTGTGCAATGGAGCTGGACTTAGATGTGATCTTTGTCCACAAGTCTCTCATTTTACTTTTACTGGAACTGTAGTTGGTGCTGACATTTAATGTATACCCAGGGGACCTGAATCTCTGGACTGACCATGTGATAGCCAGGCCCTGAGCCTCAACAGACTTGCAACTCCTGTACTCTGTTTTATTGGACTTACCCCACTCATCTAACATGGAGGTGAAGAAGTCAACCACCATACCATGGAGCCAAGACTGCCTGCAACTGAAAGCAGGAGAATTGCATACAGCCTCCATGTGGACTCTAAGCTCCCTCTTGATATAGATGTGGAGTGGATATAACCATTCTAAGGTCCACAGGATGGAGAAATAGAGTATGGATTAGAGTGGACTTGCCGATATTCTATTCATGAACTTTTGTGATTAGTAATCGAAGAAAACGTGGCATTGGTGGGGAGAAAGTGGCCATGGTGGCTCCTGGGGGTAGGGAGTGGGAGAAAAAGAAGAGATGTGGGGGTGTTTTGGGGACTTGGAGTTGTCCTGGGCGGTGCTGCAAGAACAGTTTTTAGACATTGTATGTCCTCCCATGGCCCACTGGGTGGAATGTGGGAGAGTGTGGGCTATGATGTGGACCACTGACCATGAGGTGCAGTGGTGCTCAGAGACGTATTCACCAAATGCAATGAATGTCTCATGATGATGGAGGAGATTGTTGTTATGGGGGGAGGAGTGGGGTGAGGGGGTGGAAAGTATATGGGGACCTCATATTTTTTGAATGTAATATTAAAAATATAAGGAAAAAATAATAATAAATAAATATTATTGATTGACTAGCTTTGTTAGGCTAAACACTTTCCTAAATGTCATTCAGGAGAATTATTTTTGAGTTTAAAGTCATTTATTTGCTATTATTCATCATGTTTAATTAATGGAAAGCTGGATGGCTTAGTAATTTATTTTGGAGTAAGCCTTCAAAATGATTATTGTTGACCCTAGTGTCCTCTACCTACATTTTTAGTAACCCCCCTCATCTAAATCACTGAATACTCTCCTTTCAAACCTCATTATCTTCTCAATTTTGCTACATAAACCTCTTTCACTTTACCTGTTCATGGACAGTAGATGAGTAGAAACAATGCACAAAAGTATTTCATGTTTTGCCTGACAGGTTTTAATATGATAAAGGAGTTTCTGTGAGGAAGAAAAAAGCCTAAGTATAAAGGCCAATTTTTATTTAGAGGAACTATAGCTTTAAATTAATTAAAACAAGGATGTGCTGCCTGAGAAAAAAGTTTGGTATTGATGCATACAAATACCAGTAGTCTACTACAATATTCTGAATGCATTAACTTAATAAAAAGTATACCTGAACTGAATAAGTCATGCCTAACAGAACATATTTTTCAAAATTGATGTGAAACTCCATCTACTTACTTCTAGCATAATCCTGTCCTAGAAATTTGTATCATAAATCCCTGACTTCAATCCTAGCTGCCACTATGCTATTAGAATTTGGAGAAACTTAAAGCTTAGGTCTTCACACTAATGCCAAAGTGTTTCTCTTTGTTAAAGACCTCTTGATTGATTTTAAAGTGAGTTCTCTTTAAAACAGAAGTTCTTAATGTTTTTTGTTCCATGAAACTCTGCCATTCAGGTGAAAACCATAGACCCCTTACTAAATTCACACTCTACCATGTATTATTTAATAAATATATCACACCTACACCAAAATGTCCTCACAAGAATAATTTTTCTTAATTTATTTAAATTTAAGATCACAGACACCTGGTGAAGAACTCCTGCTCTAAATTAAGGTTGGTCTATCTTACATCGGATTATTCTATTCTTTAAAAAAACTGTCATTTCTCTAATAAAGTCACCACCAATCTATTAATTCTTTCCAGGGCCTCCTTCTGATTACCTCCTGCAGCTCACAAAATGAATAAGCATTCTAAATTAGTAAGACCATCCAAATATTTTGCTCATATTTTTGTGCTCATTTACACATAGTGCAAGAGAATGGATTCTCAAAAAAAAACTACAAGATATTGAACAAATTTGGTTTTTAAAAAAACATCCTGAAAGTATGTACACAATATAAATCCCAAGATTCCCAGAAGCCTCCTTTAACACTGTATCTACCTTCCTAGATAAGGATACTTCCATGTCATAAAAAATATATCTTGATATATTTCCATGTCATATTTTTTATCAATTGCCAACCTACTAAAAAGCACCTGGTAATCAGTCTGCTTTACGATAAAGTACAGCAACTATATGT
The DNA here is from genome assembly GCF_030445035.2 of Dasypus novemcinctus. Classification (NCBI taxonomy): domain Eukaryota; kingdom Metazoa; phylum Chordata; class Mammalia; order Cingulata; family Dasypodidae; genus Dasypus; species Dasypus novemcinctus. Next base: position 132,540,314 of record NC_080704.1, on the reverse strand, counting down.
GAATTTCCCCTTATGCATTTAAATTGCATGTCTAAAATAATTCACTTTTTGTGCCTCCACATTTTCCTAATTATTTTAATTGCCCAAGCAATTATCATTTGTCAGTTCAGAAATTAAAGAGAAACAATGATAAATACCTGACTTTGGGTTTTTTATTCTTGGAACAAATAACATTTGCTTATCACTCTGATCTGAATGGCAATGTTTTACTTTGGGTGAGAGATCTTTTTAATTCAAGAGGGAGCCAAATGATCTTTTATGCTTTCCTTAAATTGATGTCTCTCACTTGAGGAGACCTATATATGGAAAATATAATATTGCAAATTTTCTTTTCATACCAAGTCATAGAGGAATGGAAGCACATTTCAGAGTTTGTAAGAGAGGTGGGCAGAGTGGAGGAACATATGTGAATTAAAAACATAGCACATAGTATAAAAGTACTACATGGGAGATTTTTAGGTTGGGTCATAATTTAGAAAATTACAGGAGGCTATCTTTTCCACCCTTAAAATGAGAACAAGTGGAATAAGCTAAAAAACCATATTTTTAACAAAATAGAGAGCTGAGGATGCAAAGAAACACAAGTGATCTAAATGCCTTTAAGGAATGAACTCTTCTTAGGAAAGAAGAAACTTATTTGCTTAATTGCTGAACAAAGAAATGGTAATAAACTTGGCATAAACTAGGGAAAAGATAAACAAGCCTATCTATTAAGTTAATGTTAATAAGGACATGTTGGCTGGCATGGTGGATTAGAATCCTGCAAAGCCGTAATCATAGAGTAAGTGTACATCAACCTGTTCATATTTTCCCATAGAACTTTCATTATGTGCTCAGTGGCAGTATACCAAAGACTGGTGGCAAGAAAGGAGAGCTAATACTTCAAAGGGGTGGCAGACTTGGCCCAGTGGTTAGGGCATCCGTCTACCACATTGGAGGTCCGTGGTTCAAACCCTGGGCCTCCTTGACCCATGTGGAACTGGCCCTTACACAGTGCTGATGCGTGCAAGGAGTGCCCTGCCACACAGTGGTGTCCCCTGCATATGCGGAGTCCCACGTGCAAGGAGTGCATCCTGTAAGGAGAGTTGCCCAGCGCGAAAGAAAGTGCAGCCTGCCCAGGAATGGTGCCACACACACGGAGAGCTGACACAACAAGATGACACAACAAAAGAAACACAGATTCCCATGCCACTGACAACAACATAAGCAGACAAAGAAGACGCAGCAGATAGACACAGAGAAGAGACAACTGGGGTGGGGAGGGGAGGGGAGAAAAATAAATAAATAAATCTTTTAAAAAAAGACTTCAAAGATGCATAGGAGCTATGGTGAGTAAATTAAATGGACAGATAAAAGGTTGAAAATTAACAGATAAATGCAGTCCTGAGATATACCATACTTCACCAAATATACAGAATGACCTAACAAAGTCTGGGGGATGCAGAGAAATAAATCAAGGCTTGGAAAACCAGAGGAAGAGTTAGAGAGCAAAGAGAACAACCCAATTAATAAACTGATAGGTCCTGGGTTATAAAGCAAAAATAAAGCTCCTGTTATTTGGAAATTTGACAGGTGGACCCTAAAACAGAGAGTTTACAGTGTCTCACCAGTGCATGGATTATAAACTCTGAATTAATGAAAGTCCTGATCTCATCTTCATAACATTTCAAATCAGTAATGAATTAAGATTAACTAAATCTGCCACAAAGTCCAGATTCATATAGTCTCCCCAAGGAAAGAAGGATGGGATCAGAGTTCTCTAAAACTGAAGTCTCAGAACTTTTGGAGGGAGACTGACAGTGAGGAAGGACAACCTAGGAAAAAGAAGTCTGGGCATCTGTATAAGATTGCCTTGAGTAATTAGCTAAAGTCTAAGCTAAACATTGAAAGGATGAGACTTCACCAAGGAAGGCAAAGAATAAATGGGGAGAAAAACTGAACAATTATCACAGTACAGAAAGGATTGAGAAAAATTCAATTTCTCAGCAAATGGAGTTGAAAGATCATATTGAACATACAAATTATTCAGTATAAATACCAGGAAGTTCATGAGAGATGAGTAGAGCTAAATCAGTACTAGTAAAGACTACTTTAAACCTACTCTAAAAAAGTTTAAAACAAACTCAAAAAGATAGAGAAGATTATTTCACTACTTCTCAGAAAAGACATTCATCTTTTTCTTTTTCCTTTTAACATAAATGGAGTGTATTTTTTTATTTTGTATTATTTTTAATTGTCTTTTTTAAAGATAAATTGATCACAAATAATGTTATGCTAAAAAATAGAGGGGTTCCCATATACACCACACCACACCACACCACACTCCTCCCACCTCAACAACATCTTTCATCATTGTGGCATATTCATTGCATTTGGAGAATACATTTTGGAGCACTGCTTCATCACATAGATATAGTTTACATTGTAGTTTACACTATTCCCCATTTAATTCAGTGGGCTATGGCAGGATATATAATGTTCAGCATCTGTTCCTGCAATATCATTTAGAACAACTCCAAGTCCAGAAAAAGTGCCCAAATCACATTTCTTCTCTCTCCCTGCCTTCAACAACTAACATGGCCACTCTCTCCACATAAGAGATACAATTTCTTCCATTATTAATCATAATTCTTCTATAGTAGAATACCAGTAAGTCCACTTTAATACATATTTCTTCCTCCATCCTGTGGACCATGGGAGGGTGATGTCCATTCCACCCCTAACTCAAGAGGGAAGTTAGATCCCAAATGGTTGATAGATGCAATTCTCCTTGGTGTTGTAGGCATTCTTAGTTCCCTGGTGTCCTGGTTGACCATTTTCACGTCCCTGTTAACTGATCTGGGTAAGTCCAACAAACCAGAGAGAAGGATTTGCAACTCTGCTGAGGTTCAGGCCTCAGCTGGAATATGGTGAGTCCAGAGATTCAAGTCTCCTGAGTACACACTAACCCCAGGGCCAACCACAGGTTCAGTAAAAGTGACAGAAGAGGCATGTGTAGAAAATTCATATCTGAGATCAAATCCATCAAACACAGGAGTACAAATTCCAAAATAGGTCTGCTGACAAGGCACTGAACTCCAGAGCCATCTGCCATGACTGTAGAGCCCTTGCATCCCTGTAGCCCTCAGGAGTACCAGTACCTGGGGTTGTATCTACTTTGACTGTCTCTGGGATCCTGCTGAGAAGTGTGTAAGTGAAAACTTTCTGATAACTTCCTGACTTATTTTGAAGTCTCTATAAACTGTTTTATCTTTACCATTTCCCCCTTTTATTAAAGGTCTTCATCTAGTGGCATCACCAGCTAGTTATTGGAAGTATTCCCTCAGCACCAGGATGGCTTATCCCTAGGAGTCAGGTCCCAAGCTGGGAGGAAGGTAATGCATTTACATGTTGAATTTGCATTAGAAAGTGGCCACATTTGAGCAACAAGGATGTTCTCAGGAAGTAACTCTTAGGCACCCAGCAGCTCTAGGACAAGTAGAAATTTCAGGCACACAGGCTCATAAGCATAGTCACCAGTATCAAGGGCTCATCATTGGGCCATCTTTCTTCACTAGTCTCTGCTCTTGCACTTGGGGGATTGTTGCTGTTCCATTGGGGAATGTGACAGAGCTCCACTGGCTAGGAACGTAGCCTTGCTTCAATTGTCATGTATAACTCTAACTACTAGGACAATAACCTACAAATATCCATATATTTCTATATATCCTATATATACATGATGTGGAGAACGCCCTCTCAAGTCATGTGTCCCCAGTCAATAGCACCCCACCGCACTGTTTTTCCCCTAGCATAGTTGAACACTTTGTGGTCAAAGACTTCTTCAAAAATGAAATCTAATATATTGCCAAATTCAATTATTAGGAAAATGAAATAGTAATGATGGGTTTAAATGTTAAAAATATATATATACTAATTAAGAAAAACTAAAATAAAGTAAAAAAATAAATTGGGGTATTAAAAAATGAAAAATACCATAAAACTTTGTTTTTGACATTTTGCATTTTATTACTGAAATAGGTGTTGCCCTGTATGTACAGTGGCAAGGAATTTCTTTCATTTCTTCCTCAGTGTCTATATTCTTTTTTTTTTAATTTTTAATTTTGTCTTCAAAAAACTTTTAGATCACAGTAAAGTCACATATACTATGTAGGGCACTCCCATATATCCAAAATCAAAACATTTTCCCCTTTCCCAAGCAATGATTTTTTTACATGTTCATGTTATATTTGATGCAGCTGATGTACAGATATTGAAATAGAGCTACCAAATATGGTTCCATTTTGATTTACTTTATGGTTTATATTTTAGACTGTACACTTTTCAAAAAAATTTTAGTTACATTCTGGTCTACATTATGGTTTACATTTTAATTTATATTTTAATTTTAAAAATATTTTTCCTTTATTTTTTAATGTTACATTCAAAAAATATGAGGTCCCCATATACCCCCTACCCACCTCACCCCACTCGTTCCATAACAACAACTTCCTCCATCCTCATGGGACATTCATTTCACTTGGTGAATACATCTCTGAGCACTGCAGCACTGTGAGCTGCTATTCCAAGTTAGCAACCCCTGCTGTGGGCTGCTATTCTAAGTTAGCAACCCCTGCTGTGGGCTGCTATTCTAAGTTAGCAACCTACGAGGACTGGGCGGGCTTCCACGGCTCGGCGGTGAGCCCCTAGGCCAGCGCGTAGGCCTAGGTTCTCCAGGCGTGGGGGACGCGCGGTAAAAACCATGGAGACAGCCTGTGAGAATGAGCTAGTCTACTTTATTGCGGAAACACACTTGATTATATAAGGTCGGGTCAAGGGAGGGGTAGGAATTGGGGCGGGTTAACTACGGGGCGGTAGTGGATAGGCGGAACTGTGCAGGCAGCTATGAAGTAGGCGGTGATTAAGAAAGGGGGCAGATTATGAGTTGGCTAAGTGGACGGGACTGGCGGGAAGGATAGCAACGGCTGGAAAAGGGAGATAACAAAGGCTAGGAGGAGGGGTGAAGGGAGGCAGCAACAATTGCTCCTTTTGTTTTATTAAAAAAAAGGGCGTGAGAGATAGGGGGATGGGCTGTGGAGGGTGAGAGAAAAAAGGGGGCAGGATTGACTGGCGATGGGCAAATGACATATCATTTGGCCATAATGTATGCATAGCCCTTAGGGTCGGTGCGTGCCGGTGCTAGACGAAATATCTAACATGATGTTGCGAATGCTTTTTTGGGGTGGATAGCGCTGTGGCTGGCTTAACCGCGAAGGACTCTCAGACGTATAGCAATAAAGGGGGGCGGAGGGTGCACCCAAGCCCTTTACGCCGAGGGAAACAAACCCGTGCCGGCGGCTAAAGTCAGGGAGTTTCACAGCAAGCAGCTTCACAGGCGGGAAGTACGGTGGGAAGGGGGGCGAGGACAAGGGCGAGATTGAGGAGCGAGATCAGAGGTAGCAAGACGGTGGTAATGGATTTGAACAAAGGAGGAAAATACACTGTCAGCATGATCTTTGGCAAGGCGGATGATTCGTCGAATGGCCCAAGGACCAACGGTGAGACCTAGGATGATGAGCAGAACTGGGGTTATTAGCGGGAGGAGATAGGGGAGGAGGGGCTGCAGGAAGCCCCAGGAACCAGCAGTTTGGGCTCGTTCAAGTCGGCGTTGGTTGAGACCTTTTTCAAGTTCTTTTAAGCTGGAGTCTACTAAACCGGTATAGTTGGCATAGACACAGCATTCTTCTCCCAGAGCTGCACATAGGCCACCTTCTTTGAGGAGGAGGAGGTCAAGGCCTCGGCGGTTTTGCAGGACAACTTCTGAAAGGGAATTGAGGGAGTCTTTAAGATATTTGACTGCATCTCGGAGGTAGATGATATCAGAGTCTACTGCTTGTCTGAGGTTTTGGAGGGCGGAGGCTTGTGTGGCTAGGGCTGCAACACCAGTGGCAGCTCCAGCTGCAGCTAGGAGGGAAGTGACAGTGAGTACAGCAGTAATAGGTTCGCGTTTGTGGAGGTAAATAGCTTCTTGAGTGTGGTCAAAGGCTTCAAAGAAATGTAGAGGAGTGTGATAGATGACTCGAGGCGTGAGGAGGATGAGAGCACACGTTTCTTTGGTCTTGTTAAGTGTGGCAACAGATAAGCATGGGGTAAGTCCGGTGGAAGAGCAGAGCCATTGGGTGGTGTTTAGGGGAACTAAGTATTTGGCAGAGATGTTTGGGGAGGTATAGTTGGTACAGGCAGTAAGGCTAGGAGTGTGGGAAGAACGGGGGTGAATGCATAAACCTTTGGAAGAGATGTGCGTAAAAGTGAGTGGGACATGAGTAGATTGATTCCAATTGCAGGAAGAGGGGGAATCGTCGATGGAGGAAGTAAAGAGTGGTGAAGGGATAGCAAGTGGATCATAGAGGGGGAGGCTGGGGGAAAGACACAACCAGCAAGAGCGAGTGAGGTTGGGGTGGGAGGCGTTGAGAGAGGAATAGGAGGCGTTTAGGAGTTTGAAGTAGGGACTAGAGGGGATGAGAGGATGTGGTTGTATACCTGAAGCGGGGGGGGGAAGTGGGGCTTGTAGAAGGGACGACGGCGGCCGAGGTGGAAGAGATTTTGAGGGGGGTAGATGAGGACGGAAGAAGGTGAACAGTGGGTGAGGGAGGAGGGTTAAGGATGTGGTTGGGACCAATAGCAGAGGGTGGGGCGGAGACAACACGCTTTTGGATTTCAAACAAAGCGCCACGATCATAGTTGCTCATATACAACCGGAGTCCATAGGGGCGAGCGGCCAGCCATGTATCGTCGTTTGGGTTTTTTACTGTCAGCCAAATGAAGTCCCAACGGGAATTGTTGGCTACTTGGAGAGAGAGATACGGGTCTCTGTTGGGGGCGCCAGACCATCCATGGGCCATGGTCACACATCCCCAAGAGGGGCAGTAGAAGTGTGATGGGTCATGACAAACTCGAGCACTAGCAGGACAGATGTAAAAACCAGACACAGGGTTGAATTGAGGGCCAAGGAGACGGTTGTTTCGAGAAAGCAGGCATGCTGTATTCCCACCTCGACAGGATGAGGAGGAGTGGTGGCCTACTTTCGCTTTTCTGATGTTGCTTATTTGGCATTCGGGACGGAAGGAAATTCCAGCAAGAGGGCAGACGTGTGTGAGAAAGGAGGGAGCGACACTAGTAACATTATAAGCGAGAATGCGTTTTTCCGGGAATGTCTGCAAGGTCCAGTTGAATGGCTGATGGGATGAGGAGCTTTGGGCAGAGGAGGCTAGAGACAACATGAGAATGAGGAGATGAATGAGGTGGGGGAGGGTGGGGGAGCAGGAGGCAGGGCTATGAACAGAGCGGGCTTGTCGGAGGAGTTGGAGAACTTGGCGCTCGATGGGGTCATCATCTTCAAGGGAAAGACGGCTTAGGCGGCGGGCAAAGAAGCGTTGTCGACGTTGTTCGCGGCGAGAGAGAGCTGGTGTGGTCCCCATGGGCGATGGTGTTGGAGTAGCAGGCTCAGATGAATGTACTTGGGGGCGCATAGTAGTCATGGGAGGAGGACAACAAGGGAGGTGAAGATGCCAATCAGAAGCAGCCAGGCGACAGAGAGGAGAAGGCGTTGACGAAGGTTCCAATCTGTCGGGGCTGTGGCTGCGAGCAGACAGCTGAAAAGATTGTTAAAAAAATGAAGACTATAAAAAAGAAGTATAAAAGTGGGTGAGGGTGCGAGGGGAGTGGGAAGAGCATCTGCACTGAGAGTTTTTCTCTGATAAATTGTAAGGCACGTTTCGGTGGAGGTTAGGCACTTGTCAGCAGCAGGTTGTAGAGGCGGCAATAAGGCTCTTCTTGTAGACTGTGCAGAGGTGAGTCCTTTTGGGGAATCTGTAAAGACAAAGAAAGGAGAAGAGAGCCCTCATAGGGGAGGGACAATCAGCAGAAGGAAACTCGGAGAGAGCACTTATCTAATGTAAACATTTCAGGGAGGGGCTGGTTGGTGCTGGATTTGAGCGAATGGGGCGACATCTGGGCCTCCGCAGTCGATGTTGTTTCTTACGGAGGGCATAGTGTGTTCATCATTCGGTGGAACTTTGGGGTCGGTGGCAGGCCGGATGTAGCGCCCAGGAACCCAGAGCGGTTGTGGCTCGGAGTCTGGGAAGACACAAGCAAAACCTCTCCCCTGTGCTAGCAAGGGAGCTGGATCTTGCCAAGGGTTTGTGGCAGGGTCTTTCCAATGAACAAGGGGAACTTGCGAAGGTTGCCACATGGGTCCCCAATGTTTATGGGTTGGGGAGAGTCCTTTGTCATCGAAGGTCAGGAGATTGTGATGAATAAGGCAGGCAGTGATGACGTTGGCAGGGGCTTTATGGGGAGAGGAAACTTTCTTTTTGAATGAGTAGCTTGAGCTGTTGGTGAGTGCGCTCAACAATTCCTTGCCCCTGTGGGTTATAGGGGATGCCGAAATGGTGTGTGATGCGGTACATTTGTACGAAGCTGGCAAAGGTGGCACTGCGATAGGCTGGTCCATTGTCGGTTTTGAGATCCCAGGGAATTCCCATGAATAGAATGGCTTGTCGGAGTGCTTTGATGCAATGTTTAGCGCTCTCTCCTGTGAGGGGCACGGCGTAGCACAGGTGCGAGAAAGTATCAACTGCAACATGAAGATACTTAAGGCGTCCAAAGGCGCTAACGTGTGTGATGTCAAGTTGCCAGCGGGAGTTAGGCCGTAGGCCGCGGGGATTAGCTCCGCGAGGCTGCAAGGGTCCAAGAGGCAGCAAAGGTGCACATGTTTGGCAGGAACGCACAAGATGTTTACATGTTTCAATGGGGAGGTCTGGGAAGAGCTTTTGAATGGATCACGCTGAGAAGTGGAACTGAGAGTGTAGGAGCTTAGCTTGGTTGACAAAGTCTCCCAGTCTTGTTTTGTCAGTGAGGTTTTCTTGAATGGCAACTGGGCATACATGGCGGCCGGATGCTAAAGCATCGGCGAGGGCATTTCCTTGAGCTAGCGGTCCTGGCAGGCCAGAGTGACTTCTGATATGAGCAATGAACCAGGGTTGTTGCCTTTCTTCAAGCAGTCGCTGTACAAAAGCGAGTGCTTGGTCTATAGATGAGTCGCTGGGTAGAAAGGTAGCAAGTGGGAGGCTGCGACATACCTGTAAGGTGTACAAGCTGTCTGTAAAGATGTTGAGAGGCTGGTCTGGGTAAAGATTGAGGACTGCAGCGACAGCTAAGAGTTCACCCACTTGAACAGAAAGGTGATTGGCAAACATCAACTGTCGTGGCTCAAGCTTTCCTGGCACATATATGACAGCAGCGAAGCCCCTTTTTGAGGCATCAGTGAAAGCAGTGATGGCAAAGGGGATTGGCTTTCTTGCGGGCAGTGGACGGAACGGGTTGAAAAATGCTAATTGAGATACACCTTGCAGCAGTGGATGATGAGGATAGTGGTTGTCGAAGGAGCCACGAAAGAACTCTATTAGGCTCTGCATTTGAGCATTATTCATGATAAGGGAAGTAACTTCTTTTGCATCAAAGGGCCAAACAATGGTGTGTGGCGGGACGCCGTACGTCTGTATGGAGAGAAGTACTAAGTCCATGGCTAATGTGATCCAAGCCCTTGTAAATGGGCAGATTTTTGGGAGTTTACTTTTTGACGTGTGTAGAAAAAGAAGAGGACCATCTTGCCATAGGAGACCCGTTGGGGTGACTGGTGTTGGCAAAACTAAGGCAAGGATTGGGAGATCGGGAGAGAATCGCTCTAGGCGGCATTGCTGGAGTGCAGCATTTACTTGTTGGATGGCTTCTTTGGCAGCTGGGGTGATGGTGATGGGGCGAACGACTGCAGCGGATGGACTGCACTTAGTCTGCAGGAGCTCGAAAAGGGGTTGCATTTGCGCCGTTGTGATGGGGAGTGCTGATCGAAGCCAATTGATTTGTCCGCAAAGCCGTTAGAGTTCAGTCAGCGTCATGTGATCAGAAACATGGATTTGCGGGCTGGTGGGCCGAATATATTGATGAAAATGAAAGCCTAAGAACTGGAAAGGTGGCTGGGGGTTGACTTTGTCAGGTTGCACTATTAATCCAAGACTTGAAAGGTTCGTCGTAACTGCAGAGAGTAAATCATTGAGAAGTGTGTTAGAACTTGCTGCTAAAAGGAGGTCATCCATATAGTGGATGATGTATGTGTGCTCTGGATGGAACTTAGAGTGTAGCGGCTCAATGGCATGATTGACATAGAGCTGACATATAGTTGGACTGTACCGCATGCCTTGTGGTAGTACTCGCCATTGGAATCGGAGTGCTGCTCCTTGATTGTTGGTACGCGGGACTGTAAACACAAACCGTGGACAGTCTCGCGGGTGAAGAGGAATGGAGAAAAAGCAATCTTTGATGTCAATGGTGGCTGCATAAAAATGCTGAGGGACTGCAGTGGGATGCGGGCAGCCAAGCTGAGGTGATCCCATTGGCTTAATATGCTTGTTAATTTCTCGAAGGTCGTGGAGGAGGCGAAACTTACTTGTGTTCTTTTTGTTGATGACGAAGATTGGCGAATTGTAGGGACTGGTAGACGGCTCAACATGCCCTGCTTGTAGCTGTTCTTCGACGAGGGCAGAGAGAGCTTGCAGTTTATGAGTTGGCAAGGGCCACTGCTCGACCCAGATGGGCTCCTCTGTGTCCCATTCCAGAGGGATAGGGTCAGGTCTTGAAACAGGAGCAGTGGCCCCTATAAGGGGGGGCGGCGCAGCTAAGAAGGCTTCTGTGGTGATTCGAGCTTTTAGCTGGCTGAGTACATCTCTTCCCCACAGGATGGTTTGGACTGAAGAGAGGACGAGTGGACGAATTTGACCTTCGTTACCCTCTCGGTCGCTCCAATGCAGAGGGTGAGATGTTTTCCAAGAAGTAGCAGCTCCTGTGGCGCCAATGACTTGAGGGCCAGTTTCGAGGGGCCAATGATTGAAGGTGGCGATTTCAAAGGGAATACAAGAGATTTCAGCACCAGAGTCTAAGAGCCCTTTAAGCCATTGTCCGTCTATTTTAAGCTCTAAGGAAGGTTTTTGGTGACGTTTGATAGGCATTGTCCACATTAAGGTTTTGGAGCTCTCTGGAGGGCCTCTTGGGGGAGGGGCTGAGGCCTGCCCCGCTGGAAGTTTAAAGGCTGGGAGATACGTTGCGATGAGCGGCAATCGCGGGCCCAGTGATACCCCTTGCCACAGCGCGGGCATGGTGTGGGGGGGCCTCTTGGTCTGTGCAGTGCTACGGCAGGGCGGGAAGCTGCCGGTTGAGGGCACTCGCGAACAAAATGACCGGGTTGACCGCATCGGAAGCAGGCAGAAGTGGAGGCAGATGAGACAGCCATGGCGGAAGCGAAGGCAGCAGTAAGTGCTTTAGTCTGTGGGTCAATGTCTCGACAAGCTAGGACCCATTCGTGCATTGGCTTGTCGCGGATAGGAAGGATGACAGCTCGGAAGGGCGCGAGGCACCCATCGAGAATGAGTTCTTTTGCTAACGCAAACTGAGCATCTTCGTTAGTAATTTTACGTTGGCATGCTTCGATAACGCGGGCGACAAATGCCGGAAAGGTTTCTTGCGAGTCTTGAAGCATTTGCGCGAACTTGGTGGATTGTTTAGTGGAAATTAAAGAGAATGACCGCTGAACGAGAACTTTCACTCGGTGCCAAAACCCTGGGTCCATGTTTACATAGGAACGAGGGTCAGCATAGTTGTTAACTCCTGTGTAGGCATCAGCTGGATCTTGGACACCCGCTCGAACATTTTCCACTACTTGTTGATCAATAACTACTTGATAGTGAGCGCGCCATTCAAGGAACTGGCCTGGCTGAAGGATGGAACGGGCTAGAGAAATCCAATCATAAGGAAGAACAAGCTGAACCCCCAACTCTTCTATTAGTTGTCAAACATATGGGCTATCAATGCCATCTTCTTTAACGGCTTTACGAAGAGTTTTAACTTCTTCTACTGTGAAGGGAAGCCAAGTTTGAGGGCGTTGCTGCGTGGGCAGCAGGTTGAGCGGGTATAGCTGGGGGGCGGGAGAATGTGCTTCGCTAGAAGTAGGTGGGGAGCTGCTGCCATACGGTGGTGGCGAGGGATGAACGGTAGCGGGAAACAGATGAGAGAATGATGGCTTAGCAGCGTCAAGGCGGCAACAAACTGGCGGCGGGATATTTTTGGGTGCTGGACAAGATGGCGGAGCGGCGACGTCACTTTTAGGCGCCTGCCAAGATGGCGGTGTAGTTACGTCATTGTTGGGCGCCGGCCAAGATGGCGGCGAAGTCACGTCATTTCCGGGAGCCGGCCAAGATGGCGGCGAAGTCACGTCATTTCCGGGAGCCGGCCAAGATGGCGACTGTATTATTTCCGGGGCAGGGCCGGAAGATGACGAGACAGGGAGGGACGGGTAAAGGTGAGAGGAAGCGCCTTTGTTCTCGCCGGCAGGCTCGGACATAGGTGAAGAAGAAGCCGGAAGTGCGCCATTTTGGGCAGAGGTGGAAGAAGAAGGAGAAAGTCCGCTATTTTGAGGAGCTACTGAAGCGGCTTCTGCTGGCCGTGGGGAGCGCGGGCGGGGAGGTTCGCGCTCAAGAGCGGCGGCGACCTGGTCAGACAGAGAATTTGTGTCGCCAGGATCATCGGGTTCATAGTCATTGGGTTGCTTAACCGATTTGTCTCGGATAGCTTCTGACGGCGCACCAAGGAGACAGGCACGTATGGCTACTAGAGCAGGCAGCAGGCCGTGCGGAAAAGACCGCTTTTCATGCTCTATGGCGGAGGTGACTCCATCTATGAGTCGAGAGTATGTGTCTGGGCTCCAGAGCTGGCAGGTGGCAAGCCACGGATTAAAAGGGAGTAGCAGGTCCCAGTATTTTTGGAGCTGTTTCAGGGAAACGCCGACTCCATTGGTATCAAGCAGGGCGGCTAAAAGCCGAACCTGAGGGGTATGGTGTGAGGAGAGAGAGGTGCCCATAGTGGGAGAAGAAAAGACGGCGATGGGGTCCCTACCTGGAGAGCTGAAATGGTCGCCAGTAGACAGCAGCAGCAGCAGCAGAGAGGGGCCGGAGGGCGGTGGAAGGAAAGGATCCCGATCCCGGACGGGCCCCCAGCTGTGAGCTGCTATTCTAAGTTAGCAACCCCTGCTGTGGGCTGCTATTCTAAGTTAGCAACCCCTGCTGTGGGCTGCTATTCTAAGTTAGCAACCCACGAGGACCGGGCGGGCTTCCACGGCTCGGCGGTGAGCCCCTAGGCCAGCGCGTAGGCCTAGGTTCTCCAGGCGTGGGGGACGCGTGGTAAAAACCACGGAGACAGCCTGTGAGAATGAGCTAGTCTACTTTATTGCGGAAACACACTTGATTATATAAGGTCGGGTCAAGGGAGGGGTAGGAATTGGGGCGGGTTAACTACAGGGTGGTAGTGGATAGGCGGAACTGTGCAGGCAGCTATGAAGTAGGCGGTGATTAAGAAAGGGGGCAGATTATGAGTTGGCTAAGTGGACGGGACTGGCGGGAAGGATAGCAACGGCTGGAAAAGGGAGATAACAAAGGCTAGGAGGAGGGGTGAAGGGAGGCAGCAACACAGCACTACATGGTCAATGGTCCACATTATAGTTTACACTCTCCCCCAGTCCACACAGAGGGACATGGGAGGACATACAATGTTCAGTAACTGTCTCAGCAGTACAACCCAGGACAATTCCAAGTCCTGAAAATGTCCCACATCACATCTCTTCTTCCCACTTCCATTCCTGAGCAGCTACCATGGCCACATTCTCCACATCAGTGCTACATTTTCTTTGATTAATAATCACAATAGTTCATGAATAGAATAACAGTAAGTCCACTCTAATCCATACTCTAGTCCTCCATCCTGTGGATCTTAGAATGGTTGGGTCCACTCTACATGTATATAACGAGGGGGCTTAGATTCCAAATGGATGATAGATGCAATTCTCTTGCTTTCAGTTGTAGGCACTCTTGGCTCCCTGGTGTGCTGATTGACCTTCTTCAACTCCCTGTTACCTTTTTTTTTTTTTTTACTCAATAAGTCCAGTAAAAACAGGAATTTAATTTGTAGACCACTGTGTTTACACTGTTGTATTTATTTGGCTTTGTCAAGTGGTTTCAAAAAGATATGGTGAGTGGGAATGGGTGTAATTCAGTTGCTGAGCACCTGCTTCATATATACAAGGTCCTGGTCTCAATTCCTGGCACCTCCTGTGAACTCATCATGAGTTTGAACACAAATGGCATTGAAAACTTGAGCCTTCTCCTTTCCAAAGTAAACATCCTTCTCTTCTTCAACCTAAATGATGTTTTGTTCATTGGTGACAATTTCAGACTAAGGAATATCCAAAAGTCTAGATAAGACAAAAGACTAGATAAGACTTATTGGGGTAAGTCCAATAAACCAGAGGGTAGGAGTTGCAAGCCTGTTGAGGCTCAGGGCCTGGCTCTCACATGGACAGTCCAGAAATTCAGGTCCTCTGGGTATACACTAAATCCCAGCATCAACCACAGTTGTGGTAAAAGTAACAGGAGAGGCTTGTGAACAAAGATGACATCTGAGTCCAGCTCCATCATACAGAAATACAAACTCCAAAGGAGGGTCAACTGACCTGGCACTGAACTCCATCTGCAATGACCATAGTACCTGTGGGTTTCTGTAGCCCTCAGAAGAAGCAATACCTGGGGTTGTATCTACTTTATCTGTCTCTGGGACTCTGCTGAGTTTTGGGTAAGGGCGACCCCTCTGATAACCTCCTGGCTCTTTTTTGGAGACTCATAGCCATATAAACTCATTTGTCCTTTCCATTTCCCCCTTTTATTCAGGTCAAAAAGCATTTTTAACTCCTGATATTATATGTAGGCTGAGATATTCTGCTGGTCTGGTTTGACCCTTTTATTCAAGGTCATTTTCTAGTTACATCATCAGCTGGTACTTGGTAGTAATCCCTCGGCACCAGGGAGGCTCATAGCTGGGATACATGTCCCAAGCTGAGGAAAGGCAATGCATTTACATGATGAGTTTGGCTTCGAGACTGGCCATATTTTTGCAACATGGAGGCACTCAGGAGGTAACTCTTAAGCACCTGGCAGTACTAGGCCTTGTTCTTATTTCAGGTGCACAGGACTCATTGTTGGACCATCCTTCTTTTTTGGTCTTTGCTGTTGCACTTGGGGGATTGTTGCTGTTCCATTAGGGGATGTGATAGAGTTCACCTGGCTAGGAACTCAGCACTCCCTCAGTTGTCATTTTTAACTGTAACCACTATGAAAATATCCAAACATTTTTATGTACCTTGGATATATGCCCTGGAGAACTCCCTGCCAACCATCTGTCCCCTGTCAATAACATCCCACACCAGTATTCCTCCCCTGCCATTGTTGAAGCTCTGTATTCCAAAACTTCTTAAAAAATGAAGGGCAATATATCGCCAGGTTCCGTTAATAGTAAAATGGAATATAGCGATGAGTTTAAAGGTTAGATAAAGAATACATATCAATTTAGAAAATTAATGTAAAAATAAATTGGGGAATCAAAAAATTAAAAATTAAAACTTTGTTTTGGATGTTTGAACTTCCATCATTGCAATAATTGTTGCCCTGTATGCAAAAGGCAACACAACTTCTTCCATCTTATCCTCAGTGTCTACATCTTTTCTTTTTCTTTTATTTTCTAATTATTAAGCTTTTCTTCACAAAAGATTTAGATCACAGTAATTCTTATATACAGTATTCGGTACTCCCCTATATCCAACATAAAACCATTTTTCCCTCCCACAGCAATAATCTTTATACATGTAGATACCATATTTAATGAAACTGATGTACAGATATTGAGACAATAGCTTTCAAACAAGATAACACTTGTGTTTACATTGTGGTTTATATTTTAGACTATACAATTTTCTAAATTTTTAGTTATCTTTTGTTTTACGTTATGATTTACATTTTAGCCTATAGGTCCGTATGCATTTTTGGTGTAATTTAACATGTCCTACATACATCCATGCATAATCTTGTGGAACATTTACATTGCCCCACATTTGCAATGATTCCATCTATTCAATACCTCTTTCCCCCTCCTTTCAGGGCCCACAGTGACAATCAATCTTCATTGCTTGAAGTGCCATGTTCAGAGATACTTGCAACAGTGCTGAGGGCTTGACATGCTTGACTGCCCTAACGCACTGGGAGCCACCATTTCTCTCGAGAGACACAATTCCCTCTATTTGAGAACATCAGTCCTCCCCAGGCTGTGGATATACCTTCACTCTCATTGAATGGGACTCCACCCAATGATATAAAACACTATGACAAAAAGAGCACTCACACACTCCCTAGAAGCCTGTCCTACATCAGATTCTCCCCTTTAAGCATCTTAAACAGGTAAGCTTCCTTATTATATTTTTGAAAATTTTCTCAACATTGTATTCTCAAATACCTGACAATCACTTATGTTCATATTTCCTCCACCTTCCCCCCAATTTCTTGGGCAATATTACACATCCTCCCACCCTAGGCTCCCTCAAGCCCACAATGCCCACCCAAAGTTATCCTTAAGCCCCCATTGTATCCCTTCCTTGTAACATACTTACCTCTAGCTTATCATATATTTCACCCATGTAGGCATCAGCTTGCATCCTTTCTCTACACCCCAAATTACTTTAAGCCTATCATCCAGTCTCTAGCTTTCTGAGACCACTTGGTTTACTTATTTCATATCATTGAGGTCATGTAATATTTGTCCTTCAATGCCTGGGTTGCTTCACTCAACATAATGTTCTCAAGTTTCATCCATGTTATCACATGTGTTTTTAGTGTATTTGTTCTTAAAGCTGAGCAGTATCCCATTGTGTGTATATGCCACATTTTATTTATCCATTCATCTGTTGATGGGCATTTGGGTTGATTCCAACTTTTGGCAATAGTGAACAAT
Source organism: Dasypus novemcinctus (assembly GCF_030445035.2). NCBI lineage: Eukaryota > Metazoa > Chordata > Mammalia > Cingulata > Dasypodidae > Dasypus > Dasypus novemcinctus. Next base: position 132,523,400 of record NC_080704.1, on the reverse strand, counting down.
GCTGTTATAACATTGGTGTACGTATATCGGTTTGTGTCCTTGTTTTCAGTTCTACTGGGTATATACCCAGCAGTGGATTTGCTGGGTCATATGGCAAATCTATAGCTAATTTTTTGAGAAACTGCCAAACTGTCCTAAAGAATGGCTGGATCCTTCTGCATTCCCACCAGCAGTGGATGAGTGTTCCCATTTCTCCACATCCTCTCCAGCATATGTAGTCATCTGTTTTTTTCTTTTTTTAAGAGATTTATTTCTTTATTACTCTCCCCTCCCCCCTGCCCCAGTTGTCTGTTCTCTGTGTCTATTTCTGCGTCTTCTTCTTTGTCCGCTTCTATTGTTCTCAGAGGCACAGGAATCTCTGTTTCTGTTTGTTGTGTAATCATGTTGTGTCAGGTCTCCATGTGGGCAGCGCCATTCTTGGGCAGGCTGCACTTTCTTTCACCCAGGGTGGCTCTCCTTACAGGATGCACTCTTTTTGCATGAGTCTCCCCTACACGGGGGACACCCCTGCATGTCACAGCACTCCTGGCGTGCATCGGCACTTAACATGTGCCATTTCCACATGGGTCAAGGAGGCCCGGGGTTTGAATCCCGGACCTCCCATATGGTAGACCGATGCCCTAACCACTGGGCCAAGTCTGCTTCCCTTCTGTATTTTTCATAGCTGCCACTCTTATGGGAGTAAGATGGTATCTCATTGTAGTTTTGATTTGCATATCTCTAATAGCTGGAAATTTGGAGCTTTTTTTCATGTGCTTTTTAGCCACTTATATTTCTTCTTTGGAGAAGTGTCTGTTTAAATCTTGTTCCCATTTTTTAAGTGGGTTGTTTGTCTTTCCATATTCAAGATAAAGGTGTTCTTTATATATGCAGGTTATAAGTCTCCTATCAGATATATGGTTACCAAATATTTTCTCCCATTGTGTAAGCTCTCTTTTAACTTTCTTGACAAACTCCTTTGAGGTGCAGAAGGCTTTAATTTTGAGGAGGTCCCATTTATCTATTTGTTCTTTTGCTGCTCATGCTTTTGTTGTGAAGTTCATGAAGCCATTTCCTATTACATGGTCCTGTAGATGCTTCCCTACACTGCGCTCCAATGTCTTTATGGTCTTGGCTCTTATATTTAGATCTTTGATCTGTCTTGAATTGATTTTTTATAAGGTGTGAGTTGGTAATCCTCTTTCATTCTTTTATACATGGATATCCAGTTCTCCAGGCACCATTTGTTGAAGAGGCCATTCTCTCCCAGTTGAAAGGGTTTGATGGATTTAATGAATATTATATGACTGTATATATGAGGATCAACATCAGAACTGTCAATTCAGTTCCATTGATCTGTGTGTCTCTCCTTGTGCCAATACCATGCCGTTTTCCCTATTGTAGATTAGTAGTATGTTTTGAAGTCAGATAGTGTGATTCCTCCAATTACATTTTTCTTTTTCAACATGTCTTTAGCTATTCAGGGCCTCTTTCCTTTCCAAATAAATTTCATAGCTATTTTTTCTAGTTCCTTAAAGAATGCTGTGTTGATTTTTATTGGGATTTCATTAAATCTGTACATCAGGTTTGGTAGGATAGACATTTTAATAATATTTAATCTTCCTGTCCATGAACAGGGAATATTCTTCCATTTATTTAGGTCTTCTTTGATTTCCTTCAACAGTGTTGTGTAATTCTCTGTGCATAGGTCTTTTACATGTTTAGTTAAATTTATCCCTAGGTATTTGATTTTTTAATTTACTATTTCAAATGGTATTTGTTTCTTTATTTCCTCCTGAGCTTGTTCATTATTGGTTTACAGAAATGCTACTGATTTTTGTGCATTGATCTTATAACCTGTGAATTTACTGAACTCATTCATGAGTTCCCGAATCATTCTTGTAGATATCTCATCTTTTTCTATGTATATGATCATGTCATCTGCAAATAAAGAAATTTTTATTCTTCCTTTCCAATTTGAATGCCTTTTATACCTCTTTCTTGCCTCACTGCTCAAGCAAGTACTTCTAAGACAATGTTAAATAGAAGAGGTGATAGTGGGCATCCATGTCTTGTTCCTGATCTTAGAGGGGAAGATTTTATGATTTCACCATTGTAAACAATATTGGCTGTGGTTTTTTTATGTATACTCTTTATCACGTTTTGAAAATTTCCTTGTATTACTAAATTTTGCAGGTTTTTTTTTTAATCAAGAGAGGGTGCTGTATTTTGTCAAATGCTTGTTCTGCATCTAAAGATATAATATGTGATTTTTTCATTCAGTTGGTTTATATGGTGTATTACACTGATTGATTTTCTTATGTTGAACAATCCTTGCATTTCCGAAATTAATCCCATTTAGTCATGGCGTATAATTCGTTTAATGTGTTGTTGAATACATTTAGCAAGTATTTTGTTGAGGAATTTTGTTTCTAAGTTCATTGGAGAAATTGGTCTGTAATTTTCCTTTCTTTTTGTGTCTTTGGCTTTAGTACTAGGGTAATGTTGGCATCATAGAATGAGTTAGGCAATGTTAATTTTCTTTCAATTTTTTTGGAAAAGTTTCAGCAAGATTGGCATTAGTTCTTTCCAGAATGTTTTATAGAATTTACCTGTGAACCCATCTGGCCCAGGGCTCTTCTTAGTTGTGAGGTTTTTTGTTTGTTTGTTTTGTTTTGTTTTAATTTTTTTAATTATAGAAGTTGTTTGTTTACAGAAAAATCATGTGGAAGTACACACCCTCCTCCCCATCATTATCATTGCACATTAGTGTCACAGCAGTGTTACAATTGAGGAAAGAATATTTTTCATAATTGCACTTTTAACTATTAAGTCACAGTTTTACATTAGGGATTCACTGTTCGTCTTGTACCATCCGATGGTTTTGTTTTTTTTAAAATTTTGGTAACATATTTACAACTGTTTTAGTTTCCTAGGATGCTGAAGGCAAATACCAGAAAATGGGTTGGTTTTAAACAATTGGAACCTATTAGCTTACAGTTTGAGGTCTAGAAAAATTTCCAAATCAAAGCATCATCAAGGCAATGCTTTCTTCCTGAAGACCAAATACCGATGATCCATGGCTCCTCTGCCACATGGCAAGGCACACGACAGCATAGCTGGTCTCTCCCTTCTCCTCTCCTAGTTTTGCTGCCTTCAGCTTCTTGCTTTCATGGCCCTCCATTTGTCTGAATTTTATTCTTTTATAAAGGACTCCAACAAAAGAATTAAAACCCATACTGAGCTAACTCTTAACTAAAATAACCCCATCCAAAGGCTCCACTCACAATAGGTTCACACCGACAGGAATAGATCAGCTCAAGAACATGATTTTCTGTGTTACATACAGTTCCAAATTATCACACTCTACCCTCTTACTCCAAAAAGACATGTTCTTTTCATATGCAAATGCATTCATTCCATCAGCACAATATCCTAATACCCTTAATTCCTTTCAGAAACCATGCTTAGTACAAAGTTTCATCAAAATTGTTTATGGGTATGACAATTACCTTCTGTCTGTGGAACAGTGAAACCTAGAGAACAAATTATCTGCTTCTAATGTACAATGGAAGCACAGGCATAGGATAAATATTCCCATTCTAGAAGAGAGAAATTGGAAGGAAAGCAGGAGTTTCCAAAGAATGGCATACTCCATTACATTTCAAGGTGTGAGAGTAATCTATGGAATAATGTTTTGGCTTCCTGACCTGATAGAGCAGCTATCCCACACTTTTCAAATGCTTGCACAGAGGCCATGCTCTACCCAAATACTGGGATGCTGCTCTCTCTGAATATGGGGTCAAAAATTCCACACACATCAAGCATTGGGATGGCAGTCAGACTCGTGAAACATTGGAATGGTGGCCAGAGTCTTCACTCTTTCCCAGACATCTGAGAAATCTGGGGTGGTAACATTTTTCCCGAATAATGTGGTAGAAGGCCTGCCTCTCCAACTGCAAGGGCATATTCACCCTTTCCACACACATAGGTAGGCTCACTCTCTTGTACTGAGATGTGTTCAGTCTAGTTATCAACTTCCATGGTGTTACTTTTGAAGTCATTTTTTCTTCAATCTCTCCCATTTCTATTCCTTTTAGTCCAGGCTGGCAGTGGTTCTGTTAATTGTAAAACCCTTGTCGATTCTGCATGTAGAACAAAGGGGTCCAAATCATCAGACGAAAGAACTTTCTGCAAATCAGTTTTTGCGGCGGCTTGCTCAGTCAGTAGAGGTGGGGTCTGGCTGCGGACGAGGGGTCGGTCCAGCTCTGGACGAGGGGTCGGTCCCGCTTGGGACGAGGGGTCGGTCCCACCTGGGACGAGGGGTCGGTCCGGCAGCAGACGAGGGATCGGTCTCACAAGGGGTTGCGCGGTTCGGCTGACAGGGTCGCCCGGCGAAGCCGGCGACGAACTGGGGACAAGGGAGGCCAGGCCCTTGTCGGGGGCTCTCAGGACTGGAGGGCGCACGGCAGAAGAACTACCGCGGAGACAAGGTAAACACGCAAGTCCACTTTACTGAGGGAGAGGCAACAGTTTTATAGGGGCTGGGGAAGGCTGATTGGTCGAAGCCACGCCCTGTTCTGATTGGTTGCCGGCAAAAGGTCAGTGGGCGGTACTGGACGGGGGAGGGGTGGTGGTTAGGGATTGGCTGTCGCTGTTGCTGGGGGAAGGGGTAGGGTTTAGGGATTGGTGGCTGCTGTTGCTGGGGTGGAGGGCAGACTGGATTTTTCCGCCCACGCCTGGCTGTTGCTGCTGTCGGGGGAGGGGAAAAGGGCAGACTGGATTTTTCCGCCCTGCGCCTGCGCAGGGAGAAAGAAGAAGGGTGCCGTCCCACAGGCATCGTGTGGCACCATCCGGGAGGAGGGGTGGCCACGGAAGCATGGCTGCCGAGAAGGGGAGACCTGAGGGCACTCTGCACCCATGCCGAGCTCCCTTCAGGGGTGGCGGTGAGTCCGACCAGCCACCCTATTATGGGGGCAGCGGCTTGGCCTGCCACGGCCGCTCCCCCGCCAGGCCAGCAAACCACACTTCAGCCTGAGCGGTGACCGCAAGTTTTGTAAAACTGCATTTCCTCTCCTAACTTTCACTGAAATGGCTGACTGATTCCATGGTCATTTAACCCCCGTTGTGAGGTTTTTAATGACTGATTCTATCTCTTTACTTGTGAATGGTTTGTTGAGATTGTTAATTTCTTCTTTCATCAATAAAAGCTGCTTATGTGTTCTAAGAATTGGTACATTTCCTCAAAATTGTCTTTCTTAATGGAATATAGTTTTTCAAAATATCCTCTTATGACATTCTTTATTTCTGTGGTGTCAGTAGTGATATCTTCTTTCTCATTTCTTATTTTGTGTATTTGCATCTTCTCTCTTTTTTTCTTTGTTAGTCTAGCTAAGCATTTGTCAATTTTATTGATCTTCTCAAAGAACCAGCTCTTGGTTTTATTTATATTTTCATGTGCTTTCTTATTTTCTATTTCATTTAGGTCTGCTCTTATCTTTGTTATTTCTTTCTTTCTTCTTCCTGTGGGGTTACCTTGTTGTTGTTGTTTTTTACTAATTCCTCCAAATGTGTAGTTCTTCAATTTTTGCTCTTTCTTCTTTTTTTGATGTGTGAATTTATGGTACAAATTTCCCTCTCTGTACTGCTTTTGCAGCATACCATAAATATTGGTATGTTGTGTTATCATTTTCATTAGTTTCAAGGTAGTTATTAATTTCCTTTGCGAATTCCTCCTTGAACCACTGTTTTCTAAGAGTATGCTGTTTAATTTCCATATCTTGGTGTGAAATATGGGCCTCTGGTCCTTGCAGATTTCCAACTTCACTCCACTGTGGTCAGAAATTAATTTGTATAATATTGATCTTTCTGAACTCATTGAGCCTTTCTTTGTGGCCCAGGATATGGTCATTTTGTAGAATGATCCATGTGCACTTGAGAAAAATGTATATCCTGTTGTATTCGGGTGTAATGACCTGTATATGTCTATTAGGTCCATCTCCTATAATATACTGTTCAAAGTTTTTGCTTCTTTATTGATTCTCTTTTGAGATGTTCTGTCCAAATTTGATAGTGGTGTATTAAAGTCCCCCACTATAATTATAGAGGCATCTATTCTTTCACTTAGTTTTTCCAGTGTTTGCCTCACATATTTGGAGGCACCCTTGTTAGGAGCATAAGTATTTATGATTGTTTGTTCTTCTTGAAAGATTATCCCTTTCACTAACATGTAGTATCCTTCTTTGTCTCTCACAATTGCTTCACATTTAAAGTCTATTTTGTCTGATATTAATATAGCTACTCCTGCCTGTTTTTGGTTGTTTGCTTGTAAGATTGTTTTCCAGCCATTAACTTTCAATTTCCTTGAATCCCTGGGTATAAGATGTATTTCTTGTAGACAGCATATAGATGGGTCATATTTCCTTATCCAATTTTCTTTCTGAATCTTTTGACAGGTGAGTTTAATCCATTGACATTCAGTGTTATTACTTTCAAGGAACTATTGACGTTAGCCATATTTTCTTTGGACTTGTGTTTGTCATATTTTGGTTTTTTTCATCTGTTTTTTGTCTGTTTTGTTGCTCTTACATTCTTCTCCAACTCTGCCTCTCCTATTATTTTCTTTCTTCCTGCAAAACAACCTTTAGTATTTCTTGGAGGGCAGGGTTCTTGTTGGCATAGACTCTTAGTTTCTGTTTATTTGTGAATATTTTGAACTCTCCATCATTTTTGAATGTTTGCTTCCCTGGATAGAGTATTCTTGGTTGGAATTTTTTTTTCTTTTTGTACCTTGACTATATCATACCACTTCCTTCTTGCCTCAATGGTTTCAGAAGAAAAATCAGCACTAAATCTCATGGAGCCTCCTTTGTATGTGATGGTTCTCTTATCTCTTACTGCTTTTAGAATTTTCTCTTTGTTTTGCGCATTGGAGAATTTGACAACTGTATGTCTTGGGGAAGACCTGTTGGGATTTATGCTGTTTGGGGTGTGTTATGCTTCCTAGACATGTACTTCCATCTCCCTCAGTAGATTTGGGAAGTTTCTGTGATTATTTCCTCCAACACTGCTCTTATCCCCTTTCTCTTCCCTTCTCCTTCTGGAATGCCTATAATGCATATGTTTGCACATTTTTCATTATCATTCAGGTCCCTAAGACACAGTTGGGTTTATTCTATCTTTTTATCCATCAGCTCTACTACCTGTTTGATTTCAGATGTACTGTCTTCCACATCACTAATTCTCTCCTCTGCCTCTTCTAATATGCATTTATTTGCTGAGAATGTATTTTTGATTCTTGAACTGTGGTGTTAATCACCATCGTATCTTTTATCTTTTTGCATATGACTGCAATTTCTTCTGTATTCTCTTCAAGTGTTTTCTTCATATTCTTAATCTATTCCTTTACTTCCTTAAATTGGTCACTAATATATGTTTTGACAGCTTTAATTACTTGTTCGATGTTCTCCTCTTCCTGGTTTTTAGTTTGTTCACTGGATTTGGCCTTGTTTTCCTGATTATTGGTTTGGTTTATAGTTTTTTGTTGCTGTCTGCTCATCATTTTATCTTGACAGATTTAATGTTTAATCAGTTTCTTAGCTTCTTTGTCTAGTCTTTGGGTTAAATTAGCTGTTGTTTATGCATAAGTATTATGTCTTCTCTTTGTCACTTTGTTCTTCATATTCAATTTTCTTGTTGTTTGCTAAGTTCAGTTTGAAGGAAAATATTAGAGTCAGGGATAACAAAATGAGTAAGAAAAGAAAATGTGTAAAGTAGTATTGGTAATAAATGTTAACAGAGCTGCAGTGTGAGATCTAGGAGAATGGATATTAGATTCATTTAAGTTGTGAGGATTTATAGCAGTAAGTACAGTACCTATAATGAGACAGTCAACTGAATATAGGGAGGAAAATAGTATGAATTAAAAGGCCAGGGTTTTCATGAGAGAGGGAAAGAGAAAAGAAGGACAATAATACAAAGAGTGAATAAAAGAAAGAAAACAGAACAAAGGTATTATAAATAAAAAGTCAGACAAACAAACAAAGCTAGGTGGAATGTAAGAGTAACAGTAGATGATGTAGGATCGAAAGATGTAGAGGAAATGTGATAGTGTAGGTGGCCAAAATCAATAAACACAGAAAAGAGGAAATGGAGAATGAGAAAACACAGCAAATGTGAATCACTCACTGCAGCACTTATTATATTAAAAAAATAAAAGAAAAAGGAAGAAAAAGAAAAAAAGAAAAAAAGAGAAAAAAGGGTTGAACAAAAATGGGGGAAGCAAGCAAGAAAAACAAAAAGAGAAAAAAAATAAAGAAAAGAAAAAGGGCCTTGGGGGGATAAAATGGGAGAAAAAAAAACAGGAGAAAATGCAACAATAGTGCCCATGACAAAAAATAAATAAATATAGAACCAACGTTTCAAGCTAGGAATTCTCTTTGCAGTTAAATAAAACTCAGGATATGACATTCCCCCTTTCTCCCTTCGTCACTTCTCTCTCTTCCAGGGCAGCACAAAAGTTGCATAATGGGTACAGTAGGAGAATCAAGTGGGCCCTTTTGAACCAACTCAACACAGAAGACAATGACTCTTTATTTCCAGCGTGAAAGCACTTACACCTCACCAGAAACCCCAAATGTGCTATTGGAAGCTTGGATAGCACATCCTACAGTCTCTCCCCCTTAGGTGTGCTAGGCGAATTCTAATTGATTTTCTGACTCCACCTTCTCCCAGACCAAGTTTATCCCAGGATGTTTAGGTAAATTGAGCTTTTTCAGCAGATTCACCTCTCTTTTCTTCCCAGACTCTCCTCAAGTCAGCTGGTACACTCCTCCAAGCTCAAAGAAAAATAAAACTAAAACAAAAAATGTGGAGGGCTAGGGTAATCACGGACGTCAGTTGGAATTCAGTGTGTGCTGGATTTGGGAATGGGAATTCTGGGATATTGCAGACTCAAGGTATGTGAGTCTGCTGAGCATGGGCTACCAGGGTTTAGGGGATACAGACCTGGGAACCATGCATACAGTAAACATGGGGTTTGGGAACACCACAACACAACAAAGTTTTCAGTGATCACTGTGGCCAGGCTGCCAGCCCTAGGGGAAGGTTCCCACGCACAACTTCTGACCCCCGTGTCAGAAACCTAATATTCTACCTCTTGCAGGACTCTCTTCTGTCACTGTCTCACCAAATCGACATCTGGACACCTTCTGCCCTTCAAGCCCCAAAACAGCTTGCTTGGGGTTTGGGAACTCCACAGCACTACCATGGTTTACATTTTAGATTATACACTTTTAAAAATTTTTGGTAAAATTTAACATGTCCTATATCCATCATTGCACGATCTTGTGGAACACTTCCATTGTCCCCTAGTTACCTCTGCTTTCATCTATTCTATTTCTCTTTCTTCTTACCCTCAGGGTCCACAGTGACAACCACTTCACTGCTGGAAGGACCAGATTCAGAGAATGGCAACAATGCTAAGAGATTGATACTCTAGTCTGTCCAGCCATTTTGGATCCACCAATTCTCTCAAGAGACACCCTTCCTTCTGTTGGAGATCATCAGGCCTCCCCATGATGTATGTACACCTTTTCACTCATTGTATGTTTCTCCACCCAATGATATAACATACTATGACAAGATGAGCACTCACACATTCCCTAGAAGCATGCCCCTGTGCCAGATGCACGATGTTAAGCACCTTAAACAAGTAACTCTTCCTTATTATATTTTCTAAAGAGATTTCTCAACATTAGAACTTCAACCACATACTTGGTTCAATAGATAGAGCGTCTGCCTACCATATGGGAGTCTGCAGTTCAAACCCAGGACCTCCTAGATCCATGTAGTGTTGGCCCATGCACAGTGCTGATGCATGCAAGGAGTACTATGCCATGCAGGGGTGTCCCTGTATAGAGGAGCCCCACACACAAGGAGTGCACCCAATAAGGAGAGCCACCCAGTGTGAAAGAAATTCCAGCCTGCCCAGGAGTGGCACTGCACACACGTAGAGTTGATGCAGAAAGATGAAGCAACAAGGGGAGACACAGATTACTGGGATGTTGACAAGAATAGAAGCGGACACAGAAGAACATACAGTAAATGGATGCAGAAAGCAGACAACTGTTGGGGGGAGGGGAGAGTAATAAATTAAAAAAAGAAAAAATCTCTCATGTTCATCTGCTCCTCCCAACCCTCCCCCCAATTCATTGGGCAATCTGACCCATCCTCCCAACCCACCCCTCAAGCATGCAACACCCCACCCAATAGTATCCCTATACCCCATCTTATCACTTCCCTGTACAACTATTTACCACCAATTTATCATAGATTTCACCCATGTAAGCATCAGTTCACAACCTTCTTCTCCCCCCAGTTTCTTGTAAGCCTATCATCCAGTCTCTGGCTCTCTGAGACAGCTTGATTTGCTTATTTCATATCAGAGAGGTTATGTAGTATTTGTCCTTCAATGCCTGGCTTGCTTCACTTAACATAAGGTCCTCAAGATTCACCAGTGTTATCCCATGTGTTTGTACTGTATTCCCTTTTATTGCTGAGTAGCATTCCATTGTATATATGTACCACATTTAGTTTATCCATTCATCTGTTGATAGACATTAAGGTTCATTCAAACTTTTGGCAATAGTGAATAATGCTACTATGAACATTGGTGTGCATATATCTGTTCATGTCCCTGTTTTCAATTCTTCTGGATATATATCCAGCAGTGAAATTGCTGGGTCATATGGCAAATCTATAGCTAGTTTTTTGAGGAACTGCCAAACTTTCCTCCAGAATGTCTGGATCTTTCTGCATTCCCTCCAGTAGTGCATGTGTGTTCCCATTCTTCCACATCCACTCCAACACTTATAGTTTTGTGTTTTTTTAATAGCCACCATTAATGGAAGTTAGATGGTATCTCATTATAGAAATGGCTAAAAAGCACACGAAAATGTTTTCATATTTGTTCCATTAACCACAATCTTCCATGAAATGATTTACTGTGTTAAACAGTCACATGCTCTGTAATATCCATTCAAAATGTACTCTCATTGGAACAATTTTGAAAAGATTCTCTTATGAACTATAACATATTTATTATACTACTACAGGTGTCAGTAACCAGGTTGGTTGGGGGGAAAATAGACATAATGTAAGATATTGGCTATAGGAAGTAGTAAAATTTTGATTATTCTCTTTTATGATTTGTAACAACTGTTTCAAAACAAGGCAAGGTGTTGGTGGTGAGGTAATGTATGGGTGCCCTGTATGAAGATATGCATGTTTCTTTTGTAAGCGCATAAATTTTATTATACATTTAATGTTTATGGATGTTCATTTATGAAAGATAGTTTTCAATATAAAAAAGTTTTAAGAATCAAAAAGCACAGGAAAAAATGCTCAGAACACTAGCTTTTGGAGAAAGGCAAATAATCTCTCTTTAAATATATATATATATACACATACATATGTATATATCCAAACATAATATTCATAATGTCTATGATACAATAAAATTTAAGACATTTAAAGAAGAATAGTTTTTCCCCAAAAATGAAAATAAATGAGAAAACAGAAGCACTCCTAAAAGTGACAGCTCTAATTGACAGAAGATTAACAAATAAAATAATTTAAAGGAGATATTATAAATAGATCACACAAAATTTTATCTTAAAAAAGACAATAAAAAAATTAAAAAATAAGAAAACTTTAGTAAACTAAAAAATACATAAAAAGTTTTAAAAAGAAGGTATTATAGGTAAGTGCAAGTGACTCAATTATGGCTTTCCTACACATTGCTCATCTGTCCCTTCTATTTAAACATATACTTGGTGCTGGAATTTGTAGGTGTACATCCAAGAGACTGGAATTTATGGGCTGACCATGTGCCAGCTTAGACCTGTAGCCTCAGCAGAGTTGCAATATCTGTTCTCTAATTCTTTGGACTGACCCAGGACAATTAACAAGGAGGTGAGGATCGACAACCACCATAACAATGAGAGAGTCCACAACTGCAAGCAAGAAAGTCCCATCCATCAGCTGTATGGGATGGAATCCCCTTCTAAATTAGAGGTGGAGTGGACATCCTCATCCCAGAAACTTTAGGAGTCGGGAATGAACAATGGACTAGAATGCATTTACTGGTATTCTACTATAGACTTATTATGATTCTAGCAATGGAAGAAATTACAACATTGATGTGGATGTAGTGGCCACTGGAAGCTTTGAGGGCAGGGAAAGGGAAAAACAGGTGTAAAACAGGAACTTTTTGGAACTTGGGAATCGTCCTGAATGACATTGCAATGACAGATATAGGCCATTTTATATATTCCCATAACATGTAGAATTGTGTGGGAAAGAGTGTAAACTACAATATGAACTATGGTTCATGCTCAGTGTCAATTCTCCAGGATGTGTTTATCAATTGCCATGAATGTGCCACACTAGTGAAGGATCTTGTTTATCTGGGATGGTGTGGGAGGTGTGGGGAGCGGGACTTTTGGGATTCCCTATATTTTGTGTGTAACAGTTATGTAATGTAAGTATTTTTTAAAATATATTATTAAAAAATAAAGAGGAGAAAAGGGGAAACACAAACATAATAAGGACAGCAGTAGAGAGGATATACCACCTCTTGTCTGCCACAAAGTTGCGATAATAATACCTCCAAAAAAATCAGAACCTTTTAAGACTGAGTTTGAAACCATGAGCAGCTGGAAATTATCCTTCTTAACTCTTGCTTAAGTACATATGATTGCTTAAAATAAAATTTAAATCATATATAAAAGTTCAGCCTAGAAATGGCATTTTTAAAGTTTTTAGCTTAAAATGTATGTGCTACTACAACTGAAAAATGAATTTAGCAAAGTGTCAGGGTGCAAGGTCAACACATAATAACAATTGTGTTCTTAGCACTAGCAATGAACAATCAAAAAAGGAAATTAAGGTAATAATTCCATTTTAAATAGCACCTAAAATAATATAATATATAGGAATAAATTTAACTAATGATGCAAAAGATTTAGGTACTTAAAAATACAAAACATTGCTGAAAGAAATTAAAGACATAAATAAAGGGCAATACATCCTATGTTCATGGATGGGATGATTTAATATTATATCAATATTATCTAAAGGAATTTACAAATTCGATGTAATGTTATCAAAATTCCAGGAGCATTTTTTTCATAAAATGGATAAACCAATCAAATATATAGAACTATAAAGAGCCTTGATCAGCTAAACAATCTTGAAAAAATAACTGGGTTGGAGTATCCACATATCCTGATTTCAGAGTGTATAAAAAGCTAAAGTAATCAAAAGAGTGTGAACAAATACATCTATTGAACAGAATTGAAAGTCCAGAAATTGACCACATATCTATGGCCAAGCAATTTTTGACAAGTGCATTAAGTTTATGCAGCAGGGAAAGAATAGTCTTTTCAAAAAAATAGTATTGGATACTACATGACCTCAATGATATGAAACAAGTAAACCAAGCTGCCTCAGAGAGCTAGAGACTGGATGATAGGCTTACAAGAAATCAGGGGGTAGAGGAAGGATGTAAGCTGACACCTACATAGGTGAAATCTATGATAAGCTGGAGGTAAGTATTTGTACTAGGAAGGGATAAAATGGGGGGCATAGGGTTACCTTTGAGTGCGGCTTTGCAAGCTTGAGGGGTCTAGGGATGAGAGGATGGCTAATATTGCCCAAGAAATTGGGGGGAGGGTGGGGCAACATACAAACATAGGAGATTGTCAGGTATTTGGTTAAGAGTATAATGCTGCTAAAATCTTTTCAAAAATATAATAAGGAAAGTTAACTGTTTAAGATGCTTTAAGGGAATAATCTGATGCAGGCCAGGTTTCTAGGGAATATGTGAATGCTCATTTTGCCATAGTGGGTTATATCATTGGATAGAGACACATATAATGAGAGTGAAGGTATACACACATCCTGGGGAGGACAGATGCCCTCAAATAGAGGGAATGGTATCTCTCGAGAGAAATGGAGACTCCCAGTGCATTACGGCAGTTGAGCATGTCAAGCCCTCAACACTGTTGCAAGTATCTCTGAACATGGCCCTTCAAACAATGAAGATTGACTGTCACTGTGGGCCCTAGGGGGAGGGGGAAAGAGGTATTGAATAGATGGAACCAATGTAACTGTGTGGGCAAGAGAAGTGTTCCACAAGAGTATGCAAGGATGGATATAAGACTTGTAAAATTACATCAAAAATATATAGGGGCTGATAAGCTAAAATGTAAATCATAATGTAAAACATAAGATAACTAAAAATTTAAAAAATTGTATAGTCTCAAATATAAACCACAATGTAAACACAAATGTTACCTTGTTTGAAAGCTATTGTTTCAATATCTGTACATCAGTTTCAGTAAATAGAGTATGAATATGTAAAAAGATTATTGCTGTGGAAGGGAAAAGGTTCTATATTGGATATGTGGGAGTACTGCATATTTTATATATGAATTACTGTGATCTAAAACTCTTGTGAAAATAAGCTTAATAATTAGAAAAAAGAAAAGAAATAGATAGGATGTAGACACTGAGGAAAAGATGGAAGTAGTTGCCTTGCCAATCTGCATACAAGGCAACACTTATTGCAGTGATGGAAGGCAAAACATCAAAAACAAAGCTTTTGCATTTTTAAATTTTTCAATACCCCAATTTATTTTTACCTTAATTTTTCCACTATAATATGTACTCTACATCTAACCTTTACACTCATTGCTATATTCCATTTTACTAATAAGGGAACCTGACAAAATATCGGGCTTCACTTTTCAGGAAGTTTTGGATCACAGAGAGGTTCAACAATGGCAGCAGAGGAATACTGGTGTGGGATGTTATTGACAGGGGACACATGGTTGGCAGGGAGTACTCCACATCATATATCCCGGGTACATAAAAATGTTTTGATATTTCCATAGTGGATACAATTAAAAACAACAACTGAGGGAATGCTGAGTTCCTAGCCAGGGGAGCTCTATCACAGGACCTAAAGGAACAGCAACAATCCCCCAAGTGCAATGGCAAAGACCAAAAAAAATGAAGGTCCAACAATGAGCTCTTGATACTAATGAATGTGCTTGTGAGCCTGTGCACCTGAAATAAGAACAAGGCCTAGAGCTGCAGGGTGCCTAAGGGTTACCTCCTGAGAGCCTCCATGTTGCTCCAATGTGGTCAGTCTCAAAGCCAAACAGCATGTAAATGGGTTGCCTTCCCCCCAGTATGGGACATGACTCCCGGGGATGAGCCTCCCTGGTGCTGAGGGATTACTACCAAGTACCAGCTGATGATGTAACCAGAAAATGACCTTGAAGAAAAGGGTCAACTTAGACCAGCAGAATATCTCAATCTACATATAATACCAGGTGTTAAAAATGCTTTTTGACCTGAATCAAGGGGGAAATGGAAAGGAGAAATGAGTTTATATGGCTATGAGTCTCCAGAAAAGAGCCAGGGGGTTATCAGAGGGGTCACCTTTATGCACACCTTAGCAGAGTCCCAGAGACAGATAAAGTAGATACAACCCCAGGTATTGGTTCTTCTGAGGGCTACAGAGACCCACAGGTTCTATGGTCATTGCAGATGGAGTTCAGTGCCATGTCAGTTGGCCCTTCTTTGAAGTTTGTGTTTCTGTGTGATGGAGCTGGACTCGGATGTGATCTTTTCTCACAAGCCTCTCCTGTTACATTTACCAGAACTGTAGTTGGTGCAGGAGTTTAATATATACCCAGAGGATCTGAATCTCTGGACTGACCATATGATAGCCAGGCCCTGAGCCTCAACAGACTTCAGTTCTTACACTCTGGTTTATTGGACTTACCCCACTCAGACAACATGGAGTTGAAGAAGGTCACCCACCACACCATGGAGCCAAGAGTGCCTATAGCTGAAAGCAGGAGGATTGCATCCAGCATCCATGTAGAATCTAAGCCCCCTCTTGATATAGATGTGGAGTGGACACAACCAATCCAAGGTCCACAGGATGGAGGAATAGAATATGGATTAGAGGGGACTTACTAATATTCTATTCATGAAATAATGTGATTTGTATTCGAAGAAAATGTGGCATTGGTGTGGAGAAAGTGGCCATGGTGGCTGCTGGGTATGGGGAATGGGAGGAAGAGTTGAGATGTGGAGGCATTTTTGGGACTTGGAGTTGTCCTGGGTGGTGCTGCAGGGACAATTACCGGACATTGTATGTCCTCCCATGGTCCACTACATGGATCGTGGGAGAGTGTGGGTTATTATGTGGACCACTGACCATGTGGTACAGCGGAGCGGTGCTCAGAGATGTATTCACCAAATGCAATGAATGTCTCATGATGATGGAGGAGATTGTTGCTATGGGGGGAGGAGTGGGGTGAGGGGGATGTGGGGTATATGGGGACCTCATATTTTCTGAATGTAATATAAAAAATAATTAATTAATTAAAAAATAGTATTGGGAAAATTGGATATTTACATGCAAAAGAATGAAGTTAGAACCCTACCTCAGAGAGGTGGGACACGATGGCATCCAGGTAAGTACACCAATCGTCATCTCTCCCACAAAGGACTGGCTGTGTGGTGATGGAACTCTGCCAGAGCAGGTTGTTTTGGGAACGTACAGGGCAGGAGGTGTCTGGACATTGATCTGGCAAGACTGTAGCAGAATTAGTGCTTGCTCAAGGTAGAACAGCGGGTTTCTAACACCGAACTTGGAAACCATGGGAAGGTAAATCCCTTTCCCCTAGGGCTGAAGGCTTACCACCCCCAGAGAGCTGCCATTTGGATGGCAGAGTTCTCAAACCCCATATTCCCCAAATTTATGAACCCCAGGTCCGTGTTCCCTGAAACCCCGCAACCCACATTTCACAGACCTGCATACCCTGAGTCCACATTCTCCTGGGGCTCTGTTTCCTGAGCCCAGTACTTCCAGAAACCTGGCATTGCCCTACCTACCCCTCCAGTTGCTGACTAACTCCAGGAGTGGGTGAGTTTAGGTGGGAGGTGCAGAGGGGCCCAAGGAGTACAGGTTCAATTTTCAGGTCCCCCCATTTTTATTGAGTTTGGAGGAGCATATCAGCTGACTTGGGGAGAGCCTAGGAAGAGAGGAGAGGGGAATCTGCTGAGAAAGCCTGATTTACCTAAATGCCCTGGGATAGGAAACTTGGTCTGGGAGAAGGTAGAGTCAGAAAATTAACTAGCCTCCCATTAGCACAAATAAAGAAGAGGGACAATAGAACGGACTTTCCATGCTGTAAATAGCATATCTAGGTTTCCTGGCAAGGGGAGGCTGTTCTCTTTCAAGAAATTAAGAGACATTATTTTCTGAAGTGAATTGGTTCACCAGGAGCCCTCAGGCAGGCAGTGATTAAAGGAGAAAGGGGGAAGGTCAGACTCCTAAGCAGTTTATTCAATTACAAAGAGGATTCCTTGCCTGAGGATTTATCTGGTCTTTTTAGCTGGTTTGTTTTCTTGTATTTCTTTCCCTTTTATCCACCCCATGACCTTGTTTTTCTTGCTTGCTCTTTTATTTTTTCTCTTAATTTTTTCTTTCTTTTTTATATTAGGGACTGCAGGCAACATTTCTTATTTGCTGTGCTTCCTCATCCTCATTTCCTCTTTTCTGTGTGTACCTATTTTGGCTAACAACGCTATCCCCCTTCCTTTGCATCATTTTATCCTCCATCACTTATTGTTTCCCTTACATTCCACCTCTCTTTGTTTAACCCCCAATATTTCTGACATTTTATCTCTAATTACTTCCATCTATTTTCTATCTTTTATTCACTCTTTATATTACTGTCCTTTCTTTTCTCTTTCTCTCTCTCCTGACCACACTGGCCTTTTAATTCCTCCCCATATTCAGTTTACTATCTCATTATAGGTACTCTGCTTTTCTACAGTTATAACTATACACGGATAATATGTTCAATATTCATCCTTCTAGTTCTCACATGGTTCTTCTGCTAATATTCACTATCAATACTGTTGGAGTTATGAGGTGGGTAGGTTGGTTGTTTTGATTAATTATTTATTAGTTTTCAGTGAAGAATTAAAGACAAATTTTCTGGGTAGCATCCAGGATCCTGTTTTTAGAAGTCCTTCTGCAGTTATCCTGGGGCCACTGGTACTCACGTGGATTTTCAGTTAGTCTTTAGATCCATTTATTAATTTTATTTTACCTTTAAAGAGTTTATACCTTTAATCTTAAAGGGGTGCTGAAGGGAAATGATTATTTTTTTGTAGCTGCTTCCTGTTAGCCATGGGCTGTAGTTACTGCCTAACAAGGTGTAAAACTTTTATTTTATTTTAACTGAAGGAAGATGGATCTGGCAATTTGTACGAATCTACATGAAGTTTTCATATGGTTAATAAGATGTTTATTTTGAAAGCAACATACTTAACTAAAAATTTGGCATACCCATTTTTAAAAGAGGACATTGGAATACAGAGGTCAACAAGGTTAGGTGCTTATAAAGATGGCACCCCTTTTAAAAGCTGGTCAAGGTTAGGTGCTTATAAAGATGGCACCCCTTTTAAAAGCTGGTGGGAATAGTATCTATCTATCTATCTATCTATCTATCTATCTATCTATCTATCTATCTATTTATCTGTCTAGATATATAAAAGCTGGTGGGAATAGTATATATATATAGATATATATATAGAGATATATAAAGTTATTTATTTTCAGAGGGAAATTGCAACAGATACTTAGCTTTGTTTTGAAGATGCATTTCAGGCTGTTTAATTATTGGTACTCATGTGCTCTGTCAGATGCTCCTGGTGAACTGGCACTTTTTGGGCAGTTGGTTTCATTCAGGATTACACACCAAGTTGGAATTTTTTTTTTAGTTTTTAGCTGTGGGAGTGATTAGAGCTACAGAATAAAGTTTTTTACATTTTGATTTTAATTGTACAAATTCTGGTAATTTTGACTGTTCAATAGGTGACCCATAATTAGCAAGCAAGCCTTATTTTTGCTGTAAAGTAGAGTATACAGTAGAATAGTAGGGTGGTTGAGCCTGGCACCAATTAACTGGTTACCTGCAAGCTACTGGTGGCCCCAAAGTTTTTCAGCTAAGGCAGTTACTTTATTTTATAGACAAGTTTATTAACTATTTAGAAAATGAAGTTACCAGGAATTTAACAAGTTTAATGTACTTTTGTACCTGATTCAGAATAGAAAAGATAACATTATAATTATTAGGCATATATTTATACAGGATAAAAGTACAGCACTTAATATTAATTAATGTATTACTTAATGTATAAGGATTTTGAGTTGCAATTAATAGTTTTAAGTTTCAGATTTGTAATACTTTACATGCTATTTTTCCATAGGAGCAGGCCATTATGCCAATTGTGTTTAACTTTTATTTACAGTACACTGGTAATCATGGCTCCACTTAACATGTTTTTCAGACAGTGAGCAGGTTGCAGCATAGTTTATTTTAGAGAGATTTTTCAGTATTTTATTAGCCTGCTGCATAGTGCTTTCTGGCACTATGGAACAGTGTCAGTATGGAGGTGATATCCATTGTACGCTTGACTGTACTGAGTTATCATTGGCTGCTGCAGAAGTTTGAAACTGCAACATGGTTTCCATTGACTTTAGGACCATAATCAGAGGCTGATATAGCATATATATTTATTTGAGGGGTCAATGACCAGCCTAGTTAATAACTCACATGGAGAGGCAACCTGTATTGTATTCAAGACCTGGTTTGAGTGCACAAAAGTGTTTGACAATGTTAAAGTTTCTTTCTTGATTTTATATATATTTTAAACATATTTAAAGCAACGTATTATATATTAAATGACTGTTTATTTTTTTCACTTTTACCATTAAGATACTAGCAGGCCTTTTACCTTATAGTAGAAGGAGAAAGAACTATTTTTCATTGTTAAAATAAGAATGGAAGTTTCCCAATAGAATTAAGATAACCTTTTATTACCATTTACTTAAATATGCACCTTGTGGTGACCTTTAGACAGGTTTTATTATTAAAAAGTGGGGTTTTTTTTGCCATTAATATGTTGCAGAATAAGTCCAGGTCTCGCCAAAAAACCCAAGCATGCACTCAGAAAGATGGAGGATATCAGGTTTCATTATGCACGTAGACCCAGAGGAGAGTTCAGTCTCCATATTCTGGGCCCCAAGCTGCGGTTTTCAGGGGCTTATATAGGGTGCAGGAAGCAAGAGGGAGTACAGAAGCAAATTTTGCTGTTAGCTAAGATAAATGGACCCAGGCTGAGGCAAGGCTGCTATCTTAGATTACCCTGCTGACTTGCACAAGCAAGTTCTTACTGGTACACTCCCTGCAGCCCTCAGCAGACACACATACCCAAGGGCAAGGGCTGCATTGTCAGAAAGCAGCTTGTTTCAGCATTGCACAATGGAGAAGATGGAAGGGGAAAAGGGTTGCCTCCAGAAAGGGGAAGGGGATTCTTTCAATAAATACACTCAGTTCAGGTGTTTAGTTAATAATGACTTTTAGAACTAGAACCATTTAAATGCCTCAGTTTGGAAGATGTTTTTACAAACTCTTTATTATTGACCACAACAACAAAGACTAGTTTCCTTACATTTAAATAAACTTATTAAATTACAATTACCAACCACAGAAGTTTACTTTATTTATTTAAGAGTACATGTCTAAAACTTTATTTTTTACCTTAATTTTATTAACATCAACTTACAATTTTCATTATTCCAAATATTTTGTACATATAATGTTAATTTATTTAATGGGTATTTTATAACTTAAGGGAGATTACACCCAAGCAAATTAAAACTGAAATGATTATAGTTTATGCAAGGAATGCTTTCCTCATGGGAAGCCAAAACCTCTTTTCTTTAAGATCTGAAACTGTGAATAATTTTAAAAGCATACTGACTACTGGGTTCTGAAACATTATAATCGCATCATTTGTTTAATTGTAATCCAGGAACGATTTTTCCATAGCTTTTATGGACTTTTTTTTACTTACTGAAATTCGGCAACAAAACCACTAACCACCCTTATTTTAAGGCTGTTAAAAAGTTTAAACTGGGAAATTATAGGGCAAACTAAATCTTAATTTCCCAACCTAGTAGAGAGATTTAATCTGCCACACTTAGGTTTGCCCTCAAAGCTCTTGTAAAGAGAAGGCCTTTTTAAATAGTTTTTATAATCAGATTTTTTTTGTATTCTTTTTTTAATTATATATATTTTTAAATTTTTTTATTATAATCAGATTTTTATACGAACTTTATATCCTGCTTAGTTTAATTTGGGCTCCCAGAATATTTATTCACATATATAACTGGATATTTAATTTTTAACAATTTGAATAGAGCTTTTTAAAGAATTTTTATTTGTTAATTTGATATTATTATCCTGATTTATGAAGATATACACTGAGCAAATAGGCAGACACAAATAAAATTAGACACAGAAACACAATTTATTGATGTTACTTATAATTTGCATTATTTTATATACCGTTTAGTTTAATTTGGGTTCCAGAAATATATATAACATATATAACTGTATATTTAACACCAACAATTTGAGTAAATAGGCAGATATGAATTGTTTGACACAGAAACATAACTTAGTTACTTAAAACTTTCATTTTCACAAAATAAATGTGACTGCAAAACATTTGAAAGACTCCTGAAAGTTTTTCTTAATTTGCACTATGACCATGCAGCTTTGCAAAAGAATTTTGTTTTTTAACTAATGGCTTGTAAACCAAAATGTTCCCAATGCTTTAACACATTTTTTTGTTTTGTTTTCGAACATTATATTTTACCTTGAATTTCATGAGAGAAAGCAGGGTTACTAATAGCAATAGTTCAGGAGACAGGGATGTCTCACATTTGCTTTTTCCTGGGCTTCTGGGGCAGAAGCTTTTATGAAACACCCATAAGCAAAGGTAAGGGGTGAGGCTAGGCTTGAAGTGACCATAATGAAGGTGAGTTTAGAATTTACATTTATAATAATAGATTTAGGTTAAATATACCCAGTTATAATTTCAGTTATTATTATTTCACTGTTTTATAATATAAAGGCATCTATAAATGATCTTAACACTTAGTTACAGTTTTTATTAAGTTTTAACCTTAAGGTGAAATGGATACCTTTATTAATTAAGCTACAGGAATTTTGTTAGTAAAAATTTTGTGAAGTTCTGCCTTTTTCTAGTAATGGAACAAATTTTCCTTTTTGAGTTATGTACTTAATTTACCAGCAAGAGAGTATTGGCATTTAAATATTTAGCTTTAAACTACTGTTTTACCATAAATTTTTAGGCACCAGCAACTGACAAAAGCCAAACAAATTTTTTTCTATTGTAGTTTTACAACCCTGATGTTCCCAGCCAGACTATTAAAAAGGCTATCAAGTGATTGCAGCTTTATTGTTTTAAGCAATAGCCTCCTTTTTCTTGACAAGTTTACAGTTTTAAAACACTTCAAAACATTATTATATAGTTTCACAGAAAGAGAGAGATTTGGAAAAGCAGAAGAGCTTGGGAAGAATGAAAATTTATTTTGGCCTTTGACACCCTAGGGAGGGAACTTAATTGCATTTATTTTTATCTTGCTTTACATCCCCTTTGCCTCCCCCTTCATGGCAGTTGGGTGCACAGCAATTAAATAGGAATACAGCTTATGAATAGCAGGCATGAACTCACTGGAAAGGGGCAAGCCACTTCCCCATTTCCAGCTTTCTGCCAAAATGGGCGTAAAGAACCTACTGAAATTTGCCGACCCTCCATGGGACCCAGCCATACTGACTGGGGCCAACCCAAACAAATCCGGGTGTGTGGCATGGACATGGATGACCCCCAAGCCTCAGCAAAGGGGCAGACCAGAGATGAGACAGCAGAGCACGCACAAACATCCAGACTCCACAGTTTTGCCCCATAATCAATTCGCCCCCTTGCCAATGGCAAGGGAGGGTTCCAATTCAACCAAATTTCACCACTTTACATAACCACACAACATCAACACTAGCATTGAACTGACACAAACAAAAGCACAATACTTATTAATTTGACCCACAAGTTCTATATATATACATTTTTTTTCAGCACAGCTGCCCCTGCAGCCATTACAAACTTTAGAAAGGGAGAACTTTCAACATTAACAACCGATATGAAGCAAATTCATTTGCAATTCAGCACCATGACAAAAGATTCCAGCTAGACCTTTTTCACTGTTTAATTCTACACCCAGACCAAGTTTCACTAGAAAATCTGATTTATTTTCCTGTAAACAAGCTTTTCAAAATCCAGACCAATTTCCAGGATTTTAGGACTCAAACCTGTAGCCTCCACTCTTTCAGCAGGGACAAGACTAGCACTTGATTTTAACATGCAATTAGACACACCCAAAACACCAGGCTTTCTCCCTTTTTTCTCCTTTTCCACACCTAGAGACCGGCTTCCCTGCCAAATTTCTGGAGGTACTACATTTTTGGGGGGAGGTGATCAGGCTCCCTCCCCAGGAATTAAAGCCAGGGTTTTTCCTGACTATGCTCCCTCGGGAGTCTTACTTTCCTCCACATCTGGAGTTTTTTTTTTTTTTCAGTTCCAGAATTTTTCTTTTCAGAACTTACATTTCCCTCGATTTTTTTTTTTTTTAAACAATGGGAATTTATTAGCTCATGTTTAAAATCCAGGAAAATGTCCAAATCTAACCATCATCAAGGTGATGATTTCTTCCCAAAGACCAGTTACTGGTGATCATTGGCTCCTCTGCCACATGGTAAGGCATATGGTGGCATCTGCTGGTCTCTTTCTTCTCTTCCAGGTTCTGTTGATTTCAGGGTTTCTGTGGCTTGCTCTCTGTTTTGTTCCATTTATAAAGGACTCCAGTAATAGGATTAAGACCTATCCTGAATAAGGTGGGTCACACCTTAACTGGAGGAGCTTCATCAAATGGGTTCACACTTGTGAGTAAGTAGAGAAGAAGTCTGGTCCAGGCATTTCAAGAATATAATGGAGAATATTGATGTAACTTTAGAATTGCTGATCTGCTGATTCTACCTCTTGCCTCAGTCTGCTGTTTTTCTGTTAGAAGGACTTTATTGAGTTTAGTGTTCAAGTATGCAGTCATTTCTCCCCTTGCTGAGTTCTCTCTTCTCCTTTTTCAAAATTCTATCACAAATTTGACACAGTCCCCTCTGAAGCACCATCCAGGGCAGCTCCATGTCCCGAAGACGCCTCCACCTCTCATCTCTTCCTGCCTTTCCCCATACCCTTTGTCCATTATGTCCACTTTTCCCAATCCAATGCCACCTCTTCTATGTGGACACTGGATTGGTTGTGTCCATTGCACCTTTATGTCAAGAGGAGGCTCAGATTCCACCTGGATGCTGGATGCAATCCTCCCATTTTCAGTTGTAATCACTCTAGGCTCCATGGTGTGGTGGTTGTCCTTCTTCACCTCCATCTTAGCTGAGTGTGGTAAGTCCAATAAATCAGATTGTAGGTGCTGGAGTCTGTTGAGGCTCAGGATCTGGCTATCACATTGTCAGTCCAGAGATTCAAATCCCCTAAATATATCTTAAACCCCAACATTAACTGCACCTCCAGCACATTAGCATGAAAGTCTTATGAAGGGAGATCCCATCTGAGTCCAGATTCATCACACATAAACACCATTTCCAAAGAGGGGCCATCTGCCCTGGTAGTTAACCCCATCGGCCATGACCATAACTCCCATGGGTCTCTTTAGCCCTCAAAGGAACCAATATCTGGGGGTTGTATCTGCTTTATCTGTCTCTCTGACTCTGCTCAGTTGTGCATGAGGGCAAACCTTCTGCCAGCCTCCAGACTCTTTTTTAGAAACTCGTAGCCATATAAACTCATTTCTCCTTTCCATTTCCCCCTTACTTTAGGTCAAACAGCATTTTAAAGTCATGGTATTTTATGTAGACATGGATATTCTGCTGATCCGCATTGAACCTTCCGTATAAGGTCATTTTCCAGTTGCATCATCAGTTGGTAGTTGATAGTGGTCCCTCGTTGCCAGGGAGGCTCATCCCCGGGTGTCATGTCCCACGCTGGGGGGAAGGCATTGCATTTACATGCTGAGTTTGGCTTCGTCCCTCGATTTTTATTGTGAAGAATCTGGGGGAGATCACATCTTTTCTGGATTAAATTTAATCCATGGGTGCCCAGATTGGGGTTCATCCGAGTCCTCCCAGCTTCCTAGAGAATTTGGAAGGGGCAGCAAAATGCTACCATTTTTGGTCTTCTTTTGCAATCCTGGATGAGCCCCCACTAATGTTGTAGAAGTTGAGAGATTTAATTATTTGCATATAGAAAGGCCAGGACTCAAGAATAATTTTTGGGAAGGAAAAATGATTTATTTATGACCTTCCAAGCTCAGAGGTTTTCATTTCAAAATCTGAGCCCCAAACAAGATTTTTGAGTTCCTTTTATATTGAAAGGAAGGGTTAAATTTGTTTTTTTGTTTTAGTGATCAATAGGCTTGAATTATCATATATCTTCCACATCCTAGTTAAGCTTTTAGCATGGACTTCATACATTCTAGTTAACCTTTTAGCATATTTGGTTTGCATTTTTCCTGAATATATAAAGTTTATAGAGTTTGCCTTGATAAATTGTTTCCTGGGACTGGAATTGTTGTCATGGTTACCAAGGGCAGGGCTGCAGACTTTCACTGTTCCACACCCACGTCAGGACACAGACAGCTTAGGTTATTTACAAAGAGATGAACAGCTTCCCACCCATAGCCCACATCAAAACTACTATAATATTTTATTTTCTTATCCCTTTTGCTTTCTCTAACCCTAATGTTTCCTTCAAGGGAACTTAACCAACAACAAGGAAATAGAATAAGAAGAACAAAGTGACTAAGAGAAGACTTAACACACAGAAAGAAACAACAACAAATTAAACCATAAGATGAATAAGCTAATCAGCTGAATAAGCTCAACAAAATAAAATGATGACCAGATAGCAATAAAAAATTACAGACCATATCAATAATCAGGAAAACATGGCCCATTCCAATGAACAAACTAAAAACCAGGAAGAGAAGTGGAACACCAAACAAATAATTAATCTCTCAAAACATGTATCATGGACCAATTCAATAAAGTGAAGGAAGAGATTAAAAATATTAAGAAAACCCTTGAAGAGCATACAGAAGAAATTGTAATCATGTGCAAAAACACACTGGATGTGATGGGATCAGCAGCAAAATCCAAGGAATCAAAAATACAATCTCAGCAAATAACAGCAGATTTGAAGAGGCAGAGGAAAGAATTAGTGATGCGGAAGACAATACATCTGAAATCAAACAGATAGTAAAAATGATCAATAAAAAGAGAGAAAAATCCAGCAGGGACTTAGACACCTGAATGACAATGCAAAACGCACAAACATAGGGATCATAGGCATCCCAGACAAAGAAGAGAAGTGAAAGGGGACAGAATGTGTGTAGGAGGAACTAATGGCTGAAAACACCCCAAAACTATTGAGGAAGATGAATGTACATATCCAGGAAGCATAATGCACCCCAAAGAGCATAAATCCCAACAGGTCTAGCACAAGACACATACTTGTCCAATTATCCAATGTGCAAGACAAAGAAAAAATGCTAAAAGCAGCAAGAAAAAAGAGAATCATTATATACAAAGGAGGCTCCATAAAATTAAGTGTTGATTTCTCAAAAGAAACCATGGAGGCAGGAAGGCAGTGGTATGACATAGTCAAAGAACTAAAAGAAAAGAATTTCCAACCAAGAATACTCTATCAAGCAAAGCTAGCCTCCAAAAATGATGAAGAGTTCAAAATATTCACAGATAAACAGAAACTAAGAGTATGCCAACAAGAAATCTGTCCTTCAGAAAATACTAAAGGGAGTTCTGTAGGAGGAAAGAAAAAAACTGGAGAGACAGAATTGGAGGAGAGTGTAAAACCAACTAAAATGACAAAAAAAAAAAACAACCCAAACAATATATAACAAACACAAGTCCAAAGAAAATATAGCTAATATAAGTAACTTCTTGAAAGTAATAACACTGAATGTCAATGGATTAAACTCACATGTTAAGAGACACAGAATGGAAAATTGGATAAGGAAATATAACCAATCTGTATGCTGTCTGCAAGAAACATGTCTTAGACCCAGGGATTCAAGGAGCTTGAAAGCGAATGGCTGGAAAATAATCTTGCAGGCAAACAATAACCAAAAAAGGGCAGGTATAGCTATATTAATATTGGACAAAATAGAATTTAAAATCAAAATTACATTGAGAGACAAAGATGGACACTATATATTAATGAAAGGGATAATCTTTCAAGAAGAAAGAACAATCATAATCATTTATGCCCCTAAAAAGGGCACCTCCAAATACTTGAGGTGAACACTGGAGAAACTAAGTGAAGAAATAGATGTCTGTACAATTATAATGATGGACTTTAAAATTGATGACCTCAACAAACAGATCACAATAAAGAGATTGAACCTGTCATTAAAAACCTCACAACTAAGAAGAGCCCTCCGCCAGACAGTTTCTCAGATGAATTCTACCGAACATTCCAGAAAGAACTAACACTAATCTTGCTTAAACTCTTCCAAAAAATTGAAATAAAAGGAGCATTGCCTAACAAATTTTATGATGCCAACATAACCCTAATACCAAAGCCAAACAAAGACACCAGAAGACATGAAAATTACAGACCAAAATCTCTAATGAATCTAGATGTGAAAATCCTCAACAAAATACTAGGTAATCACATTCAACAACATGTAAAAAGAATTATACACCATGACCAAGTGGGGTTCATTTCTGGTATTCAAGGATGTTTCAACATAAGAAAATCAATTAATGTAATACACCACATAAAGAGACTGAAGGGAAAAACACACATGATCATATCTATAGATGCACAAAAAGCATTTGACAAAATACAACACCCTTTCATGAAAAAGAAACACTGCAAAAGATGGGAATAGGAGGAAACTTTCTAAATACAATAATGGATTTGTATGAAAAACCCACAGCTAGCATCATTTACAATGCTGAAAGCCTAAAATCCTGCCCTCTAAGATAAGGAACAAGACAAGGATGTCCACTATCATCCCTTCTATTTTACATTGTTTTAGAAGTACTTGCTTGAGCACTGAGGCAAGATCAAGGTATAAAAGGGATCCAAATAGGAAGAGAAGAAATCAAAATTTCACTATTTGCACATGCAATCATCCTATACATAGAAAGCCCTGAGAAGTCTACAACAAAGCTTCTAGAACTTATAAATGAGTTCAGTAAAATTGCAGAGTATAAGATCAATGCATAAAAATCAGTAGCCATTCTGTACAATGATGATGAACAATCTGAGGGTAAAATCAAGAAACAAATACCATTTACAATAGAAAATTTTAAAAAATCAAATACCTAGGAATAAATTTAACTAAAGATGTAAAAGACTTATGCACAGAAAACCACATAACACTGTTCAAGAAAATTAAAGAACACCTAAACAAATGGAAGAATATTCCTTGTTCATTGATAGGAAGACTCAAAATTATTAAGATGTCCATCCTACCAAAACTAATCCACAGATTCTATGCAATCCAAATAAAAATCAACAGCGTTTTTTAATGAACTGGTAACCTGACTATGAAATTTAATTGGAAAGGAAAGAGACCCCGAAAAGCCAAAGACACAGTGAAAAAGACAAATGTAACTGGGTGAATCACATTACCTGACTTCAAAACATACTAAAAATCTAGATTAGTGAAAACACCATGGTATTGGCACAAGGAGAGACAAAACGACCAATGGAACCCGATTTGAGAGTTGCAATATAGATCCTCATATATACAGTCATCTGATATTTGACAATGCCACCAAACCCCTTCAACTGGGAGAGAATGACCTCTTCAACAAATGGTGACTGGAGAACTGGATATCCATATGTAAAAGAAAGAAAGAGGATTACCAATGCACACCTTATAAAAAATCAACTCAAGATGGATTGAAGATCTCAATGTAAGAGTCAAGACCATAAATACCTTGGAAAGCAATGTAGGGAAGCATCTATAGGAACTTGTAATAAGAAATGCCTTCGTGAACTTCACATACAAAGTATGACCAGCAAAAGAACAAATATATAAATGGTACTTCCTCAAAATTAAGGTTTTTACACCTGAAAGAATTTTGTCAAGAATGTGATAAGAGAGCCTACACAATGGGAGAAAATATTTGTAACCATATATCTGATAGGAGACATATCCTGCATCTATAAAGAAATACTATATCTCCAAAATAAAAAGACAAACAACCCATTTTAAAAATGTAACACTTCTCCAAAGAAGATATACAAATGGCTAAAAAACACATGAAGAAAAGCTCAAAATCACTAGCTATTATGGAACTGCAAATCAAAACAACAATGATAAACAATCTTCTTCCCATAAGATTGGCAGCTATCAAAAAATCAGAAGACTACAAGTGAGGGAGAGGATGTGGAGGAATGGGAACACTCATCCACTGCTGGTGGGAATGCAGAAGGGAACAGACATTCTGGAGGATAGTTTGGCAATATCTCAAAAACTAGCTATAAATTTGCCATATGATCCAGCAATTCCACTGCTGTTTACATACCCAGTAAAACTGAAAACAAGGACACAAACAGATATATGCACACCAATGTTCATAGTAGCACTATTCACTACTGCCAAAAGTTGGAATCAACCCAAAAGCCCATTAACAGATGAATGGATAAACTATAAACTGGAACAAAGGCTTAAAGGAAGGTGGGGGTTAGAGGAAGTTTGTGAGCTGACACCTACATGGGTGAAATGTATGATAGGCTGTAGGTAAGTATTTGTACAGGGAAGGGATAAAATGGGGGCATAGGAATAGCTTGGGTGGAGCTTTTTGTGCTTTAGGGAGTCTAGGGATGGGAAGATGTGTCAGATGGCCCTAGAAATTGGGGGGAGGGTGGTGGGAACATTTGAACATAGGAGATTGAGAGGTATGTGGTTGAAATTATAATGCAATGAAAACATTGTAGAAAATATAATATGGAAGGTTAACTGTACAAGATGCTTAAGTGGGGGCATCTGAAACAGAGCAAGCTTCTAGGGAGTGTGTGAGTGATTCATTTTGTCATAGTGAGTTGCATCATTGGGTGGAGACCCATACAATGAGAGTGAAGGTACACCCACATCCTGGGAAGACTAATGTTCTCGAACAGAGGGAATTGTATCTCTTGAGAGAGTTGGTGGCTCCCACTGCATTAGGGCAGTCAAGCATGTCAAGCCCTGAACATTGTTTCAAGTATCTCTGAATATGGTCCTTCAAGGAATGAATATTGATTGTCATTTTGGTTCCTGAGTGTAGAGTGAAAGAGGTGTTGAATAGATGGAATCTGTGTAATAGTGGGGCAATGGAAGTGTTCCACAAGATCATGCAATGATGTATATAGGATATGTTAAATTACACCAAAATTTATAAAAGTCTATAGGCTAAAATTTAAACCATAATGTAAAACATAAGAGAACTAAAATTTTAGAAATTTGTATATTCTAAAATATAAACCATAATGTAAACCCAAATGGAAAAATGTTTGAAAGTTACTGTTTCAATATCTGTACATCAGTGCAGCAAATATAATAAGAACATGTAAAAAGATTATTGGGAAGGGACAAAGGGTTTGATATTGGATGTGTGGGAGTATCATATATTGTATATGTGAATTACTGTGTTCTAAAACTTATGTGAAGACTAACTTAATAATTACAAGAAAAGAAAAAGAAAGGATGTAGACACTGAGGAAGAATTGGAAGAAACTGCCTTGCCACTGTACATACAGGGCAAAACCTTTAGCAGTGATGAAAGCAAAAATGTCAAAAACAAAGCTTTTCCTTTTTTTCATTTTTTGATCTCCCAATTTATTCTGACTTATTTAATTTTTCTAAATTAGTTTGTATTCCATACCTAACCTTTAAACCCATCACTGTATTCTATTTTACTATTAATGGAACCTGGCAAATATTATGCTTCATTTTAAAAGAAGTTTTGGACAAAAGAGAGGTTTAACTATGGCAGGGGAGGAACACTGGTTTGGTGTGTTATTGATAGGGAGCACATGGTTGAGAGGGAGTTCTCCAGGGCATGTATACAGGGTATATAAAAATGTTTGGATGTTTTCATAGTGGTTTCAGTTAAAAATGACAACTGAGGGAGTGCTTGGTACCTAGCCAGGAGAGCACCATCATGTTCCCCAATGGAACAGAAACAATCCCCCAAGTGCAAAGGCAATGACCAATAAAATGGATGGTCCAACAATGAGTCTTTGATACTGATGCCTACGGTTATGAGCCTGTGTGCCTGAAATATGAACTAGGACTAGAGATGCACATTGCCTAAGAGTTACCTCTGTGAGTCTCCATGTTTCTCAAATGTTTCCTCTCTCTATTCCAAACTCATCATGTAAATGCTTTACTTTCCAACCAGCATGGGACATTACTCCCAGGGGTGAGCTTCCCTGACCCTGAGGGATTACTACCAAGCACTAGCTGATGATGTTACTAGAAAAAGGCCTTGAATAAAAGGGCCAATTCAGACCAGCAGAATATCTCAACCTACATCTAATATCAGGTGTTAAAAACTGCTTTTTGACTTTGGATAAAAGGGGGAAATGGAAATGACAAATGAGTTTATATGCCCATGAGTCTCCAAAAAATGGTCAAAAGGTCATCAGAGGGGTAACACTTGCAGACACCTCAGCAGGATACAAGAGAAAGCCAAAGTAGAATGAAACCTGGATACTGGCTCTCCTGAGGGATACAGAGACCCACAGGTTCTATGGTCATGGCAGATGATTCTGGAGTTAAGTACCATGAAAACTGATCCTACTTTGGAATTTGTGTTCCTGAGTGTGATGGAGTTGGACTGTCCTTTCTACACATGCCTCTTCTGTTATTTTTACCAAATATGTGGTTGGTGTTTTGGTTGGTATACTCAGGATATCTGAATCTCTGGACTTTCCACGTGAAGGCCAGGCCCTGGGCTTCAACTGATTTGCATATCCTACGCTATGGTTTATTGGACTTATTCTGGCCACTGAACAGGGAGGTGAAGAAGGTCAACCACCACACCAGGAAGTCAAGAGTGCCTACAACTGCAAGTAGGAGAACTGTATCCATCATCCATGTGGAATATAAGTCCCCTCTTGATGTAGAGGGAGACTGGACATAACCATCCCAGGGTCCACAGAGTGAAGGAATAGTGTGTGGATTAGAGTCAACTTACTGATATTCTTCTATCGAACTATTGTGATTAGTAATGGAAGAAATTGTAGCATTGATGTCGAGAAAGTGGCCACGATTGCTGCTGATGTTAGGGATAGGGAAGTAGAGATGTGATTTGGGGGCATTTTCAGGATTTGGAGTTGTACTGGGTGGTGCTGCAGGGACAGATGCTGAACATTGTGTGTCCTGCCCTGGCCCACTGGGTGGAATGGGGAAGAGTGTAGACTACAATGTAGACCACTGTCCATGTGATGCTGCAGTGCTCCCAAATGTATTCACCAGTTGCAGTGAAAAATCAAATCAAATGAAATAAATAAATAAGTGTAAAACAAAATAAAAATAAATTTTAAAAAAGAACACTATGTCATACTGTATACAAATATCAACTGGAAATGGACCAAGGACATTAAATATAATAGCTAAAACTATAAAACTATTAGAGGATAATATAGAGGCAAATCTCCATGGCCTGGGATTGAACAGTTGACTCCAAAATATAATACAAGATGCACAAGCAAGAAAAGAAACAATAGATAAAGTTGATAAATTTTGTCTTTGTGTGTGTGTGTGTAATGTATGCATGTATGCAGAGGAATATCAATCCATTTTATCCACTATGATATATTTTATACAAAAATCACCTAATTTTTTAAATGCTGGCAATTAATTCATTTTCCTAAAAAAATAATATTCAGGACATAAATGTGGGAATTACAAAATACATCTCTGAGCAGATTTGACTTCATGAAGAATAACTGTGTGGCAGTTTGTGATTCAATTCAGTAATGGAAGAATAGAAGATCAAGCCCAGGTGCACAGCCTATAAATGTATAACAATTTGTGTAGTTAGTTGCTATTAAAAACTCATAAAATTGTATTCATGAAGCAGATGTGGCTCAAGTAGTTGAGCAGCTGCCTTCCACATGGGAGGTCCTGTATTCAGATTCCAGTGCCTTCTGAAAAAACAAAAACAAACAACAAGCAAAACAAATGAAAAAAACAACTTAGGGAAGCATATGTGGCTCAGTGGTTGAGCCCTGGCTTCCCAAAAGTGAGGTCTTGGGTTCAATTCTCAGCTCTGAGTACCACATAAAAATTTTGTATTTATTCTTACAAGGTGGCAAATGCCTGGTAAAATAATATTCCACAAATACTTAGATGAATACATTGAAAATAAAAATTATGTTCCTGGAAGGACAACTACCAAGATGATGGGGGAGTAAGGAGACCCTAGAGTCAACTCCTGCTACAAAGCAGTTAGTAAACACCCAGAGCTATCTGGAGCTATCTGAAGTAATTATGTGGGGGCACCAGGAGACCAGAGCAGCATCTTGCAACATACTAAAAGGAATGGAAGGAGAAGACTGCCAATCTGATGAGAAGATTTGTAAACAGAGTACTCCACGCTTTGGAGGCTAGTGCCCATCTCCCACTGGAGGTACAAGTGGCCTCTGGAGCTGTTCTATGGCCAGAATTGAAAGCTCCACTTCCCCAAAATGGGGGAGGAAGAGATATTTGGGCATCAACTTCAGCTACTGATGAGTAAATTCAGCTGGCTAAAGTATAATCCTAAGATCAGCTAAAGTTTCAACATGTCCAAGTCAGGAAGAAGCCAGTAGCCACCATCTTGACACTACACCTGGCAAGAGGGGAGGAAGGGCAGACTGAAAATCACAGCGCTGGTGGTGACTGGTTTCTTTACATCCAGATAAGATTGTAGCTCCACCCTAGGCCCCAGTGCCACATCCATTAGGGAGGAAGCTGCAGAGACCTGCACCAGGCTCTCCAGGAAATTGCAGACAAAGCCATGGATGCTGGTGATTATCCTATACTGGAAGCACAAGCCACCCCAGGAGCTATTCTACTGCTGGAATTGGAAGCTCTCTTTCCCAACTACAGGAGAGGAGGAGATGGTTGGCTAACGATTTCAGTTACTAATTAGTAGACTTGGTTGGCTAAGGTATAATCCTGGGAAGAGCTGGGATGTGAATCTGCCCAAGTCAGAAAGAGGCTGGTGGGTGTCATTTTGACTCTGCCCCCAACATGAGGGGAAATCGGGTTGACCAAGAAAAACAGTGAAGGTAAGAATCGGTTTCTTTCACCCAGATCAGCCTGCAGCACTAGACTAGGCTTCAGCTGTACCTCTGGCAGGGAGGAGGCTGGAGGGCTCTGCACCAGTCTATCCAGGTAACTGCAGGTACCATTGGCTGGCACAGATTGAATAATCAGAATTCTACTGGGTCAAATGAAGTCATCTTGGACCTGCCCTGCATAGATTGCTGCCCACACCTGAAGCTCCATCCCTGTGCCAGGCAGGAGAGAAAAGGGGAGGAAGCTTCATCAGTCTCTCTGGGAAACTACAGTATAGGCCTCCATGTCTTGGATTATTCAACACAGCTGTGACTCTGTCCCAACCCCTGGCAAAGGAGAAAGTTGAGAGAAGCTTCATTGATCCCAGGTTCAATGAGGGCATCTTGAGCCTACACAACTTATAGCACCAAGTACATCTTTCTTTCCTACTGCACAGCCAGCAAGGGAGAAAGAACTAAAGAGAAAAACTTCACCCAGAATAAATACTCTAGTAAACCAAATATGAAGACACCAACAAAAAATTTAATCCACACCAAGAAACAGGAAGCTAAGGCCCATTTAAAGGAATAAGATAAACCTCCAGATGACATAAAGAAGTTGAGACAACTAATCATAGAAAATTCAAACAAATCTCCTTAATAAATTCAATGAGACGGCTAAAGAGATTAATGATATTAATAAGACACTGGATGAGCACAAAGAAAAATTTGAAAGCATACATAGAAAAATAGCAGATCTTATGGGAATGAAAGGCACAATGAAATAAATTTTAAAACATTGGAAACATATAATAGAAGATTTGAGGATTCAGAAGAAAGGATTGGTGAGCTTGAAGAAATGGCCTCCGAAAGTGAACACACAAAAGAAAAGATGAAGAAAAGAATGGATAAAATTGAACAAGGTTTTAGAGAACTTAAAGATAACAAAAATGTGCAAACATACATGTCATGGGTGTCCCAGAAGGAGAAGAGAAGGGAAAAGGGGCAGAAGGACAATTTGAAGTAATAATGGTGGAAAATTTCCCAACCCTATTGAAGAAAATAGATATTCACATCCAAGAAGCACAATATACTCCCTTCCAAAAAAATCTGAATAGACCAACTAAGAGACACATACTTATCAGATTGTCAAATACCAAAGACAAAGAGAGAATTCTGAGAACAGCAAGATAAAATCAGTGCATAACTTAAAAGGGATACTCAAAAAGATTAAGTGCAGATTTCTCAGCACAAACCATGAAGGCAAGAAGACAGTAGTCTGATATATTTAAGACACTACAAGAAAAAAAAAATTCCAGTGAAGACACTTATATCCAGCAAGACTGTCTTTCAAAAATGAGGGTGAGATTAGACTATTCCCAGGTAAACAGAAACTGAGAGAATTTCTAAGCAGGAGACCAGATTTTTAGGAAATACTAAAAGGTGTACTAGAACCTGAAAAGAAAAGACAGGAGAGAAGGGCCTGGAAGAGAGTTTGGAGATGAAAATTGTATCAATAAAAGTAACTAAAAGTGTCAAAAGAGTGGTGAAAATAAAATATGACAGATAAAGCCAAATATTTAAGAAAAAACTTAACCAAAAATATAAAGCAATTGTATTCATTACACTACAACTCAATGTTAAAAGAAATCAAGAAAGGCCTAAAGAATTGGAGGAGCATTCCATGCACACGGATTGGAAGACTAAATATCATTAAGATGTCAATTCTAATCAAATTGATGTACAGATTCAATGCAATTCCAATAAAAATTACACCAGCATTTTAAAAAATTAAAAACATGATTATCGAAATTATTTGAAAGGGTAAGGGGTCCTGAATAGCCAGAACCATTAAAAAAAGGTAAGGCAAACCCTCATCTCCAGAGTGGAACCTCATATATTTGTTTGTTTGTTTGTTTTTAAAGATTTATTTATTTATTTATTTCTCTCCCCTTCCCCCCCTCCCCGGTTGTGTGTTCTCTGTGTCTATTTGCTGTGTTTCTTCTTTGTCTGCTTCTGTTGTTGTCAGTGGCATAGGAATCTGTGTTGCTTTTTTGTTGCATCATCTTGTTGTGTTAGCTCTCCATGTGTGCAGCACTATTCCTGGGCAGGCTGCACATTATTTCGTGCTGGGCAGCTATCCTTACAAGGCGCATTCCTTGCGTGTGGGTTTCCCCTACATGGGAGACACCCCTACATGTCACGGCACTCTTTGTGCACATCAACACTGTGCATGGACCAGCTCCACACGGGTCAAGGAGACCCGGGGATTGAACCGTGGAACTCCCATGTGGTAGACGGACACCCTAACCACTGGGCCAAGTCCTCCACCTCTTATATTTTTTTAATGTTATATTTTTCTTGTGATGTATATATTTTCAAAAAAATACAATTTACAAAAATGATGGGGTAGGGGAGTGGAGATTGGGGTATATGGAAACCTCAGTATTTTTATGTTTTTTAAAAATATTTTCATTGTAACAATTTTTGTGATCTATTAACTTTAATAAAAGAAGTGTAAAAAAATCATATTACCTAACTATAGTAATAAAAACCGCATGGTACTGGCATAAAGACAGACCCGTTGACAAATGTAACCAAATTGTTGGTTCAGAAACAGACCTTTGCATGTATGGTCAAGTGATTTTTTACTAACCTGTCAAATCCACACAGTTCAGACAGATCAGTCCATTCAGTGAATGGTGCTGAAAAAACTGTGTATCCATAGACAAAAGAAGGAAATTGAACCTCTATCTCACACCTTATACAATGGTTAATTCAAATGGATTAAAAAGCCTAAAAATCAAACCTATAACCATAAAACTTCTAGAATAAATTGAAGCAAAATATCTTCAAGACCTAGTAGTAGGTGGTAGATTCTTTTTTTTTTTAGAGTTTCTCGTCTTTATTTTTAATAAAAATATGATAAACCTAACTCTCAGAATGTTTAAATCATGTTTTTTTAATTGATTTTGTAAAAATATTACATTAAAAAAATATATGAGGACCCCTTCAACCCCACCACCCCCACCCCACCACTCCCCCCCCCCCCCAGCAACACTCATTCCCATCATCATGACACATCCATTGCATTTGGTAAGTACGTCTCTGGGCACCTCTGCACCGCATGGTCAATGGTCCACATCATGGCCCATACTCTCCCCCATTCCATCCAGTGGGCCCTGTGAGGATTTACAATGTCCGGTGATTGCCCCTGAAGCACCATCCAGGGCAGCTCCAAGTCCCTAAGACGCCTCCACATCTCGTCTCTTCCTGCCATTCCCCATACCCATTAGCCACCATGTCCACTTTTCCCACTCCAATGCCACCTTTTCTCTGTGGACATTGGATTGGTTGTGTCCATTGCACCTCTATGTCAAGATTCTTAAAGGAGATAACAAGAGGACTGAGATGGACTACTGATATTTAATGCATGCAGAAGTTTTAATTAGCTTTAATGTAAAAGTGTGGAAAAGTATAGAGCACATGGTAACAAATAGTAACAGGTAGTTTATAAAAGGTAATGTGACTGAAAATGGTAGTCTAGGATTGTAAATACTAATTGAAAGAATGCTAGAGAATAATCTAGGAACTGAAAAGCACAGTAAACCAAGGGGTGGATGAGAATTGTGGTGGATGGATGGTACATATGCAAGATTGTCCTTTGTGAGTTAGAGTAAATATACATCACTACTGCAGGGTGTTGGGCAAGTGGAGAGGCATGGGAAAAATACAACTGGAGTGACGTATGGGCTATGGTTAATAGTAATACTGTAATATGCTTGCATCTATGCCAAAGATGTACTGTGTTCATAATGAGGCAGTATGAAAAATGTGAGCCAAATACACAGTATGGACTTGGTAACAGTCAGATAATATCTTATCTGTAAAAAATGTTCAACCACATTTTGGTGTGTTGATAGATGGGTGTTGTATGGGAATCCTGCACATATGCATGACTGTTGTGTAAGTTTACAACTTCTGTCATAAAAAATATATATTTAAAAAATAATAATACAGTGGTTTCTGGGAAAAACACTAAATGTAAGATAAGGACTGTAATTAGTAGTAAGATTTTGACAACATTC
This sequence comes from Dasypus novemcinctus, assembly GCF_030445035.2. Taxonomy (NCBI): domain Eukaryota; kingdom Metazoa; phylum Chordata; class Mammalia; order Cingulata; family Dasypodidae; genus Dasypus; species Dasypus novemcinctus. The sequence goes on along the minus strand of NC_080704.1, from coordinate 132,484,953 downwards.
CTTAATAATTTGTAACAAACATCTCATGACAATGCAAGGTGTTGGTGGAGGGTTGATGTATGGGACACCTGTAAGATGTTATGCATGTTTGCTTTGTAAGTTCATAAATTTTATTATACATGTAATTGTTTAGGAATGTTGGTATATAAATGATATAGTGATATAATAGGGTGATTGGGGGAAAATACTTTGGTTAGTAGTAATATTTGGCAATGCTCTTTAGTCATTAGTTAAAAAGGTTTAACAAAAATGTAAGGTATTGGTGGTAGGGTGAGTTATGAGAGTTCTGTATGATATTATATATGTTTGTTTTGTAAGTTCACAACCATTACTATACAATTACTGTTTATGTATATTTATGTATGAGTGATATACATCAATAAATTATTTAAAAATATGCTCCTGTCATCTACCACTGCCATTCCCTTTATTTAACCTATATTAACATTGTGAAATAAAATTGACATCACTGTGAAAAGAAATCATGAAATGTGTGGAAAATCAGGAAAAGTGTGGCCATTTTTTAAGACAAAATGTCTGCAAACAGAAGGTAAATAAAAGAAAATGTTTAGAAAATGATAATTCATACTTCAGCAGGTTCTCACCTAACTTTTGGTTGTAGAGTTTCAACCTACCACCAACATTCTGTGAGGCCCCTCAGGAAGGAGAGAGCAGCTTATTAATAAATCTTGGCAGAGCCCAAGGACTAGGAGAGCCTAGGGCAAGGGGCAAGGGCTCTATGTTGACAGGATGGGCATGAAGCTGCTGAGGTGGGTGTGCATTGAGCACTGCAGCACCAGAAGTACCTGAGGGTCGAAGGGGACACAAATAATAATCAACAAAGGTATGGAGAAGTGATATTGATAATGGAAAAAATAGCTTTTAAAGGAAAAACTGTTATAGGAGATGATGAAGGTCATTATATATTAATAAATTGTCAATTCACCAATAAGAAATAATTATAATAAATATTTATTCATCTAACCTAGGTGACCCAAGATGGCAGGCACACACAGGCAAAACTGAAGGGAAAGTAGAAATTCTCCAACAATAGTTAGATATTTCATTACACCACTTACAGTATTGGATAGAACATCTGGAAAGAGGATAAATAAGGAAAAAGATATGTTAATTAATATGATAAATGTGCTAGACCTAACAATTATAGAACATTATGCCCCAAAACAGGACGATATAAATTCTTTTCAACTATTCGTGTACCTTTCACAAGATAGAATATATGTTGGTTCACAAAAGAGGTCCCAATAAATTTTAAATGAATGAAATAAAAAAAAAACCACTTTCTCTCATCATAGTAGAATGAAGCTGAAAATTATTTATGGACATAGAAAGGGAAAATTCACAAATATATGGAGATTAAACAAGACACTATTAAGTAAACAGTGGGTCAAAAAGAAATTATAGGAGAAATAATTTATTATTGTGAGACAAATGAAAACAAGTGCACAACATATCAAAACATATTTGATACAGCATGTCAGTGCTGAGATAGAAATGTAAAGCCCTCATTGATTAAATTAAAAAGGAAGAAGGAGCTAAAGTTGAAGATCTAGTTGCATTCCTGAAGGAAAAGAAAGGGACTAGCATACTAATCCCAAACCAAGCTGAAGGAAAGAAAAAAGATCAGAGCAGAAATAAATGAAATTGATATTTAAAAAAAAAAAACTACAGAAATTCCACAAACCCAGAATTAGTTATTTGAGAAGGTCGCCAAAATTAAAAACCCTTAGCTAGAATCACAAAGAAAAGAGGGGAAAATACACCAGTAAATAAAATTAGAAACGAGAGTGGGATATTACCACTGGTCCCCTGGAAATAAGAAAGAACATAAGACGATGCTATGGACAACTGTATGCCAACAAACTAGACAATAAAGACAAAATGGACAAATGGAAACACAAAAACAACCTACACTGAACCAGGAAGAAATAGAGGACCTCAAAAATGCAGTCATAAGAGATTGAAACAGTCATCAAAAACATCCCAAAACATGGAGCTGCCCTGGATGGTGCTTCAGAGATAATCACCGGACATTGTAAATCCTCACAGGGCCTACATGATGGAATAGAGGAGAGTATGGGCCATGATGTGAACCAATGTATATGAGGTGCAGAGGTGCCCAAAGATGTACTTACCAAATCCAATGGATGTGTCATGATGATGGGAACGAGTGTTGTTGGGGGGGGGAGAGGGGGGGGTGGGGGGGTGGGGTTGAATGGGACCTCACATATATATTTTTAATGTAATATTATTACAAAGTCAATAAAAAATAAAAAAATTAAAAAAAAAAAAAAAAAAAAAAAAAAAAAAAAACATCCCAAAGATGAAAAGCCCAGGACCAGAAGATTTAATAGATTAATTCTACCAACCATGTACATATGATGTAATAACAATCTTGTTCAAGCACTTCCAAAAATCAAACAAGAATGAATGCTACCGTACTCATTCTATGAATTCAAAATCATAATATCAAAATCAAATAAAGATACTAAAAAGGAAGTTACAGACAAACTACTCTAATGAACATAGATACACATCAAAACACTTGCAAACCAGGAAGTGGGGCAAGAAGGAATCTGAGTGAGTGCACCTCATAATCTCTCCTAAAAAGAATCAGCTGAGGAGGGTCGAAGTCCTGTTGGACCAGACTGTTTTGGGTGTTGGCAGGGCAGAAGGTATCTGGACATCGATTTGGTGGGAAGGTGACAGAGGAGATTCTAGCAAGAGGTGCTGCAGGGAGTGCTTCACATTTGCTGTGTTTCCTCATCCTCCATTTCCTCTTTTCTGTGTGTATTGATTTTGGCCACCTACACTATCCCCTTTCCCCTACATCCTTAAATCCTCCATCATCTACTGTTTCTCTTATATTCCACCTCACTTTGTTTGGCCCCCAAATTGTCTGACTTTTATTTCTAATACCTTTTTTCTGTTATCTGTCTCTTATCCACTCTTTGTATTATTTTCTTTTCTCTTTCCCTCTCTCATGATAACATCGGCCTTTTAATTCATACTATAATTCTCCCCATATTCAGTTGACTGTTTCATTATACATACTCTACTTACTGCTATAACACCACACAACTTACATGAGTCTAATATCCATTCTCCTAGATCTCACATTGTTGCTCTGTTAACATTTATTACCAAGAACAATCAACACAGTTTATTTTCTTACTCATTTAGCTTTCCCTGGCCCTAATATTCTCCTTCAAAGTGAAAGTAGCCAGCAACAAGAAAATAGACTAAGAAGAACAAAGTGAGAGAAAAGACATAATATTACACATGAACAATAACTAATTAATCCCCAAGACTAGACAGAGAAGCTAAGGAACTGACTAAACCCGTCAAGATAAAATGATGACCAGACAGCAACAAAAAACTACAAACCAAACCAATAAACAGGAAAACATGACCAAATCCAATGGAAAAACAAAAACCAGTAAGAGGAGAAGAACATCAGACAAGTAATTAAAGATCTCAAAATATATATTAGAGCTCAATTTAATGAAGTAAATGAAGAGATTAACAAGATGAGGAAAACACTTGGAGAGGACATTGCAGACATACACAAAGAAATAACAAATATGATGGTGACGAATACTACAGTTCAAGAAATCAAAAATACACTCTCAGCAAATACCAGCAGATTAGAAGAGGCAGAGGAGAGAATTAATGGTGTGGAAGACAGTACATATGAAATCAAAAAGATAGTAGAACTGATCGATAAAGAGATTAAAAAAAAAACCCAGCTAGGACTTAGGGACTTGAATGACAATACAAAATGCACAAACATACATATTATAGGCATCCCAGGAGGAGAAGAGAAGGGAAAGCGGATAGGAGGGGTGGTGGAGGAAATAATGGCTGAAAACTTCCCAAATCTACTGAGAGAGATGGATGTACATGTTCAGGAAGCACAATGCACCTCAAACACTATAAATCCAAACAGGCCTACCCCAAGACATATACTTGTCAAATTATCCAATGCTCAAGACAAAGAGAAAATTCTAAAAGCAGCAAGAGAAAAGAAAACCACCACATACAAGGGAGGCTCCATAAGATTAAGTGCTGATTTGTCATCTGAAACAATGAAGGCAAGCAGGCAGTGGTATGATATAGTCAAGGTACTAAAAGAAAAAAAATTTCCAACCAAGGATACTCTACCCAGCTAAGCTAGCATTCAAAAATGATGGAGAATTCAAAATATTCATAGATAAAGAGAAATAAAAAGAGTATGTCAACAAGAAACCTGCCCTTCAAGAAATACTAAAGGGGGTTCTGCAGGAAGAGAGAAAAAAACAGGAGAGGCAGAGTTGGAGGAGAGTGTAAGAGCAACAGAAAAAAGAAAATGAGAAGGAAAAAAAACAAAGAAAATATGACAAACACAAGACCAAAGAAAATATGGCTAACATCAATAATTCCTTGAAAGTAATAACACTGAATGTCAATGGATTAAACTAAGCTGTCAAAAGATGCAGACTGGAAGACTGGATAAGGAAATAAGACCCATCTATATGCTGTCTACAAGAAACACATTTTAGACCCATGGATTCAAGGAGGTTGAAAGTGAATGGCTGGAAAATGATCTTACAAGCAAACAATAACCAAAAAAGGCAGGAGTAGCTATATTAATATCAGACAAAATAGATGTTAAATGTGAGACAATTGTGAGACAAAGATGGATACTACATATTAGTGAAAAGGATAAACTTTCAAGAAGAATAAATAATCATAAATATTTATGCTCCTAACAAGGGCGCCTCCAAAGATGTGAGGCAAACACTGGAAAAATTAAGTGAAAGAGTAGATGCCTCTACAATTATAATGGGAGAATTTAATACACTACTATCAACTTTGAACAGAACATCTCAAAAGAGAATCAATAAAGAAGCAAAAACTTTGAACAGTATATTAGAGGAGCTGGATCTAATAGACATATCCATATCATTACACCTGAATACAGGAGGATATACATTTTTCTAAGGTGCACATGGATCATTCTCCAAGATAGACCATATTCTAGGCCACAAAGAAAGGCTCAATGAATTCAGAAAGATCGAAATCATACAAAATAATTTTTCTGAACACAGTGGAGTGAAGCTGGAAATCTGCAAGGGCCAGAGGCACAGATTTCACACCAAGATATGGAAATTAAACAGCACACTCTTAGAAAAACAGTGGGCCAAAGAGGAAGTCTCAAAAGAAATTAATAACTACTTTGAAACTAAAGAAAATAATAACACAACACACTAAATCTTTTTTTTAAGATTTATTTATTTATTTATTTCTCTCCCCTTCCCCCCACCTCCCCAGTTGTCTTTTCTCTGTGTCTATTGGCTGCGTCTTTTTCTTTGTCCACTTCTGTTGTTGTCAGTGGCATGGGAATCTGTGTTCCTTTTGTTTTGTCATCTTGTGTCAGCTCTCTGTGTGGGAGGTGCCATTCTTAGGCAGATTGCACTTTCTTTCATGCTGGGTGGCTCTCCTTATGGGGCAAACTCCTTACACACCGTATACAGGGACACCCTTTTGTGGCATTGCACTCCTTATGCATATCAGCACTGTGCATGGGCCAGCTGCACACGGGTCAAGGAGGCTTGGGGATTGAACTGAGGTCCTCCCATGTGGTAGATGGATGCCCAAACCACTGGTCCAAGTCCGCCGCCCAAACCAAATCTTATGGGATGCAGCAAAGGCAGTACTGAGAGGGAAATTTAAAGCCATAAATTCATACATCAAAAAAGAAGAGCAAAAATTGAAGAACTAACTGCACATTTGGAGGAATTAGGAAAAAAACAACAAAATAGCCCCACAGGAAGAAGAAAGAAAGAAAGAACAAAGATAAGAGCAGAACTAAATGAAATAGAAAGTAAGACAGCACTTGAAAAGATAAAACCAAGAGCTGGTTCTTTGAGAAGATCAATAAAATTGACAAACCCTCAGCTAGACTGACAAAGAAAAAAAAGGGAGAAGATGCAAATACACAAAATAAGACATGGGAAAGGAGATAGCACCACTGACACCACAGAAATAAAGACTATCATAAGAGGATACTTTGAAAAACTATATTCCAAGAAAAAATGAAAATTCAAAGGAAACGGACAACTTCCTGAAAACACATAAGCAGCCTCTATTGATGAAAGAAGAAATTGACAATCTCAACAAACCAATCACAAGTAAAGAGATAAAATCAGTCACTAAAAACCTCCTAATTAAGAAGAGTGCAGTGCCAGAAGGCTTCACAGGGGATTTGTACAAAACATTCCTGAAAGAACTAACACCAATCTTGCTGAAACTCTTCGAAAAAATCAAAAGGAACATTACCTAACTCATTCTATGATGCCAATATTACCCTAGTACCAAAGCCAAACAAAGACACCACAAGAAAGGAAAATTACAGACCAATTTCTGTAATGAACCTAAATGCAAAAATCCTCAACAAAATACTTGCTAACCGTATTTAACAACACATTAAACGAATTACACACCATGACCAAGTGGGATTCCTTCCAGGTATGCAAGGATGGTTCAACATAAGAAAGTCAATCAATGTAATACACCATATAAACAGATTGAAGGAAAAAAAAATCACATGATTATATCTATAGATGCAGAAAATTCATTTGACAAAACACAGCACACTTTCTTGATAAAAACACTCCAAAAGATTGGAAAAGAAGGAAATTTTCTGAATATGATAAAGAGTATATATGAAAAACCCACAGCCAACATGGTTTACAATGGTGAAATCCTAAAATCTTTCCCTCTAAGATCAGGAACAAGACAAGGATGCCCAGTATCACCTCTTCTATTTAACATTCTCTTAGAAGTACTTGCTCGAGCACTCAGGCAAGAACCAGATATAAAGGCATTCATATTGGAAAGGAAGAAGTCAAAATTTCATTATTTGCAGATGACATGATCCTATACATAGAAAACACTGAGAGGTCTACAACAAAGCTTCTAGAACACATAAAATAGTTTAGTAAAGTCGCAGGTTATAAGATCAATGTGCAAAAATCAGTAGCATTTCTGTACACCAATAATGAACAAGCTCAGGAGGAAATCAAGAAACAAATACCATTTAAAATAGTAAATAAAAAAATCAAATACCTAGGAATAAATTTAACTGAAGATGTAAAAAACTTTTACACATAGAACTACACAACACTGTTCAAGGAAATCAAAGAAGACCTAAATGAATGGAAGAATATTTCCTGTTCATGGATAGGAAGCCTAAATATTATTAAGAGGTCTATCCTACCCAAACTGATCTACACATTCAATGCAATCCCAATAAAAATCAGCACAGCATTCTTTAAGAAACTAGAAAAACTAACTGTGAAATTTATTAGGAAAGGAAAGAGGCCCTGAATAGCCGAAGACATATTGAAAGACATATTGAAAAAGAAACACTACTAGCCTTCAAAACATACTAGAAAGCTACAGTAGTGAAAAAAGCATGGCATTGGCAAAAGGAGAGATACACTGACCAATGGAACCAAACTGAGAGTTCTGATATAGATCCTCATATGTATATTGTCATATAATATTTGAAAAAGCCACCAAACCCTCTCAACTGGGAGAGAATGACCTGTTCAACAAATGGTGCCTGGAGAACTGGATATCCATATGTAAAAGAATGAAATAGGATTACCAACTCACATCTTATACAAAAATCAATTCGAGATGGATCAAAGACCTAAATATAAGAACCAGGACCATAAAGACTTTGGAAAGCAGTGTAGGGAAGCATCTACAGGACCTTGTAATAGAAAATGTCTTCATGAACTTCACAGCAAAAGCACTAGAAGCAAAAGAACAATTAGATAAATGGGACTTCCTCAAAATTAAAGACTTCTGCACCTCAAAGGAGTTTGCCAAGAAAGTGAAAAGAAAGCCTACACAATGGGAGAAAATATTTGGTAACCATATATCTGATAGGAGACTTATAACCTGCATATACAAAGACTCCTTCATCTCGAAAATAAAAAGACAAACCCATTCAAAAAATGGAAAAAAAAGATTTAAATAGAGCACTTCTCCAAAGAAGAAATACAAATGGCTAAAATGCACATGAAAAAATGCTCCAAATATCTAGCTATTAGGGAAATGTAAATCAAAACTACAATGAGATACCATCTTCCTCCCATAAGATTGGCAGCTATGAAAAAACAGAAGACTACAAATGCTGGAGAGGATATGAAGGAATGGGAACACCCATTCACTGCTGGTGGGAATGCAGAAGGATCCAGCCATTCTGGAGGATTGTTTGGCAGTTTCTCAAAAAAGTAGCTATAGATTTGCCATATGACCCAGCAATTCCACTGCTGGGTATATACTCAATAGAACTGAAAACAAGTAAACAAACCGATATATGCACACCAATGTTCATAACAGCATTGTTCACTATTGCCAAAAGTTGGAATCAACCCAAATGCCCATCAACAGATGAATGGATAAATAAAATGTGGCATATACACACAATGGAATACTACTCAGCTTTAAGAACAAATACACTACAAACACATGTGATAACATGGATGAAACTTGAGAACATGTTGGGTGAAGCAACCCAGGCATTGAAGGGCAATTACTACATGACCTCAATGATATGAAATAAGTAAACCAAGCTGCCTCAGAGTGCTAGAGACTGGATGATAGGCTTAAAGGAAATTGGGGTAGAGGAAGGATGCAAGCTGACACCTACTTGATTGAAATGTATGAAAAGCTGGAGGTAAGTATTTGTACAGGGAAGGGATAAAATGGGGGCATAGGGATACATTTAGGTTGGGCTTCGTGGGCTTGAGGGGGTCTAGGAAGGGGACAATGTGTAATATGGACCAAGAAATTGGGGGAAGGGTGGTGGACCATATAAACATAGGAGATTGTCACGTATTTGGTTGAGAGTATAATGCTGAGAAAACTTTTTCGAAAATATAATAAGGAAGGTTACCTCTTTAAGATGCTTAAAGGGGATAATCTGATGCAGGACACCTTCTTGGGAGTGTGTTAGTGCTCATTTTGTCATAGTGCATTATATCATTGGACAGAGACCCATATAATGAGAGTGAAGGTATACACACATCCTGGGGAGGACTGATGTTCTCAAATAGAGGGAATTGTACCTCTTTAGAGAAATTGTGTCTCCCAATGTATTAGGGCAGTTGAACAGGTCAAGCCCTCAACACTGTTGCAAGTATCTCTGAACATGGACCTTCAAGCAATGAAAATGGACGGTCACTGTGGGACCTGAGCAGAGGGGGAAAGAGGTATTGAATAGATGGAATCAACATAACTGTGTGGGCAATAGAAGTGTTCACAAGGTTTTGCAAGGATGGATATAAGACGTGTTAAATTGCACCAAAAATATATAGGGTCTGATAGGCTAAAATGTAAATCATAATGTAAAACATTAGAAAATTGTATAGTCTAATATATAAACCACAATATAAACCCAAATGTTACCTTGTTTGAAAGCTATTGTCTCACTACCTGTGCATCAGTTTCAGTAAATATAAGATGAACATGTCAAAAGATTATTGCTGTGGAAGGGAAAATTATTTTATGTTGGATATTTGGTTGTACTGTATATATAAATTATTGTGATCTAAATCTTCTGTGATAATAAAGTTAATAATTAGGAAAAGAAAAAGAAAAAGAAGGACGTAGACACTGAGGAAAAGACGGAAGAATTTGCCTTGCCAATTTGCATACAAGACAACACTTATTGCTGTGATGGAAGACAAAACATTAAAAACAAAGCTTTTGAATTTTTAAATTTTTTGATACCCCAATTTATTTTTACCTTGATTTTTCTAAATTAATATGTATTCTATATCTAACCTTTAAACTCATCACTGTATTCCGTTTTACTATTAATGGAACCTGGCAATATATTGGGTTTCATTCTTGAAGAAGTTTTGGGTCACAGAGAGGTTCAACAATGGCAGTGGAGGAGTACTGGTGCAGGATGTTTTTGACAGGGGACACATGGTTGGTAAGTTCTCCAGGGCATATCTCCAGGGTACATAAAAATGTTTGGATATTTTCACAGTGGTTACAATTAAAAACAATGACTGAGGAAGTGCTGAGTTCCTAGCCAAGGGAGCTCTATCACAGGCCCTAAAGGAACAGCAACAATCCTCCAAGTACAACGGCAAAGACCAAAAAAGAAGCTAGGTCTAGCAATGAGCCCTTGATACTAATGACTATGCTTGTAAGCCTGTGCACCTGAAATAAGAACAAGGCCTAGAGCTGCAGGGTGCCTAAGAGTTACCTCCTGAGAGCCTCCATGTTGCTCCAATGTGGTCAGTGTCGAAGCCAAATTCAGCATGTAAATGTCTTGCCTTCCCCCCAGTGTGGATCATGACTCCCAAGGATGAGCCTCCCTGGCACCGAGGGATTACTACCAATTACCAGCTGATGATGTAACTAGAAAATGAACTTGAATAAAAGCGTCAACTCGGACCAGCAGAATATCTCAGTCTACATATAATACCAGGAGTTAAAAATGCTTTTTGACCTGAATCAAAGGGAGAAATGGAAAGGACAAATGAGTTTATATGGCTATTAGTCTCCAAAAAGAGCTGAGAGTTTATCAGAGTGTTTGGCCTTATGCACACCTGAACAGAGTCCCAGAGACAGATAAAAGTAGATGCAACCCCAGGTATTGGTTCTTCTGAGGGCTTCAGAGACCCACAGTTTCTATGGTCATGGCAGATGGAGTTCAGTGCCATCTCAGTTGGCCCTACTTTGGAGTTTGTGCTTCTGTGTGAGGGACCTGGACTCTGATGTAATATTTGTCCACAAGCCTCTCCTGTTACTTTTACCAGAATTGTAGTTGATGCTGGGCTTTAATGTACACCCAGTGATCTGAATCTCTGTACTGACCATGTGATAGCCAGGCCCTGAGCCTCAACGAACTTACAGCTCCTACACTCTGGTTTATTGGAATTACCCCACTCAGCTAACATGGAGATGAAGAAGGTCAACCACCGCACCAGGGAGCCAAGAGCGCCTACAACCAAAAGCAGGAGACTTGCATTCAGCATCCATGTGAAATCTAAGCCCTCCTCTTGATATAGATGTGGAGTGGACATAGCCATTCTAGGGTCCACAGATTTGAGGAATAGAGAATGGATTAGGGTGGACTTACAGATATTTACTTCATGAACTATTGTGATTAGCAATTGAAGAAAATGTGGCATTCGTGTGGAGAAAGTGCCCATGGTGGCTGCTGGGTGTAGGGAGTGAGAGGAAGAGATGTGATGTGGGGGCATTTTCGGGGGTTGTAGTTGTCCTGCGTGGTGCTGCAGGGACAGGTACTGTGGACCATTGACCATGAGGTGCAGCAGTGCTCAGAGATGTATCCACCAAATGCAATGAATGTCTCATGATGATGGTGGTGATTGTTATATTTGGCGGAGGAGTGGGATGAGAGGTGGGCAGTATATGGGGACCTCATATTTTTTTAATGTAGCATTGAAAAATAAATAAAGAGAAAAAAAAACCCTTGCGAACCAAATACAAAAACCACATTAAAAGAATTATACACCACAATCAGGTGGGTTTTATCCCAGATATGTAAGCACGGTTCAAGAAAATCACTTAGCATAGTAAACCATAGTAATAAAAAGAAGAAAAATCACATGATCATCTGAATTGAAGCAGAAAGTTATTAGACAAAATACAGCACCCTTTCTTGATAAAAACACTCCAAAAGACAGAAATAGAAGGGAACTTTATCAAGATGGTAAAGTGCACATAGGAAAAAGTCACAGTTAGTTTTGCATTTAATGGTGAAAGCCTGAAAGTTCTCCTGCTGAGATCAGGAATAAGACACAAATACACACTGCCACCACTGTTATTCAGTGTTGTACTGGAAGTTCTAACTAGAACAATTAGGCAAGATAAAGAAATCGAAGGCACTCAAATAGGAAAGGAAGTAATAAAACCTTCACTATTCACACATAATATTAACCTGTATCTGGAAATCCTGAAAATCCACTAGGCTAAGAGAATTATTAGACATGTTTAGCAAAGTGGGCAGGATACAAGATTAATTTGTAAAATAAGTAACATTTCTATTTACTACGAATGAGTAATCTGAGTAAGAAGAAAAAAATCCATTTATAATAGCAACAAAAAGAATAAAATATTTAAGAATAAGCTTAACTAAGGACATAAAGGACCTGTGTTCAGAAAACTGCAAACCATTGCTAAAAGAAGCCAAATACCTAAATAAATGGAAGGGTATTCTGTGTTCAAGGACTGAAACACCAAATATAGTTAAGATGTTCATAACACCCAAAGTAATTTACAGATTCAACACAATCTCAGGAAAAAAATCATAATGGCCTTTTTTGCAGAAATGAAAAGCCAATTATCAAATTTATTTGGAAAGATAAGGGGACCTGAATAGCCAAAAATATCTTAGAAGTGAAGAATGAAGCTGGAGGACTCTCATTTCCTCAATTTGAAGCATATTACTTAGCTACAATAGTAAAAACATCATGGTACTGGCATAAAGACAGGCATACTAATGAAAGGAACCAAACTAATAACTCAGAAATAGACCCTCACGTCTACAGTCAAGTGATTTTTGACAAGGTTTTGAAACCTACCAAAATGGTCCAGAACAGTCTATTCAACAAATGGTCTAGAAAAAATGGATATCCATAATCAAATGAAAGAAAGAGGACCCCTACCTCACATCTTATATAAAAATTAACTGAAAATTTATCAAGGGCCTAAATATAAAAGCTACAATAATACTTCTAGAAGAAAATGTAGGGAAACAACTTCAAGATCTTTTGGTAATCAGTAGTTTTTCAGCCTTATATTCAAAGCATGAGCAACAAAATAAAATTAATATAAATGTTGCCTCCTCAAAAAGCAAACATTTTTGATATTCAAAAGACATTTTTAAGTAAGTAAAAGGGCAGCCTACTCAATCGGAGAAAATATTTGGAAACCACATATCCAACAAGTGTTTGATAGCCATGTCGTATAAAGAGATGATACAACTCAACGATAAACAGAAAAGTAAGCCAATTTAAAATTGAGGAGGCAAGATGGCGGCTGAGTGAACATCCCTGTTAGGGTCTTCTGTAGGGAATCGGCTGGGCGGCATTGGAGACTCTTTGGGACCGGATTGTTTCGGGATTTTTGCTGGTCCGGAGGTGTCTGGACATCGATTTGGAGGGAAGGTAACAGAGAGGATTCGTCTGTGAAAGATACACGGAGATCCCAGCTACCTGTAGAGGATTCCCTCCTTGGGTAGGCTGAAACGAGGCATCTAGCCCCGCTCGGTGGGGCTGAGCCAGGTCGGGCCGTAGCGGCGGACGCCGGAGCCGGGCCGGGCTGCGCCGGCGGCGAGCGGGGCCGGGCGGGGCCGGGCGGGGCCGAGCAGGGCCGAGCCGGGCCGCGGTGGTGTGCGGGCCGGGCCGCGGCGGCATACGGAGCCGGGCGGGGCTGGTGCAGGCCGTGGTGGCGAGAGGCGGACGCCGGAGCTGGGCCGGGCCGCTGTAGCGAGCGGAACCAGGTGGAGCCGGGTCAGGCCGCGGCGGGTACGGAGCCGGGCGGGGCCGGTCCAGGGCGCGGTGGCGAGAGGCGGACGCAGGAGCTGGGCCGGGCCGCTGTAGCGAGCGGAGCCAGGCGGAGCCGAGTCAGGCCACGGAGGGTACGGAGGCGGGCGGGGCCGGTCCAGGCCGCGGTGGCGGGAGGTGGACGCGGGAGCCGGCTGGGCCGCTGTAGCGAACGGAGCCGGGCGGAGCCAGGCCAGGCCGAGGCAGCGTAAGGTGCCGGGCAGAGCCGGTCCAAGCCTCCGCAGCGGGTGGAGCCGGGCCTGCGGAGGGGTTTCTGTTCTTTTTTTTTTTTTTTTAATTTATTTTACTTTATTTTATTTTATTTTATTTTTTTTTTGGAACATCTGCAGTACTGGGGAGTTCGTGGGCCCTGGGCGGCCTATTGGGGGTTTGTGGGAAGGGAGGTGCTTGCAGACCCATTTGGGCAGACAGACGGGGGGTTTTAGGGCAAAGCGGGGGGAAGTTGTTGTTTTAGATAGTGTTGCAATTGTGACACGTGTATACCTGTATCTCTCTTCTCCCTATCCCTTCCCCACTGTTTGCCCATCCTCTTTTTCTTTCTTCCTTTCTTCTTGTCTTTCTTTTTTCTTTATTATAATTAGTTTTTTTTTTCGGTTTTCTCTTTCCCTCTTGTCCCTCATCTTCCACTTATTTTTATTTTAATTCAAGTATACAATAGGTGCTACAGGGAACACCTCACATTTGCAGGGTTTTCTGATCCTCCACTGCCTCATTTCTGTGTGAACTGATTTAGGCTACCTACACTATCCCCCTTCCCCTGCATCTTGATATCCACTATCATCTACTGTCTCTCCTATATTCCACTCCCAACCTCCCATTCTTTGATCCACAAAGTGTCTAACTCTTAATTTCTAATACCTTTGTTCTGTTTTCTGTCTATTATCCACTCTTGAAACTATTACCTCTCCTTTCTTTCTCCCTCTCTCATGAAAACAATAGCTTTGTAGTCCATACCATATTCCTCCCAAATTCAGTCATCTGCTTCATAAAAGGTACTCTACATACAGCTATAACTCTATACAATCTACATGAATCTAACCTCCATCCTTCCAGATCTCATATTCTTGCTTTGTTAAGATACATCACCAATACAACTTTACACTTTTCCCTTGCTTACACAATTGCCTTTCCCCAACACTAATACTTTCCTCTAAAGTGAACTTAACCAACAAGTAACTAGAATAAGAAGAAAAATCTGACAAAGAGAAGATATAACACCTATGCAAAAATAACAACTAATTAACCTCCAAGAGCAGACAAAGAAGCTAAGGAACTGATTAAATTCATCAAAATAAAGAGATGACCAGAAAGCAACAAAAATCTACAAACCAAACCAATAATCAGGAAAACATGGCTGAATCCAATCAACAAACCAATAATCACGAAGGGCAGCAAAACTTGGCACAAGCAATGAAAGATCTTAGAACATTTGTCACCGACAAATTTGATGCAGTAATGAAAGAGGTTAACAACATGAAGATATCACTTGGAGGGGAAATTGCAGACATACGCAAAAACATAACAGATATGATGGGAATGAACACCACAGTTCAAGAAATCAAAAATACACTTGCAGCAAATATCAGCAGACTAGAAGAGACAGAGCAGAGAATTAGTGATGTGGAAGACACTACATCAGAAATCAAACAGATAGTAGAAGGGGTCAATAAGAAGATAGAAAAAATCCAGTTAGGATTTAGGGACCTGAATGACAATGCAAAACGCTCAAACATACGTATTATAGGCATTCCAGAAGGTGAAGAGAAGGGAAAGGGGTCAGAAAGAGTGTTGCAGGAAATAATGGCTGAAAACTTCCCAAATATACTGAAAGAGACAGATGTACATATCCAAGAAGCACAGCGCACTCCACAAGTCATAAACCCCAACAGGCCCACCCCAAGACATATACTTGTCAAATTATCCAATGCTCAAGACAAAGAGAAAATCCTAAAAGCAGCAAGAGAAAAGAAAACCATCACATACAAGGGAAGCTCAATTAGATTAAGTGCTGATTTCTCTTCTGAAACCATGGAGGCAAGAAGACAGTGGTATGACATAGTCAAGGTACTAAAGGAAAGAAATTTCCAACCAAGAATACTTTATCCAGCTAAACTAGCATTCAAATATGATGGAGAGTTCAAAATATTCGCAGACAAACAGAAACTGAAAGAGTATACCAACAAGAAACCTCCCCTTCAAGAAATTCTAAAGGGAGTGCTGCAGGAAGAAAGGAAAAAACAGGAAAGGCAAAGTTGGAGGAGAGTATAAGACCAACAACAACAACAAAAAAGACAAAAAAAATATACAAACAAAATATGACAAACACAAATCCAATCAAAGTATGGCTAACACAAATAATTCCTTGATAGTAATAACACTGAATGTCAATGGATTAAACTCACCTATCAAAAGATTCAGACTGGGACATTGGATAAGGAAATATGACCCATCCATATGCTGTCTACAAGAGACACATCTTAGACCCAGAGACGCATGGAGATTGAAAGTGAAAGGCTGGAAAACAATCATACAAGCTAACAATAACCAAAAAAAGGCAGGAGTACCTATATTAATATCAGACAAAATAGACTTTAAATGTGAAACAATTGTGAGAGACAAAGAAGGATACTACATTTTAGTCAAAGGGAAAATCTGTCAAGAAGATCGAACAATCATAAATATCTATGCCCCTAACAAGGGTGCCTCTAAATACGTCAGGCAAACACTGGAAAAACTAAGTGAAAGAATAGATACATCTACAAGTATAGTGGGGGATTTTAATACACCACTATCAACTCTGGACAGAACATCTCAAAAGAGAATCACCAAAGAAACAAAACATCTGAATAGTATATTAGAGGAGCTCGATCTAATAGACATATATAGATGGCTACACCCAAACACAGCAGGATATACATTTTTCTCAAGCGCACATGGATCATTCTCCAAGATAGATCATATGCTAGGCCACAAAGAAAGGCTGAACGAATTCAGAAAGATTGAAATCATACAAAACATTATCTCTGACCACAGTGGAGTCAAGCTGGAGATTTGCAAGGGACAGAAGCCCAGATTTCACACCACGATTTGGAAATTAAACAGCACACTCTTAGAAAAACAGTGGGTCAAAGAGGAAATCTCAAAAGAAATCAATGACTACCTTGAAACAAATGATAATGATAACACAACATACCAAAATTTATGGGATGCAGCAAAAGCGGTACTGAGAGGGAAGTTTATAGCCATAAATTCATATATCAAAAAAGAAAAAAGAGCAAAAATTGAAGAACTAACTGCACATTTGAAGGAATTAGAAAAACAACAACAAAGCAACCCAACAGGAAGAAGAAGGAAGGAAATAACAAAGATAAGAGCAGAACTAAATGAAATAGAAAATAAGAAAGCACTTGAACAGATAAACAAGACCAAGAGCTGGTTTTTTGAGAAGATTAACAAAATTGACAAACCTTTAGCAACACTAACAAAGAAAAAAAGAGAGAAGATGCAAATACACAAAATAAGAAATGAGAAAGGCGATATCACCACTGACCCCACAGAAATAAAGACTATCATAAGAGGATATTTTGAAAAACTATATTCCAACAAAAATGACAATCTAGAGGAAATGGACAAATTCCTGGAAACACATAAACAGCCCATATTGACAAAAGAAGAAATTGATGATCTTAACAAACCAATCACAAGCAGAGAGATAGAATCAGTTATTAAAAATCTCCCAACTAAGAAGAGCCCAGGGCCAGATGGCTTCACAGGTGAATTCTACAAAACATTCCGGAAAGAACTGACACCAATCCTGCTGAAACTATTCCAAAACATCGAAACAGAAAGAATGTTACCCAACTCCTTCTATGATGCCAACATTACCCTAGTACCAAAGCCAAACAAAGACATCACAAGAAAGGAAAATTACAGACCAATTTCTCTAATGAACCTAGACGCAAAAATACTTAACAAAATACTTGCTAATCGCATTCAACAACACATTAAACGTATTATACACCACGACCAAGTGGGATTCATCCCAGGTATGCAAGGATGGTTCAACATAAGAAAATCAATCAACGTAATGCACCATATAAACAGATTGAAGGAAAAAAAAACATGATTATATCTATTGATGCAGAAAAAGCATTTGACAAAATACAGCACCCTTTCTTGATAAAAACACTCCAAAAGGTTGGAATACAAGGGAATCTTTTGAACATGATAAAGAGTATATATGAAAAACCTAAAGCCAATATTGTTTACAATGGAGAAATCCTAGACTCCTTCCCTCTAAACTCAGGAACAAGACAAGGATGCCCACTGTCTCCGCTCCTATTTATCATTGTCTTAGAAGTACTTGCTCGAGCACTGAGGCAAGAACCAGAAATAAAAGGCATTCAAATTGGAAAGGAAGAAGTCAAAATTTCATTATTTGCAGATGACATGATCCTATACATAGAAAACCCTGAGAGATCTACAACGAAGATTCTAGAACTCATAAATGAGTTTAGTAAAGTCGCAGGTTATAAGATCAATGCGCAAAAATCAGTAGCATTTCTGTACACCAATAATGAGCAAGATCAGGAGGAAATCAAGAAACAAATACCATTCACAATAGTAAATAAAAAAATCAAATACTTAGGAATAAATTTAACTAAAGAGGTAAAGAACTTATACACCGAGAACTATACAAGATTGTTCAAGGAAATCAAAGAAGACCTAAATAAATGAAAGACTATTCCTTGTTCATGGATAGGAAGACTGAACATTATTAAGATGTCTATCCTACCAAAACTGATCTACACATTCAATGCAATCCCAATAAAAATCAATGCAGCCTTCTTTAAGGAACTAGAAAAAGTAACTATGAAATTTATTTGGAAAGGAAAGAGACCCTGAATACCAAAGACATACTGAAAAAGAAAAACGAAATTGGAGGAATCACACTACCTGACTTCAAAACATACTATAAAGCCACGGTGGTGAAAACAGCATGGTATTGGCATAAGGAGAGACACATAGACCAATGGAATCGAATTGAAAGCTCTGATAAAGAACCTCACATATACAACCACATAATATTTGATAAAGCCACCAAACCCTCTCAACTGGGAGAGAGTGGCCTATTCAACAAATGGTGTCTGGAGAACTGGATAGCCATATGTAGAAGAATGAAAGAGGATTACCATCTCACACCTTATACAAAGATCAACTCAAGATGGATCAAAGACCTAAATATAAGAGCGAAGACCATAAAAACCTTAGAAAGCAGTGTAGGGAAACATCTACAGGACCTTGTAATAGGAAATGGATTTATGAATATCTCACCAAAAGCACGAGCAGCAAAAGAACTAATAGATAAATGGGACTTCCTCAAATTTAAAGCCTTCTGCACCTCAAAGGAGTTTGTCAAGAAAGTAAAAAGGGAGCCCACACAGTGGGAGAAAATATTTGGCAACCATATATCTGATAAGAAACTTATAACTTGCATATATAAAGAACTCCTATATCTTGAAAATAAAAAGATAAACAACCCATTTAAAAAATGGGAAAAAGACTTAAACAGACACTTCTCCGAAGAAGAAATACAAATGGCAAGAAAGCACATGAAAAAATGTTCCAAATCTCTAGCTATCAGGGTAATGCAAATCAAAACTACAATGAGATACCATCTTACACCCATAAGATTGGCAGCTATGAAAAAAACAGAAGAATACAAGTGCTGGAGAGGATGTGAAGGAAGGGGAACATTCATCCACTGCTGGTGGGAATGCAGAAGGATCCAACCATTCTGGAGGACAGTATGGTGGTTTCTCAAAAAACTAGCCATAGATTTGCCATATGACCCAGCAATACCACTGCTGGGTATATACCCAGCAGAACTGAAAACAAGAACAGAAACCGATATATGTACACCAATGTTCATAGCAGCATTGTTCACTATTGCCAAAAGTTGGAATCAACCCAAATGCCCATCAACAGATGAGTGGATCAATAAAATGTGGTATATATACACAATGGAATACTACTCGGCTGTAAGAACAAACACACTACAAACACATGTGATAACATGGATGAATCTTGAGAACCTTATGTTGAGTGAAGCAACCCAGACATTGAAGGACAAATACTACATGACCTCAATGATATGAAATAAACAAGCTGCCCTAGATAGCAAGAGACTGAACGATAGGCTTACACGAAATCGGAGGGTGGAGGAAGGATATGAGCCGATGTCTGCAGGGGTCGAATTTAAGACGAGATGGTGGTAAGTATGAACACAAAGAAGAGAAAAAAGGGGGGCAAGGGGTTGCCTTTGCTTGGGGCTTTGCGGGTTTGAGGGTGGCTGGGGAGGGACGGATGGGTAACGTTGCCCAAAAGTGGGGGGAGGGAGGGGTAGCATACAAACCAGGAGAGGGTCAGGTGTTGGTGGAGAGTAAAATGCCAAGAAAATCATATCAAAATATAATAAAGAGGGTTACCTGTTTAGAATGCTCGGAGGGGAGGGTCTGATGCAGGACGGACTCCTGGGGAATGTCTAAATGCTCATTCTGCCAGAGTGGGTGACACCATGAGGTAGAAACCCAAGTAGTGAGAGTGGGGGTGGACCCACATCCTGGGGAGGACTAATGCCATCAAATAGAGGGAACTGTATCCCTCGAGAGAAAGGGTGGCTCCCAGGGCATTGGGGCAGTTGAGTAAGTTAGGACCTGAACACTATTCCATCTATCTCTGGAAGTGGCTCCTCAGGAAACGGAGGTTGGCTATCACTGAGGACACCAAGGTGGAAGGGAAAATGGACGTTAAATGTGTGGAACCAAAGTAAATGGGGGGTAAGAGAGGAGTTTCTTGAGAGTACACAAGGATGGATATAAAACATGTAATATTACACTATAACATATAGGAGATGACAGACTGATAATGTAAACCATAATGTAAAACATAGGATAACTAAAAATGTAAAGAACTGTGTATCCTAAAGTATGCACCACAATGTAAGCACAGATGTCACCTTGTTAGAAAGCTAATGTCTCAGACTCTGTACATCACTTTAAGTAAATATTATATGAATAGGGCGTAAGAGTATCACTGTGGAAGGGAAAAGGTTTTCTGGTGGATGTGTGGGAGTGCTGTATATTATATATATACATTGCTGTGGTCTAGGACTCCTGTGAAGAAAAGCTGAATAATTAGGGGGGGGGGGAAAGAAAAAGATAGGATGTGGAATTTTTTCAAGTCAAAAATCTTTATCTAAGTTCTTTATGTAACTTTATCCAAGTTCTTTATCTATCCTTTAAGCTCATCGCTATATGCCATTCCCTAGTAAGGGACCATGAAATTATATTGGGCTTCAAATTTTGGGGAGTTCTGGATCACAGAGTGTTTCAACAATGGCAATGGAGGGATACTGGTATGGGGTACCAATGACAGGTGATATATGGCTGACAGGGAGCTGTACAGAACATATGTCCAGGGTGCATGGTAATGTTTGGATATACTCATAGTGGCAACATTTAAAAACCACAGTAGGGGGGATACTGGGTTCCTGGCCAGTGGTGCTCTGTCGTGGTCCCTAGGGGAGCAGCGACAGTCTCCCAGGTACAGTGGCGGGGATTGGGAGGGAGTGAGGGTTCAACAGTGAGCCCCTGATGCTAATGACTATGCTTGTGAGCTGATAAACCCAAAATAAGAACAAGGCCTAGAACAACTTTGTGCCTGGGAATTTCCTCCTGTCAGCCTTCATGTTACTCAAATGTGGCCAGTCTCGAAGCCAAACTCAGCATGTAAATGCAATGCCTTCCCCCCAGCGTGGGACATGACACCCGGGGATGAGCCTCCCTGGCAACGAGGGACCACTATCAACTACCAACTGATGATGCAACTGGAAAATGACCTTATACGGAAAGTTCAATGCGGATCAGTAGAATATCCATGTCTACATAAAATACCATGATTTTAAAATGCTGTTTGACCTAAAGTAAGGGGGAAATGGAAAGGAGAAATGAGTTTATATGGCTACGAGTTTCTAAAAAAGAGTCTGGAGGCTGGCAGAAGGTTTGCCCTCATGCACAACTGAGCAGAGTCAGAGAGACAGATAAAGCAGATACAACCCCCAGATATTGGTTCCTTTGAGGGCTAAAGAGACCCACGGGAGTTATGGTCATGGCCGATGGGGTTAACTACCAGGGCAGATGGCCCCTCTTTGGAAATGGTGTTTATGTGTGATGAATCTGGACTCAGATGGGATCTCCCTTCATAAGACTTTCATGCCAATGTGCTGGAGGTGCAGTTAATGTTGGGGTTTAAGATATATTTAGGGGATTTGAATCTCTGGACTGACAATGTGATAGCCAGATCCTGAGCCTCAACAGACTCCAGCACCTACAATCTGATTTATTGGACTTACCACACTCAGCTAAGATGGAGTTGAAGAAGGACAACCACCACACCACCATGGAGCCTAGAGTGATTACAACTGAAAATGGGAGGATTGCCTCCAGCATCCAGGTGGAATCTGACCCTCCTCTTGACATAGAGGTGCAATGGACACAACCAATCCAATGTCCACATAGAAGAGGTGGCATTGGAATGGGAAAAGTGGACATAGTGGACGAAGCGTATGGGGAAAGGCAGGAAGAGATGAGAGGTGGAGGCGTCTTTGGGACATGGAGCTGCCCTGGATGGTACTTCAGAGGCAATCACCGGACATTGTAAATCCTCACAGGGCCCACTGGATGGAATGGAGGAGAGTATGGGCTATGATGTGAACCAATGTATATGAGGTGCAGAGGTGCCCAAAGATGTACTTACCAAATCCAATGGATGTGTCATGATGATGGGAATGAGTGTTGTTGTGGGGGGGAGAGGGGGGGTGGGGGGATGGGGTTGAATGGGACCTCACATATGTATTTTTAATGTAATATTATTACAAAGTCAATAAAAAATAAAAAAAATTTAAAAAAATGAAATAAAATAAAATAAAATTGAGCAGGCTCAGGGAATGGATGTGGCTCAAGCAGTTGGGCACCTGCCTCCCACATGGGAGTTCCCAGGTTCACTTCCTGGTGACTCCTGAAGAAGTTGAGCAAGAGAGCAAGATGACATGACAGACAGGCACAGACAGCTGTTGCAACAAGATGACGAAGAGATGATGCAATGAGGAGGAACAATGAGAAAATGAGAGGCACAATAAGCAGAAGTGAATGTGGTTCCAGTGATTGGGCTCCTCCCTCCCACGTAGGTTTTCCCAGGTTTGGTTCCTGGTGCCACTTAGAAGAAGATGAGCAGATACAGAGAACATACAACAGACAGACCTGGAGAGCTGACAGCAAGCACAAACAACAAGGAGTGGGGGAATCAATCAACTGTTAAATCTTTTTAAAAAAATTGGGCAGGCTTGAATATTCATTTTTCCAAAGAGGAAATACAAATGGCTTAAAGCACATGAAAACATGTTCAACATCACTAGCTATTGGGAAAATGCAGATAAAAAATTCATTGAGATGCCATTTCACTCCTTTGAGAATAGCCATTATCAAAATACAGAAATTATTTGGTATAAGATATGGGCCATAGTTTGTAGTAATACTTTAATGATGTTCTTTCATACTTTGTAACAATTATTTCACAACAATGCAAAGTGGTGGTAGGGAGATGTATGGGAACCCTGTATGATGGTATGGATGTTTTGTTTTGTAAATTCACAAATTTTACTGCACACTTTTTATGTATGTTCATGTATGAATGATATACCTAAATAAAATTTTATTTAAGAAAATGACAGAGTGGAATAATGGATTGTAAATAGTATGAGCCAATTACAATTTGCTAACACAAGGTTCACCTTATTTGCAAAAGCACAAATAGTTTGAAAGTGAAATTTTTCTAAAAGATATTCCATACAAATAGTAAAAAGAAAAATGAGCTGGTGTAACTGTATTAATGGAGAATAAAATAGATTTTAAGGCAAAAATTTTTAAAGAGACAACAATGATGGAATAAAGAAGACCTTTATTTTAACATCATGGGCTAGTGATTTCTGAGGCCCATTTAAAAATAAAAATAATCAGTAACAATTAAATGAATGTACCACATTAATGAAAGAAGTTGCCAATGTGGGAGGAGTGGGGGGTGTGGGGAGTGGAGTATATGGGAACTTCATATTTTTTAATGTAACATTTTGTGTGATCCATGTATCTTTAAAAATTAAAAATAACAAAATAAAAAATAAGAAATTAAGAAGTCACTAACATTTATTCAGCATTTAATATGATACTAGGCACTTAGGTTTTACCTATATTGTCTCATTTAATCTTAAAAAATGTATATGCTATATGCTGATTGAACCATGAATCTCAGCAATGTTGCAGCCAACACTTACTCTCCAGTTCATTGGACTTGCTCAGAACAACTAACAAAATGGTAATAATGAATAACGCCCATCTCAAAAAACAGAATGCATCTACAACTACAAGTTAGAGAGTTCCACCCATCTGTACCATGTGATCTAAGACCCCTCTCAAACAGAAGGAGCATGAGCATCACCATGACAAAATCCTCAAGATTGAGGAATGAGCAAATATAAGGGGGAGATTCACCAATGGACCAAAGTAGACTTATTATTATTATATTAATAGAGGAAATTGTAATATTGATATAAAGACAGTGGTCACAGAGGTTCTGAAGGGAAGGAGAGGCAAGAATAGTTGTAACATGGGTCATTTGGGGGATGTTGGAAATTCTTTGCATGATATTGCAATGGTGGATACAGGTCATCATAATTTCTGTCAAAACCAATAAAACTGTAAGCTACAAAGTGTAAATCATAAAGTAAACCATAGACCATGGTTAGCAGCAATGCTTCAATATATGTTCATCAATTATAACAAAAGTAACACAATGAAAAGTGTTATTAATAGGGGAAAATGTAAGAGGCAGACAGGGTGGCATACACGGGGACCCCGTATATTTTTAATGCAATTTTAATGCAATTTAAAGAATTTGTGTTCCTGAGTGTGAAAGAGTTGGACTCAGATGTGACCATTCTACACACGCCTCTTTTGTCACTTTCACTGAACCTATGGTTGGCGCTGGGGTTGGTGTATATTCAGGAGACTTGAATCTCTGGACTCAACATGTGCCAGCTGGGCCCTGAGTCTCAGCAGAATTGCAACTCCTACTCTCTTGTGCATTGGACTTACCCAGGTCAGCTAACAGGAAGGTGAAGTTGGTCTACCACCACACCTGGGAACAGAGAGTGCCTATATCTCCAAGCAGGAGAATCACATCCTTCAACTATGTGGGATCTAAGGCCCTTCTTGATATAGAGGTGGAGGGGAAATCACCACCCCAGAGTACACAGGATGGAGGAATAAAATATGGATTAATTCTACAACTTATAAATGAGTTCAGAAAAGTCCCATATTACAAGATCAAGGTGCAAAAATCAGTAGCATTTCTGTACACCAATAAAGAGCAATATGTGGAGGAAATCAGGAAAAAAAATACCATTTACAATAGCAAATTGAAAAATTGAATACCTGGGAATAAATTTAACTAAAGATGTAAAAGACTTATATACAGAAAACTACACAATACAATTCAAGGAAGTCAAAGAAGACCTAAATAAATGGAAGAATATTCCCTGTTCATGGATAGGAAGATGAAATATTAATAAAATGTCTATCCTACCAAAACTGATCTGCAGATTCAATGCAATCCCAATAAAAATGAACACATCATTCTTTAATGAACTAGAAAAACTAACTATGAAATTTATTTGGAAAGGTAAGAGGTCCGGAATAGCCAAAGACATATTGAAAAACAAAAACGAAATTGGAGGAATCACATTTCCTGACTTCGAAACATACTACAAAGCTACAGTAGTGCGAACAGCATGGTATTGGCATAAGGAGAGACACACAGACCAATGGAATCGAATTGAAAGTTCTGATATAGAACCTCATATATATAGCCATATAATATTCGATAAAGCCACCAAACCCTCTCAACTGGGAGAGAATGGCCTATTCAACAAATGGTGCCTGGAGAACTGGATAGCCATATGTAGAAGAAAGAAAGAGGATTACATCTCACACCTTATACAAAGATCAATTCAAGATGGATCAAAGACCTAAATATAAGAGCCAACACCATAAAGATCTTGGAAAGCAGTGTAGGGAAACATCTACAGGACATTGTAATAGGAAATGGATTCATGAATATCATACCAAAAGCACGAGCAGCCAAAGAACAAATAGATAAATGGGACTTCCTCAAAATTAAAGACTTCTTTTTTTTTTTAATTTTTTTATTTTTTATTGACTTTGTAATAATATTACATTAAAAATATATATGTGAGGTCCCATTCAACCCCATCCTCCCACCCCCCCCTCTCCCCCCCCCCCCAACAACACTCGTTCCCATCATCATGACACATCCATTGGATTTGGTAAGTACATCTTTGGGCACCTCTGCACCTCATATACATTGGTTCACATCATAGCCCATACTCTCCTCCATTCCATCCAGTGGGCCCTGTGAGGATTTACAATGTCCGGTGATTGCCTCTGAAGTACCATCCAGGGCAGCTCCATGTCCCAAAGACGCCTCCACCTCTCATCTCTTCCTGCCTTTCCCCATACGCTTCGTCCACTATGTCCACTTTTCCCATTCCAATGCCACCTCTTCTATGTGGACATTGGATTGGTTGTGTCCATTGCACCTCTATGTCAAGAGGAGGCTCAGATTCCACCTGGATGCTGGATGCAATCCTCCCATTTTCAGATGTAATCACTCTAGGCTCCATGGTGTGGTGGTTGTCCTTCTTCAACTCCATCTTAGCTGAGTGTGGTAAGTCCAATAAATCAGATTGTAGGTGCTGGAGTCTGTTGAGGCTCAGGATCTGGCTATCACATTGTCAGTCCAGAGATTCAAATCCCCTAAATATATCTTAAACCCCAACATTAACTGCACCTCCAGCACATTGGCATGAAAGTCTTATGAAGGGAGATCCCATCTGAGTCCAGATTCATCACACATAAACACCATTTCCAAAGAGGGGCCATCTGCCCTGGTAGTTAACCCCATCGGCCATGACCATAACTCCCGTGGGTCTCTTTAGCCCTCAAAGGAACCAATATCTGGGGGTTGTATCTGCTTTATCTGTCTCTCTGACTCTGCTCAGTTGTGCATGAGGGCAAACCTTCTGCCAGCCTCCAGACTCTTTTTTAGAAATTCGTAGCCATATAAACTCATTTCTCCTTTCCATTTCCCCCTTACTTTAGGTCAAACAGCATTTTAAAGTCATGGTATTTTATGTAGACATGGATATTCTGCTGATCCGCATTGAACCTTCCGTATAAGGTCCAAAATTAAAGACTTCTGAACCTCAAAGAAGTTTGTCACGAAAGAGGAAAGAGAACCTACACCAAGGGGAAAAATATTTGGTAACTGGATATCCAATAGGAGACTTATAGCCTGCATATATAAAGAACTCTTATATTTAAAAAATAAAAAGGAAAACAACCCATTTAAAAAAATGGGTAAAAGATTTGAACAGACACTTCTCCAAAGAAGATATACAAATGGCTAAAAAGCACGTGAGAAAATGCTCAAAATCACTAGCTATTAGTGAAACGCAAACCAAAACAGCAATGAAATACGATGTTACTTCCATAAGAGTGGCACCTATGGAAAAAAAAAAAAGAATACAATTGCTGGAGAGCATGTGGAGGAATGGGATGGGAACACTCATTCACTGCTGGTGGGAATGCAGAAGGATCCAGCCATTCTGGAGGACAGTTTGGCAGTTTCTCAAAAAACTAGCTATAGATTTCCCCTATGGCCCACCAATTACACTGCTGGGTATATACCCAGTAGAACTGAAAACAAGGACACAAACAGATATATGCACACCAATGTCCACAGCAGCACTATTCACTATTGCAAAAAGTTGAAATAAACACAAATGTCCATCAACAGATAAATGGATAAATAAAATGTGGTATATACATACAATGGGATACTACTCAGCTATAAGAACGAATACAGTACAAACACATGTGATAACATGACTGAATCTTGAGAACATTATATTGAGTGAAGCAACCCAGGCATTGAAGGATAAATACTACATGAACTCTCTGATATGAAATAAGTAAACTAAGCTGCCTCAGAGAGCTAGAGACTGGGAGACAGGTCTAAAGGAATTTGGGGGTAGAGGAAGGTTGTGAGCTGACACCTACATTGGTGAAATCTGTGATAGGCTGGAGGAAAGTATTTGTACATGGAAGGGAGAAAATGGGGGCATAGAGATACCTTTGGATGGGACTTTTGGGGCTTGAAGGGGGCTAGGGATTGGAGGGAGGGACAAATGGCCCATTTAATTGGTGGGAGGGTAGGGGAACATTTGAACATAGGATATTTTCAGATATGTGGTTGAAACTATAATGTAGAGAAAACTTTAGAAAATATAATATGAAAGGTTAACTGTACAAGATGCTTAAAGGGGCGAGGCCTCTGACACAGAGCAAGCTTCTAGGGAGTGTGTGAGTGATTCGTTTTGTCATAGTAGGTTATATCATTGGTTGAAGACCCATACAATGAGAGTGAAGGAATACCCACATCCTCCGGAGGACTGTTGTTCTCAAACAGATGGAATTGTATCTCTCGAGAGAATTGGTGGCTCCCAATCTTTTAGGGCAGTTGAGTATGTCAAGCCCTCAACATTGTTGCAAGTATCTCTGAATATGGTCCTTCAAGGAATGAAGACTGATTGTCACTGTGGGCCCTTAGAGGAGGGGGAAATAGGTATTGAATAGATGGAATCAATGTAAATATGGGGCAATGGAAATATTCCACAAGATCTTGCAATGATGGATATACGACATGTTAAATTACACCAAACATTTATAAAAGTCTATAGGCTAAAGTGTAAACCATAATGTAAACATAAGATAAATATAAATTTAGAAAATTTATAGTCTAATATATGAACCATAATGTAAACCCAAATTGAACAATGTTTGAAAGTTATTGATTCGATAGCTGTACATCAGCTGCAGCAAAATAATATGAACATATAAAAAGATCATTGCTGGGAAAGGGACAAAGGGTTTGATGTTGGATATGTGGGAGTACCATATATTGTATATGTGAATTACTATAATCTAAAACTTTTGTGAAGATAAACAATAAGTAGAAAAATAACGAATGTAGACACTGAGGAAGTAATGGAAGAAATTGCATTCCTACTATACCTATAGCAGTGATGAAAGGTAAAAAGTCAAAAACAAAGCTTTTTCATTTTTCATTTTTTGATACACTAATTTATTTTTATGTTATTTAATTTTTCTAAATTTGTATGTATTGTATATCTAACCTTTTAACGCATCACTATATTCCATTTTACTATTAATGGAAACTGGCCATATATTAGGCTTCATTTTTAAAGAAGTTTCAGACTACAGAGAGGTTCAACCATGACAGGGGAGGAACACAGGTGTGGGGTGTTATTGATAGGGCGCACATGTTTGGGAGGGAGTTCTCCAAGTCATGTATATAAAGTACATAAAAGTATTTGGATATTTTCATAGTGGTTTCAGTTAAAAACAACAACTGAGGGATTGCTGATTTCCTAGCCAGGGGAGCTCAATCACATTCCCCAATGGAACAGCAATAATCCCACAAGTGCAATGGCAAAGGCCAATAAAGAAGGATGGTCCAACAATGAGCCCATGATGCTGATGGCTATGATTATGTGCCTGTGTGCCTGAAATATGAACTAGGCCTAGAGCTGCAGGATGCCTGAGGGTTACCTCCTGAGATCCTCCATGTTGCTCAAATGTGGCCATTCTCTAAGTTAAACTCAGCATTTAAGTGTATTACCTACTCCAAGTGTGGGACGTGACTCCAGGTGATGAGCCTCCCTGATCCCAAGGGATTACTACCAAGCACCAGCTGATGATGTAACTAGAAAAGTCCTTGAATAAAAGGGTCAACTAAGACTAGCAGAATATCTCAGCTTACAGATAATATCAGGAGTTAAAAACGGCTTTATGGCTTTGGATAAGAGGAGAAAATGGAAAGGACAAATGAGTTTATATGGTTCTGAGTCTCCAAAAAAGAGTCTGGAGTTCAACAGAGGGTTAATGCTTATGCATGCCTCAGCAGGGTCCCAGAGACAGCCAAAGTAGATAGAAGGCCAGGTACTAGTACTCCTGAGGGTTAGAGACCCACAGTTCTACAGTCATGGCAGATGGCTCTGGAGCTCAGGGCCATGTCAGTTAGCCCTACTTTGGAGTTTGTGTTCCTGAGTGTGACGGAGTTGGACTCAGATATGACTTTTCTACACTTGCCCCTTCTGTTACTTTTACTGGACCTGTGGTCGGTGCTGGGGTTGGTGTATACTCAGGAGACCTGGATCTCTGGACTGTCTATGTGACAGCCAGGCCCTGAGCCTCAGCAGACTTTTAACTCCTACCATCTGGTTTATTGGACTTACCGTGGCCAGCTAACAGAGAGGTGAAGAAGGTGAACCACCACACCAGATAACCAAGAGTCCCTACAACTGCAAGCAGGAGAATTGCATCCATCATCCATGTGGAATCTAAATCCCCTCTTGATATAGAGTGGTAGTGGTCATAACCTTCCCAGGGTCCACACACTGGAGAAGTAGAGTATGGAAATAGAGTGGACTTACTGATATTCTACTATGGAAATATTGTGATTAGTAATGGAAGAAATTGTAGCAATGATGTGGAGAAAGTGGACACAGCAGCTGCTGAAGGTAGGGAGAGGGAAGAAGAGATGTAATGTGGGGGCAATTTCAGGGCTTGGATTTGTCCTGTATGGTACTGAGGGGACAGATGCTGGACATTGTATGTACTGCCATGGCACACTGGGTGGGCTGGGGGAGAGTATAAACTGCAATGTAAACCAGTACCCATGTGGTGTAGCAGTGCCCCAAAATGTATTCACCAAAGGCAATGAATGTGCCACCATGATGAAAGAGGTTGTTGATGTGGGTGGAGTGGGTTGAGGTGGGTGGGGGGTATATTGGGACCTCATATTTTTTTAATGTAACATTTACAGAAAATAAAGAAGGAAAAATATGGATTAGAGTGGATTTTCTGGTATTCTACTATGGAACTATTTTGACTAATAATGGAATAAACTGTAGCATTGATTTGTAGAAAGTGGCCATGGTATATTCTGAGGGCAGGGAGGGAGAAGAAGAGATATGATTTGGGGGCATTTTTGGGACATGGACTTGTCCTAAATGATATTGCAGGGATAGATGCTGGACATTATATTTCCTGTCATTATCCACTGGTGTACTGGGGGAGAGTATAAAGTATAATGTAAATTATAATCCATGTAGTGCAGCAGTGCTCCAAAATGTATTCACCAAAGGCAATGAATGTGCCACAGTAATGGAAAAGGTTGTTGATGCTGGAAGAGAGGGGGTTGGGGTTGGGGGTTATATGGGAACTTCTTATATTTTTTAATGTAACATTTTTTTGTGATTGATGCATGTTCAATAAATACAAGAAAAATAATTTCTCAAAAAACTACTGTATATGCTAGTTACCATCTTTATTCCCACTAGATCTTTGGTGAAACTGTGATGCAGAGATTTTCCATTTTTTCCAGGATTACACAGATATTTAAGTGATGGGATGGCTCTTAACTGCTTCTTATGTGAAGAAAAAAATAGAATAGTTGTTAACGGAAGAACTTGTAACATTGATATTAGATAGTAATTGCTACTGGTTCATAAGTGAGGGGTAGGGATGAATAGGTGGAATACAGGGCATAATTAGGGTAGTGAAATTATTCTGTATTATACTGCATTGAAAGACACATCACATACACATGCCAAAGCCTAGAACACTATACAGCACAAAGTGAAAACCCTAATGTAAACTACAGATTTTGATTAGTAGCAATACTTCAATATTTGTTCATCAATTGTAAAAAGGCAAAACAAAAATATAAGATGTTAATAATAGGGGAAACTATGTGTGTGGGTTTGTTTGGGGGCGTTATATATGAATTCTGTATATTTTCAGCGTAATTTTTCTGTAAATCTAAAATGTCTCTAAATATATTATTACACATATATACATAATATAGTAATCTTATGTATATTCCTTACTTATAATGATAGCAATGAAAACAACTATTTTATTTTATTTTATTTTTTATTGATTTTGTAAAAATATTACATTAAAAAAAATATGAGGTCCCATTCGACCCCACCACCCCCACCGCACCCCTCCCCCCGCCAGCAACACTCACTCCCATCATCATGACACATCCATTGCATTTGGTAAGTACATCTCTGGGTATCTCTGCACCTCATGGTCATTGGTCCACATCATGGCCCACACTCTCCCCCATTCCATCCAGTGAGCCCTGGGAGGATTAACAATGTCCGGTGATTGTCCCTGAAGCACCATCCAGGGCAACTCCAAGTCCCAAAGGTGCCTCCACATCTCATCTCTTCCTGCCATTCCCCATACACATCAGCCACCATGTCCACTTTTCCCACTCCAATGCCACCTTTTCTCAGAGGTCCTTGGATTGGTTGTGTCCGTTGCACCTCTATGTCAAGAGGAGGCTCAGATTCCACATTGTTACTGGATGCAATCCTCCTGATTTCAGTTGTAGGCACTCTAGGCTTCATGTTGTGGTGGTTGTCCTTCTTCAACTCCATCTTAGCTGAGTGAGGTGAGTCCAATAAGTCAGATTGTAGGAGCTGGAGTCTGTTGAGGCTCAGGGCCTGGTTATCATATTGTCAGTAAAAATATTCAATCCCCTAAATATATCTGAAATCCCAATACCAACTACAATTCCAGTAAAGTAGCATGATAGTCTTATGAAAAGAGATCCCCTCTGGGTCCAGTTTCATCATGCAGAAACACCAGCTCCAAAGAAGGGCCATCTGTTATGGCAATGAACCCTATCTTCCATGACCATAGAACCCGTGGGTCCCTTTATCCCTCAAAGGAACCAATACCTGGGGATTGTATCTACTTCATCTGTCTCTTTGATTCTGCTCAGTTGTGCATAAAGGCAATCCTTCTGACAGCCTCCAGACTCTTTTTTAGAGACTCGTAGCCATATAAACTCATTTCTCCTTTCCATTTCCCCCTTACATTAGGTCAAACAGCATTTTAAAGTCATGTTATTATATGTGGACAGGGATATTCTGCTAGATCCGCATTGAACCTTCAATTCAAGGTCATTTTCCAGTTGCATCATCAGTTGGTACTTGATAGTGATCCTTCGGTGCCAGGGAGGCTCATCCCCGGGTGTCATGTCCCACGCTGGGGGGAAGGCATTGCATTTAGATGCTGAGTTAGGCTTCGAGAGTGGCCATATTTGAGTAACATAAAGGCTGTCAGGAGGAAATTCCCAGGCACAGTGCTACTCTAGACCTTGTTCTTATTTCAGGCATATAGGCTCACAAGCATAGTCATTAGTATCAGGGGCTCACTGTTGGACCCTCATTCCTTCTCGGTCCTTGCCGCTGCACTTGGGGGACTGCCGCTGCTCCCCTAGGGACCACAGCACAGCACCCCCAGCAAGGGACCCAGTACCCCCCCAGCTTTAGTTTTTAATTGTTGCCACTATGAGTATATCCAAACATTACCATGCACCCTGGACATATGCCCTGTATAGCTCCCTGTCAGCCATATATCCCCTGTCAATAGTATCCTATACCAGTATTCCTCCGCTGCCATTGTTGGACCACTCTGGGATCCAGAACTTCCTGAATATTGAAGCCCCAATATCATGTCAGGATCTCTTACTAGCAAAATGGGATATAGCGATGGGTTTAAAGGTTAGATATAGAATATGTGTTGACTTGGAAAAATTCTACATCCTATCTTTTTCTTTTCCTTTTTTTTTCCCCCTAATTATTGATCTTCTCTTCACAGGAGCCCTAGACCACAGCAATTCATGTATGCAATATACAGCACTCCCACACATCCACCACAAAACCTTTTCCCTTCCACAGCGATACTCTAACAGCCTATTCACAACATTTACTTAAGGTGATGTACAGAGTCTGAGACAATAGCTTTCAAACCAGGTGACATCTGTGCTTACATTGTGGTGCATACTTTAGGACACGCAGTAACAACTATTTTAAATGAGTGTTTACTCTATGTCTGGTGCTGTACCAAGGAGTTTAATGCAGTATTAAGTTTATTTCTTAAAATAACCTGCCAAATACTAGTATTAATATGCCCATTTCACAAATAAATTGCAAAGACCTTCTGAAGGTACATGGTTAATATAGCAAAACAAGTATCACATGCAAATCTGCCTCACTTCAAAGTCTCTCTTAACCAGCAGGCTTAGTTCTTCAGCAATTTTATTTCTAATAGGTGAAATCTAAGCCGAAGCAAACTGATTTGGGATTCCCTGGTCCAAGGTTTCTCCTCTTCCTGCTTTTCTTCTCTCCCAGTACCTATTTCTTTTCAAAGTCCATTCCAGTTATGATTTTCTCCTCCTCAAGCCTTGGATCTAATGAATTAAATTTTAGAACATGCAAAAGTGACCATGTTCAGTTTATGTATTACAATTCAAGTCAGATGCAGAGCATACCTTTCCTATCAACCTTGGCTTCTTCCTCTTTCTCTTCAAAGAACTCAGAGACAGGATAACGCAATGAGCTGAGGTAGATGAAACAAAGCACTCCTTTCTATCAATTACCCCAGATAATTCTAATTCACATAATTGGATAAGCATCCAAAATGGATTCACCAAGCAACCTTGTCTCATTTCAAGATGAGATGAGCAGATTCAGGAAAAAAAAAAGATACTTTAATAAAAATCCTCTACATTTCTGATCTTCACAAAAATCAAAAGAAAGAAATAGCACAAACTTCTCTACCATCAACAGTATTTATATCAAGGACTTCTTAGGGCTTTAGAGGAGCTACTTAATAAGAACTAGCTGGTATAATACCTCACACAGGAAAGCTGGAGGAACCTATTAGTTAATAAAGGATCTGGAGAAAATTGGGGCTGTTTAATTTATAGAGGCTGCTAACTCCCAGAGAAAGGGAATCTTGCTTTAATGTCTGAATTCCGAGAAGAGTAATGTGGGGTGTATAAGAACATCCACAGACACCAAGGGCTGAAAAGCAGAATCAGCAGCAGCAGCTACAGGTTATTTAAACAGCATCATTTAGACCATTGATACACAAGAGGAGGTGATAGTTAGGTTGGTTGGAAGGTTGAACTGTGTTGCAGTGTATGTATAGGTGCTGAGTCACTGGGAACAAGGTGAGTTTCAAAAATTGTAAATCAGTTTACATCCTCTCGTTCTACATAATTTTCACAAAAATAAGTAATATGCATCTCTGTGTTTGCCAGATTTAAATGCATCTGTACGAGATGGAGAAATTTCTTCTAATTCAAGCCATATATTGGAAGAACAAATAAAAGACAAATGAGTGCACATATATAAGAAGTTTGATAGAGCACTGAGAGAGAGGGTGAAGGTGTGGAATTCATCAGTTCACCTACCTTAGGCACAGAAAGTCTCAAGGTTGATAAATTTAGTTACTTCCTCAAAGGCATTATGTTTGTTGTCTGTGTTTCTTCTCTGAACACATGCTCATTTAAACTTTCAACTTTTGTTTTCAGAGTCCCACAGATCTTATTAACCAAGATGAAAAAATACGCATTGCTTAATGTTCCTATTAAAACTGGATAGTATTTCTAAACAGTTACAAATCCACAAAGAGGATGTTCTTTATTCCCCTCCTCACATCTCATTTTTCCTGTAACACCAGACTTGAAGTTGGAGAGAGGAAGTAGACATAAAATTACCTCTTCCAGTTCTACACTCTGAACCATTTTTTTTCCTTCTTCCCCTGCCCAGTAGTCACTTTTGAATCTGAAGAGAAAGGAGGAAGGGAAAAAAGTGATTCTGAGGAAGGAAATAGTTTGTGTGTGTGTGTGTGTGTAAGAGTAGAGAGTGATAGGGTTGGCATAAGGAGCACTCTGGAGTGGTCATCTTCAGCCTTTGGGAAATATAAATAATAATCTCATTTCACTATTGCCCTCATAACTCTGCCAAATGCTACCATACTATCTGTTGCATAATGATCAAAGACAGAAGGTATGGATGATCGATGCAATTCTCATGCTTGCAGTTGTAAGCACTCTTGGCTCCCTGGTGTGGTGGTTGACCTTCTTCACCTTCCTGTTTGATGGCCAGGGTAAGTCCAATAAACCAGACAGTAGAAGTTGCAAGTCTGTTGAGGCTCAGGGCCTGGCTGTCACATGGACAATCCAGAGATTCAGGTCTCCTGAGTATACACCAACCCCAGCACCAACCACAGGCCTGGTAAAAGTAACAGAAGAGGCATGTATAGAAAGGTCACATCTGAGTCCAACTCTGTCACATTTAGGAAAACAAACTCCATATTAGGACCAACTGACATGGTCGTGAACTCCAGAGCCATCTTCCATGACAATAGAATTTGCGGGTCTCTGTAGCCCTCAGGAGAACCAGTACTTGGGCTTCTATCTACTTGGCCAGTCTCTGGTACCCTGCTGAGGCATGCTCAAGCATTACTCCTCTGATGACCTCCCGACTCTTTTTTGGAGACTCATAGCCAGTGGACACAACCATCCCAGGGTCCACACGGTGGAGGAATAAAGTATGGATTAGAGTGGACTTACAGATATTCTACTATGGAACTATTGTGATTAGTAATGGAAGAAATTCTAGCAGTGATGTGAAGAAAGTGGACACGGTACCTGCTGAGGGTAGGGAGAGGGATGAAGAGTTATGATATGGGGGCATTTTAAGGACTTGGAGTTGTCCTGAATTGTACTGCAGGGACAGATGCTGGACATTGTATGTCCTGCCGTGGCCCACTGGGTGGACTGTGGGAGAGTGTAAACTACAATGTAAACCACTATCCATGCGGTGCAGCAGTGCTCCAAAATGTATGCACCAAATGCAATGCACCAAATGCAATGAATGTCCCACGATGATCAAAGAGGTTGTTGATGTGGGAGGAGTGGGGTGAGGGGGGTCGAGGGTATATGGGCACCTCATATTTTTTTAATGTAACATTTTAAAAAAATTAAGAAAGGAAAAAAGAGAGAAGGCAACAAGATAAATATGCAGGCATTAAATAGGTAAATAAGTAAAAATTTTAATTAGAGATTGTGATAAGTGTTATAAAGTAAATAAACAGGATGATATAATGGAGAATGAGTTCGGTCATTTTAGGTTGAGTGTTTATGCAAATCTTTTCTGGGAAAGAGACATGAACAAAGAGAATGATCCAGGTGGCAGTGGGAGCAGTAGTGGGGTGGCTGTATTAAGGAGATGAAATTAAGGTTGAATAAAGTCATCTTTCCTTACAATGTAATAAAAAAAAATTTTCTATTATCAGTGCCTGTTTAACTACAACCATACTAGGAAGGCAGGGATGTTTTCATGCCATTTTATCAATGAGGTAACTGAGACTAGGCAAGATTGCTCATTTAGAGGGACATAGTTTGTAAGAGATAGAATTAGTTTCTTGACTTTAGTCCAGGTTACATTCTAGCATACCTTTCTTCCTTAATGAAGAGGAAAACAGAAAATTGATATGGGGAAGGGGTTTCATTTGTATTGGAACAAACCATTCCTTGTCTCTCTCTTTATAGAATTCATTTCAGAAACTTTACACTTGCAGCACAATTTGTTAAGTAATATAGCTAGAATAGAAATTGAGTTGTTTGCATACATTAACCCAATAATAGAGGAAATTCTTAAATCAGAAATGCCAAAGGAAGGAAAGCTGACCATAACAAGGTGGTCCATAATGTCAGTCTGCCAAGAACATCAGGATGGATGTGTTTAAGTATTCTTCCTTTGAAAAAGATCAATGTTGATAATAGTTAATGTGTACTTACTATGTGTCAGACACATATATAAGTACTATTAATTCATTTACTCCTTACAACAACAGCATAAAGTAGGTATTATTACTGTACCTATTTTCAGATGACACAGAAAATTATTTAACTTGCCTAAGGTCATACAGGCAGTAAGTGACTTAAACACCCACTTAATGTATGAGTGTGAAAATACAACTAGTGCTGTTACTTGGGAATGTTCTATTATACAATATAAAAATAGCCCTTCCATTCCCCTACTTACTGACCCCAACCAGGTGCAAGGACAGCTCTTTATCCTGTCATCCCAGGGATAAAAGAAAATAAGGAATTTATGATTGTTAAGTTCATGTGTCAACTTGACTAGGTTATGTTGTCCACTTGTTTGGTCAAGCACACACTGGCCTGAGGGGTTATTTCATGAATTTAAATTATCAGTAAGTTTATATATATACTTACTGATTATATATATATATATATATATATATATATCCTGGGTGTTCTGTTTCCCTGGAGAACCCTGAAAACATACAGTCTACCATATATGGGTGGGCCAGTGTTCACTGGCATCTAATAGGGCCTAAAATTCTGATTTGGTGTTAAATTCTGGGGGAATGCACTGCAGGAATTCCTCTTAATTCTTAATAAACAGGTTCTAGGAGGAAGAGAAATTTCTTCAGAGATGGTATTGAAGCCAAAACAAATGCATTATATGACATTTTTTTCTTTGGTACCAACTTTCTATACACACTTGAGAGTACTTTTGCAATAAAATCAATTTCTGTTCCAAATGTTGAAGAGTTAATTATAATTAGGCCAGATATATGTTCTATTTTCATACCTGGGTCTCACAGGTAAACATACAACAATGTTAATGTCTCTGACCCTATTTCAGTCTGGGTCTGGTTTCAATCTCACTTCTGTAATCACCTTATGCTACAAATTTCATTAGAAGTGTCCCAAATGAGCAGTGAGCAATTTCCCAACAAATTGCATACAACTCTAGAAATGAGTCACCAGTGTTGCTCACTTGTGTTGTTTGTGCTTCTTTGACCTTCAGGTCTTATCCGGTTATGGCTAAAATATCTGCTCAGATGAGTTCAATCACTTTTGGCTTGCTGTGAACCACAAATTTGTCAGATAATAAATGCTTTAAAGCATTGCCATTTTAAAAGTTGAGTTATGTTCTTTGGGGACTATTTTCATCCTCACAAAAAATGCCTCCTGAAAAATCTCACCTGAACATGGAAAGAAAAGAAAATAGTCTTTCAAAGACTTTGTGAGATCTTTCTTTAAGGGAAATCTGCCTCTGGCCCTTTATACAAAAAGATCTCATTTAAACTTTAAAATAATTGGAAATATATAAAAGGAAAAATAATTGATAACTAACCCTCCAAACCTTTAATACCAGATAACCCTATAGATGATATCCATTCCACCATGAGGAATATTTTGTAAAACATGAAGAAAAAATTTGTATGCCCATTTGGTTTCATTTTATCATTTAACTCTATGTTTCCTAACAGGCTTTGTTAGGGAAAAAGCTTACCTGTTTGTGTTCAAGATCTACTCTACTTTCTGATCTATCCCATTATTGATTGTCTTTTATTTCAAATTGTTGTCTACATTGCTTTTTAAACCATGTACTACTCCTGTTGGGCAACAAAGAAAAGCATGGAGATAGATAATTGTATGCAAAAAACCATGTCTAAACTATCCTGAAAATTAGGAAAATGTCAGGTAAACTCAGCACTTAACATATTTCCTTTTTTTGGTACTTCTCTGGGGATCAGAAAGTGTCATCAGTGCAAATAAATTTTCCCATCCACTTGATAATGAATGGGTGATATTCAGTTATTTGACTCTAATGTGTAAGGCTCCAACATAATATGGAACATTTATAACATCCTCTCACTGTGGGCTTGACACATAAAAATGTTTTCAAGTTTTATTGAAAGGAGAAATTCTCTAACAAATATATCATCAGATTTATGTCAAATGATGTGATAGTTTGATATTATTTATGAATTCCAAAAAGAGATATTGATTATGTTTGTAAACTAGTATGTTCCTCTGGGGATGATAACCCATTGAATGTATTGTATTCAGCTGAGACATCTGATTAAATTTTGTTAAGATTTGGGCTTTGATTCAAACACATCATTAGAGTGTGACTCAGCATTGATTCCCAGCCCCAATGGGCTGATAAAACAGACTCTCAATGGAAGTAGATACACAGAGAATGTACACAGAGTATCCTGCAGCACCAGGAAGGAGGATGATCCTGATAGTTTACAGCTGACCTTGTGAAGAGACTAGAGCAGCTGAGTCCAGAAAGAAAACAAGCCCCAGAGGAAGAGAGGCAAACTCTATGCCAATCTACATCTGAGATCTGAAGAAGCTGGAACCATGGAGCCTTAAAGAGAAAAGAAGAAAGCTGAACCATTGTAGACATTACCCACCATCTTGCATCAACAAGTGGCAACAGACTTTGGGTGACAAAGTACCTCTTATGGTGCCTTCAGTTGGACACTTTAGAGCCTGGTAACTGTAAGCATCTACCACAAAAAAATATCCTGTTAAAAAGTCAATAGCTTTCTGGTACTTTGCATCAGCACGCCTTTGCTGACTAATACAGATGGCAAGATATTAAAGTTCAGCTATTTTGGCATGTCATTCTCCTAGAGATATATTTTCGAAAAGCTGGAACATATCAAATAATTTTAATTCCAAGTCAGTTCCTTTAATGAAAGTAACAAGTTGGGAGAATATTTATTCAAAGATAGTACTGTTCTGCTATAATCTCTGAAAAATATAGTCAATTTCTCAAAATTTATCTCAATACTGGAACACACCTGTATTAGTCAGACAAAGGGGTGCTTATGTTAAGTATCAAAAATCTGTTGGCTTTTAAAAAGGGTATTTACTTGAGGTAGAAGCTTACAGTTACCAGACCATAATAATTTACTTCCGTTACCAAAGTCTGTTGCCATGTATTGGAGCGAGATGCCTGCCGATGTTGGCAAGGATTCGGCCTCCCTCTTCCTCTTAAGGCTCTGTGGTCCCAGCTTCTTCCAATATCATATGTAGGCTGGGATAAATCTCGTCTCTCTTTCAGGGATCATTCCTCTCTGGGCTCAGCTGCTCTGATACCTCCACAAAGTCAGCTATAGAAAATCAGTCAAATGGCTCCCCTCTCTTCCCAGTACTTTTGCATTGTCAAATGGAGCCTTCTCTCTTTCCTCACATATCTGCTTCTCTGTGCGTTTACTTCCTGTGGCTCCAATATCAAAACTCCAACTAAATCCTCTG
The DNA here is from genome assembly GCF_030445035.2 of Dasypus novemcinctus. Taxonomy (NCBI): domain Eukaryota; kingdom Metazoa; phylum Chordata; class Mammalia; order Cingulata; family Dasypodidae; genus Dasypus; species Dasypus novemcinctus. Next base: position 132,444,082 of record NC_080704.1, on the reverse strand, counting down.
ACATTTAGTTTTCTCTGTGACTTTCTGCCCACAGAGGAGGTAAGGACTTGATGTCTCACTGATGTGACCCAATCAAAGTCCTAAGCACAAATCAATCAAGTAAAAGTGAAACCTCTGAATCCAATACAATCTAATATCCCCACAGGAAAAGATCAGTTCACAAACATAATCCAATATGGATTTTTAGAATTCATATACAATATCATCTCTTTTAACAGGGAAATAAAATACATTTTCCGAAGTCTTTTTTTGCACAGACTTCAAGATTTGATTTCTTTGGATCTGAAAAATTAACCAAATTCACAGGGTGATTTGTCTCTTTTCTATATGGTAGTGCTTATTGCAGTGGTAGAGATAGGTTGGGGGAATATATAGCCTTTAAGAGAAAACCTATAGAAAGTAGATGAGAACGTGTGCAGTTCTCAACAAGACAGAGCCCTTAGCCCCAATTTTTTCTGGTCCTGACCTGAACCTTCTAGCAATGCAAAAGGTATTTTCTGAAAGTCTAAGCAATAAATAAAGGAAATGACCGCAGAACACTCTAAACTGGATTGAGGGTCTAGCATTGTAGAAGTCAGAGAATATTTCTCTAGCTAGAGAGTTTGGCCTTCCTTATCATCTAACCATCCCATTACAGATAGAATATAGAAAAAGTCAAATATTTTTCTTCTATTCCTCCCCAAAGTTAAACTACTAGTTATTTCTACCATCTGACCCCAAGCTGCTTCTTTCAAGGCAAAGAACAGTCACAATGCCATAGATCATAAATTACAGATTATATTTTGAAGCAATATCACTTTTAACTTGTACTGTCAATGTCTTAACTTACCTGACTCTTGCTTCCACAGCAATGTTTTGAAGTAGAAGCTGTTCATTTTCTCACAACTTTCATGTAGTAACAGGAGCTACAAATGAAAATGGCATGTATTTTACTCTCCAATACCACATTCAAATCATTACTTATCTTTAATGTAAATAGCACTTGCTCCTTCATGACTCAAGCCATCTGGCTGAACCATCTTTCCTTTCATTCTTTGAAGATTCTGGCATCTACTTTATAGTTTCCCTTTTTTAGAAAAAAACCCTGCCATCATTTTGGGAGACTTGAACAACTCCATGGATGACCCATCCCAAATCCTTGCATCCTTGAACTCTTTATCCTCAGTTACTTTCTCTATCTTATCCTTACCACTCTGTTACTCTCTGATGCTTTTTCACAACTGGAACTGATCAACCAATTAAATCTTAAATTCACATATTCTACTTTCAGAGCATTATCTCCTTTACTTCTAGAATTCTCACTCCATTATCTTATGGCACATGTTCTTTCTTCATTCTTTATGAGGAGACAATATAGCATAGCAATTTACTGATTCAAATTTATTAATCACTATAGGACTAGTGAAGTTGTCTATCTTTCCTTGAGTCAATTTTGATCATTTATATTTTACTAGGAAATTGTTCATTGTTTCTATTTCTTTAAATATATTCCTATAAATTTATTCATAATGTTCTTAGGATTTCTATGTTCCCAGCTGCATTTGTATTTATGTTTTTTCCCAATGTATTCTAATAATGATTTTGCTTTCTCTTTATTTTCTTTGAGCAATCTTACCAAAGATTTGTTCATTTGTTTATAGTTTCAATTAGGATTATTTCATTCTTTCTGTCATATTTATATTTTGTTTTGTTTTTTTTTACTTCTTCCCTCACTTAAGTTTGTTATATTGGTATTTTTTCCTAAAGTGTGTGTTATATAAGTCATCAAAAACAGAAAAAATTTAATAAGTCTGGACTGTGATCCATCTTTACCTATAAAGTATTACCATAAAGTCTAATAACCTCAATAAATTCATGTTGTTGTTTTTTTTTTCTTTTTCAGATTTAGTCTCTGAACTCTTTGGCTATACTGAAGGTATCAGCTCCAGGAAGCATCATGACAAAACACATAGCTAATCTAAAAAGTACATAGGGGAAGAAATTGGATAATGGGTGCAGAGTTTAAAATAATGCTTTTCAAATCAAAGTCAAAATTACTGAAAAAAGGAAAAAAAAAACCTTCAGTGTGTAGCTATCTTCCAGTGTCACTGAGGCTGAAATCTCATACAAATTGCATTTATAGACCTCCTATGGTCTAAAAAAGTAAATAAAATAAGCTTGAAGTCTAAGATCTCAGCTATCTGGTCTAGCATTCCCAGAGCAACCCATTAACAAGTACATAGTACTCACTACTAGTTCCAGTATTCCAAAAGAGGACTTTCAGGGCCAAAGTAGGCCTGAAAGAGGTTTCTTTCCTAATGAATACAAAAATGTCAAACTGAATGTCCACTGAATGGTGGAAGAATATTCTCTTCCAGAAATGGTGCTGAATAAATGGGATCGCAATATGCAAAAGAATGTAGATAGTCTCCTACCTCACACCACGTACAGTAATTAACTCAAAATTGATCAAAGACCTAAATATAAGAGCTAAAATTGTAAACTTCTCAGAAGAAGACATAGGGAAATATATTTAGGAAACTGTTAAACAGTGATTTCCTGGACTTTACCCTAGAAGAATTAGCAACAAAATAAAAAATAGATAAATGGGAAATAAAAAAAACATTTTGTATATAAAAGGACTTTATCAGGAAAGTTAAAAGACTCCTTACACAATGAGATAAAATATTTAGAAGGCTTATATCTAATAAGTGTTTAATATGTAGATTATATAAAGACTCCTAAAACTCAACAAGGAAAAGACAAAAAACACAATATAAAAATGGACTAAAGACTTGAATAGACATTTCTCCAAAGAACATAAACAAATGGCCATTAAATACATGAAAAGACAATGTCATTAACAATTAGGGAAATGCAAATCAAAACCCCAATGAGACACCATATTATATCCACTAGAATAGATACTATAAAAATAAATGAAAAATAGCAAGAGTTGTCTTGCAAAGTTGTGTAGCCATTGTGGAAAGCATTATGGGAATTCCTCATAAAGTGAAGTATGGAATTACCATATGACCCAGCAATCCCAATTCTAAGTACATAATTGAAAGTAATGAAAGTAGAGATTCAAACAGATATTTGCACAATGATGCTCATAGCAGCATTATTCACAATTGCCAAAATGTGGAAGTAACTCAAGGGTCCATCCGTGCATGAATGGATAGGAAAATGTGCTGTATATATACACAATGGAATGTAATTTGGCAGTAAAAAGGAACAAAGTTCTGAAGCATGCAAAAAAATGAATGAACCAGGCGGTGGACTTGGCCCAGTGCTTAGGGTGTCCGTCTACCACATGGGAGGTCCGTGGTTCAAACTCCGGTCTTCCTTGACCCATGTGGAGTTGGCCCATGCGCAGTGCTGATGCGCACAAGGAGTGCCATGCCACACAGAGGTGTCCGCCATGTAGGGGAGCCCCACGCTCAAGGAGTGCACCCTGTAAGGAGAGCCACCCAGTGCAAAAGAAAGTGCAGCCTGCCAAGGAATGGTGCCACACATAGGGAGAGCTGACACAACAAGATGACACAACAAAAAGAGACACAGATTCCCTTGCCGCTGACTACAACAGAAGCAGACAAAGAAGCCGCAGCAAACAGACACAGAGAACAGACAACCGGGGTTGTGGGGGGGAGGGGAGAGAAATAAATAAATAAATAAATAAATCTTTTTTTAAAAAGATTCTAATTCTATTTTAAAAAATGGATGAACCTTGAAGAAATAATGTTGAATGAAAGAAGGCAAACACAAAACGACAAATATTACATGTTCTCACTTATATGAAATAATTAAAATATGCAAATTTTAAAAGTCAGAAACAAGAATACACATTAACAGTGGCATGTATGGGGAGAGGAATGGGAATTTAATGTTTAATTGGTATAGAGTTTCTGTTTTGTGTGATGGAAGTTTTGGCAATGAATGATAGCTGTGGTGATGTAATGTAGTTAAAGCTGAATGTCATGCTCAAATTGTGTGTCTGAAAATGGATGAAAAAAGAAATTTTAGTTTGTATATATGTTACCACACACACACACGAAACAGAACTTTATAACACACTGAGAACCCTAATGTAAAAAGTGAGCTCAAGTTAATAGCATACTTATAATACTACCTTTTCATCAATTGTAATAAAATTACTACACTAATACAAACTGTATTTTCTCTCTGAATTAAATGTTAATAATGACAACCATGTGTGTGAGAGGGGGTTACATGGGAAATCTATATATTCTGCAGTATTTTTTTGTAAACTTACTACTCTAAACAAAGAATCATCCCCCATAAAAACCCCACATCACCTAGTCCAGGGCTCAGCCCAGAGTAGGTAGACAGTAATTACAGTTTTTGAAATGACTTGACCAAGTTCATTTGGTGTTGATGACTTTTTTGTGTGTATCTATTTTTTTTTAAATATATTTTTATTATCTGTTTTTGAAATTTTTATTTAATTGCCCTTTTTTGAAGATAAATAGATTAAAAAAATGTTACATTAAAAATATAAGAAGTTCTCATGTACCCCACACTCACCCCACTGCTCCAACATCAACAACCTCTTTCATCATTGTGGCACATTCATTGCATTTGGTGAATACATTTTAGAGCAATGCATGATTATAGTTTACATTGTAGCTTGCCCTCTCCCCCAGTACATTCAGTGGGTTATAGCAGGATACATAATGTCCAGCATGTGTCCCTGAAATATCATTTAGGACAACTGCATGTCCCAAAAATGACCCCAAATCACACCTCTTCTTCCATCTCCCTGCCTGCAGCAAATTCCATGCTAATGTCTCCACATCAATGATACAATTTCTTCCATTGCTAGAGTCACAATATTTGTATAGTAGAATACCAGTAAATCGACTCTAATCCATATTGTATTCCTCCATCCTGTGGACCCTGGGATGGTGATGTCCACTCCACCTCTAAATCAAGAGGGGGCTTAGATCCCACATGGTTGAGGGATGCAATTCTCCTGCTTGCAATTGTAGGCATTCTTGGAACCCAGGTGTGGTGTTTGACCATTTTTACATCCTTGTTAGCAGACATGGTTAAATCCAATGAACCAGAGAGTAGGATTTGCAACTCTGCTGAGGTTCAGGGTCCAGCTGGTGAATGGTCAGTCCAGAGATTCAAGAGGTCATCATTGGACTCATCAATATATACAATATCTTTCAGTACAACTCCAAGTATCAAAAGTGCCCTCATATCACACCTCTTTTTCCCTGCTCCTGCCTTCAACAACTCCTGAGACCACTGTTCTCCACATCAATAATATAATTTCTTCCATTGATAGAATCATGATAATTCTATAATAGACCAGTAAATCCACACTAATCCATATTTTATTCCTCCATCCTGAGAACCCTGGGATGGTGATGTTCACTCTCCCTCTAAATTGAGAGAGGGTTTATATCTCACATGGCTGATGGATGGAATTATCCTGCTTGCAACTTTAGACTCTCTCAGTTCCCTGGTGTGTTGGTTGACCTTCCTCACCTCCCTGTTAGCTTACTTGGGTAAGTCAAATGAGTTGGAGCATAGGTGTTGCAAGTCTGCTGAGGCTCAGGGCCCAGCTGGCACATAGATAGCCCAGAGATTCAAATCTCCTGATCATATATGAACCGCAGTGCCAACCACAGGTTCAGTAAAAGTGACAGAAGAGGCATGCATAGAGAGGTCACATCTGAGTCCAACTGCATCACACTCAAAAACACACATTTCAAATTAGGGCCCCCTGGCAAGGCACTGAACTCCAGAGCCAGCTGTCATGACTGTAGAACCTGGGTACCTCCATAGTCCTCAGGAGCACCCCTACTTGGGGTTGTATCTACTTTGGTTTTCTCAGATCCTGCTGAAATGTGCATAAGTGCGACCCCTCTGATGACCCCCATACTCATTTTGAAGTCTCTTAGCCATATAAACTCATTTGGTTTTACCACTTCCCCATTTTATTCAAGGTCTTTTTCTAGTTGTATCACCAGTCAGTGCTTGGTAGTAATCCCTCACCATCAGGGAGGCTCATTCTTGGGAGTCTTCTCCCATGAGGGGGGAAGGTTTTATTTCTATGCTCATTCAATGCTAAGTTTTTTATCAAATGCTTTGTAATGAATTCCCAAGAATAGTTTAGAAATACAAATTTTAGCAGTGGGGAAGCCTGTGACACGAGGTATGGACATTAAAGCAGGGGTTCTTAACCAGCTATCAACAGTATGATTTCAGGGTGCCCATGAGCTTGAACTGAAAAAAAAAATCAACTCATATTGATGTCCAACATGATATTTGTTGACTTTTCTAAAACTACACCACAGTTTAATATTCTTATTCAAGATAAACAACAACAGTTTGCACGTTGACATGTCTTTAAAAAATTAAATCTAACCCTAGCTTTCCTATATTTTGATGCATTGGATTAGTATTTAATGCATTAAGAAAAAATCACATCTGTATATTATTACATAATGTGTTTTATTATAGTAACTATATTTCAATATATGTAACCGATTTCCTTTATAATTATATTGATGCATTTAAAAACATTATTCTTGTAGAGACATGTTGGTGTGGGTGTGATATATCTGTTAAATACTGCAAAGTGGAATGTGGACTTAGTATGATTTTTATTTTGATGTAGTGTGTTCTGAGTGCAGAGTATAACTGCCTGCAAAATGGTTGGTAAAGATGGTGGAGATGGTTTTATGATACTATGGGAAAACTCGAATTTCTAAATGTTTGCCAAAAATGACCATTTGAACAAATGTTGAACTGCTTTAGGTTATCAGATATTGAAATTATGAGAAAGTTGTAAAATGTAATTTTGAATAAATTTTACCTGATTGGCAAAGGAGTCCATGGGACAAAAAGATGAAAAACCTGTGCATTAAAGCCAAGCACCATCTCCAGAATTTAGTTTATCAGAAACAATTTGTTGAAATGTAATATGTCCATAGCTTAATTATTAGACCACTGTTTCATGCTAGACACATACTCAGAGTACTCACAATTCAAAAAGAGAAGACACTTTCTTTAAATAATATGCTTAGGACTAAATTGGTGAAAGGGATAACAAGTAGACCTTTTCTAAATAAAGAGAGTAAGAAAACGAATTCAATGAACCATTGAAATATCAGCCTACATATTGAAGGAGTCATTTTCCTTATGGTAATTATGAATACATTCCATTGAGCTGTTCAAGGGTAATGTTCAAGATGAGAGAAAACCATGAGAGATAGGTATTTCAGGGTAGGGGCCTCAGATGGGGAGCTGACTTGCTATAAGGTTTTACTGGTAGAAAATGAATAAGGGCCACCTCAGTTTCCCCTGGAGTTGACATTATTTACCTACCTCTTCATTAAGCTATGTTCTTTAAAATAATATATCTACCTGCCTTTCGTATAGGATCATAAAATTACTAGGACCTCATTGTAATAGTGATGAAAATAAGAAAGTAAATTTAAAGCACTTAAAATCTCATCACATAGAATTAGTTAGGATTAAGATTTTGATGAATTCTCTTCTTGCCAGCTTTCAAATTTCAGTTGTATTTCATTAAATCAAAGGATAGATTAGCATGAAACCACCTATGTTATTGCCTGTCTCCAAGGTTTGGCCAATCTGAGGTGTGCAGTTTGTAATTAGAAGATGGAAGATAAAAGAAATTTGGCCCTGTTGAGGCCAAAGCTGTGATTTATCTTTGATTTAATGTGCTTCAATTTAACCAGCAACATAGGGAAACATATTAGAAATGCAAATTTTCAGGTCCACCCCAGCCATACTGAACCAGAAACTTTGGTGTGGGGACCAGCAATCATCACTTTAACAAGCCTACAAGTGTTCCACACTCAAGTTTGGGAACCACTTCCCTAAATAAATTTGCTACCTGAAAGTTGACAACCAGGGTGAGAATGATAATTACTAACTCTTTCTGAGTACTTATATTCCAGTAATTGTACCAACAACTTAGAATACATGATGTTACTTTTTTGGGGGGTGGTGTTTTTTTTTAATGGTATATTAAAAAATATGCGGTCCCCATATATCCCCCACCCCCCTCACCCCACTCCTTCCCCCATAAGAACAACCTCCTCAGTCACCATGAGAAATTCATTGCATTTGGTGAATACATCTCTGAGCACTGCTGCACCTCATGGTCAATGGTCCACATCATAGCCCACACTCTCCCACAGTCCACCCAGTGGGCCATGGGAGGACATACAATGTCCAGTAACTGTCCCTGCAGCACCACACAGGATAACTCCAAGTCCCGAAAATGCCCCCACATCTCATCTCTTCCTCCCATTCCCCATCCCCGGCAGCCATCATGGCCAATTTGTCCTTCAATGACTGGATTGCTTCACTCAACATAAGGATCTCAAGATTCATCCATGTTATAAAGTGTGTTTGTCATGTATTCATTCTTAAAACTGAGTAGTATTCCATTGTATATATATACCACATTTTATTCATCCATTCATCTGTTGATGGGCATTTGGGTGATTCCAACTTTTGGCAATAGTGAACAATGCTGCTATGAACATTGCTGTGCATATATCAGTTGGGTGTATACCCAGCAGTGGAATTGTTGGGTCATATGGCAAATCTATAGCTAGTTTTTTGAGAAACCGCCAAACTGTCCTCCAGAATGGCTGGATCCTTCTGCATTTCCATCAGCAGTGGATGAGTGTTTCCATTCCTCCACATCCTCTCCAACATTTGTAGTCTTTTGTTTTTTTCATAGCTGCCAATCTTATGGGAGTAAGATGGTATCTCATTGTAGTTTTGATTTTCATTTCCCTGATAACTAGAGATTTGGAGCATTTATTTATGTGCTTTTTAGCCATATTTATACCTTCTTTGAAGAAGTGTCTGTTTAAATCTTTTCCCCATTTATTAAATGGGGTGTTTGTCTTTTTATTTTCAAGATATAGGAGTTCTTTATATATGCAGATTATAAGTCTCCTATCAGATATATGGTTACCAAATATTTTCTCCATTGTGTAGACTCTCTTTTCACTTTCATGACAAACTCCTTTCAGGTGCAGAAAGTTTTAATTTTGAGGAAGTCCCATTTATCTATTTTTTCTTTTGCTGCTCATGCTTTTGATATGAAGTTCATGAAGCCATTTCCTATTACAATATACATTCTTGTATATGCTTCCCTACACTGCTTTCCAAAATCCTTATGGTCTTGGCTCTTATATTTAAGATTTTGATCCATCTTGAGTTGATTTTTGTATAAGGTATGAGATGATAATCCTCTTTCATTCTTTTACATATGGATATCCAGTTCTCCAGACACCATTTGTTGAATAGGCCATTCTCTTCCAGTTGAGAGGGTTTGGTGGCTTTAACAAAATATTATATGACTATATATATGAGGAACTATAACAGAAGTCTCAATTCAGTTACATTGGTCTGTGTGTCTCTCCTTGTACCAATACCATGCTATTTCACTACTGTATCTTTGGAGTATGATTTGAACTCAGGCAGTGTTATTCCTCCAATTTCATTTTTCTTTTTCAATATGTCTTTGGTTATTCAGGGCCTCTTTCCTTTCAAAATAAATTTCTTTTTTTTTTTTAAAGATTTATTTATTTATTTATTTCTCTCCCCTCCCCACCCCAGTTTTCTGTTCTCTGTGTCTATTTGCTGCATCTTGTTTCTTTGTCTGTGGCATGGGAATCTGTGTCTCTTTTTGTTGCTGTCATCTTGTTGTCTCAGCTCTCCGTGTGGGTGGTGCCATTCTTAGGCAGGCTGCATTTTCTTTTGTGCTGGGTGGCTCTCCTTAGGGGGTGCACTCCTTGTGCGTGGGGCTCCCCTTCGCAGGGGACACCCCTGCATGGCTCAGCACTCCTTGCACGCATCAGCACTATGTGTGGGTCAGCTCCACATGGGTCAAAGAGGCCCAGGGTTTGAACCGCGGACCTCCCATGTGGTAGACAGATGCCCTAACGACTGGTCCAAGTCCGGTTACCCCAAATAAATTTCATAGTTAGTTTTTCTAGTTCCGTAAAGAATGCTATGTTGATTTTTATTGGGATTGCATTGAATGTATAGATCAGTTTTGGTAGGATAGACATCTTAATAATATTTAGTGTTCCTATCCATGAACAGGAAATATTCTTCCATTTCTTTAGGTCTTCTTTGATTTCCTTGAACAGCATTGTGTAGTTCTCTGTGTATAATTTTTTTACATCTTTAGTTAAATTTTTTCATAGGTATTTAATTTATTTATTGAATATTGTAAATGTATGTTTCTTGTATTCCTCCTGAGCTTGCTCATTATTGGTGTACAGAAATGCTACTGATTTTTGCGCATTGATCTTATAACCTGCGACTTTTCTAAACTCATTTATGAGTTCTAGAAGCTTTGTTGTAGACCTCTCAGGGTTTTCTATGTATAGGATCATGTCATCTGCAAATAATGCAATTTTGACTTCTTCCTCTCCAATTTGAATGCCTTTTATATCTGGTTCTTGCCCCAGTGCTCAAGCAAATACTTCTAAGGCAATGTTAATTAGAAGAGGTGATAGTGGAAATCCTTGTCTTTTTCCTGATCTTAGAGGCAAAGAATTTAGGATTTCACCATTGTAAATGACTATATCATACCACTGCCTTCTTACCTTCATTGTTTCAGATGACAAATCAGCACTTAATCTTATGGAGTCTCCCTTGTATGTGATGGTTCTCTTTTCTCTTGCTGCTTTTAGAAATTTCTCTTTGTCTTGAGCATTTGATAATTTGACAAGTATATGTCTTGGGGTAGGTCTGTTGGGATTTATAGTGTTTGCGGTGCATTGTGCTTCCTGGACATGTACATCCATCTCTCTCAGTAGATTTGGGAATTTTTCAGGCATTATTTCCTCCAACACCCCTTCTGTCCCCTTTCCCTTCTCTTCTCCTTCTGGCATGCCTATAATACATATGTTTGTGCATTTTGCATTGTCATTCAGGTCCCTAAGTCCTAGCTGGATTTTTCCTATCTTTATATCTATCAGTTCTACTGTCTGTTTGATTTCAGATGTACTGTCTTCCATGTCGCTAATTCTCCCTCTGCCTCTTCTTATCTGCTGCTATTTGTTGAAAATGTACTTTTGATTCTTGAACTGTGGTGTTCATCACCATCATATCTGTTATCTTTTTGCATATGTCTGCAATTTCCTCTCCAAATGTTTTCTTCATATTGGTAATCTCTTCCTTTACTTCATTAAGTTGGTCTTTAATATATGTTTTGAGATCTTTAATTACATGCCCAATGTTCTGCTCCTCTTCCTCGTTTTTAGTTTGTTCATTGTATTAAGCCATGTTTTCCTGATTATTAGTTTTGTTTGTAGTTTTTCATTGCTGTCTGGTCATCATTTTATTGATGGGTGTGATCAGTTCCTTAGCTTCTTTGTCTAGTCTTGGGGATTAATTAGTTGTTGTTCATGCGTAAGTGTCATGTCTTCTCTTTGTCACTTTGTTCTTCTTACTCTTTTTTTCTTACTGGCTAAGCTCACTTTCAAGGAAATTATTAGGGCCAGGGAAAGCAAAATGTGTAAGAAAAGAAGATGTATAAAGTAGTATTGGTAATAAATGTTAACAGAGCAACAATGTGAGGTCTAGGAGAATGGATATCAGACTCATTTAAGTTGTGTAGAGTTATAGTAGTAAGTAGAGTACTTATAATGAGACAGTCAACTGAATATGGGGAGGATTATAGTATGAATTAAAAGGCCAGTGTTTTCATGAGAGAGGGAAAAAGAAAAGAAAGACAATAATATCAAGAGTGGATAAAAGACGGAAAACAGAACAATGGTATTAGAAATAAAAAGTCAGACAATTTGAGGGCCAAAAAAGAGAGGTAGAATGTAAGAGAAATAGCAGATGATGGAAGATAGAAAGATGTGGGGGAAAGGGGAGAGTGTAGGTGGCCAAAATCAATACACACAGAAAAGGGGAAATGGAGGAGAAGGAAACACAGCAAGTGTGAAATGCTCCCTGCAGCACCTCTTGCAGGAATCTCCTCTGTCACCATCCCACCTAATCGACGTCCAGACACCTCCTGACCTGCAAACACCTGAAACAGCCCAGTCCAGCAGGACTCCAACCCTACTCAGCCACTTCTTTGCAAGAGAGATTATGAGGTGCACTCACTCAGATGTCATCTTGTCCCGCCTCCTACATGATGTCACTTATTCTCACACTTATTATGAGGTAAGTACTATTATCCTCATTTTGCAAATGAGGAAACCAAGGTGTTCAGGTAAATTTCCAAATGTTACACAGCTAATAAACAGTGGACTCATGGCTAAACTCCAGGCAGTCTGTTTCCAGAGATTCACTTTTTAACCAGTATATTATATCAATTTCTACCTTAGAATACTAAGGCAAAGCTAGCCTGAATATTCCTATTCACAAGGCTGCATAGAAATAGATGCTGTTCTCAAAGAAAACTTTCTCATCACATGAACATAAATGGGGGAGAGAAATTTGTTTTTTTTTATTCTCAGATGACTCAAGGCATCTCATACCTCTTTTCTGTCACAGTTACTAAACTCAAGAAAATAAATTATGACCTAGTTGTCAAACTTTGGGATCAATGGCTCAGTACTTCGTAGTTGAGTCATTTGTTTCTTTAAATTATCAGTTTCCTCCTTAATAAAATATGGAAAAATAATAATACCTAATTAAAAATAAATTTGTTGTGATGATTAAATTAAACTCTGTGTGTGTATGTTTGTTGTTGTAGTAGCAGTAGTAATAGTAGTAGTAGTAGTAGTAGTTGATGCTGCTTTTTTTGTTGCCTTGCCTTTTTTATTTTTTATTAAATTGTTTTTTTAAAAAAATCCCTAAATTACAAAAAATGTTACATTAAATATATAAGAGGTTCCCTATAATCCATGCCTTGCCTTTTTTAAATAAAATTTTATTGAAGTATATCATTCATACATGAACATACATAAACAATATGTGTATAGTAAAATTTGAGAATTTATAAAACAAACATGCATATCATCATATAAGGCTCCCATACATTTCCCCAACACCAGCATCTTGCATTGTTGCAAAATATTTGTTACAAACTATGAAAGAACGTTGTCAGAATATTACTACTAACTATAGCCCATACCTTATATTGGGTGCACTTTTCCCCAAACCACCCGATTATTAATACCTCATATCAGTATTTTATATTTGTTATCATTCATGAGAGAACATTCTCATATTTGTCCTGTTAACCAGAGTCTATCATACACCATTGAATTCCCTGTGTTATACAGTCCCATGTTGTTGCCTTGCTCTTTTCTCATTAATGATTTTATTTTTTCTTTATTTATCCCTCCCTTGTGACTTGCTTGCTGTCTGCTCTCTGTGTCCATTCACTGTGCTTTCTTCTGTGTCTGCTTGTCTCCCTTTGTTGTGTGATCTTGCTGTGCAAGCTCTCCACTGGCATGGGCCATCAACACTTTATGGGTGCAGGCCAGCTTGCCTTCACAAGGAGAACATGGGATGTGAACCCAGGGACTCCCATATGGTAGATGGGAGCCCAAATGGTTAAGCCACATCCACTTCCCCTGTTGCCATGCCTTTTGATAAGCTCATCAGGGTTCTCTAAGTGGAAGGTATTTGGAAGGACTTGGAAACATGAACCCTGACTAAATAAGTTCAATCTCCACAATCTGGATCTGGTACTCGATATTTCACTCACAGTTAAACTTGTCACACTATTTCCTTAGGTTATTAGAAAAATTAGTTTGATTAATCATCTTGGAATACTTAAGTAGAATTTAGCCAACTGGGCTAGAATTTCACTATGAGATTAGCGGGCAGCTTAGAGTTACAGAGGTTTTGAATACCTAGCAAAAGTCTAGCCTCATTAGGAATTTGAAAGAGCCTCTCCAAAGTTGTTTCAGCCCTCAGGACCTCTGAACACTAAGAACACTAATCATTTTATCATTTGGCATTTACATATATGCTGATTTTTATTAGTCACACATGTTAGATTTAAGTCCCCAACCAGGTTACAAATTCCCTGAAAGCAAAGACATAAAAGAATCACATCTGTGGCAGGGGAGAATCATTGATGCTGGGTGTCAGTGATGGGGATATATGGGAGGAATTTCAACTGGGCATACATATAAGGCATATAAATGTGTTCAAATATTCATAAGGCATTGTAATAGTGGGTGGAGATTCATACAATAACTGAAAAAATACCAAATTCCCATCCTGGGGGAACTCTCCCACATTCTCTAATGGAGTAGCAAGAATCCTCCAAGTAGAGGAGCAATGACTAGTGAAAGAAGAAGGTCCACTGACAGGCTCTTGATATTGATGGCTGTGCTTATGAAATTTTGCTCTTGAAATTCAAACTTAGCCTAGTATTATAGGGTGCCTAATTGTTACCTCCTGAGGGCCTTCTTGTGCTTCAAATGTGGTTTTTCTGTAAGCCAAACTCAGCATGTAAATGCAATGACATCCTTCCATTGTGGGACATGACTTCTGGGAATGAGCTTCCGTGGCACCAAGGGATTGCTCCCAGGCACCAAGTAGCAATGCAAATGGAAAAAGACCTTGGCCCAAAGGGGGAAAATGTAAAGACAAATGAGTTTATATGGCTAGGAAACTTCAAAGTGAGTTGGTATGTCTATCCAGAAGTTATGATTATGCACGTCTTGTCAAAGACCATATTTTACCTAAAATAGTATTAAACATATGGAAGGGACCTAATGTTTATATAATTGTCACAAATATTCATCAAGTCCCCAATTTTTACTTGACACTCTTCTAGATGATATATATGCATTACATCTAATCCTTAAAAAGAGGTTGAATGGTAAATATGTTATCTACTGTGTTTGAAGAAAAAAGTAAGGCTCAGAAAGAGTATGCAACTTGCCCAAGGATGACAAAGTTAGTAAGAGGCCATGTCAGAATTCCAACCTAAGTCTGTATTACAGAGCTTCTGCTCTTAACTACTACATCACAACGTCTCCAGTTTTCATGATAATATTGCTTCAAGCCAACCTTTCCCTTGCACTGCCATAGCCATTAACAGTATTTAAGATAATTGGAAAGGAATACAAATTAGACATCAAATTACCCCCAATCTGTCTCACAGTCTTTTCCTAATCCAATACATGGTTTACAATAGTGCTAAATTAATCTTCCTGAAGCACAGATATGATCAATTCCCCCTAATGGAAAACATTGAAGAGCATTATGTTGTCTACCAAATGAACTTAACCAGGCAAGTAAATGGCATCTATAAACTGTTCTCAACAAACCTTTCCAGACTTTTTATTTGATCATTAAAATATGCCCTAGACTCAATCCAAAGAAAACAACTTGCCATTTTCCAAACATAAACTGTGTTTCTTACTTTGGCATATTTTTATGCCATATTTCTATCTTGAATAGAGTCAAATATCTGTTCAGCAAAATTCAACCCATCTTTCCAACATATATAAGATCAAATATCCTATTATAATGTCAGCAACTATTTACTGTGTTTCCTATATGCTAGGCTTAATTGTGCTTTACATGCATTAAGCAAATCATAGCAACTCTATGGAGAAACTGATGTTATCCTCATTTTAGTGATCAGGGAACTAAGAAGGGCAAAGATTTTTACACCCAAGAATTCTGCCCTGAGAGATCATCTTCTTTAACTCTATGCTATAATGACTTAAGCATCTGTAAAGAACTACTCTAAATCAATAAGAAAAATATGAATAATTCAATAAAAATGAGCAAAGGCATTGAAAAAACAATTCATAAGAGAAGAAATACAGGTGGCCAACAAATATATGAAAAGACGTTTTACCTCATAATCAGATAAATGTAAATAAAAATAACACTATTTTCCACTCACAAAAATGGAAAAAAATTAAAAGGTTCACTTATGTCCAGTGTCTCTTACAGCTTTTGGAATTGGGTAATTTTTATAGGAGTGTAAATAATAATGTCTTTGTTAAAATTCAATTTGGTTGTATGTTCCCAAATTTTAAAGTACATACAAATATCAACCAAGCAAGAAACATCCACTGTGTGCAAAAAGAGACATGTTCCTATGTTTCTGTGTCTGACCAATAAACCATTCTGATTGATACCTTATTCTTTTAATTTCATTTGGGTTTTATGAAAACTCCTGCTCCTGTAGATTTGTTTTTTCTTTTCCAGGTGATTTTGCATATCTTATGTGCTCCCCATATGCTGATTTCATACTTTTATTCTTAGTCACTTTTAAGTTCTTGGGGGTAAACTTCACTTCTACCCCTCATATACTACCCGTATTTAACAAGAAGTTCTCAGAATTCATAGATTGACCTTTCTACACACAGATATTGTCAGAATATTGTTCCTCTGTAACCATGTGTAAACATTTGCAATCATCTCAATAGCTCTCTCTATAAGGCCTTTTCCCTTAATTTCCTTATGATTGGATTGGGTGGAGCATTACATCTTCATTCCCTCCTAGAGAAAAGCCTAAATAAATGAGAGTAAATTCATTTTCTTAGATGTTATATCACAAACTCTTCATGTATAAGATACCTACTATGTGTCACTATATTTTACATTTAAACCAAACCATTATTTTGGGAAAAGAACGTAATATTATCATAATTAATATGAATAAATGGAATCTGAGCTAGATTAAGGGACTTTCCTATAATGAAATACTAGATTTGCATAATCAGGGACTGAAACCCAGTCAAGTTGATTAGCTGATCTGCATTCTTTCCAGTGCATCAAACAGCTTCCACTCTACAAACTAACCTTGGCATTACACAACACATTTTGTTTGTATCCTCCACTTAAACAAGGAAGAATGGTAGTGTTATATGAGGTTTTGGAATCAAATCAGACATGACTTTTGGCTTCAATTTCCTCAATTTAAGAAAGGAGAGAGTAAAATTATGTACCTCACAAGCAGTTAGGAGAATAAAGTGAAGTAACTAACATATATAAAGTGCCTAATCCGGTTTTGGAAACATACGATGGATTTAAATTTTGTCTTCTATCTTCACAAGTAGGCTAGCAGCCCAGCAAGCTCCTTCTAGACTCATTGAAGGGCCAAAATTGTTGAATGGGTGTCAGCTTTATTCTACTAGGAGCTGACCTGATAAGTGTTTATCTTAACCAGCACCGGTAGTTCAGGATTTCTCACATAAAATTCTTTTAAAAATATGAATAGAATGTATCCCTACATTGTCATTACTACAATCTGGTCTCCAAAAGACTGCTTCCAAATGAAAAAGTAACCAACGAATTCACATCTAATGACAAATTAAAAGTGGTATCTTAGATGGAGTTGAAGAAGGACAACCACCACACCATGGAGCCTAGAGTGATTACAACTGAAAATGGGAGGATTGCATCCAGCATCCATGTGGAATCTGAGCCTCCTCTTGACATAGAGGTGCAATGGACACAACCAATCCAATGTCCACATAGAAGAGGTGGCATTGGATTGGGAAAAGTGGACATGGTGTATGATGGGTATGGGGAAAGGCAGGAAGAGATGAGAGGTGGAGGCGTCTTTGGGACATGGAGCTGCCCTGGATGGTGCTTCAGAGGTAATCATCAGACATTGTAAATCCTCACAGGGCCCACTGGATGGAATGGAGGAGAGTATGGGCCATGATGTGGACCATTGTCTATGAGGTGCAGAGGTGCCCAAAGATGTACTTACCAAATCCAATAGATGTGTCATGATGATGGGAACGAGTGTTGTTGGGGGGGGAGAGGGGGGGTGGGAGGGTGGGGTTGAATGGGACCTCACATATATATTTTTAATGTAATAGTATTACAAAGTCAATAAAAAAATGCAAAAAAAAATAAAGTCACATAAAAACACACACACACACACACAAAAGTGGTATCTTAATGTCCTATTTTCAAATTACTTGGATTCCTACTATTAATAAAAGGCATTCACTTAAAAATTTTATATATTGTGTTGTAGTTTTTATTTCTCCCCTTGTATTAAAAAACAGAAGGATGTAGTATAGTCCCTCTTGATAGTTATTGAATTGCTGGGTTGGTCACTTTGTCCATTGGATGCTAATAGATGCTTCCTTTACTTATGCCTTAAGAAACCAAACTGGAAGTTTCTATTTCCAAATCATTCTTTCTTTACTTGAATAAATAATGAACACTATTGCTCTTCATAGACTTAATTCCCAGAATAGAGACTTATCACATGCTACTGTACCTTCTGTTGTTTTCCTATATTTGTGTCATTTCTCCTGCATGCTCCATAAGGTCAGGGATTCATCCTTTTTGCCCCAGAGTGTGTAAGAGAGTGAAGAGCACATCAGAGATTTACCTTAAACATACATTAAATAAGCTGACTAATGGAATACAAATATGAATGATATCAAGAGTTCTTAAAGTAAATTTTGCCTGAATTTTAAATTAAGATTTGGTTGAAAACTAAAAACAATTTTTATAAAGCATTGTCTAAAATGTGTTGCAATATACAATTTAACTTATTTGCATAATGACATTTGTAGATTATTTATAAAAATGTCATCATTCATTTGGTGGTGTTTACAGCCTTTAATCCTATAGAACAAACTGTTATAATATTGTGAACGATTCCTTCAGAGGGAATAAAGAAAATAATGTAAATAGGAAAACACAGTATTAAAAGTAACTCTCCATTTCTAGGACTGTGAGTCCAGCTTCCAAGTCATCAACACTCCTTATATCTTAGCTTCTTACTACTCAGTGCAACTTGTCAATTACACTTGAATCAAGATAGCATTGGTTTTGAAGTCAGAAAACATTGTTTAAATCCAAGTATGACTTTTCTTAAGTAGCAATTTACCTCTCTGAACCTCAGTTTCCTAGGTTTAATATAATCGAGGTTGCAGGGTTTTTTGAGGATTGAAATAATGAGGATTGGAAAGAATATATCTCACTTTAAATTATAAAAATTACCAATATTGGCATTCACATGCAAATTGAATGGAAAAGAGATTAAATTAAAACTAGTTTTCTTGTTTGTGAGCTATTTTGGTAAATAATTTGAAGGGAGAACAAATAAAAACTAAGGGATTTAAATGAGAAAGATTATGTATGGATTCCAATTATTGTTACCTTTTTTTTCCCTTCACTTTATTTATTTTTTTAATGTTACATTAAAAAAAATATGAGGTCCCCATATACTCCCCAGCCCCCTCATCCCACTCCTCCCCCCATAACAACATGATGGAGGAGGTTGTTGTTTTCCTTACCTTTTGACTCTCCCATAATTCTTCCCCATACATTTCAGTTAGTTGGCCTTTTTGTAAATCCAAATTTATCCAGAATTAGTTAGTTTTATAAACACATGTGAAATATTCTTTGACAATATTATAAAACACAACTTTTTACCAGAGTAGCAGTTTTCACAGGTAAAATGGAAGCATTTCCTTGTTCACAATAAAAATATGCAGAATATTACATTAGAGTTATAGCTTAAGTTTGATCTGAATATCAGAGAAGGCAGGAAAAATCAAACCCTCCTGCATGCACAAAAAAAGAATATATTTAGAGTTGCCTTTTTTCTATAATGATTGAGGCATTGCTACAATTTCAAACTCACAACAATTAGCTGTACAAACGATGCCTTCAATTTTTTATCCCTCATGCCCATTGCAATGGGTGGTAATGGCGCTTCAATCACAATTGCAGGTATACACTATCCTCCCATGTATATTCATTTTTCTCGATGTAAACCCACAATCAGCACTAAAGAATATGGTTCTATGCTATGCACTCACAGAAAATCTAATGAAAATAATAAATTATAGAGAAATAAGTTATGAGTTACTAACATGATCCCCAATACATGGGCCCTGAAATCCTTTAACATATGCCAAAACTACAATAGTGGGGGAAATGAAAAAGAAGAAAAATCCAGAGAGTCCAAATCTAGAATATAGGTTACCAGGGGATGGAGTGGAGGTAGGAAATATGGAGTATAGGATCAAAATGTACAGAGGATTGTATATGGGATTACTGTATTTTATGCATGATTGTTCTGTAAACCCAAAACCTCTCTAATTAAAAAGAAAGAACAGCTAGAGACTTCCACAGAAGGGTTTCTTCTAGGGTAGCTGTTCTCAACATATGTCCACGGAATCCTAGGATTACATAAGAGAGATCCAGAGAATTCATGAGGACCAAATTATTTTCATAATAATGATAAAATGTTATTTATCTTTTCCATTCTCACTCTTTCATGAGTACACAGTGGGGCTTTTCCAGAGGCATTATGATGTGTGATATCACATCAGATCGAATACAGATGCCAAAAAAAAAAAAAAAAACACACAACACTACCCAAATGTGGAAAACAGGAAAAATTAACATGAATTGGAAAGGACCTTCTTTTTGTTTTCATTTACATAATATCATGGTTATGCAGTGAATTCAGTGCACTACGTAGATTGTTAGGTTGTTATGAAAAAATAGATTGTATATTGCCATATTTTTGACATGAATAGAGTGGTATAGATCTCTACCACTCCAGTATATTGGGAGAAGAGTAATTATATAAAGTGCAAAAATATTTCAAGGAATTCTCCCTTGACAGAATTTCCTCTCCCCATAGCTAAGTAACCCAAATTACAGATAATATCTTACCTTCATATGTATTGATGGTCACCAAAATCTCTCCTGACAAAAATCTTTCCCTTCCACAGACATGCCACAGAACAAGAAATCTTCATGTTACCCACATGTTTGGATAGAGTCTATATTCTGGTGACCATGTAACTATATCATCTGAATGGATGGCAGGTTAAACCAAATGTCCTATGAACCATACCAAACCATATGAACTGTGTTTTATTTGACCAGAAAGTGATAAAAAAGATTTAAACTTTGAGACCTTTCACATAAACACTTAGATCCATCATTCTTTCAAAAATTCATGAAATCTGGCAACACTAAATTCACTTTCTTGCAAAGAGAATAGTGACTATGGACAAATTTCATCTCTGAGTCTCAGTTTCCTCCTCTATAAAATGATGTCTAGATGGTATGATTGTTTATTGTGATTAAACAAGATAATATTCAGAGATAGGTTACTAAATATGAAGGATTTGATAGATGATAGTAATTGTAAGAACCAATTTTTTATAGCTGTCCGCTATAGATATGGCATTTACCCTCCAATTTGACACCAACACTCCCATACCTGATTTTTCCTCCAAATACTGCTAATGAACATTAGTGGTCATTTTGTCAGTACATTTATGTTGTCACCAATTTTATTCTCTGATTCATTCAGACTTCAGAATGAAGAAATGGGACCTCAGTACAATCAAATATTTATTTAATTACAGCTCAGTTTTGCAACTCGAACATGATCAGGGCAGCAATGGAAATGCCACCTGGTGTTGCAGCTCAAGCTTGGGTGAGGCACAAGCCTGGCTGAGGCACCAGTGGAAGTGCCCTCATTACAAAGACTGAGGTGCATGGCTTATTTTGCAGCTTGACTCAGCATCCTTGCTTGATGTTTGTCATCATAACTCAGCTCAGTGTCACAGCTTGGTCTGTTTTCATGGCTCAACACTGCAGCGTGGCTTGGTGTTTAGCTAGGCTGTGTTGCAGCTTGGTGTTCATCTGGCAGGGGTGAAGATGGCATACACACTCATGAATTCATGGTCTCTCTCGATATATGTTTGCTGTGTCTCCACACTTGGTTTGGAGTCCCCAGTTGTGATGCTCTGATTGATCAATCATCTAGTACACATGAAAGCATTAGTTAGGGTTTGGAGAGCATATTATATAAATAGGATATCCTAACTGGGAGCTGCTGATTTGTTGATTATGGGAAGTGTTGACTGGCTGAATATTAAGATAATGGTTCTATTGGTTGAAAACAATCATATCCTACTGGTTGGCTCAGATTCCTCTTCTTATTGGTTGGCCCAGGATTCCTCTGCCTAGGGGTCCCAGCTCAATTACCAGTCTGCTCCTTCATTTCCCTTTTTCTCATATGGGAGATAAGGCACATTTTCTGAGTTGAGCTACTCCTGCTGTACAGGAGCATAGTTAAAAAGTGTGTGGGGGGGGGGGTGAGCAAAAGGTGGAACAAAGGACCTGGCAGCCTGATCCAGTTTCCTCAGGGCAGGTTGGAGTACAAGCTGAGATTTAATGGCAGCCACTGGGGAGAATACGTGAGAGTATAGAGTGGATCCAAAAGCCACTCGATCAAGAATAGCTAGGAGCCAGAGAGGCAAAACCTAATTGTGTTTAAAAAAAAAGTGAAATACGCATGAGAGGGACATTAAAAAAATACTTCACAGAAAGATATGCAAGGAGGTCTTTTGGGGTCTTCAACAGCAAGTGGATATTTTCCAGAACAAGAAATTGAGATATTTTATGGGCTTGCAGGAATACGTGGGGGTCTCCAGAGCCTTAACAGAAGGGACTGTAAGGGTAAAGTGTTCAACATGGGTAACGTGGACCCAGGCCTGGAGGGAATCTAGTTTTACATCAGTTGGAGTACTGAGAGTGACCATGTGAGGGCCCTTCCAAATCAGTTCAAGGATGTCTTCCACCTCTTTGTTGAAGGATTTCAGGTAGACAAGATCACCTGATTGGTATTCTTTAGCTGCCTCCTGTCCTGGGGTTGGAAGGAAAGAGTTCACATAGCCCTGAATTACCTGCTGCGTGAAGAAAATCTTCATGCACCAGGAGTGTGAAGCCATTGTCCAGTCCATCATTCACATCTGGACTGGCCGGGAGCTGTTGCAGCCCTTCTTCATCCCCAACACACTGAAACTCAGCCAAAAGACATCCATGGAACACTGCTTTACTTAATTTAGGTAGGTCAGATCCTAGTTTATGGTCAGCTGCCTCTAATTTAGCAGGTTTTGAATGCTATTTAGGACTATTTCATAGTGATTTACATAGGGAGAAACTGCAGGAAATGAAAACAGGCAAGGTTTCCTAAGGGGTGTCTGGTTTGCTCTACCCCTAGCAATAGACATTTGCATTAGAGTTAGAGGAAACAGCTGACTTTGACACAGACACTACTTCGCATTTTTTTCTTGAAGAGGAATTTCAGGCCACCCAATGACTGGCACTCATATGACCTATCAGGTGCTTCTGGTGAGCTGGAACTTCCCTGGGCAGCTGGCTTCACTAGAGTTAAGGGCACCCACACAGCTATCATAGTCAAAAGGATTGCCAGCTGGGTGGGCTTAACTGTAATAGCTGTGGGAGCGATAGGAACTACAGAGTGAAGTTCCTTCTATTTTGGCTCTAATTGAGAGTGAGGCTAGTTTTGTGTTTTGTTTTGCCAGGTTGTGATCAGAACCTGGTTTCCAGGTCCTGGGTGTGGAAAGATTACCCATAGACTATCTCGAAGAGCTTAAGCTGAAGTGGGTCCTAGTCACCTCATTTGCCATTTCCTTCCTGGTGAGAAAATGCTTAGCCCTGGCAAGATAGCATGTAGGTTTGCCAGTCACCCCCAGTATATGAGTGGGGGAGGTTTTGAAAAAGGGCTAGGAGGGAGACTTGGATTAAGCATGTTCAATAACTACTTAGAAAATGAAGTTTAACAGGACCTTATAAGTATTCAGTATTCCTCTTCATATGATCTAGGAAAGATATCACCATAATTATCAGGCATTTATCTAAGATAGGAAAGATACAGGTACAGTACTTAATACTAATCAATGCCAATAACTAATACATAAGTTTCTCTTTGAGCTGCAGTTAATAGATCTAAGTTCCAGGTTTGCAAAACAACACATGTCTCTCGGTAGAAGCAGGCCATAATGCCAATTGTGTTTAAGCTCTACTTACATCACTCTGGTAATCATTGCTTCATTTGGTATGTCCTTCACACAGCCAGCGTGCTGTAACACTGTTGACCCTGGAGAGAAGCTAGGAAGGTAAGTTCCAGTACTCCACTGTCCAGATGCATAGCACCCTTTGGCACCATGAAACACTGCCAGTCTGGTAGTGATATCCACTGTACATTTGGCCATTTTGAGCCATCGCTGGCTGCTACAAGAGTCCAAAACTGTCCATCCACTTCAGGAACACAACCAGAGATGTAGTAGATAAGTTTGCTTTTGGGGTCAGTGACCAACTTAGACAATAACTCAAATGGAGAGGCAAAATGTACCATACTGAAAGCCTGGTTTGAATGTACAAGAGAGTCTGATAATGCTAACGTCCATCTCTTTGGATTTTTATACATATTTTAAAACACTTCCAGTGCAATGTGTAACAAAACAAATGAACTTAACTTTTTAGTTCTTTGCTTTTTACTTCTACAGCTTTACCATGAAGACATTAATTAATAGGTATTTTACTTTAACAGTACAGGACAAGCTATTCATTTCAATTTAGCTTAGGAGGACCCTATATTTTTCTCTCCTCCTGGGGTCCTGGGAGCAAAATGATCAAGCTGTAAAATGTTATAATTCAAAACCCCATTAACTAGCCATTGTTATTCAAATTCTAGTTTGTATTGAGGCTGTTCTACATCACAGAAGAACACCATTCATTTGCATTTCAAGTCAGACAAGCCAAAATCTTTCCAGTGTGTGAAAATACAACTGAGAGAGGTATCCTAGGAGGTGAATTCTCCTTGCCACATCCTGCCAGTGACCTTGGAAGTCAATGACCTAGGAGGCCAATTGGACATTGCTGGGGAGCTTCTCTGCCCATAAATGAACATGCTTTCCCAATGAGATAGGAGCCCAATGACCTTGGATGCCAAGTGGACAAAACACAGAGAGGTACACACTTCTCTTCCCACTGAGCCACCACTTCCAAACTGGCAGAAGGGGAGTGGCCTTGGGATGTGGGGACAAGGAGTGGACTGACCTGACTGGGATCCTGCTGCGATCACAGTCATGTAGAAGGGTTGGTTGTGCTGGTCTTGGTCACGTATTCCTGGGTTTTGGCAACAAATATTGTCACCAATTTTATTCTCTGGTTCTGACAGACTTCAGAATGAAGACACATGAACTCAGTCAAACATTTATTTATTTACAGCTCAGTGTTGCAGCTTGAACCTGGTCGGATGAACAATGGAAATGCCCCCCCCCCCCCTTGTTGCAGGTCAAGCCTATTTGAGGCTCAAGCCTGGCTGAGGTGTCAATGGAAATACTTTCAGTGTTACAGCTCAAGCCTGGGCCAAGGCAAAAGCCTGGCCTAGGCACCAGTGGAAAGAACCCTCAGGGTGAAGTTGGAAGTGCACAGCTTGGTTCAGCATCGTGTTCAGCTCAACTCAGAACTGCAGCTAGGGTTGGCATCACAACTTGGTGTTCCTCACCACAGCTTGGCATTGCAGCTTGTCTAAGTGTTGTAGCTAGGCTCATTGTCACAGCTTGGTGTTCATCCGTCCAGGGTAAAGATGGAATTCACTCTTAGGGCTTTGTGGCCACTCTCGATATAGGTTTGATGTGTCACCACCCCTTGGGGTGCAGTCCCCAGTTGCAATGTTCTGATCAGTCTATCACCGTGTCTGTGCAAGGGCTTTCATTAGAGTTTGAAGAGTATATAGTGAATAGCATATCCTAACAGGGAGGTGTTGATAGGCTGTTTATTAATTCAGATAATGGATTCTATTGGTTGAAAACTCTTTTCTCCTATTGGATGGCTCAGGATCCCTGTTCCTTTTGGTTGGCTCAGAATCCCTCTGCCTAGAGGTCCCAGCTCAGTTTCTAGTCTGCTGCTTCAATTCACACTGTTTTTATCTCTATTACAAGAATATTTCTCTTTTACAAAAGGAGAGAAATGAATGATAAACTGACGAGGCTGTTGTAATTCAAGAAAATAGGAAAGAACTTTAAACTACGATTGATCTCCATATTCTTCAAATACAGCCTAATTTCTAAGTAAGGTAGTATATGCCCACCATGAAAATGTTACTTTAAAGATTCTACCTTTTTGGAAATAGTGTTTTTTTCACATTGTATTCTCAGAGTATTCATTCTCAGTCTCAAAGTTTCAAGATTTTAATGACCCCAAGCTATCTGAGTAGTATAATAAAAAAAAAGTTGCTTTGTTTAAGTCTAATATGTTCAAGAATAAAAAGATGGATATCCAGTTCTCCAGGCACCATTTGTTGAATAGGCCATTCTCTCCCAGTTGAGAGGGTTTGGTGGCTTTATCAAATATTATATGGCTATATATATGAGGTTCTATTTCAGAACTTTCAGTTCAATTCCATTGGTCTGTGTGTCTCTCCTTATGCCAATACTATGCTGTTTTCACTACTGTAGCTTTGTAGTATGTTTTGAAGTCAGGTTGTGTGATTCCTCCAATTTTGTTTTTCTTTTTCAATATGTCTTTGGCTATTCGGGGCCTCTTTCCTTTGCAAATAAATTTCATAGTTAGTTTTTCTAGTTCCTTAAAGAAGGCTGTGTTGATTTTTATTGGGATTGCATTGAATGTGTAGATCAGTTTTGGTAAGATAGACATCTTAAGAATATTTAGTCTTCCTATCCATGAACAAGGAATATTCTTCCATTTATTAAGTCTTCTTTGATTTCCTTGAACAGTCTTGTATAGTTCTCAGTGTATAAGTTTTTTACATCTTTAGTTAAATTTATTTTCTGCGTGATGGAGATGGACACAGATGGGATCTCTTTTCACAAGACTTTCATGCTACTTTACTGGAATTGTAGTTGGTGCTGGGGTTTAAGATATATCTAGGGGATTTGAATCTCTGGACTGACAATATGATAGCCAGGCCCTGAGCCTCAACAGACTTCAACTCCTACACTCTGATTTATTGGACTTACCCCACTCAGCTAACATGGAGTTGAAGAATGTCAACCACCACACCATGGAGCCTAGAGTGCCTACAACTGAAAGCAGGAGGATTGCATCCAGTATCCATGTGGAATCTAAGCCTCCTCTTGACATAGATGTGCAATGGACACAACCAATCCACGGTCCACAGAGAAAATGTGGCATTGGTGTGGGAAAAGTGGCCATGGTGACTGCTGGGTGTGGGGAATGGGAGGAAGAGATGAGATGTGGAGGCGTTTTCGGGACTTGGAGTTGTCCTGGGTGGTGCTTCAGGGACAATTACCGGACATTGTAGATCCTCCCAGGGCCCACTGAATGGAACTTGGGAGAGTATGGGCTATGATGTGGACCGTTGACCATGGAGTGCAGCGATGCCCAGATATGTACTTACCAGGTGCAATGGATGTGTCATGATGATGGCAGAGAGTGTTGCTGTGGGGGGAGTGGTGAGGTGGGGGCAGTGGGGTTGAATGGGACCTCATATTTTTTGAATGTAATATTTTTTAAAAATGAATAAAAAAATTTTAAAAAAAGAATAAAAAGATGAATCATCTTCTGTAGCTGTACTGCTTATTCTGTTTTCCCCTAACCCTCCTCCACAGATCCATTCCCTGTCATTTTCTAATCTGTTCTGCACTGTTGGAAGGTTGATCTCTACTGACAGCATTACTGGTACTCTTTCGTAGGCTGGCTTCCAGTTAGGTGGCACCAGAAGGAGATTAGAGGGCTGGAAGTGAGGGAGAGAGTGGTAAGAGGCCCCATCCCCACTCTCTTGCTGTGCCTAGCTCTTATTCCTTTATGGCCATACTTCCTGTAGGGCGAATACCCTTCCACAGCTTTAAGTGCTCTCAAAACTCCTTGCCTCTTCAGACTTAGAGATGGTAATGACTTCCTACTGTAATTATTTCCTGGGAACCTCCACATCCCTTACTAGTTCCCTTAACCCGGACCATACCTCTCTTAAGTAGTCTATTGAAACATTGAATTAAGTTGTATATCCTGAAAGGACCCTGA
This sequence comes from Dasypus novemcinctus, assembly GCF_030445035.2. Lineage (NCBI taxonomy): Eukaryota > Metazoa > Chordata > Mammalia > Cingulata > Dasypodidae > Dasypus > Dasypus novemcinctus. Next base: position 132,416,305 of record NC_080704.1, on the reverse strand, counting down.
CTTATACAGAAGTCATCGCCAAACCTAATAGTTTATAATTATATATACAAATATTTATAATAAATTTTCGAACTATATTTTTAAACCAGTAAAAAGAAAACCTTTTAATAGTATACAATGATTCTATAAAGCTTGTAATATTTATCATTGAATAGACTTATGACCATTTAAGTGTTTCCTTTTACAAAGGCAAGCTCATATGGATTTATGCCAGGTTAGTATCATTCATTTTGTTATAAGAGAAAAAAAAAGAATAAAGTAATCCTGGCAACAACTCTAATTATTGCTTTATCTGACAGATTGTTAACTATCAAAGAAATCTCTTGAATCAATTGATGTTGTATGGTGAGCATGACAGTATTCCATGTACTGGAAATAATAATTGTTTAGTAACAAACTTTTTTAGCCTTGGGGTTGAGTATGCCTTGAAACTCAAGAGACCAAGAAATTTTCACTTTTATGAAAGTCAGAGCATTAGGATATTGAAATAAGTGTGCTTTCAGCACCTTGGCATTTATGAAAGAAAAGTAACTAAGAAATGTGTTAACAAGGATTTACTAAAAAAATTCACCCCTAAGACCTGTCCAGTACCAAAGACAGACTTTTTTCATCAATATCTTTTCATTTCTAACCAAAACACTGGTCAATAGACATCAATGTTAATCATGATGTTAATCATGAACACTTGAAATATTCTAAAGTACCTATTAAATTATTAAAGAAATCAAGATATGCTATGCCTAGTTTTGGTTTTATGTAAACTTAATTACATTATTTTATATAACTTTGGTAACTGCTAATGGACATATGTAATACATTTAAGAAATAAATTTGCATGCCTATTTCATGAAAAATGTGTTCAGAATTTTGGCCGAAATGACAGGGAGTAATAATGCTGTCTGAAATATCTTGTTAATTGAGAAGAATTTTCAAGGCCATTAACCATTTTACACATATCTTATACAGCTCCCTACCATATTTTATACAGTTTTTCTCTGTGTGGTCATGTGTTCAATATAAATGTAAAATTGCTAGGTTGTGTTTCATAATGACTTTTCTTTCTTACCAATTTCTGAACTCACCACAATTGTTACATTTGCAATAATCAGCAGAATGGTTGCTATTCATACTTTGGGTAAATATTTGTATTTCTTGTTGTTTACTTGATAATATATTCTGCTTTAGGCTATGTGCATCTGTGATGGTGACAAGGAAATTCGAATCTCTCAAAGATGATGCATTTATTAAGCTTCACTTCGAGTCAGTAGAGGGAGAGCTTCTCTAAAATGTAATACCAAGTGAGTTACTTTTACTTATTATCTCTGTAGTGAAAGAGAATGTGAACATGACATGTCATCTTATGCTGATCTGAAAAATATGGAGTCCATCCACTGCCAAGTACCTTTTGTGTTTCACATATATGTGGGTAAGTAAAGTGCAAAAAAATGAGTCTGCTCTTTTAGCAGCAGAGTTTTCAAACATGGGAATTTGGGTAGAATATACCTGTGGACCCTACAACATCTGTCTCTGCCTCATTGTATATCTAATCATCACTCTTGCTTTATGAATTGTACCTCTTAAATATCCCTGGAATACATCACAACTCTCCATCCCCATGCCACTTACCTAGGCCAAGCCATCCTCAAATCTTTCCTGCACCATTGCATTTTCCTCCTAAAACTTCCTTCATCCAGTCTTATCTCATTCCAAAATACTTTATATATTGCAGCCTGTACTTTCTAAAACACAATCATCTCACCTGCCCCCTTTCCATCTTGCCGTAAGGCTTTCCATTGCCCACTGAGTTAATTTTAAATATCTTAAGGCATGTGAGTGCAGTCTCATCTCCTGTTGCTAACTACCACCATCACTATGTAGTAATATTTTATGCTTTATTCTCACTAAACTGGTTATAGCGCCACATACATTCATTTACTCTCTCATAGCCAGATTTTGCACCTGGTAGTTCCTTTTCCCTCGACACCCTTTACCACCACCAACCCCACTTTTTCTGAATTTATCTCTGATTCATTCCTCATGCCTCAGCTAAGAGGTCCTTCCTCCAGGAAGGCTCCTCTGATCCTCAAATGCTGTCATAGATTCCATTCCTTTGGTTTCCAAAGTACTCTGTAATTCCTTGATCATGTAATTTAATCCTACTGTGTTTTAATTGCCTGTTTGTCTAGCTCTTTCACCTGACTTCAAGTTCCATAAGAACAGTTTTGTCTAGTTCATCATTACACCCCCAATATCTTCCATAATGGTTGCAAATAATAGTTCTATTGTTAAATGAATGGCCTCCTATCACATATCCAGAATTTTTGGCTTCAGAGAATCAGTAACCAAGTGGACAACCTGAAAATGGCTGAGCTTTACAGTTTGGGGGAAAGGGAAACTGACAAGTTATTTTGCATATCCAGAAACTGAACCTATTAAAGTGCTATTCTATATAAAGGGTGCACTCTTCAAGGATTTTTTTTTACATTAGTAGTAAAAGGTACCCACAGAAGCTTTAAAATTATGAGGAATTTCCATCTTTTTAAGTCAGTGTTGGCGAAATTTAAAATATCCTCTTAAGGCAGTGAATTCTCTCCACATGATGTAGAAAAGAATGCAAGTGGTTTTATTATTGAGTAAACACTAAACCAGATTACAGCACACGTCATAGGCAATCTGCTAGGAGTTAGGAAGACAAAAAAAAATTCTACCTTTAAATTCCAAGCACTTACAATTCATTACATATGTGTTCTCCACATTAGTGGTAATTTGTGTTCCCATAAGAGGACCTTACAAAACCATTTTCTATGCTTTCTTTCGTACTTCATGACAAACTCATTTGCTTATTGAAGTTTTAGCAAATTGTCTTTGAAGGATTCCTAAAATTATTGCTAGGACAAGCAGTTGGTTATAGCTCAGAGCAAAGCACTTCCACAGTGCCTGGGAGATAAAGACATTGTTTCTTGGTATTTACATGTCGAAGAATGGCTCCCATATCCTTAAGTAAAACACTCTTAGGTTTTGAAGAGTGTTTAAGAGACTTCCCTAGCCTTTAAAAAGATCTATGTAAATAACAAAGGTACAGAGGAAGGATTCATAAACACTAGCTTTCACACAGAAATATGCTGAGAAAGGGAAGAGGAGAAGTTACTTTCCCTTTTGGCAATAGGAAAAATTCATTTTTTCAATTTATCCTTACATCAGTCAGTTCAAGTATATAGATAGGGCTTTGTTCCACCTTAATATGTAGGCCTCCCTCGTAGAACATAATTATTTCTCTCCTAATCCATATACCTCATTATTAGGAGATAGGATTGTTTGTTCTTTACTTCCATCTATAAAATCAATGTATTGGGAAAGCCAAACTCATGACTTTTTTAAAAAGTATGTACGCTAATGTTTGCCAGAACTACATTTGATGTGGGCTACGGGTGGGAGGCTTTTTGTTTCTTAAGAGATAACCTAAACTATCTGTGACTTGTGGGTGTGGGATGATAAAAGGCTGCAGTCCTGCCCTTGGTGACCATGGCAAGGATTCCAGTCCCAGAAAACAGTTTGACAATGCAAGATCTATAAACTTTAAGTATTCAGGGGAAATGCAAACAAAATATGCTAAAAGCTTATCTAGAATGCCTGAAGTCCATGCTAAAAACTTACCTAAGCTGTGGAAGATATATATGCTAATTCAAGCCTATTGAGAACTGAAGCAAAAGGACCATTTAACCTCTCCTCTCCATATAAAAGAACTCGAAAGTCTTGTTCAGGGCTTGGGTTTGCAACAGGAAGCTCTCGAGTCTGGCCGTCTGTCATTAAACCATTTTTCCTTCTCAAAATCATTCCTGAGTCCTGGCCTCTCTATACACAAATAATTGAACCTCTGTCAAATTCTACAACACATTACTGGGTCCAACCTTTCTCTTGAACTCAAGACTCATATACAGCGAATATATTAAAATATATAAAGATTGCTACTGCATTGATATTGACCAGTCAGAAGAGATACCAGGCCTTTACCCCATATAGGGGTGTCTGTATATATGTGAGGGGGTCTAGTAGGTCTCTAGCCAGACCTTCCCTTACTTAAGAAAACCTTGGCCCTCAGTAAACTGCTTCCATGCCCCAGGACACAAGCTAAAATATAACAAACCTCCTCCCAAGTAAATGATGTACAGAAGGCATCTTAAACTATAATTTTTCTCCTGGCTGTACAATTCCTTCCTACAGTAACATCACAGATCCCATTTATGTGATTCATGTGACAAAAGCATAAATTCTGTTATAAAATGTCTTTGTTCTGAGACCCTATATATTGCCCCTCATTTTTGCACTTCTTTGCAGAGTGCTATATACATACTCTGGACCACTGCCACAAGAGAGAATCTCTCCTGTCTGTAAGTCCCAATAAATAAAGCTCATGTCTGACACATTGTTGATTGAGTCCTTTGATCTTGACACAGCCCTGACCCATGCCCTTCAGGAGTTGGGTTGCAACAATATGCAACTGCCTATTTGAAATCTCCATTTGAATAACTAATGGGCATTTTAAACCTAACGTGTCCAAATCTTAAACATGTCCAAAACTTTCCATCTTTATGCTGCTACTCCCACAGTGTCCCCCATACTCGTAAATGTTGACTCTGTTCTTTCACTTCTTAGACCAAAAACCTGTAGTCAACCCTAACTCTTCTCTGTCCAGCTTGTCAGGAAAACCTGATTTCTCAAACTTTAAAATGTGTACCCAAATCTAAACCCTTCTCATCACCTCCACTACTAACATCTTAGTCCAACTACCATCGTTTTTGCCTAAATTTTGCAAAAACCTACTAACTAGTCTCCATTTTGTACTTTGTGTCCCTATATTTCCTTATCCATTCAAAAGCAAGAATAAGTCCTTAAAAATGCACATCAGATCATGTCTCTCTTTTGCTCAAACCTCCAATGACTTCTTATTTTACTATAAGGCAAAATGTGTACAAGAGCCTACAAACATTCACATTTTCTGGCTCTTATTACCTCTGGCCACTTTGCTGTACCTAAAACATGCAAGAGCATGCAACTTTGGGATTGTTGCCAGATTTTCTCTAGATTCTTGGCTAAGCTATGGGAAATAAATTTCAAGAGCAAGCTAGATTAGTTAGGCCAGTAATTTATTATGGAAGGGAGTAAGGAGAAATGGGAGAAAATAACAGATTATAGATTCCAGGTAGAGAGGAAAGGGTCTGAAAAGGGATAAAGAGGGTTGATTTATAGACTACGATTCCCCATTACAGATTATAATACACCCAGGTTTACTAGTGTACTGATCCAGATAGAGGTGAAAGGCAAAAACAGGGGTTTGTTTGCCTTTGGCGCTTGCATTTGAAACCATTAGTTATTCTGCCCCTTTCATACCGACAGGAGAGGAGTCCCGCTTGTTTGCTGTTTTGATTTAATACACCGCCCAACAATCCCCCTGGAGAGCCCAATGATAAGGCCCTGGGAGAATATTAGGGCCTTCTCCTGGCTTCCAGAGGAAATTTCATTCTGAATGGAGGTTCTCACAAGGGTCGTCTACCAGCCATCTTGTGTGGTATTCACAGCCACTTGGATTTCCTGCCAGGTTCCAGCTCCATCTACTGAAACCCTATTTTAGTAGCCTGCCTCAGGATCTTTGAGCTGGCTGTTACTTCTCATTTGAATTCTCATTCCCTGGCTATGACATGACTCTCTTCTTCACTTTCTTCTTCTTTTCTTAAAAGTAATTTTTATTTGAGATACAATTTACATGCCATAATATTCACCATTTTAAAGCATACAGAATTGCAAGACCATCAGCACTTTCTGATTCCATAACTTTTTCATCACTTCAAAAGGAAATTCCATATCCATTACGCAGTCACTTCTTTTTTAACCCTCCTCCCAGGCCCTGCCAAACACTGATTTACCTTCAGTGTCTATGTATTTGTTTATTCTGGTTATTTTGCAAAATTGGAATCATACTGAAGCAGACTAGTTTAGGGAATAAAAAGATGAATTTGGAACCTGGCAACAAATCACAGCCATGAACCACATGGCCATGGGAATCCCACCTGAAGGAAAGACCCTACAAGATAGCTGCTGGAAGAATCTCACAAGAATTCCCAATTCAGAATGGGATTTGACTTGGATTAAGGAAAATTCTTGGAATTTCTCAAGGGACCTTATCATTGGGCCCACCCAGGGAATTGATGAATGGGGTAAACAATCAAAATAGCAAACACTGGGACTCTTCCCCCAAGCATTAACAAGGAGCAGGGTAATCATTGGTCTAAAAATAAAAAAATAAATAAATAAAAAATAAAAGTAATATAAAGCAGGGAGGAAAAAAGTATTAATTAATGTAACCTAGCAACCTACTGCCTCGGTCTTCCACTGAGGTGGAGTGGACATAACCATCCCAGGGTCCACAGGATGGAGGAATAGAGTATGAATTAGAGTGGACTTACTGACATTCTACTATGGAAATATTGTGATTAATAAGGGAAGAAATTGTAGCATTGATGTGGAGAAAGTGGCCATGGTAGCTGCTGAGGGTAGGGAGAGGGAAGAAGTGATGTGATGTGGGGGCATTTCCAGGACTTGGAGTTGTCCTGGGTGGTACTGCAGGGACAGATGCTGGACATTGTATATCCTGCCATGGCCCACTGGGTGGACTGCGTGAGAGTGTAAACTACAATGTAAACCACTATCGATGTATTCACCAAACGCAATGAATGTCCCACAATGATGAAAAAGGTTGTTTATGTGGGATGAGTGGGGTGAGGGGGGTGGGGAGTATATGGGGACCTCATTTTTAAAAAATTTCTCTCCCCTTCCCCCCACCCCTCAGTTGTCTGCTCTCTGTGTCCATTCGCTGCGTGTTCTTCTGTTACTGCTTCTATCTTTATCAGCAACACCGAAAATCTGTGTTTCTTTTTGTTACATCATCTTGTTGTGTCTGCTCTCCCTATGTGCAGCACCATTGTTAGGAAGGCTGCACTTTCTTTCGTGCTGGGCAGGTATCCTTATGGGGTGCACTCCTTGTGCGTGGGGCTCCCCTATGTGGAGATACCCCTGTGTGGCACGGCACTCCTTGTGCGTATCAGCACTGCACATGGGCCAGCTCCACATGGGTCAAGGAGGCCCGGGGTTTGAACCGCCAACCTCCCATGTGATAAGCGGATGCCCTATCCATTGGGCCAAGTCCACCTCCCCTCATATTTTTTTAAAGTCTCATTTAAAAAATAAATAAATGAAATCATTAAAAAAAGAGAGAAAAAAAAAGGAAACCACCTTAAGTCAGTCCTAGAGCTGGTAGAAAGGATGCACAAAAAAGAGCTATGTCAATACCAATTCAGCACTGAATTCCATTCCTTATTTGGCAAAGGAACAAGTAAAAGCCAAAAACGGTTGTAATATGATGGGGAAAAGTGTTAATTAAAAACTGGAGGAATTGCATGGGAAAATTAGACTTCTCAGATAGGCTGTAACTTCTAAAGTATCCCATCTATGGAGAAACAGAAAATAGGCTTGCATGCTAGGTTTAGAGATATAAATCATGTAATTTTCCTTTGTTCAGGGTGCTAACCACATTTTCTGGTTGTGCATACCATCTTGCAAAATCGAGAATAGATTCTTTTCTTCTTAAATTAAAAAAAAAAAAACAATGCAAACACAGAAAATAAATCGGCCCTGATTTTTGCTATTATGCCCTTTCTTTCCTGACCTGGACCAGAATTCAAGTAGACCTGGGGACTTTTATTCTGTAATGGGGACTTGTATTCTGTAAGTCAGCACTTTTTACCATTTTTGCCCCTTTTTAGCTTTTTTCCTCTCTCTGCCTGGACCAACTCACAATTATACCTGGAACCCGTATCTGTTCTTTTCTCCTATTTCTCTTCTCTAATTTTCTTAATAAGCCACTGGCCTAACTGAACTGGCATGTACTTAAAATTCTTTTCTATAACATAGAGCCTAGAGAAAATCTAGCAATAATATTATACATGGTCTTTTGTGTCTGGTTTCTTTCACATAGCATAAAATTGTCAAGGTTCATCATGTGGTAGCATAAACCAGTACTGTTCTCCTTTCATGGCTAAGTAATATTTATCCATTTATAGTTGATGGACAGGAGCATTGAATTTTAATTATTAAAGTATAAGTTCAAAATTAGTGCACAAAATTATCATTATTAATGTCAAAATCATACATGATGCAAACAGAATGCTGTATGGATATAGTAGGTAAATTATTAGTCAGCCATTATTTGTCAGACCACTTCTAGCTCTGATTTTTTTACATATGTGAATGTGTAACCAAGAGTTAAGAGTTACCAAATGATTATGGTACCAAGGAAAAGCAGGGTCTTTCTTCCTGTTGTGCCTTTAAAGCCAATTCCTGAGATATGCTTCATTAATGACCAATTAATTTATTGGTTGTGCAAGCAAAAGATCACTGTGTCCTCCTGGCTCAAAACTGCCTCTCTTATCTGAAGAAATTGTAATATTCCTAATATTCTAATAACATTGGAATACCAATAAATAATTGGCGTGGAGCTGAACACATGTTCTTTCGTTAATAAACACTAAGGGGCCGAACAGGATGGAGTTGGGTGGGGTAGCAAACAAAGGCCAGTCTGAAGGATTTGGGATAAAGGTCAATTACAAGGTCTTTCATATTGATATTAGAGGTGGGTGGAGTGGGTAGTATCTCAATAATATGTATTCAGAAGGGTGTGCTCAATCTAGAATTATCATCAGAATAGCAAGCATACCCAAGGATGAGATTATGACTAGAGCAACTATAAACACAGGAGAACCACCCTAACCAGTTATAGTAATGTCAGGTATTAAACTTTTGCTGTTTTATAATGTAAAGCAATCTATATAATGATTTAATAGCCATAATTATTTATTAATTCTTAGTCCTTGGTTACAACTATGATACTGAAACACTATATAGATGCCTTCTACTTTCCAGTATACTGTAGAAAAGTCAAATACCTGAAATTACTGAAATGTATTGATCTAGAATACAGATACCTTGATCTCTAACAATAGTTGTAAAATTATATAACATTTATCTTGTGATTGTTAAAACCTGGTGACTCACCCCTGTTTGTACCCACTCCCCATCCTGTTTCACAATTTTTAAATCTTCTCTTATATTTTCACTAGACAGCCACTTAATGTTCATTAATGAATGAACCTGAGCCAGCTCCTCTCCAATTACTCCTTAATATAAAACTCCCTTTCCTTGGATATACAAAACTATCAGAATTGCTGCATTTGGGGAGCTAGACATTAGGCCAGGAACCACCTAACCTCCTAGATATGTGATCGTAATAAAACTCTCTGAAATGGCAATGTCTCAGAAATTGGTAATTAATGATGCATATCAGGCAATGAACCACACTTTTGCTTGGTAACAAATGTAGTATTTTAATTAATAAAGTTTAATGCATTAAGTTCTCCTCTTTAAATTCTAAGAACTTGGTATTTGGGATGGAATCGACCAGTTCCTTAGGGCTACACTAGAGTTTTCAGCCCATGCCTATACTGGCAGCCCACTGTAGGTATGACCGTGGATTTGAACTGGAGAGAACTTGCCAAGGCATCACTTTCAAGAATTAATCCATCCGTGTAACAGCTTTCCCAAAATACTGTTATCTGTACTAAACAGTATTCAGTGAGGCAATCAACTGGGGGCTTACCCGGTAAGCTCAAATACATGTGGAATTGCCAGAGACATCTTTGTGACATCATGACTCTCAAGGATCTGCCCTTCTGGAACTGCCCAGCAAAATACTAGTGTCTGTGGCCTTTGGTGTTGGAGGATGTGCAACCAGATGTTATCTAGGTTCTTGACTTTGCTGCAGAAATGAATTTCAAGAGCACATTGGGTGAGTTAGGCCAGTAATTTATTCAGGTAGGGAGGGAAGAGAAATGGGAGAAAACAGGTCAGGATTCCAAGGTAAAGAGGAAGGGGATGAAAAATCATAAAGTGAGCTAATTTACAGGCTACAATCTTCCATTATAGGTTATAAATGTCTAGGTTTATTTGCATAGTATCCAAACAGGGGAGAATTACTAGTACCTCTCCATCCCTCTTCCTCCCAGTCCCTAGCCACCATTAGTCTATTTTCTGTCTATCTGGATTTCCATGTTTTGTATATTTCATATAAATGAGATCATATAATATATGGACTTTTGTGTCTGGCTTCTATTACTTGGCATAATGCTCTTGAGGTTTATTCATGTTATAGCATGTATCTGTAATTTATTCTGTTTTTATGGCTGAATAATATTCCACATTATGTTTATCCATTCACCAGTTGATGGGCATTTGAATTGTTTCCACTTATCAATTAGCATGGATAATGTTGCTATTAATAATCATGTACTAGTTTTGGTGTGGGCATATGCTTCACTTTTTTTAAAACAAATATCATATTCTCAGAAAGGCCTGCCTGGACCATCCTTGTAAAATTTATAACATCCTATCCTTCTCCCTGCCATACTCTATTTTTATTCTCTGGACTTCTTTTCTCCATGACAGCAAAATCAGTACTGAGAGAGAAATTAATCATATATTCATACATCAAAAGGAAGAAAGAGCTAAAATTGAAGATCTAACTGCACACATGGAGGAATTACTTAAAAAAAAAAAAAAACTAAACCCAAAGGAAGAATAAAGAAAGAAATAACAAAGTTTAGAGCAAAACTAAAGGAAATAGAAAATAAGAAAGCACTTGGAAAAATAAACGAAACCAAGAGATGGTTCTTTGAGAAGATCAATAAAATTGACAAACCCTTAGCTAGACTAACAAAGAAAAAAAGAGAAGATTCAAATACACAAAATAAGAAATGAGAAAGGAGATGTCACCAATGACCTCACAGAAATAAAGACTATCATAAGATGATACACTGAAAAACTATATTCCAACAAAAATGACAATTTAAAGGAAATGGACAAATTCCTAGAAACACATAAGCAGGCTACATGACAAAAGAAGAAATTGATGATCTCAACAAACCAATCACAAGAGACAGAATCAGTCATTAAAAACCTCCCAAATAAGAAGAACCCTGGGCCAGATGACTTTACAGGTGAATTCTACACAATATTCCTGAAAGATATAACAGTAATCTTCCTTCAACTTTTCCAAGAATTACAAAGAGAATGAACATGGCTTTACTCACTCTGTGATGCCAACATTACTCTAGTATTAAAGCCAAATAAGGACACCACAAGAAAGGAAATTACAGATCCATCTCTCTAGTGAATACGTGGGTTTAATTTCGGGGATGCAAGGATAGTTCAACATAAAAAAATCAATTAATGTAATACACCATATAAACAGATTGAAGGGAAAAAAGTCACTTGATCATATCTATAGATGCATAAAAAGCATTTGACAAAATACAGCAAACTTTCTCGGTAAAAACACTGCAAAACATCAGAATAGAAAGATTATATATGAAAAACCCACAGCTAACATCATTTACAATGGTGAAATCCTAAAATCTTTCCCTCTAAGATCAGGAAAAAGACAAGGATGCCCTCTATCACCTCTCCTATTTAACATTGTCTTAGAAGTACTTGCTCGAGCACTGAGGCAAGAACCAGATGTAAAAGGCATTCATATTTGAAAGGAAGAAATCAAAATTTCTCTATTTGCAGATGATATGATACTATACATAGAAAACCCTGAGAAGTCTACAACAAAGCTTATAGAACTTATAAATGAGTTCAGTAAAGTCACAGGTTACAAGATCAATGCACAAAAATTAGTAGCATTTCTGTACACAAATAATGAGCAATCTGAGGAGGAAATCATGAATCAAATACCATTTACAATAGTAAATTTAAAAAGTTAAAAACCTAGGAATAAATTTAACTAAAGATTAAAGCACTTATACACAGAAAACTACACAACACTTTTCAAGGAAATCAAAGAAGACCAAAATAAATGAAAGAATATTCCCTGTTCATTGATAGGAAGACTAAATATTATTACGATGTCTATACTACCAAAACTGATCTACAGATTCAATGCACTCCTAATAGAAATCAACACAACATTCTTTAGTGAACTAGAAAAACTAACTTTGAAATTTATTTGGAAAGAAAAGAGACCCTGAATATCCAATGACATGTTGAAAAAGAAAAGTGAAATTTTAGGAATCACACAACCTGACTTCAAAACATACTACAAAGCTACAGTAGTGAAATCAGCATGTTATTGGCACAAGGATAGACACACTGGCCAACGGAACCGAATTGAGAGTTCGATATATATCCTCATGTATAGAGTCATATGGTATTTGACGAGGTCACCAGACCCTCTCAACTGGGAGAGAATGGCCTCGTCAACAAATGATGCCTGGAAAACTAGATATCCATATGTAAAAGAATGAAAGAGGATTACCAACTGACACCTTATACAAAAATCAACTCAAGATAGATCAAAGACCTAAATATAAGAGCCAAGACAATAAAGACCTTGGAAAGCAATGTAGTGCGGCATCTACAGGATCTTGTAATAAGAAACGGCTTCATGAAATTCACAACAAAAGCATGAGCAGCTAAAGAACAAATAGATAAATGGAACTTTCTCAAGATTAAAGCCTTCTGCACCTCAAAGGATTTTGTCAAGAAAGTGAAAAGAGAGACTACACAATGGGAGAAAATATTTGGTAACCATATATCTGATAGGAGACTTTTATCATGCATATATAAAGAACTCCTATATCTCAAAAAGAAAAAGAAAAACATCCCATTTAAAAAGTGGGAAAAAGATTTGAACAAACACCTTTCCGAGGAAGATATGAAAATGGCTAAAAATCACATGAAAAAATGCTCAAAATCACTAGCTATTAGGGAAATGCAAATCAAAACAACGAGATTCCATCTTACTCCCATAAGACTGGCAGGTATCAAAAAATCAGAAGAGTACAATTGTTGGAGAATACGTGGAGGAATGGGAACACGCATCCACTGCTGGTGGGAATGCAGAAGGATCCAGCCGTTCTGGTGGACAGTTTGGCTGTTTCTTAAAAAACTAGCTATAGATTTGCCATATGACCAGCAATTCCACTGCTGGGTATATACCCAGTAGAACTGAAAACAAGGACACAATCTTATATATGCATACCAATGTTCATAGCAACACTAGTCACTACTGCCAAAATTTGGAATCAACCCAAATGCCCATCAACAGATGAATGAATAAATATAATGTGGTGTATACATACAATGGAATACGACTCAGCTATAAGAACAAATACAATACAAACACATGTGATAACATGGATGACTCTAGAGACGCTTATGTTGAGTGAAGCAACCTAGACATTGAAGGACAAATACTACATGACCTCTCTGATGTGAAATAAGTAAACTGAGCTGTCTCAGAGAGTTAGAGAGTGGATGATAAACTTAAAGGAAGTTGAGGGGTAGTGGAAGGTTGTGAGCTGACACCTATCCGGGTGATATCTATGATAACCTGGAGGCTAAAAAGAGTTTATTTCAAAGACTGTGGCAGAAGAAACTAAAAATAGGTCTTTTCTTCTCTGGACCCATAAATGAACCTTCAACAATTGTGAAGCACACATCCCAGTGTCCACATATTCTCCTTTCATCTAGTTGATCAGAAAGTATCTATTAAAATCTTCAGTAATAAAATAAGAAATAAAATAAAATATGAAAACTCATCCTAATAACTACTTCACTAGAAAACAGGAGGATCTTTCTACAAAAAAATCTTTGACCTTTTATCAACCGATGATATAATGTGTTTCCTTTTTTACCTTTTATTATTATTTTTAAAGATACATAAATCATATAAAATGTTAAATTTAAAGATATGATGTTCCCATATACCCCACTCCCCACCCCGCTACTCCTCCCACATTAACAACCTCTTTCATCAGTGTGGTACATTCATTGCATTTGATGAATATATATTTGATGAATATATATTTGAATTATAGTTTACATTGTAGTTTATACTCTTTCCGAGTCCATTCAGTGGGTTATGGCAGGATATATAATGTCCTGCATCGTTCCCTGCAATATCATTCAGGACAACTCCAACTCCTGAAAAGACAGATTTTAAATTGCCATGAGAAGGCTGATTTCTCTGACAAAGAAGTAGTCAAATATAGCAGATAATTTATAATAAGCCTGGCCAGCATCTGCCAGAGTCATTGTAAGATATAGGACAGGATTAATTTTCACAAGGTGAAATAAAAACTGACAATAGAAGTCTTAAATACTTTATTGGTATTTATAATTTTATGTTGAAATGAGTTGCCAGTCTCAAAATTGGGTGGTTGACAGTCTCTCAGCAAAAGGGAAATCACAAGCCTGAGAGATAATATACATCGGAAATTTGTCTCTTAAATTTGGTTTGGATGTTAATTAACTAAGATTTTGTTTAAGGCTATAGTTAATGCTAACATACTCCATCCAGAAAATTAAGTTATTTATTGCTCATGAAAAATACGGCTGTGACAAAATATTAATCAATGAATTTGTTGGGAAAGGGAAGCCAAACAACAAGTCCTGATTTTCAAGCAATGCCAGAGTATCTGCCCCTTATATAACAAAATAAACAAAACCAAACAAAATCTTGTATTTTCCTGTGTTTGATTATAATTCTGTCTGATATACCACAACCTTCAGTGAAGTAAAAAGAGTGGTCTAGTATATACGGGGTAGTAACAAACAGAACTGATCAAGAAATGTAAAACTACAAATAGAAAGAATGCATTACACTTACTGGGGACTGTCAGACATGATGTGGAACACATAACTCCATTGTGTTAACAAGGCATACACTGGATATAAGTAACCACGTTCAACAATAAATGATTACATGACCAAGTGAGTGGTACAGATAATATATTCTTTGGCACTTCAGAGAATGGAGAGCTCTGGTAAATTGGAGACATCATAGAGAATTTCTGGGAAGAAGTGGAATATGAGCTGAGTCCTTTAAATAGAGTAGAATCTGAACCATGACCTGTTTAAAAATATCTATTAACTGGATGTAGCAGAGTGATTAAGTAGAGCAGTGGGCTGGTATGTCTGAACTCAGTTGTATTCAAAACCAATTATAAAGATTTTGAACAAAATTGGGCCTCAGGCTTCGCATTCATAAAATGAACGGGTTTGAGTAGATGATTTCTAAGGACCTTTGAAACATCCTCACATTCAATTGTGATTTGAAGATTAATTCCATGCTTCAATGAATTACATGCTTGAAGAGAACCACTTTCTTTAACATATTTTTGTGATGTTTATCTTCTGATTCAGTCTGATTCAGACTTTTACCCAGCTCAACAAGCTTTGCAGGACTCTCAACACAGCTGTTTACAAGAACCAGGATATCTACATAAGTATGTGAAGTGCAGTGTGTGTTTAAAAATAGGCACTGAAGGAAGCTGCATCTATCTTTAGAGTTTCTGCCCTTCGCAAAGGAGGGCAGGTGCTTCTTAGCCAGCATGAAAATGAGCCCAGTTTCTGAAGATTTTCCATGTTTAAAGGAAGCCATACATCTCAATTTTTGGGTGAAATCTCTAGATTTTTTTATTGCTTTTAAGCCATATGGGACACTATGCCCTCTGGTCAAAGTACTGCACGTGTGTCTGCCAAAATAAGTCCAAGTGCTGCCAGTTTGAAACCTGTCTTGTACTATATGCCCCTATTATTCAGCATAAAATTAATTTTTAGGTACCTTGACTGCTATGTTATTGTCAATTTGCATATTTCAAGATAAAAACTTTTCCTTCATAAATGGATCATATATTTGACTGAGAGTCAGGCAGGCAAGAAACTTGAGTCAGACACGGGGTTGAATTTATTCCAAGCCACCGCACCTGCTCATACTAAGTCACTTACAACCAATAGCACATAATTGTGAAATATTTAACTAAAGTTAGTATGGGAAATTAAAGTATTTTTTCTCTGTATGTATAATTATTCTACACCATGGGATAGAAATCAACACTGCATATATCACTTTAACTTTTTAAACAGAAAAATTCAGCATTTGACCTGTACTCATTTTAGAAATCAGTCATAACCTTCTTATTTCTCTTAAGAGCTGCTGCAAACAGGCAGTAAATAGGGAGGGATCCTTCCAGTGCAGTCACTACTTCTCAATGCTTCACATCCCATCCCATTATTAGCTGCTTAAGCAAAATAAACTGATCACAATTTTAGAGACACTTGATTATTTGCTTTTTAACCTTCAAAAGTTGATCTATGCTGAGAAGATAAGTCAACACAGGTGTTTAAACCCATCATCACAGTTTCATTAACTGGCTATTATCAACAGCTCTCATGGCCACAGAGGGAAAAAGTAGACTAAGCTAAATACAGAACAACGTATTTGAAATATTATCTCAGGTTGTAAGTTTTATTTACTTGACACAATTGGGAGATGGGGAGATTTAGCTTTGTGTTTCCTGGAATAGGACCTGCCTTTCCAATTCATAATCTCTCTTAGTTCCTCAGGCGTCTTCTATTGTTGGGAGGCAGAAAGGAAAGATTTCACTTCTGGGGTTCTGATTGCACTGGCTCACTTGAAACATTCTCTCTTTTTTTTTGTATTTTTTTGTCTTTATTTATTTTTTAATGTTACATTCAAGAAATATGAGGTCCCCATATACCCCCCACCCCCCTCGATGTATTCACCAAACGCAATGAATGTCTCATGATGATTGGGGAGGTTGTTGTTTCGAAACATTCTTTAAGGGGCATATAGGAGCTAAGTTACATACTATAAGAGTCTGGGTTATGTAGAATATAAATCTTCATGTCATATTGTCCTTTCTCTAAAGTTTGTCTCAAACCATGTCTCATACCATGTTGGTATGGCTCCGCAGGTCATTGTTCATTAACATTCATTTCACAAAGTATAATGTACAGCTATTACAACGAATGAGACAATATTTGAGATGGAGTTGAGAAATGATTAAAATACAAAGAGAAAAAAATAATAACAACAGCCTAGTAAAAATGGACATTTTTAACTTATTCCTGGGGAGAATGAGATCTATCTCTGAGACCTGATACAGGTATCACTCCCAAAAAATTTGAGAAGTAAACAGCTCTTCTGTGTTAGAAGCAGAGGCCATGGAAACAGTATATAATTTTCCCATAAAATCAGTGAAATGTAGAGTGAGTAGGAGCCATGAAAATTCATTTCATATTATACAGTGTTCCAAGTCCTTGCAGCTCTCTTCACCATGCCAGTCCTAAAACTTTCATTATGTGCTGTTATCCCTGTATGGATTACTTTCTTCCCTTTATTAAATTACTTTATATAATTTAGCACTTTCTCTACAAATGGCAATGCACTACTTGCTGAGAATTCTGGTCTAGGGCATGGCCTTTCCCTTCTAGAGTCGCTGGCAGGATATTTAAGTCTTGGCTTTACACTCCTGTAGTACACAAAATATTAAAAAAAAAAAAAACCTTCTTGATCAATCCTCATTGTATTACCAACATTATATTTTATGAATGTAATTATCTTTATTTATATGCTACTTTGCCTTCATATTGACTCAGATATGCATATAAATCTAAGCAGTTAGATGTTAAACTCTTCAAAGCAATTCACTGGTCTTCAAAGAATGTATATCCAATATCAAGTGGTTAACTCCACAATGACGATATATTTAATAAATTTTATGTCATTTTACGTTTCTAAATTAAAATGGAAGTTTTCATATTGAGTAAAACAATAATTTATATATGCAAAAAGACAGCTGGTTCAGAGAAAAGAGCATTAGATATGATGAGAGAAAAGGTTTTCAAGGCAAGTCTCTGGACACTGGGTGAATTTGAGTAAATCACTTAAAATTTCTGCACTCCAATTTCCATCTCTGTAAAATGGGACAAAAATATTGTCCTTCCCCTCCTATTACTGTGACATGAATTATAAATTATTCATTATCACTAAACATTGTTAATTCTTTTTGATAATATGTTACTTTTCTTTAATATTATTCTTCATATGCTTCTCTTCATCCTACTAAATTACCTCCATTCTTTAAATATTTGTTCAGATACCTTTATATTCCACCAATATTCCAAAACATTCCATATAAATAAGGTGATGAGTTATGCCTATATATAGTTGTGTAATTAATTCAGGATCCTACAGATTTCTTTTCCATTACCTTTAAAAATAAATCTTCTCTTTTAACAAGCAAAAGTAAGAAATAGGATACACTCTCATACTGCTTCAGAAATGTATACAAATCTAAGCAGCTGGATGCTAGGTAATAACATATGCTGTTAATAAAGCTACTATATATGAAATACTTCAAGTGATAATTTTCAAAAATATAGAATAATTTACTCTGATAATAATTTAGCATTTTTAAGATTAAGAAGGTCTTTAAGGATTTACAGGATGATACTAAAATTCATATGACATTTCAAGGAACCTAGAATAGACAAAATAATCTTGTAAATGAAGAACAAAGTTGACAATGTCAAAGTGTATAACAGTTGCATTAAACAATACAGTGTGGTCCTGGCAGAAGGATAGGCATATAGACCAAAGGAAAATAATTGGGAGCCCATAAATAAACCCTCAAGTTATGGTCAATTTGATTTTTGACAAGTGTGCCAAGCAATTCAACGGAGGCAGTAATTGTATCTTCAAGAAATAGTGCTGTGACAATTGTATATTCACGTGAAAAAGAATGAAGTTGGATCCCTAACCTCACATCGTATACAATCATTAACATAAATGAATGATAGACCTAAATATAAGAGCTGAAAATATAAAATTCTTAGGAGGAAACATAGCTGTAAATCTTCATGAATTTGGGTTAAGCAAAGTCTTCTTAGAATATGCCACTACAAGCACAAGCAATAAAAGAACAAATATATAAATTGGACCAAATAAAAATGAAATCATATGTGCTTCAAAGCCACTATCAGGAAAGTGAAAAGGCAACCTATGGAATGGGAAAAATATTTGCAAATCATATATCTGGTAAGAGTATAGCATCTAGAATACCTAGAAAACTCTCACCAAGTCTAAAGTAAAAATGGGTGTTGTTTATGGTAGCATATTGTGCATGCAATTAAGAGCAATGAATGACATTTTTAAATGTGGTTAAAAGGAGGAAATTTTAGGTTATATATATGTTAATAGGAAAAAAATTTTAAGAAAACATAAAACATAAACTGTACAACACAGTGAACACTATTGTAAATAGTGCAATTATACACAGGTTCTTTCATAAATTGTAATAAATGTGCCACATAAATGAAAGTATTGATAATAGGGTAGTATATTCGAACTCTGTATTTTATGCATGATGTTTTCTGCAAACTTACAACTCATAATAAATAAAATAAACTAAAACAAATAGGCAACCCAATTAAAAATTGGCTAAAGATCTGAATAGAGATTTCTTCCAAGAAGATATACAAATGTCTAATAAGCACATAAAAATGCTCAACATCATTAGCTATCAGGAAAATGGAAATCAAAACCATAATGAAATACCAATTACACCCACTAGAATGGCTTAGATAAAAAGGACAGAAAATAACAAATGCTGACAATGTGGGGGAGAAACTCACATCCTCATACTTTGCTGGTGGGATTGTAAAATGTTTCAGATGCTTTGGAAAATAGTTTGGCAGTTTTTCAAAAAGTTAAATATAGAGTTACCATGTGACACAGTGATTTAATTACTAGTTACATACCCAAGATAAATGAAAACATGTTTGCATGCAAAAACATGTACAAAAATGTTCACAGCAGCATCTTTCATGGAAAATATCCTAATGTTCATCAACTTATAAACGAAATGTAGTACATTCATACAATGGAATATTATTTAGCTATAGAAAGGAATAAAGTGCTGATACACACTACATTAGTCTAAGTGAAAGAGGATAGTCTCAAAGGCTGTATATTATAAGATTTCATTTATGTGAAAGACCAGAGTAGGCAAATCCATAGAGACAGAAAGTTCATTAGTTGTTGCCGGCAGTTGGAAAAGAGGAGGAAATGGGGACTGGCTGCTAATGGGTACAAGGATTCTTTTTGGGATGATGAAAATATTCTAAACTTAGATCTGGTGATGATTACAAAATTCAATGATTGTACTAAAAAACATAGAATGTTACAATATAAAAGGATGAATTTTAAAAAATAAGATGGTACTGAAAACTACATGTGATGGAGCATATATGGGGACTCTACTTTCTGTATGCTTTTTCTGTAAACCTAGAAGTGCTTTAATAAAATAAAAAATTTAAACATAAAATTACCATATGACACAGCAAATTCTACCCCTAAGTATATATCCCCTTAACAGATACATGTACACGACTGTTTATAGCAGCCCTATTCACAGTAGCAAAGCTGGAATTAACCCAAAAATCCATCAAAGGATAAATGCATAGACACATTGTGATACATCCACACAAAGAAATATTATTCTACCATAAAAAGGAATGAAGTTCTTATATCTGCTACTACTTGGACAAACCTCAAAAACATTTTGCTAAATAGGAAAAATAAGCCAGACCAAAAAGCCATCTATTGTATGGTTACGTTCATATGAAATTTCCAGAATAGGTAAATTCATAGAGACAGAAAACTGTGTGGCTGGTAGGGGCTGGGGGAAAGGGTGATGTGTGAATAACTATATAATGGGTATGGAGTTTTATTTTATAATGATGAAAATGTATTGGAACTAGATAAAGGTGGTAGGTGCAAAATACAGTGAATGTACTAAATGCCACTGAATTGTTCACTTTAAAGTGGTTACTTTTATGTTACATACATTTCATCACAGAAAAAAATATATAATAAATTGGTAAATTCACATCTGAAAATATCTGTGGAGTACATAACAAATAAAAAGGATTATAACTGCCTATAGAATCAATCAGGATTATCTGCAAATACATGAATCCTTTACCATAGGAATAAAACAGGTTATCAACGCAAACAATTATACCACAGAATAAACTCTGAAACTGAGTATGTGAAATTTCCATTCCAAAAGAGAATTATTGAGGGAAGAGGGTACTAGATTGACAATAGTCACCTACTTTATTGTATCATATAACGTAGTCTAAAACACCTGGATGGTTGAGTCATTATTTTATTTTATATCCAAACACTTTGCATTTTACAAATATACTTTTTCTTATTTCCACAGGCTCCATTATAACTAAGCCATCTGCAAAGTATATAGGGGCTCTTCATTTGTACTTGTCTTCTCTCTCCTCCCTCTCCCTTCAGTCCCTCCCTGGTCTCCTGCCATTTCTATCTCTCTTTGTCTCTCTCTGTCTCCCTCTCAGTCTCTGTCTCTCTCTCTCTCTGTCTGTCTCTCTTTCTCTTTCTCATACCCATATCCAAATAAAAAGCAGGAGGAATAGACCTCATCAACTTATCCCAAAAATTCTGAATCTCCTTGGAAATATCATCTAAGCAACTGTGTATTTACAGTTGTTGAAGCCATGTAAATTCCAGTGTTAGAATGGACCACTCATTTGCCCCCTTTCCCCTTGGTTCATGTAAATTTATAGCCCATATAAAGGAAATAAGAATCAATGTAAAGAATTTAACAATATGAGCCCTCATTGAACACTAACTTTTTGTTATTATTATCACTTTCTCTGTAAAAGTCTCTCAGTAGTTGAATTGACAATTGCCCAAATTAATATGAAGTTGCCTAACTGTGCTAAAACTGTATTGGTGTTAAAAATTGTGTTGGACTCATTCCTCAAGTTTGAACCTCTTCCCAACACTGACCAATATACTTCCAATTTACATCCAGTGATCCTAATTGAGAACCAACCATTAATTCTGACATTCACCACAATGTGTTCATGCGTGTGAGTGCTTTCATTCATACATGAACTTAGAAAATACCCCATGCTCCAACTCCCTATCCTAGGTACCTAACCCTTTCAAAAGTTTCTGGTCCTGTGACTGAAAGTGGAGAAGAAGAGTTTTAGATCTGGCATTTGCTCCCCAGGATGAAATAACTGAAATCAGCAGAATAGCATGATAAATGCCAACTGCTGTGCATGAGCCAATTCCAGAGGGAGAGTAAGCTTAGAAAATTTTTCTCTTGCAAATAATGTGCTTTAATGCCTAGATACCAAAGTGGCAGTTTCCTTAGAAACACAACGATAAGGGAAGATTACATCAAACCTGAATATAAACACCTTAAGTGTGTAATTATTCTATGAACATAAAGAATGTCTATTCTAAATTGTCTCTTTTGTGAAAATAAAGTGTAAACCTTGCTATTTGGCATTGCATTTTTATTTCACTTATTTTAATACTACATTTAATGAAGAGAGATTTGGTTAAGTGTGAAATGGGAAATTATAGTAATCCAATAGAAGAAAAGTTTGCTGTTTCACATATTTCTAATTCCTGAAAAATTTAACAAATGCTCAAAGACCTCCCTTCTATCATTTATCCCCCTTGAGATTTCTTCCTTAACCCATTAGTTTTTCAAAACTGCATTGTAGTGCAGGTTTGCCAGGGGGTAAGGTTGGTTAGACAGTCCATGGAACTGGGGGGAGGGTTGGGAGAGGGAGCAGGTGAACACTGGGGATTGGTGGGTATGTGGTTGAAACTACAATGTTGGGAAAGCTTTTTTGGCAATATGACAATGAAGTGTTACTGGTTTAGGATATTAGATGGGGGAGCATTTGAGAGAGGGTGCACCTGGGGCAGTTTTCAAGAGAATATGCGAGGAATCATTTTGTCAGAGTGTGCTGTATCAGTGGTTGGAGACCCACATAATGAGCAGGAAGGGGTTGGACTCCCATCGTGGGGAGGCCCGATATGTTCTCAAAACAGAGGGGTGGGTGTCTCTCAAGTGCATGGGCGATTCCTGATAGGGAGGACACAACAGTGTCTCAAGCCCTCAGTGTTGGTACAAGTAATAATGAATCTTGTCCTTCAAGGAGTGAAACCAGGTGGTCACTATGGGCCCCAAGGGGAAGGGAAGGAGGAATAGAATAGATGGAACAGGGGGTATTTTGGGAGTAATGGAAGTGTTCGACATGATCTTGCAATGATGGATACAGGCCTTGCTAAATTTCATCAAACATTTATAAAAGTGGTCTAAAACGTAAACCATAGCATAAACCACTGACTGGTTAGTTGCTGTGTTTCAATCTTACCACATCAGTTGTAACAAATGTATCATCTCTATATAAAAAGGTTATTAATATGAGAATGGAAAAAGGGGAAAAATGTTGAGTAGATGTGAGTCCCCTGTATTCAGTAAGTGATTTACTGTGACCTAAAACTTTTATGAAGACAAAATGTAAAAAAGTAAGACCCTGGGGAATAAATGTAATAAAATATCACTGTATCTATAGGGCAACAGATATTACAGTTCTGAAAGGTAAAATGTCAAAAAATTTAAAATAGTTTTCATTATTTTTTAAAATCCCAATTTTTAAATTTTATTTATTTATTTTTTGGTTTTCTGTCTTTTAATTCTTATGTTTAAAACTATCATTATTATTTCATTTTCTTATTGTGTTTTGCTGTTTTATTGGCTTCATTTTTTAAGAAGATGGATCACAGAAGTGTTACAACTGTGGTAGGGGAGGATCATTGGTGTGGGGTGTCAGTGATGGGGGATACATGGGAGAAAGTTCACCTGGGCATAACTATAAGGCATATGAATGTGTTAAACTTTTCATGGGTCATTGTCACAGTGGGTGGAGATTTACACAATAACAAAAAGAATATGGCATTCCCATCCTGGGACACTCTGCCACATTCTCTAATGGAATAGCAGCAATCCCCCAAGCACAGGGGCAATGACTAGTGAAGAAGAATGGTCCATTGATGGTCACTTGATATTGATGACTATTCTTCTGAGCCTTTACTCTTGACATTGAAACTTAGCTGAGTGTTGTAGGGTGCTTTAGAGTTACCTCCTTTTTGTTCAAATGTGGCCTCTCTGTAATCCAAAGTCAGCATATAAATGCAATAACTTCCTCCCAGCATAGGGTATGACTCCTGGGGATGAGCCTCCCTGGCACCAGGGGATTGCTACAAATTACCAATAAGCAATGCAACTGGAAAATCAAAAGACCTTGACCAAAAGGGGGGAAAGTAAAGACAAATGAATTTATATGGCTAAGTGGCATCAAAGTGATTCAAGAGGTCATCTCTAGTGGTAATGCATATGCATATCTCAACAGGATCTCTTTGGCAGTCAAAGTAGATACTACACCCAAACGGGTCTTCTCAGGGCTCTGGGGGCATCCAGTCAGGGGAGATAGCTCAGGAGTTTGACCCCTTGCCAGTGGGCCCTACTTTGGAATTTATGCTCCCCAGTGTGACAGAGTTGAACTCAGCTCTGGTTTCCCTACACATGGCTCTCCTCTTTTTTTACTTGAACTTATAATTAGGACTGAAGTTGGTAGGTGTACATCCAAAAGACTTAAATCCTTGGGTTGTCCATGTGCCAGCTAGGTCCTGAATCTCAATCGAGTTGCAAAACCCACTCTCCAGTTAATTAGACTCACCCAGGACAACTAAAGGAGGAGATGATGGATAACCAACATTTCAAGGAACTGATAGAGTCTACAACTGCAAGCAAAAGTGTCCCATCTATCAACCACATGGGATCAAAGCCTCCTTTCAATTAGAGGAGGATTGGGCATCACCGTCCCAGAATCCTCAGGGTTAGGGAATAAACTGTGGACTAAATTAGACTTAATTGGTGTTCTACTATAGAATTATAGCAATTTTAGAAACAAGAAATATCACTGATGTGGAAGCAGTGGCTACTGGAGGTTCTGAGGGTAGGGAGAAGGAAAAACAGTTTAATATGGGGGCTTTTTCAGGACTTAGGAATCACTCTGAATGACATTACAACAACAGATACAGGACATTATATATTTTGTCATAACCTACAGAATTGAGTGAAAGAGAGCATGAACTACAATGTAAACTATAATCTATGCTTAGTGGCAATGCTCCAAAATGTGTTTATCAATTGCAATGAATATACAACTTTAATGAAGGATGATGATAATATGGGAAAATGTGGGAGGTGTGAGGACTGGGGCATATGGCGATCCCCTATATATTCTCTGTAACACTTTTGTAATCCAAGTGTCTTAAAAAATAAAAAATGAAAAAAAAACATGCATAGTAATCTAAGTATCCTTTAAAAATAAAAAGAACTATAAATAAAATAAAGTACATTGTTTATTTTCCATAGGCCTGTGAATTTTCCAATTATCCCTGTTATTGATAACTGCCTTCATTCCAATGTGGATGGAGAAGATATCCAATATCATTTAGACAGAAGAAATTATAAGAGGCAGGCCAAGATGGCATCAGAGTAAGTACACCCATATCATTGCTCCTACAAAAAAAGACTTAGTGGGGACAAAATCCAGCCTGAGGGACCTGTTTCTGGAACTCACAAAGCAGGAGGCAGCTGTTCATCGACCCAAAGAGATTCAAACAAAAGGAGTGATATTTCAAGGTAAAACCATGGGTTTCTGCCTCTTCTCCAGGACAAGAAGCCATGGCTTTCCCCAAAACTCACTGGTCACTCAGCCAGAGAAGAAAAATTCTGAAAGTAGGAGGGTTCTGGTGAATGGTGGAGAGGGTTTCTAGAAGTACAGGTTCAAATGTCTGGACACCACCTTTATGGGCTTTGAGGAGCATACCAGCTGACTTGAGGAGAAACCAGGAAGAGGGGAGAGGTGAATCTGCAGAGGCAGCCCTATTTACCTAACCTCTGTGGTTAGGTATGGGAGAAGGTGAGGCCAGGCAATTAACTAATCCTGTGGAACATACCAAAGGGAGGGGGGCAGTAAGAAGTGCTTGGTAGGCTTCAAAGAGCATATTTAGTGTCCCTGTCAAGGGTGGGTGCTACCTTTCAAAGAGACTGAGAGTCATTATTGTCCATGGTGATTTGGTTCACCAGTGTCCCATTTGAATCTCAGAGGGGTGCTCTTACACTGGCTTCCTGCTGCCCTGAGAGAGAAGGCCATGAGTAAGGAAGAAAGGGTGAAGGATAGATTCCTAATCAGTTTATTCAATTGCAAAGAGTCTACCCTGTCCCTTGAAAGGGACTTTTTTTGAGGAGCAGGTTGACCCCGAAGGAGGTTTTGGGTCAGTGGAGAAGTTTCAGCCTTGAATGTGCAAGGTCTCTGATTCAGTTCTTAGCTCCTCTTAGAGTAGTGACCCTATAAGATATTAGCTGATACTTGCAGACAGGGAAAACATAGATATTACTCTTGCATTAGCTTCCCTTGGGCCTCTTATTTTTCCTAAATAAAAGCTAAAGGGGGAAGTCGGTTTATTTTATTGTTTCATAAATGCCTTGCTTGAGGCCTTCTGCTGTATTTTAATTTTTTCTTATCTTGAATTTCCTTCCTCTTTATTCCCCCAACCATTCTTTTTTTTTCCTTTTTTCATTTAGGTACTGCTGGATTATTTATTATTTGCTGTGCTTCCTTGTCTTCAAATTCCTCTTTTCTGTGTGTACTGACTTTGGTTACCAATGCTATCACTTCTATCCCTTTTCCTTCCTACATCTTTCTATCTTCCACCTTCTGTTGTTGAACTAACATTCCACTTCTCTTTGTTTAGCCCCCAAAATTTCTGGCTTTGTATTTCTAACACTTCTATTCTGTTTTCTATCTTTTAT
Source organism: Dasypus novemcinctus (assembly GCF_030445035.2). Lineage (NCBI taxonomy): Eukaryota > Metazoa > Chordata > Mammalia > Cingulata > Dasypodidae > Dasypus > Dasypus novemcinctus. The sequence continues at coordinate 132,389,603 of NC_080704.1, read as the reverse complement.
TAACTCTTTATGTTATTGTCCCTCATTTTCTCTTTTCCTCAATCCTGAACATGCTAGCCTTTTTTTAAACAATTTTTATTTTTATTTTTTATTAAATTATTTTTTAAAGATACATAGATCACAAAAAAATGTTACATTAAAAAATATAAGAGGTCCCCACATACCCCACATCCCATTCCCCCACTCTTCCCATATCAAAATACTCTTTCATCATTGTGACACATTCATTGCATTTGGTGAATACATTTTGGAGCATTGCTGCACCACATGGACTATAGTTTACATTGTAGTTTACACTTTAATTCATATTATATTCTCCTCCATATTCAGTATCCAATTTCACTGTAGGTACTCCACTTTTTTATTCCTAAGTATACACTGCTTACGTGAGTTTAATATTTATCCTCCTATGTCTTATACAGTTCTTCTGCTAACATGTACTACCAATTCTACTATTATACTTTTTTTCTTTTCTTACTTCTTTTGCTAATCTTTTTCCTTCAAGGTAACTTAGACAACAACAAGGAAATAGAATAAGAGCAAAGTGTCAAAGAGAAAACTTAACACACACAAAAACAGCACCTAAAAACACCAAGACTAGAGGAAGAAGCTAATCAACTGAAAAAAACCACAAAGATAAAATGATGACCAGACCGCAACAAAAATTACAAACCATACCAATAATCCAGAAGACATGACTCAGTCAAATGAACAAATTGACAACCAGGAAGAAGAGCAGAATATTGAACAACTAATCAAAGTCTCCAAGCAAATATCATGGATCAACTTATTGAAATGAATGAAGAGATTAAAGATATTGGAGAAAATACTTGAAGAGTATACTGAAGAAATTGTAAACATACATGAAAAGAAAACAGATATGATGTGATGAATGACACAATTCAAGAAATGAAAAAAAAACACACTCTTGGAAAATAACAGCAGATTTGAGGAAGCAGAGGAAATAATTAGTGATGTGGAAGACATTACATCTGAAATCAAACAAATGGTAGAATTGACAGATTAAAAGATAGAAAAAAATCCAACAAAGACTTAGGCATTTTAAAGACAACTCAACCTGGGTGGTGTTGCAGGGACAGTTACTGTACATTGTATATCCTCCCATGGCCCACTGAGTGGAATGTGGGAGAGTGTGAGCTATGATGTGGACCATTGATCATGAGGTGCAGTGGTGCTCAGAGATGTATTCACCAACTGCAATGAATGTCTCATGATGATGGAGGAGACTGTTGTTATAGGGGGAGAAGTGGGGCGAGGGGGGTCGGGTTTCTGGGACCTCGTTTTTTTTAATGTAATGTTAAAAAAATAAAAATAATAATAATAATATAAAAAATAAAGACAACTCAAAATGCAAAAACATATGCATTATAGGCATTCCAAAGGAAAAGAAGGGAAAGGGGACCAAAGAAGTGTTGGAGGAAAAATGGCTGAAAACTTACCAAACCTAATGAAAGAGATGGATACACATGTCCAGGAAGCACAGCACATCCCAAACAGTATAAATCCCAACAGGCCTACCCCAAGATATATGCTTATCAAATTAGTCAATGCTCAAGACAAAGAGAAAATACTGAAAGCAACAAGAAAAAAGAGAACCATCACATAAATGGAAGCTCAATAAAATTAAGTGCTGATTTCTCATCTGAAACCATGAAGGCAAGAAGGCAGTTGTAAGACATATTCAAGGTACTAGAAGATAAAAAAATTCCAGCCAATATTCTATCTATCAATCTGGCATTCAAAATGATGGGGAGTTCAAAATATTCACAAATAAACAGATAATAAGAGAGCATACTAATAAGAAACTTGCCCTTCAAGAAATACTATGGGACGATCTGCAGGAGGAAAGAAAAAAACAGGAGAGACAAAGTTGGAGGAGATTGTAAGAACAACCAAAAAGAGAAATAAAAACAATATATGACATACAGAAACCCAAAGAAAATATGGCTAATGTAAGGAATTAATTGAGAATGATAACACTGAATGTTTATAGATTAAACTCACCTGTCAAGAGACACAGACTGGCAGAATGGGTAAGAAAATATGACCCATCTATAGCTGTCTACAAGAAACACACCTTAGACCAAGGGATCCAAGGAAGTTGAAAGTGAACAGCTCAAAAACAATCTTACAAGTAAACAATAACCAAAAAAGAGCAGAAGTAGGTATCCTAATATTGGACAAAATAGACTTTAAATGCAAAACTATTTTGAGAGACAAAGATGGACAATACATATTAGTAAAAGTGGTAATCTTTCAGGAAGAAATAACAATCATAACCATTTATGCACCTAATCTGGATGCCTCAAAATACATGAAGCAAAACACTGGAGAAACTCACTGGAAGAATAGATGTCCCTTAAGTTGTAGTGGGGGGTATCAATATACCATTATCACCATTAGAATATCTCAACAGAGAATCAATAAAGAAACAAATATTTTGAATAATATATTAGAGGATCTGAATCCATTAGACATATACAGAAATCTACAAATAACTTTAGTAAGATATACATTCTTCTCAAATGCACATGGAGCATTGTCCAAGATAGACCACATGCTAGGCCAGAGAGAAAGTTTCATTGAATTCAGAAAAATTGAAATCATACAAAATAATTTCTCTGACCACAATAGAATGAAGTTTGAAATCTGCAAGGGCCAGAGACCCAGTTAGGCATTAAGTTATGGAAGTTAAGTAACACAATCTTTATCAAATAGTGGGTCAAGGAAATCCCAAAAGAAATCATTAACGACTTTGAAACTAATGAAAATGACAACACAATATATCAAATCTTATCAGATGCAGCAAAAGATGTACTGAGAGGGAAAGTCATAGCCATAAATTCACACCTCAACAAAAAAGAAAGAGCTAAAATTAAAGAACTCACTGCACACCTGGAGGAATTAGGTTAAAAAAAATAAAGCAACAAACTAATGCAAAGGAAGAAGAAATAAGAAAGATCAGAGCAGAACTTAATGAAATGGAAAATGAGAAAGCACTAGAAAATAATGAACAAAATAAAGAGCTGGTTTCTTGAGAAGATCAATGAAATTGACAAACCCTTACCTAGGCTAATGAAGAAAATGAGAGAGAAGATGCAAATACACAAAATAAGAAATGAGAAAAGGGATATTACCAGTGACCTCACAGAAATAAAGACTATCATAAGAGGATACTTTGAAAAACTTTATGCCAACCAGATTTAGAGGAAATAGACAAATTCTTAGAAACACATAAGCAACCTACATTTATGAATGAATAAATTGATGATCTAAACAAACCAATCACAAGTAAAGAGATAGAATCAGTCATTAAAAACCTCCCAACTAAGAAGTGCCATGGGCCACTCAGATTCATAGGTGAATTCTACAAAATATTCCAGAAAGAACTAACAGAAATCTTGCTTAAAATCTTCCAAAAAATCGAAATAGAAGGAACATTGCCTAACTCATTTTATGATGCCAACATCACCCTAATAACAAAGCCAAACAAAGACAACACAAGAAAGGAAAATGACAGACCAATCTCTCTAAAGAATCTAGATGCTAAAATCCTCAACAAAATACTTGCTAACACCTACTTGCAGCACCTACTATTTGGTTTGTTGGACTGGTTCATTGAACTTACCCATGTCATCTAACAGGGAGGTGGGAATGGCCAAACAACACAGCAGGGAACCGAAAGAGTCTGCAACTGTAAACAGGAGAATTCCATCCATCAACCATGTGGGATCTAAGGCCCCTCTCAATTTAGAGGTGGAGTGGACATAACCATCCCAGGGTCCCCAGGATGGAGGAATAAAATATGGATTAGAGTGGACTTACTGGTATTCTACTATAGAATTATTATGACTCTATCAATAGAAGAAACCGTATCATTGATGTGGAGACAGTGGACATGGGTGTTGCTGAGGTCAGGGAGAGGGAAGAAGCAGTATAATATGGGGGCATTTTCAGGACTTGGAATTGCCCTGAATGGTATTGCAGGGTCAAATGAAAGACAGTATAAATCCTGTCATAACCCCTTGAATGGACTAAGAGAGAGTGTAAACTGCCGTGTAAACTATAATCCATGCTGTGTACCAGTGCTCCAAGATGTATTTGTTAACTGAAATGAATGTTCCACACTGAGGAAAGAACTTAGTGATGTGGGAGAAGTGTGGGGGTTGCAGAGTGCGGGTATATGGGATACTCTTATATTTTTAAGGTAATATTTTGCAGAATCTATCTTTTAAAATTAAAAAAAATCTATTAATTTTTAAAAGACAATTGATAATCTTTAGACCGTCACTTAACCTAGAGTCTTAGGAAATATATAATAGATATTTCACTCATATTTAGCAAATAAAATATCCAAGTCTTTGGTATAAAAAGAGAAGTTATAAGTGTCCAACATCAATTAATTACCCATTTATCTATATTTTTCTTGAAGAGAAGAGGTCTAATTGAACTAACTGAAGGTGAAATTAAAGGCAGGAACTTACAACCCTCAGTTCTTCCCAGTTTTAATCAATGTAAACTAGGAGCTGTAACGGCTACAACTTGATGTTCAGACATACTTCCTTTAGTTCTCAATCCGTGGTCTTCTACCAGTCATATGGTTAATGATCTAGTTTGTCCATATTGATTAATATTGTGATTTCAGACAAAACGAGAGAGAGAATATGGGAAATTATGATACATATCTGTTGCATATATTTCAATATGTTTCTATTCTTTCTCTTTGAATAATTGCAAAATATCCTAACACTAATCAAAAGAACGATGGAATGGCTATATTAATACTAGACAAAATAGATTTCAGAGTAAAGAGTATGATCAAGGATTAAAAAAATCAATTCATAAAGATAAAGGATAAATTCACCAAGAAGAATTAGCAGTCATAATTTCTTATGTATACAGTAATAGATTTTCAAAATACTGGAACCAAACCTGAGAGGAATTCTAAGAGGGAAAATCAAATTAACAATTATAGTCACATATTTCAATAACTATAAATAATTCATAAAACAAAATAATGGATATAAAAGTACTGAAAAACACTAGTATATTTAGAACATGTCACCCATAAATAGCCAAATACATATTATTCTCAGGTACACATGGAATATTTACAAAGTTAGACCATATTCTGAGAGGAAAAAAAGTCATAATTTTAAATGAATTCATGTAATAGAAAGTATATTTATATGACTACATTGACATTAATTTAGAAATTAAGAGAAAAAAAACCTGGATAATCCCATATATTGGTAAACTAAATAACAACTCCAATTAAAACTTTAAGTTCCACCAATAGAGTGGACTTACTGATATTCTACTATGGAACTATTGTGATTAGTAAGGGAAGAAATTGAAGCACTGATGTGGAGAAAGTGGGCACAGTAGCTGCTGAGCTAGGGAGAGGGAAGAAGAGATATGATGTGAGGGCATTTTCAGGACTTGGAGTTGTCCTGGATGGTACTGCGGACAATGTATGCCCTGCCATAGCCCACTGGGTGGATTGTGGGAAAGTGTAAACTACAATGTAAACCATTATCCATGTGGTGCAGCAGTGCTCCAAAATATATTCACCAAATGCAATGAATGTCTCATGATGATGAAAGAGGTTGTTGATGTGGGAGGAGTGGAGTGAGGGGGGTGTGGAGTATGTGGGGACCTCTTATATTTTTTTAATGTAACATAAAAAAATAAAGAGAGAGGGAAACGGACTTGGCCCAGTGGTTAGGGCGTTTGTCTACCACATGGGAGGTCCACGGTTCAAACCCTGGGCCTCCTTGACCCGTGTGGAGCTGGCCCATGCGCAGTGCTGATGCATGCAAGGAGTGCCCTGCCACGCAGGGGTGTCCCCCGTGTAGGGGAGGCCCACGTGCAAGGAGTGCGCCCCATAAGGAGAGCCGCCCAGTGCAAAAGAAAGTGCAGCCTGCCCAGGAATGGTGCCGCCCACGCTTCCCATGCCGCTGACAACAACAGAAGCGGACAAAGAAACAAGACGCAGCAAATAGACACAGAGAACAGACAACTGGGGTGGGGGGGTGGCATTAAATAAATAAATAAATCTTAAAAAAAAATAAAAAGAGAGAAAACAAAATTTTTAACTTCCAAAGGTTAATTAGGAAGCATTTAATACTGAATGAAAATTAATATACAACCTATCAAAATAATTGGGAACTCACCACAGCAGTACTTTTAGGACAAATAAAGCACTAAATACCTGTATTAGAACAGAAAACAAGATCTCAAGTCAATGGCAATAGCTTCCACATTAAAGAAATAGAAAAAAAGAACAAATTAAGCAGAAGAAAATAAATGTTAAAGTGCAAAAATCAATTAAATAGGAAAAAACAATAAAGAAAATATCGAAAAAAAAATGGTTCTTTGAAAAGATTAGTTAAATTAATAAACCTTTAGACAGACCGATAAGGAGACAAAGGGAAAGCCACAAGTGAACAATAGGAATGAAAAGGGGCTATGTCTAATGATTCCAAAGACACTAAAATAAGAATAAATGAATAAGTAAGCAATTTTAGGTCAATAATTTCAACAACTTCTAAGAAATTGACAGATCATTGAAAAGTACTATTTCCCAAAGCTCACACAAGAATAGACAAGTGGAATATTTCTATATTATATACTCAAGAGATTTAATTTACAGATGAAAATCTCCCCACCAAAGAAATTCCAGGTACACATTTTCATGGTAAATTCTAACAAATATTTGAAGAAAAATAATTCCAATTATTCACAAATTCTTGCAGATAAATGAGGAGGAGGACATACTTTCATATTCCGTCTAAAAGCCTGGCATGATTGTAATATGCAAACCAGATAATGAAATTAAAAAAAATTAAATGGCAACCCTGAAACCCCCTGAAGAAGACTACTACTAAGAACATAGCTGAAAAGGCCCCACCGAGACCCTGGCCAAAAGGTCCCCTTTGGAACTACCCCAGGTTCAAGAGGAAGCCCTGGATAACTCCAAACAAACACTTCCTCATTAGTCCTCTGAAAACTAAGAGGTGGGTACCATAAGGCAACCAATCATAAAAAACAGCTGGGGCCCTCCCCAACTTTTAAGAAAAGATAAGAGTAAAGGACATAAAAATGGCTATCCCAGGATCCCACACACACATTTCACACTGTAGTACACCTGCATCCATGTCTGGGTTTGTGTGCTATCTATTTTCTTGTTTCTTAATAAACTCTTTACTCACTTGCCTACACTAAATAAATAAGCAAAGAAATAATAAATAAAATTGAAGACCTATATCTCTCATGAATATAAATGCAAAAATCCCAAACAAAAATTAAGCAAATTAAATCCAATGTCACAAAGTATTGTTTATCCCAGGAAAGCAAGGATAGTTTATCATTTGGGAAAAAAAAAGCCCAATGTAATTCAACATATTAACAAACTACAAAAGATATATATATATGATTATGTCAATAGATAAAGGGAAAGCATCTGATAAAATCCAACATCCATTCCATATAAAACCTCCCATAAAAGTGTGAATAGAAGGGCATGACAGAGGTGGGGCAAGATAGAGTCTGAGTGAGTGCACCTCACTGTCTTTCCTGAAAAGAGGCAGCTGAGTGGGGTTGGAGTATTGCCAGAGTGGGTTGTTTTGGGGGCTTGCAAGGCAGGAGGTGTGTAGACATCAATTTGGAGAGACAGTGACAGAGGAAGTGCTTGCTAAAGGTAGAATTGTTGTTTGCAAGTATGGAGGTCAGAGACTGTGGAAAGGTGGGACCCTTCCTCATAGGGCTGGGGGGCATGGTGTTCCCTGAGAACTGTCAGTTGTGTGGTGGTGTTCCTGGGCTGTGTGATCCCCAGATGCATGGTCCCCAGGTCCGTGTCCCTTAAGTCCCTGTAGCCCACATTCCACAGATATACATACCCTGAGGTTGCAGTGTCCTGGACTTCCCTTTTCTGAGTCCAGTGCTCCCAGAAGTCTGGGATTGCCTAGCCCTCTGGTTTTGGACTGTGAGGGATTTGGTGCAGGGTGCACCAGAGGGGATGGGCAGGTGCAGGTTCAATTTTCTGGTCCCCCCCCCCTTTTTTTTGGTCTTGGAGGAGCATACTGGCTGGCTTGGGGAGAGTCAGGGAAGAGAGGAAGTTGAATCTGCTGAGAAAGCCTAATTCACCTAAATACCCTGTGATAGGAAACTTGGTCTGGGAGAAGGTGGAGCCAGAAAATCAACTAGCCCTCTCATAGCACACCTAAAGGAGAGGGACTGCAGGAGGTGCTTTCCAAGCTCCCAAAAGCATACTTGGGGTTCCTGGTGAGGTGTGGGTGCTCTCTCTTTGGAAATTAAGAGTCATTGGTTTCTGTGTGGAGCTGGTTCAACAAGTACCCACTTGAATCTCCTACCACAACACTCAGAAAGCTTTCCTGCTGCCTGGGAGAGAGGAAGTGAGGAAGGGAGAAAGGGGGAACATCAGATCCCTAAGCTTTATATTTAAGTACACGGAGGATTCCTTGCTTAAAACTTTGTCTAGTATTTTGTTGCTTTGTCATCTTATTTTTCTCTCCTCTTTATCCCCCCAAGGCCCCTTTTCCTTTCCTTCTTCTTTCTCTTTTTCTTTTTCTTGCTTGTTCCCCCATTCTTTTTTTCCTTTTCTTTCATTCTTTCTTTCTCTTGTTTTTTTTATTATTTTTACATTAGGTTCTACAGGGAGCGATTCATGTTTGCTGTATTTCCTCATTCTCCATTTCCTCTTTTCTGTGTGTATTTATTTTGGCCACCAACACTATCCCCTTTCCCCTACAACTTTCCATCCTCCATCATTTATTGTTTCTCTTATATTACAACTCTCTTTGCCTCCCTACATTTTGGATTTTTATTTCTAATACCTTTGTTCTGTTTTCTGTCTTATATTCATGCATTATATTACTGTCCTTTCTTTTCTCCTTCCCTCTCTACTGAACACACTGGCCTTTTAATTCACACTATATTCCTCCTCATATTCACTTTATTGCCTCATTACATGTACTCTAATTTTCTTACTGTTATATCTCTACATACCTTACACAAGTTTAATATCCAATCTCAATCATCTCACGTGGTTCCTTTGTTAATATTTACTATCAATACTACTATTACTCATTTTCTTTTCTTTCTCCTTTTGCTTTCTCTGGCCCTAATATTTTCCTTCAAGTGAACTTAACCAAAAACAAGGAAATAAATAAGAACAAAGTGACAATTACTTAACATGCATGCAAAAACAACATCTAATTAAACCCCAAACTAGACAAAGAAGCTAAGCAACTGATTAAACCTGTCAAGGTAAAATGATGACCAGACAGCTACAAAATACTGCAAACCAAACCAATAATCAGTAAAACATGCCCCAATCCAATTAACAAAATACAAACCAGGAAGAGGAACAGAACATCGAACAAGTAATTAAAGCTCTCAAAACATATATTAGGGACAATTTTGATGAAGCGAAGGAAGAGATTAAGAATATGAAGAAAACACTTGAAGAGAATACAGAAGAAATCACAATCATATGCAAAAAGATAATGGCTATGATGGAGATGAACAGCACAATTCAAGAAATCAAAAATATGCTGTCAGCAAATAACAGCAGACTCGAAAAGGCAGAGGAAAGAATTAGAGCTGTGGAAGACAGTATATCTGACATCAAACAGATAGTAGAACTGATCAATAAAAAGATAGAAAAAAATCCAGCAGGGACTTAGGATGACAATGCAAAACATGCAAACATGTGCATTATAGGCATCCCAGAAGGAGAAGAGAAGGGAAAGGGGAAAGAAGGGATGTTGGAGGAAATTATGTCTGAAAACTTCCCAAACTTATTGAAAGAAATACATATACATGTTCAGGAAGCACCACAGACACCAAACAGCATAAATTCAAACAGGCCTACCTGAAGACATATACTTGTCAAATTATCTGATGCTCAAGAAAAAGAGAAAATACTAAAAGCAGCAAGAGAAAAGAGAACCATTACATACAAAGGAGTCTCCATAACATTAATGCCTGATTTCTCATCTGAAACCATGGAGGTAAGAAAGCAGTGGTATGACATATTAAATGTACTAAAAGAAAAAAAAAATTAAATGTACCCCAGCAAAGTTAGCATTAAAAATGATGGAAAGTTCAAAATATTCACAGATAAAGAGAAACTAAGAGGGTATGCCAACAAGAATACTGTCCTTCTAGAAATTCTCAAGGGAGTTCTGCAGGAAGAAAAAAGAAAAAAGAGACACAGAGTTGGAGGAGAGTGCAAGAGCAACTAAAAAGAAAAAAAAACAGAAAAAGAAAATCAAACAAAATGTGGCAAACACAAATGCAAAGAAAATATGACTAATATAAGTAATTCCTTGAAAGTGATAACACTGAATATCAATGGATTAAACTCTGCTGTCAAAAGACTCAGACTGGCAGATTGGATAATGAGATATGACCCATCTACATGCTGTCTACAAGACACACATCTTACATCCAGGGATTCAAGGAGGTTGAAAGTGAATGGCTGGAAAACAATCTTACAAGCAAAAAATAACCAAATAAGTGCCAAATTAGGTATATTAATATCAGAAAAAAGGAGCTGAATTGCAAAACAGTTGTGAGAGACAAAGATGAACACTATAAATTAGTGAAAGGGAAAATCTTTCAAGAAGAAAGAACAATCATAAATATTTATGTTCCTAGAAAGGCTGCCTCCAAATACATGAAGCAAACACTGGGAAAAGTAAGTGAAGGAATAGATGCCCCTACAATTATATTGGGGGACTTTAATACAACACTATCAACATTGGACAGAACATCTCAGAAGAGAATCAATAAAAAAACAAACACTTTGAACAATATATTAGAGGAGCTGGACCTAATTGACATATACAGAACATTACCCCCAAATTCAGCAGGATATACATTCGTCTCAAGTGCACATGGACCATTCTCCAAGATAGACCACATGTGAGGCCAGAAAAAAGACTCAATGAATTCAGAAAGTTTGAAATCATACAAAATAATTGATCTGACCACATTTGAAGTAAGCTGGCAATCTGCAAGGGCCAGAGATCCAGATGTTGCACCAAGATTTGGAACTAAAACAACACATTCTTAGAAAAAGAGTGGGTCAAGGAGGAAATCTCAAAAGAAATTTATAACTACATTGAAACTAATGAAAATGATAAGACAATATATCCAAATTTACAGGATATAGCAAAAGCAGTACTGAGAGGGAAATTTATAGCCGTAAATTCACACATCAAAAAAGAAGAAAGATTTAAAATTGATGAACTAACTGCACACTTGGAGGAATTAGTAAAAAAAAAAACAGCAAACTAATCACACAGGAAAAAGAAAGAAAGAACAAAGATCAGAGCAGAAATAAATGAAAGAGACAATAAGAAAGCACTCACAAATATAAACAAAACAGAGAGCTGGTTCTTTGAGAAGATCAATGACATTGAAAACCCTTAGCTAGACTAATAAAGAAAAAAAGAGAGAAGATGAAAATACCCAAAATAAGAAAGGAGAAAGGAGATATCACCACTGACACCATAGAAATGATGACTATCTTAAGAGAATACTTTGAAAAAATATATTCCAACAAAAATGACAATTTGGAGGAAAAGGACAAATTCCTAGAAACACATAAGCAGCCTATATTGACAAAAGAAGAAATTCATGATCTCAACAAGCCAATCACAAAAGATAGAATCAGTCATTAAAACCTCCCAACTAAGAAGAGCCCTAGGCCAGAAGGATTCACAGGTGAATTCTACAAAACATTCTGGAAAGAACTAACACCAATCTTGCTTAAACTCTTCCAAAAAATCGAAACAGAAGGAACAATGCCTAACTCGTTCTTTTTTTTTAAAGAATTAATTATTTCTCTCCCCGCCCCCCAACACCGGTTGTCTGTTCTCTGTGTCTATTTGCTGTGTCTTTTTTTTTTTGTCCACTTCTGTTGTCGTCAGTTGCATGGGAATCTGTGTCTCTTTTTGTTGAGTCATCTTGTTGTGTCAGCTCTCCGTGTGAGTGGTGCCATTCTTAGGCAGGCTGCACGTTCTTTCACACTGGGCGGATCTCCTTATGGGGCACACTCCTTGTGCGTGGGGCTTCCCTCACTGGGGGACACCCATGTGTGGCAGGGTACTCTTTGTGTGCATCAACACTACATGTGGGCCAGCTCTACATGGGTCAATGAGACCCGGAGTTTGAACCACAGACCTCCCATATGGTAGACAGACACCCTAACCACTGGGCCCAGTCTGTTTCCCACCTAACTCGTTCTATAATGCCAACATTACTCTAGTATCAAAGCCAAACAAAGACACCTCAAGAAAGGAAAATTACAGACCAAAATCTCTAATGATCCTGGGTGAAAAAATCCTCAGCACAATACTTGTCAATCACATTCAACAACACATTAAACAAATTATACACCATGACCAAGTGGGATTCATTCCTGGTATAGAAGGATGTTTCAACACAAGAAAATCAATTAATGTAATACACCATATAAACACATTGAAGGAAAAAATCACTTGATCTTATCTATAGATACACAAAAAAGCATTTGACAAAATGCAGCACACTTTCTTGATAAAAACACTGCAAAACATCAGAATAGAAGGAAACTTTCTGAACATGATAAAGAGTATATATGAAAAACCCACAGCCAACATGGTTTACAATGGTGAAATCCTAAAATCTTTCCCTCTAAGACCAGGAACATGTCAAGGATGCTCACTATCACCCCTCCTATTTAACATAGTATTAGAGGTACTTGCTTGAGCACTGAGGCCAGAACCAGACATAAAAGGCATCCAGATTTGGAAGAAAGAAGTCAAAATTTCATTCTTTGCAAACGATATGATAATATATAGAGAAAACCCTGAGAAGTCTATAACGAAGCTTCCAGAACTTACAAATGAGTTCAGTAAAGTTGCAGGTTAAAAGATCAGTGAGCAAAAATCAGTAGCACATCTGTACACCAATAATAAGTAATCTGATGAGGGAATCAGGAATCAAATACCATTCACAATAGTAAATTTTAAAAAATCAAAACCTAGGAATAAATTTAACTAAAGATGTAAAAGACTTATATACAGAAAACTACATAACACTCTTCAAGGGAATCAAAGACCTAAATAAGTGGAAGAATATTCCCTGTTCATGGATAGGAAGAATACCATTATTAAGATGCCTATCCTACCAAAGCCTATCTACACATTCAATGCAATCCCAATAGAAATCAACACAGCATTTTTTAATGAACTAGAGAAACTAACTATGAAATTTGCTTGGAAAGGAAAGAGGCCCAGAATGGCCAAAGACATATTGAAAAAGAAAAATGAAATTGGAGGAATCACTATCTGACTTTGAAAAATACTACAAAGCTACAGTAGAGAATACATCATGGTGTTGGCACAAGGATAGACACACTCACCAATGGAACTGAACTGAGAGATCTGATAAAGAGTCTCACTTATACAGCCATATGGTATTTGACAAGGCCACCAAACCCTCTCAACTGGGAGAGAACAGCCTCTTCAACAAATGGTGCCTGGAGAAGTGGATATATATATATGTAAAAGAATGAAAGAGGATTACCAACTCACACCTTATACAAAAATCAACTCAAAATGGATCAAAGACCTAAATATAAGAGCCAAGACCATAAAGACCTTGGAAAGCAATGGAGGGAAGCATCTACAGGACCTTGTAATAGGAAATGCCTTCATGAGCTTCACACCAACAGCATGAGCAGCAAAAGAACAAATATATAAATGGGACTTTCTCAAAATTAAAGCCTCCTGCACTTCAAAGAAGTTTGTCACGAAATTGAAAAGAGAGCCTACACAATGGGAGAAAATATTTGGTAACAATATGTCGGTTAGGAGACTTTCATCTTGCATATATAAAGAACGCTTATATCTCGAAAATAAAAAGGCAAGCAGCCCGTTTAAAAAATGGGAAAAAGATTTCAACAGCCACTTCTCCAAAGAAGATATACAAATGGGTAAAAAACACATGAAAAAAATACTCGAAATCACTAGCTATTAGGGAAATGCAAATCAAAACAACAATGAGATTACATCTTACTCCCATAAGACTGGCAGGTATCAAAACATCAGAAGACTACAACTGTTGGAGAGGATGCGGAGGAAAGGGAACACTCATCCACTGCTGGTGGGAATTGGGAATGCAGAAGGATCCAGCCATTCTGGAGGACAGTTCTGCGGTTTCTCAAAAAACTAACCATAGATTTGCCATACGACCTAGCAATTCCACTGCTGGGTATATACCCAGTAGAACTGAAAACAAGGACTCAAACTGATATATGCACACCAATGTTCATAGCAACACTATTCACTATTGCCAAAATTTGGAATCAATCCAAGTGCCCATCAACAGATGAATGGATAAATAAAATGTGGTATATACATACAATGCAATACTACTCAGCTATAAGACCAAAGTCAGTACAATCACATATGATAACGTGGATGAATCTTGAAAACCTTAATGTTGAGTGAAGCAACCCAGTCATTATGGATAAATACTACATGATCTCTCTGATATGAAATAAGTAAGCGTAGCTTTTTCAGAGAACTAGAGCCTGGATGATAAACTTAAAGGAAGTTGGAGGATAGAGGATGGTTGTGAGCTGACTCTTATATGGGTGAAAACTATGATAACCTGGAGGTAAGTATTTGGATAGGGTTGGGATAAATTGGGGGCATAGGGATATCTTAGAGTGGAGCTTTGTGGGCTTGAGGGTGTCTAGGGATGGGCAGGTGGGTCAGATGACCCAAGAAATTGTGTGGACAGTGGGGTAACATTTGAACATAGTAGATTATCAGGTATGTGGTTGAAATTATAATGTAGAGAAAACTCTTTAGGAAATATAATATGGAAGGTTACCTGTTTAAGATGCTTAAGTGGGAGCATCTGAGAGAGGGCAAGCTTCTAGGAAGTGTGTGAGTGCTGATTTTGTCATAGTAGTTTGGTGAGAGTAAAGTTATACCCACATCCTGAGTAGAACTGATGTTCTCAAACAGAGGGAATTCAATCTTTTGAGAGAACTGTTGGCTCCCAATGGGTTAGAGCATTCAGGTATGTCAAGCCTTCAGCCTTGTTCAAAGTATCTCTGAATATGTTCCTTCAAAGTAATGAAGATTGATTTTCTTGCTGGGCCTTTAGGGGAGGGGGAAAGTGATATTGAATACATGGAACCAGTGTATCTGTGGAGCAATGGAAGTGCTCCACAAGATCATTAAACGATGGATATAAGAATGTTAAATTGCACCGAAGATATGTAAAAGTCTATAGGCAAAATGTCAACCATAATGTAAAACATAAGATAATTAAAAATTTAGAAATTTGTAAAGCATAAAATATAAACTATAATGTAAACCCAAATGGAACCATGTTTGAAAGCTGTTGTTTTAATATCTGTACATCAGCTGCAGCAAATATAATATGAACATGCAAAAAGATCATTGCTGGGAAACTGACAAAGCGTTTAATATTGGATACATGGGAGTACCATATATTGTATATGTGAATTACTGTGATCTAAAACTCATGTGAAGACAAAGTTAATAATTAGAAAAAATAAAAAATGAAAGGATGTTATCACTGAGGAAGTTATGGAAGAAATTGCCTTGTCACTGCACATACAGGGCAACACCTATAGCAGTGATGAAAGGCAAAATGTCAAAAACAAAGCTTTTTCATTTTTTGATACACCAATTTATTGTTTCTTTATTTAATTTTTCTAAATTACTATGTATTCTATATCTAACCTTTAAACCCATCACTATATATATATATTTATATAATATATATAAAATATATAATTTTACTATTAATTGAAGATTAATTTGAATAAATTTTGGACTGCAGAGAGGTTCAACTATGGTGGGTGAGGAGCAATTGTTTGAGGTGTTATTTGTGGGGAGCACATGGTTGGGAGGGAGTTCTCCAGGGCATGTATACACTGTATAAAGAAAGGTTTGGATATTTTCATAATGGTCTTGGTTGGAAACAACGTTTGAGAGAGTGCTGAGTTCCAGGTCAGGGGAGCTCTATCCCATTCCCCAATGGAATAGCAACAATCCCCCAAGTGCAATGGCAAAGACCAACAATGATGGATGGTACAATGAGTCCTTGATACTGATGTCTCCAATTTTGAGCCTGTGTGTCTGAAATATGAACTAGGCCTAGAGCTGCATGGTGCCTAAGTTTTACCTCCTGAGAGCCTCCATTTTGCTCAAATGTGGTCACTCTCTAAGCCAAACTCAACAAGTAGATGCATTGCCTTCACCCTAGCATGGGACATGACTCCTAGATATGAGCCTCCCTGGTGCCAAGGGATTACTACCAAGCACCAGCTGATGATGTAACTAGAAAAAGACCTTGTATAAAAGGGTCAACTCAGACAGGCAAATTATCTCAGCCTATATGTAATATCAGGTGTGAAAAACTGCTTTTTGACTCTGGATAAAAGGGGAATGGAAAGTGCAAGTGAGTTGATACAATTATGAATCTTCAAAAAGGAGTTGGGAGGTCATCGGAGGGGTGATGCTTATGCACACCTCAGCAGGGTACCAGAGATGGCCAAGGTAGATGGAAACCCAGGTGCTGGTTCTCCTGAGGGCTACAGAGACCCATAGGTTCTATGGTCATGGCAGATGGCTCTGGAGTTCAGGGCCATATCAGTTGGTCCTACTTTGGAGCTTGTGTTCCTGAGTGTGACGGAGTTGGACTCAGATATAACCTTTCTACACATGCCTCTTCTGTTGCTTTTACTGGACCTGTGGTTGGCATTTGGGTTGGTGTATAATCAGGAGACCTGAATATCTGAACTGTCCATGTGATGGTCAGGCCCTGTGCATCAGCAAAGCTGCTACCTTCTGTTGTTGGATTTACACTGGCCAGCTGACAAGTAGGTGAAGATGGTCAACCACCACACCAGGGAGCCAAGAGTGCCTACAGTTGCAATCAGAAGAATTGCATCCATCATCCATGCAGAATCTAAGCCCCCTCTTGATGTAAATGGGGACTGGTAATAACCATCCCAGGGTCCACAGGATGGAGGAATAGAGTATGGATTAGAGTGGACTTAAAGGTGTTCTGCTGGGGAACCAGTGTGATTAGTAAGGGAAGAAATTGTAGTAGTGATGTGGAGAGTGTGTCCATGGTTGCTGCTGATGGTAGGGAGATGGAAGAAGAGATATGGTGTGTGTGGGGGGGGCATTTTTAGGATTTTGAGTTGTCCTAGGTGGTGCTGCAGGGATGTATACTGGATGTTTTGGGTCCTGTTGTGGCCCAGGGGTTGGACTGCAGGAGAGTGTGGACTATAGTGTGAACCACTGTCCATGTGGTGCATCAGTCCTCCAGAATGTATTCACCAGGTGCAGTGGATGTGCCCCAACGATGGAAGAGTTTGTTAATGTGGGAGGGTTTGGGTGGGTGAGGTGAGGGTTTTATGGAGACCTCATATTTTTTTAATGTAACATTTAAAAGAAAATGAAGAAAAAAAATAAAACACATGGAAAAAATAAAACTATTACTGGTTTAAGGGAAATAAATACCTCAATTGCCAAATAAATGATTGTAAAAGTTAACTGAAAAAGGAACAATGCAAACCTTATGTATACATACTCTTTCCCATCTCATAATCTTTGCTCTTACTTTCTGTCCCCAGTTATTCCATACTTGGCTTTCACTTCTTCTACATGACTAAGCTTAAATGTCAGCTTCTCAAATAAGCTTTCCCTGAAAACCATTGCCAAACTAAACCATCCCCTTGTACTTTTAAATTATATCAGTTTTGTTTATTTCCTTCATAACAGTTATAACCTTCTCTATGCATTTGCTTACTTAGTGTTGATCTCTCTTTCATGCTAGAATATATGCTCTGTGAATGAGGGCTGGAACTTTTGTCTGATTTTTTTACTAATTCATCCTAGGCACCTAAATCAGTGCCTAGCATACAATAATTGCTCAATAAACAGAAAAACATATTTTAAACACAATTGATATTTTCAAATAAATTTGGTAATAATTTAAAAGCAAAAAATCCTGACTTCTCGCTAAAACACAAAAAATAAATATACATCAAAAATGACAAGTAATATAACGTATATATTTTCCCAAATACAGAAAAACAAAATTTGAAGACAATTGCTTAAGTCAACTGGAAACCCAGTCAAACCTTTACAGACCACACTGTGTTTCAGAATTAGAACTAAAGCCCATAAAAAAACAGGGAAAGTAAAATAAGGCCCAGTCTTAGAAGAAGTAGAATACTAGGTCGATTAACAAAAGCAGAAGCCCTGCTATAGAATTTCTATGCAAGGTGTAAGCACATTTACGGGAACGTGGCAGAAACCAAGTTAATAGAAAAAGGGTTGATCCACTTCAGGCTTAGTTCACAAGCAGAGGGTAAATGATTCTACCTTTGAGGATTTGAGGAGATAGAGGTCAGTGAACCAGGCAGCTTACTATAAAATATCATATTTATTCCAGTGGTGTAAAAGAAATATATTTCTGACTTTTGAAGAAATGGACTATATCATCAATAAAAGACAAATGTATTTAAAAGTCTTAAGCATAAAAAGTCTTCTAAGCTATAACATATAACTTAATGAATATCAAAAGAAAGCATGATAACAGGAAAGTCATGAGAAAACTATAAATGGTAAAAGCTCATCTTCCAACTTGAATAAAAAATTAATGCACATATATCAGAGTCTTTCTGAGATCTAGTTGTTAAGTTTAAAAAGAAAATGAATAGTCCATTAATATAAAAATAAATTGAAACAGGATGAAATAAGTTAGAATCTCAACAGCAATTAAATGAATACAAATGAAAACAACTTAAAATTCCATTGTTTATATATTAAACTAACAAAAATACAAACAGTATATAAAGTTAATTGCCAGTGGGAAATTAAGGAAAAGGAGTGCTTTTACACTGGAGGTGACACTGTAAATTGACTCAGTTTTTCAGGACAGTAACTTGGCAATATATGAAAAGAATAAAGAAATTATTCATAATTCTTCTAATAATTCCATTTTAGGGAATATACCTCCAAAGAAATAATGTAAGGAAAAAGTGATTTGAACTACAATATTCATAGCAGTGTTCTTCAAACAGTTAAAAAAAAGTGATAGAATTCTCCAAAGAAAAAGAACCAACAGGATGTATATATATATGTGCGTGCATGCACGTGTGTGTGTGTGTAGGAATTGGTTCACATGAACCTTAGAATGGGAGGTCAAAATTCCATAGGTAAGGTCACATGTTGGCAACTACAATGAAGGTTTCAATAAATTGCCCAAGGGAAGACAGTTGGCTTAAGTAGAGACAGAAATTTTTCTTTTTGACTATGGAAATTATCAGTTCTCTAAATCCTTCACCTGACTGCATGAAACTTCTCTCACTGCTGATGGCAATCTCCTTTATTCATTGCAGATATAATCAGCCATCGATAGAATCAAGTGACTGATCTGACTCCATGAAATTTTCTAATAGTAATTAGACCACTGATTCCTTGACCAAATAATTGGACCCCAAAAGCTAGACAAGTTGGCATATGAAATCAACCATAGCAATCCACAACTTGTGAATTTCACACCCATACACATCTCCTTAAACCATACTTAATCTCTAAATGAGCAAAAATAACAGTCATACATTTGTCTAACATAATTCAATAGCCCTGAGTACAATGGAAAGTACAATATTATTTTCCCTAGAAGAGAATACAAATTGCTGGGTAACTGTCACACTTTAACTTGATATCTTCTAACTTAAACACTGACATAAAGGCAATACATCTTATGTTATATGATAAGGGTATAAGATAGGGAAGAAAACAAATATATTTCATATATATTCATAAAAAAGAAGAAACACTCATAGATATTATAAACTTTGTTTCTTCAACTGGCCATGTGGACTTCATATTTATACTTGTCTTAATCCACTGTCCATTCCCTATTCCCTTTAACATCATAAGAACCACAACTCATTCTTTGCCTAGTGTGGTGACTCAGATCTCCTTTCTTGAAGGGTATGCACTATTAATAGTCTTCTCTAGATTGGCTTTAATCATGGTTTGGTAGTACTAAGAAATATCCTAGAGGATCTTCTGTATTCCAAATAAACTCTTCTTTGCATCCACTGTGTAGAGTAGCAGTCCTATTTCCCCTTGATAGTCAGGATCAATCACACTAGTCACTACAGTAATACCTTTCTTTACCTGTTTATTCAGAGACATGAGAAGGTTGGGTGGCAATCTTAACTGCCAATTCCATGTAATCATTGTTCTGTCTCCCAATGGAAGCACTTGTACATTTTTAACTGAGACCTCTAGGACAGAAATGCTTAAGGTGGCAGGGACAGGAAGCAAAAATATTTCTAGTGGATCACTAAGGTTAATAGGAGTAGTACCACTCCATTTCTACCACTTGATCCCTGGAATTGTGTAGACCTGTTATGGAAGAAACAGTACCATAGAGTTGACACCAATTTAGAACATATACAGCTTCCTGGAGAAAATGTTCTTAGTCCTGCAAGGTACTGCCACCCAGTGGCGCCAAAACTGAGATTTTAAAAGGCCATTTCACAGTTCTATCAATCCATCTGCTTCAGGATGATGGGGAACATGGTAAGACCAGTGCATTCCATAAGCAGATGTCCATTTCTGTACTTCATTTGTTGTGATGTGGGTTCCTTGATCAGCAGCAATGCTGTGTGAAAGAACATGATAGTGAATAAGGCATTTTGTAAGTTCCTGAATGGTAGTTTGTTTTTTCCTTTTTTTTTTTTTTTTTTAGTTTTAACAGAGACATTGCAGGCAGGGAAGGCAAATCCACATAAGAATATGTCTCTATTCCTGTAAGAACATGATGGAAGTGGTCCAATGTAATCAATCTGCCACCAGGCAGCAGACTGATCACCTCAGTGAAAGGTGACATACTGGGGATTAAGTATTGGTTTCTGCTGCTGGCAGTTTGGGCACCAGCAGTGGCCATAGCCAAGGCAGCCTTTTTGATCAGAAGTCCATGTTGTTGAGCCTATGTATTTTAGTTTGCTAAAAGCTGCTGGGAGCAAGATACCATAAATAAGTTGGCTTTTATAATAGGAATTTATTAGGTTAAAAGCTTACAGATCTGAAGCTATGAAAATATCCACATCTTGGCATCATCAGAGATCTTGTCCTGAAGCTTGGCTGCTGGTGATCACGGACTCTCTTTCAGAAGGAAAGGCACAGGAAGGCAACTGCTTAATTCTGTGTCACCTTGCTTCAGCTTCTGGCTCCTCTCTCTGTGGCTTCATTTCTTCCAGTTTCCTTTCTGAGCTCCTGGGTTCCTTCTTTCCATCTCTGCAGCATTTTTCTCTGTCTCTGCTTTCAGTCCTCCATTTACAAGGACTCCAGAAAGAGCACTAATTCCCACCCCCAGGTCATACCTCACTAAAGTATTCCAATCAATGGCCCTCCAACTGAATCTAATCCAAACAAGGGTTCCCACACCCACAGGAATGGATTAGGTTCAAAAACACGATCTTTTCTGGGATCCACAAAAAAGCTTCAAACTGTCATACTTCATCCCCTGGATCACCAAAAGAATTTTTTTTCCAAATGCAAAATATATTCTTGCCACCACAATATTTCAAAAGCCTTGAATCATTTCACTAGCAATGCTAAGTAAAAAATCTCATAAAATCCTAGCTAGGCATACAATCTGTCTCGGGGCAAAATTTCCCTCTAGCTGCAGACCTGTTAAACTTAAAAAGCAAGTTATCTACTTCTAATATATCAAGGAAAGAGAGTCACAGAGTAAATGTTCCTATTACCATAGAGAGAACTTGGAAGGCAAACAGGGTCGTGGGTTTCAAACAGTTCTGAAAACCTACAGGGCATACTTTATTAGATATCAAAGGCTGAGAGTCATCTATAAAACTATGGTTTCTTTTCCTTGGAGTTTAAAGTGGGAGACACACATCTTCCAAAGGCTTACCCAGCAGCAATCTTCTCAATTCCACACTCTTCAAGTATCTGAGTGGCCAATGAACTCTAGGTTTCACCATCTGAGAACACTGAAATGACAGCTATACTCTCCAAAATCTCTGGGGCATGGGCCCAAACCCCTCAGAACAGTAGGTTAGTGACCTAACTCTCCCCAATACATGGGGAATGTGCCTCACATTCTCCCTAAAAATGGGGTGAAAGGACCACCATCTTCAAATGTTGGGGAAAACTCATCCTTTCCCCACAGATGGGTGGGGCCCTTCTCCTGGGATAAGAAGATGTCTTAAGACCAGGCTTCAGCTTTCAGGGTTTTACCCTTGAAGTCATTTTTCAGTCAATCTCTCCCTTTTCTGTCCCTTTTAGTTCAGGCTGGCAGTGAAACCAATCATACAGATCTCACCAAAAAAATTGTTGGTTTAGCATGCAGGCAATGGATCCAAAATGTCAGGCAGTCTTTCCACAAGTCATTCCTGGATAACTGAACTTCCAGTCCTGACTTACACTGAAAAAGTTGTCTGGTTTCCAGTTCAGTTAAATCCTCACATGGGGCTTTATTCTCTGGGAACATGTTTCCCAGAAGCTTGAACTTTTCCAAACCATCAATTTCTGGTCTCTTTGTGGCCAGGAGTTAGGTACTCAGATTATCCCTTCCTCTTGCATTTTGCTGTAAGCTACAAGGAGAAGCCAGGCCCCATTTTCCACATTTAGTTTGGAAATCTCTTCAGCTAAATATCCAAGCTTGTCACTTTCAAATTCTGCCTTCCATTGAACATCAGGTGTCAATTTCACCAAGTTCTCTGCCACTTTAAAACAAGGATCACCTTCCTTCCAGTATGCAATGACACAGTCATCATTTCTTTCTAAGGCTTCATCAGTAGTATTTTTAACATATTTTTACCTAGTCTCTTCAAAGCAATCTAAATTTTTCCATCAAGCATCCCACAATTCTTCCAGAATTGACCCCTTACCCATTTATAAAACTGCTACAACATTTTTGGTCTTTGCATAGCAGCAACATTTTCCTGGCATCAATTTCTGTTTAGTATGTTAAAGACTGCTGGCAACAATATACCAGAAATGGGCTGCCTTTTATAAAGGAAATTTATTAGGTTAAAAGCTTACAGTTCTGAGACTATGAAAATGTCCAAAATCAAGGTGTGGAAGTTTGAGATTACTTGTGTACCCCAAAAAAGATAAGGATTGTTTGCAAACTGGTCTGTTACTCTGGGCAAGGTACCCTTTGATTGTATTAGATTCAGCTCAGATCACTTTCTTTAAAGTATGCTAAGATTAGTGCTTTGATTCTACGACATCAGTAGAGTGTAACTCAGGTCAAGTTCATATCCCCTTGGTGGGTTGATTTAAATGGGCATTCACTCAAGAAGGCATGGAAGAAGATACACAGGAAGAGAAAGAGAGCTCCATAGACATGGCAGAAGAGATAATTTTGATCATGTGTCCCCTGGAAAAGTAATGAGTCGTTCAACTGATAGGTTGCAGCTGTGCCCAGTAAAATCAAGCCCTCTTATCAACCTCTACCTGAGAGAGAGGAAGGCTGAAGCCTTGCAGAGATCACCTGCCCTCTTACTTCAACACAAGACTTCTGACTTGGGTGAGAAAGTACCATTTATGATACCTTGACTTGGACTCTTTAGGACCTATTAACTGTAAGATTTACCTGAAATAAATACTTTTTATAAAAGGCAACTGATTTCTGGTACTTTGCATCAGCACACCTTTGGCTTACTAATACACAACACATCATCAGAGATCCTGTCTTACTGAAGGTCGACTGTTGGTGATCCCAGAATTTTCTCTCAGATGGCAAGGCACATATAAGCATCTTCTCTTCCATATCTCATTCCTTCAGCTCCTGGCTGCTCTGTCTGTGACTTCCTTTCTTCCAGGTTCCACTCTGAGCTTCTGGGTTCCTATTTTCCACCTCTGTGGCTTTTTTTGTTCTCTCTCTGCTTTCAGCCCCCTATTTACAACAGACTCCAGAAAGAGGACCATGAGTACACTGGGTCATTCCTCACTGAACTAATCCAAAATTCCTCAAAACTGATTCTCATCCAGTCAAAGGGTTCTACACCCACTGGAATGGATTAAGTTCAATAACATGATCTTTTCTGAGATCTCCAAAAAGCTTCAAATTGTCACACCATGCATAACCTCCCTCCCTACCATCATAGAGACTTTGTTCATGAGACCATTAGTCAATGAAGAATGGCTAGGGAAAGGGTCCAACTGTTTTCTGCAGAATGAATCACCCCAACCATTCTTTGATTCAAATTCCTCTTTCCTGAAATCACCTCCTGGTGAGCACTCACATGGGAAAGAAATATTTTCTTGATTTTAACCCACAGTAAAATGTTTACCCACATACTTCTACCTCAAATTTCTTTGTCACCAATTTTTCATTCATATTCCTTCCATGTTGCTGATGAACCACCAAACTATTGGACACAACACATATATGTACTTTGAGATATTTCTCCTTTGAATCTAAAGCAGGGGTTCTTAACAAGTGGTCTGTGAGCTTTAATTTAAATACAAAAAAAATCATTCTTCAGGGGACTTCTTGGTGTGGGTGTGATATATTTATTGAATAATACACATTATAGTGCAGGCTTATTTAAGGGTCTATTGTTTTCAACTGGCAAAGGGACTCATGGAAAATAAGAGGTTAAGAACCCCTAATTTAAAGGAGAAACCAGGTGCACTGTTCAAAGTTCTGCCCACTGGGAGGATTTCCCTTAACTACTGTCTTTCAGGGATATCCCAGAAAAGGGCTCTAGTGCAGCAGCTGTCCACATTCAAGTGGAACCTGTATAATATGCAGAACCATCTATAAACCAGGCATGAATATTCTCTTCCTCACTCAAGACATTGTATGGAACTCCCTAAGAGGCCATATCTGTAAGCTAGGAAAAAGGAAGTAATATAACAGGAGTGGGAGCCATGGACATTTGGGATACTTCCTCATGTAACTTATTTTGCCTTCAGACCTACTTGAGCTAGTTCTCATCTATACCAATTTTATATGATGATGGAGTGCTACTGTATATGGCTTGGTGGTCAAACAACACACAATTCATAAATGGCAACTCAGGTCTCATGGTACATTTGTGATCCATGGTTAGGCATTTGGTTTCCACTAAGACTGAGTAGCAAGACAAAAGCTGTTACTCAAAAGGAAAATAGTTCTCTGCAGGGGATGGAAGGGCTGTGCTGCAAAAACCTACTGCTCTGTCTTGTATAGGGACCTGCCAAAGGCTCCAGACTGCATTTCTATTTGCACTGACACTTGCAGCATCATTGGATCTTCTGCATCGATTGGCTCAAGTGGCAGGGCAACTTGCAGGGAATCCTAAACTTGTTGCAAAGTCTCTTCCTGTTTCTGTCACCACTCAAAACGTAGCAGCTTTTCAGGCCACTCAGTTAATGGGTCCGAACAGCACACCCAACTGTGGAATATGTTGCCTTCCAAATTCAAAGGGGCAACTAGGCATTGTGTCTATTTTTAGCTATAGAAGGGTACAGACACAACAGCATATCCTTCAGCTTAAAACTGTGATTCTAGCAATGGAAGAAATTTTATCATCGATGTGGAGCCGGTGGCCACGGGAGTTGCTGAGGGCAGAGAGAGGAAAGAAGAGGGTGTTTTTTTGGGACTTGGTGTTGTCCTAAATGATATTTCAGAGTCAGATGCTGGACATTATATATCCTGCCATAACCCACTGAATGAACTGGGGGAGAGTGCAAACTACGATGTAAACTATAATCCATGTGGTACAGTAGTGCTCCAAAATGTATTCACCAAATGTAATGAATGTGCCACAATGATGATAGAGGTAGTTGATGTGGGAGGAGTGGGAGTGGGATGGGGTGTGGGGTAAATGCAAACCTCTTATATTTTTTAATGTGGCGTTTTTTGTGATCTATGTATCTTTTTAAAAAAAGGCAATTTAAAAAAAAAGAATGCCACACAACACAGGACGCCTAGAAATTTCACTGATACAGAAAGACCATGTATTTATTTCATTTTACTTTATTTTTATATCAATGTTACAAGTTACTCCTTTAACACAGTATAATAACTACAATAACAATAATAACAATAAATCTACTTTGGTCCATGGTTACACTCCCCCCTAATTTTTATTCATTCCTCAACCTTGAGGGATTTGGGATTTGGGATGATGCCCACCCAAACTTCTTCAGACTGTGGAGGGGAGTAGATATTATGGTACAGAAGGAAAGGAACTGTTTTGCTTGCAATTGAATTAACTCCTTGCTTTGGGAGTGGGATTGGTCCATCATCATTGCTTTGTTAGTTGTCCAGAGCAAGCCTGAAGAACTGGAGAGTAGGAATTGGCCACAACTCTGCTGGGATTCAGGGCTCGACTGGAATATGAACAATCTGAATATTTAAGCCTTTGAAAAAAATACTTTATGAGTACATTGAAAATTATATGTTCAAATAAAAAGACTACTTTAGAAAACTATGTACTTTGTTTTTTTGGTTGTGGTGTTCTGTACATGTCTTATAGGTCTAGTTGGTTGCATGTACTGTCCAAGTCCTGTACTCACTTATTATATTCTCACAGATGGTTTATCCCTTATTGAGTGGGTTGTGTTAAAGTCTCCTATTATTAGTGTAGAATGTTTGATTCTTTCCTTCAAATTTGTCAATTTTTGCTTCATATTTGGGCTCTACTGTTAAGTGTATATATATTCAGCGTTGTTACAACTTCCTGTTGAGTTGTCTCCTTTATCAGTATGTAATGACGATCTTTGTCCTTCAAATATGTTTTTGATTTGGAGACTATTTTGTCCTATATTATTATAGCCACCTCAGCTTTCTTTTGGTTACAAATTGCATGGAATATTTTTTCAATCCTTTCGCCATCAACCTATTGGTAAATTGAGTGTAAGATAAGTCTCTTACAGACAGCATATATTTGAGGCATTCTTTTATTTTACAGATTATTTTTTTTATTTAGCAAAATTTATATTGTCTTTTTTAAAAAAAGATACATAGATCACACAACATGTTACATTAAAATATTTAACAGGTTCCCATATACCCGACTCCCCAACCCCCCACTCCTCCCACATCAACAACCTCTTTCATCAGCGTGGCACATTCATTGCATTTGATGAATTTAGTACCTTTTGAATATATCTTCCACTTGACTGAAGAATTTATTCCATTTGCATTTAAAAGCAGTACTGATAATATAGAACTTTCTTCTGTCTCTGAGATTGTCTATTCAATTGTTTATGTTGCTAGGAATGGATGTGCCCACTTCTCTACATTTAATGAGACTTTTTTTTTTTTCTGGGAGAAGTGCTCCAGGTCTTGTTGCCTGTACAGCCTTGGCAGAAACTACAATGACCAAGCTGTGGTGGGGAAGGGAACGGGAGCAAACTGAGACCAGAATCTACAGAATCCCAGTCTTCTTAGAAGCAAGAATGATACTAAGAATATTGTATGTCATCAATCTCTTCTCAGAGAGCTCAAATGTTTCCTTTGATCAAATTTTACAGCTCAGGGTCATATGTCGGAGAAAGAACATGTGGATCCTTTTATATGACCATAGTATGAAGTCCTGAAGGTCAGCTTTTTACTTAAAATTTTGTAGATTCCTTAGGGTAGGTAGATGAGTTGGCTTAAGAAATAAGGGGGAAGTGTCTAAATAGGAGCACAAGGTGAGAAGTTGAGTGGTTGGAGAAAATTAAACTCATATCTTATCCTGACTTGTCAGCCACTTTTGGCTATTTGTGCCATGGAGCATAAAATAGATTCCTAAATCAGCCAAAGGCATAGTTTGGACAAAATAAATGTCATTAGAACCAGAAATGACAGGGAGTAAAAGCGGAGGGTAAGACACTATATAGGATCTTTCATTTAAATGGAGTAACTTCTTCCTCTCCAAAAACTCTGATATGAAACTGGATGATGACCTTTCAAAGGAAGATATGTAGAAATAAGTGGGCTGAGATTCATACAGAAGAGCAAAGTGACTTTATCTTAAAGATAAGCTGTGACCAAATTGATTGGATTGAGTCTAGGAAAATAAATTTTGTATTTTGTTTTACAAAAGTCTGTATCAGGGGATGGAGGACTTGGTCCAGTGGTTAGGGCGTCCGTCTACCACATGGGAGATCTGCGGTTCAAACTCCGGTCCTCCTTGACCCATGTGGAGCTAGCCCATGCGCAGTGCTGATGCGCGCAAGGAGTGCCGTGCCACGCAGGGGTGTCCCCGTGTAGAGGATCACTATGCACAAGGAGTGTGCCCTGTAAGGAGAGCTGCCCAGCGTGAAAGAAAGTGCAGTCTGCCCAGGAATGGTACCACACACGCACAGAGCTGACACAACAAGATGACTCAACAACAAAAAAAGAAACACAGATTCCCGTGCCTCTGACAACAACAGGAGTGGACAAAGAAGACGCAGCAAATAGACACAGAGAACAGACAACCGGGGTGGGGGTGGGGCGAGGGGAGAGAAATAAATAAATAGATAGATAGATAGATATAGATAGATAGATAGATAGATAGATAAATCTTTTTTTAAAAGTCTGTATCAAAGGAGAAAACAAAAGGAAAACAAAGTCTGGATCTCAGGGAAGTGCTGATATCTCTTTGAGGGCACAGTTTATTGAATATATGGTATGTAAACATATGTGACAGTCACCTGTGTCCTGGTGCATAAGCCTGATACTTAAACTAATATCCACACATTTTCTTGCCAAAGATGGAGATTACTGTGCTTACTGGTAATTTGTGAGATGGCTTGTGCAATTTTTAATTAGACTCATGTTCATAACAGGGAAGATGGAAGGAAACAACCCTTAGTTCTTTACCTCTAATATTTGATGCATTCCCACTCTTCTGAGAAAATGCAAGAATATTGCTCTGACAGATGACAAATAAAGAGATGTAGAGCTGGCCTCCAAACTACCTACCTAACGGCTACCAGTTACTAGTTAACACACAAACTTGAATAAACTACCTGTGTCTCATTCTGACATTTCTCTTCATACAATAAATATGGTAAAGATTTAGGATACTTGGAATTACTGATAAATGTTTGGAAAAACTGGAGAAATATTATAAACAATAAAAAATATGTTAAAAGGAGTAATAAAATGTTAAAATGCAAAAAAAAACGGAGTAAGCAATCATGATTAGGAAAGTATAAATGAGTAGAACTATGTTATGTTGGGGAAATAGATTTTCATATACTCCCAGATAGGGTCTGCTGAGGGGGTGTATTAGTCAGTCAAAAGGGGTGCTTATGTAAAGTCCCAGAAATCTGTTGGCCTTTACAAAGTGTATTTATTTGGGGTAAAAACTTACAATTACAAGGCCCTAGGGAGTTCAACTCGAGGTTAGTTCTTCATCAAAGTCTGACAAATTCTGTTGCCATATGTTGAAGCAAGATAATGGGTGATGTCTGCCAGGGTTCAGCCTTCCTCTTTCCTCTTAAGGCTCCATGGGCCAGCTTCTTCTGATCTCAACTGTAGGCTGGCATAAAGCTCTACTGCTCTGTCTTAGTCAGCTGCAAACTATCAGATGAATGGCTCAGCTCTCTCTGGGAACCCAGGATCAAAGCTCTCTCCTCTTCTCTATCTATGGAGCTCTCTCTATTCCCATGTATCTTCTGTGTTTTCCTTAAGTGTCTGCATATGTAGCCTACCAAGGAGGCAGTGACTCAACCCTGCATTCCCTAGTGACATGGTCAAGTCAAAGCCCTATTCATAACATAATCAAGTAAATATAAAACCCCGGAATTTAATACAATCAAATGGAATCACACCAAGAGAAACAGATGGCTTTACAAATATATTCAATATCTCTTTTTGGAATTTATAAATAAGATCAAACTTCCACAGGGGGTATTGATTTCCTTGTGGCATGCCCATGGTGTCCAGACATCCCTAGAGCCCTTGGGAGCACTTTTATAAGGATTTGTTTATATTGGGAATTTATGAAATGTGCCTGAGACCTGCATGAGTGTAACCTCTGGAAGACCTCCCAACTCACTTTGAAATCTCTTAGGAATAAAAATTCTATTTTATTTAATATCTCCCCTTCTGATCAAAAACTTTTACCAAATGCATTGCTGATTAACACTTGGTAATAAACCTGGGTATGCTCATCCCTTGGAATTGTCCCATACTGGGGGGGTGGGGGTGGAGATAGTTATTTTATTTGGAGAGTTTGGCTTAGTGAGAGGTCACATTTGAGTAACAAGGAGGTTTTCAGCAGGTAAGTCTTAAGCATTAATTCTAATTGGGCTTTTTTCATTATTACAGGATGTGACAGTTTGATAATATTTATGAATTCCAAAAAGTGATATATATTATGTTTGTAAACTGGTCCTTTTCCTCTGTGTGTGATATTTGATTGCATTACAAAGGTTTTACCTATACTTGCTTGTTATGATTGGGCTTTGATTTGACCATGCCATTATGGTGTGCAGGGTTGAGTCCCTGACACCTTAGTGAGCTATATAAACAGACATTCAATCAAGGAGAGAGAAACAGATACACAAGAAAAGATGATAGGAGATCTATAGGCATGGAAAAGGATCCTGCAGCCCCAGGAAGAGAGATGAGTCATTTGCCTAACTGAGACTGAAGAGGACAGAGCAGCTGAGCCCTATGCCAGCCTACAGCTGAGATCAGAAGATTTGCCCATGGAGCTGTTAGAGGAAAGAGGAAGGCTGAGCCCTCAGGAATATTGCCCAACATCTTGCATCAACACATAGAAACAGATTTTGGGTGAGAAAGTACTTCTTATGATACCTTGAGTTGGACTCTTTAGGGCCTTATAAGATTTTACCCCAAATAAATACCCTTTATAAAAACCAACAGATTCTGGTACTTTGCATCAGCACCCCTTTGGCTGACTAATACAGCAGAATAAGGTTCCCAGTGTAAGCATTAAGACTGAGGATTTGACCTCATTTCTTTTATTAGGCAAGGCTTATATATTACAATTTTTTTGCCATGTTATTTGAGAAAGTAGCAGGGCTTCCCCAGGAGGAAAGTTTAATATTTTGTTAACTACTATGTGGACCTCTATCTTCTGTAAAACATACCCATGACAATAGAAGTATGGTTAAGCGCATTTCCCCATATACTACCGCACTATCAATATGTTGGACTAGTGACATAACTTTGTTATAGATATCGAAAGAGTATTCTTATATGTGTATTATTAACCACAATCCTCAGACATGACAGTTCACTATGTTATACAACCCTCCGTTTTATCCTCTAGTTTTCCTTCTAACAACAAACATGACCCAAGACTTTCCCTTTTAACCACACTCACACACACACACTTAAGCACTGTTATGCACACATTGCTGTGCCTCCATCACCTATGCCCATGATCAATACATTATCATCAACCTAATTACAAATTCTGCACATATTAAGCATCAGCTCACTATTCTCTACTCCCATTATATCTCCTGGTAACATACTTTCCAGATACTACCTCAATAAGTCTGCTTACTGTACTTAGTTGAAATCAGTGAAAGCATACTATATTTGTCTTCTCTGTGTGGCTTAATACACTCAACATAAGTTCCTCAAGGCTCATCCATGGTTCTACATGTGTCAGTACTTTATTCCTTCTCACAACTATATAATAGTACATCTTATGTATTAATATATACCATAGGTTGTTAATCCATTCTTCTGTTGATTGTCAATTGATTTGTTTTCATTTTGAGCAATAATGAATAATGCCACTATGAAAATTGGTGTGCATGTATCTGTTTGTGTCCCTGCTTTCAATTCTTCTGAGTGTACACCTAGTAGCAGGATTGCCAGATCATTAGGCAATTCTACATTTAGCTTCTTGAGGAACTGCCAAACTTTCCTCCACAGTGGCTGCACCATTCTATATTCCAACCAGTAGTGAATGAGTTTTCCTATTTCTCCATATCCTCTCAAACACTTGTAGTTCTCAATTTTTTTTAAAAATAGCAGCCAGTATAGTAGGTGTAAAATGATATTGTGCTGTAGTTTTCATTTGCATTTTCCTAATTGCTAATGATATTGAACATCTTATCATGTGCTTTTTAGGTATTTGTATTTACTCTATGAAAAAGTGTCTGTTCAAGTCCCTTACCCATTTTGAAAATGAGTTGTTTGACTTTTGGTTATGAATTAAATAATTTCTTTATATATGCTGAATATTAGACCTTATCAGATATGTGGTTTCCAAATATTTTCTTCCATTGAGTAGACTGGCTTTTCACTAAATGTTTAAGACTTTTTTTCCATATGTTTAAAAAATAATCATGCTTACCATACAGTATTCCCATATATCACCCCATCACCAGCATCTTACATTGTTGTGGCACATTTGTCAGAAATGATGAAAGTACATCATCATAATATTACTAATATTACAGCTATCTATAGCCCATAGCTTATATTTGGTGTATTTTCACTTTCTTGACATACTCCTTTGAAGCAAACAATCTTTTAATTATTAGGATGTTCCATTCATTTACTTTTTCTTCCATTTTTTGCATTTTGGGTGTAAAGATTATGAAACCATGGCCTACCTCAAGATCTTGTGGATGCTTCCTTACATTGTCTTCTAGAAGATTTATGGTTCTGACTCTTATAGTTAGGAATTTTTTGTAATAATAAACTTTACTTTTAGAGAAGTTTTAGATTTACAGAAAAAGTGCACCAAAAGTATGAGGAATTCCCTTATAACCCATATACCCACACACATAGTTTCTCCTATTATTAAAATCTTACATTATTGTGGTACCTTTCTTAAAATTGATGAACCAATATTGAAGCATTGTTACTAACCAAAGTCTATGGTTTACATTATAATTTACATTTTGTGCCCTACAGTTTTATAGGCTTTGACAAATATAAAATATCATGTGTCCATTATTGCAGTTTCATATAGAAAAAAAATCACTGACTTAAAAATGTCCTGTTCTCTACCATTTCATCCCTCTCCCTCTGTTCTGAACTTCTAGCAACCAATATCTTTATATCAATGTTACAAGTTCTTCTGTTAGCACAAAATAATAACTACAATAAAATTAAATCTACTTTGGTTTGTGGTTACGTAAACCTTATATTTGTTCATTCCTTAATCTTAAGGGATTTGAGAAAATGTCTGCTCTGATTGCCTCAGTCTGAAAGGGGACTTAGATACTTATGAGTCTTCTACTGTTTTTTTTTTCTTTTTTTGAACTAATAATTTTCAAAGGATTACTGATGCAAAATACCAGAAATTGGTTGATTTTTATAAAGGGTATTTATTTGGGGTGGGAGCTTACAGATACCAGGCCATAAAACATATCACTTCCCTCACCAAAGTCTTTTGCCATAAAATTTTCAGGACTTTCTATATATAAGACCAAGCCATCTAAAAATTGTGAAAGTTATACTTCTTCCTTTCTCATTTGTTTGACTTATTTCTGTTCTTTTCCTGACAGCTCTAGCAACAATTTCAAACACAATGTTGAATAAAAGTCATGACAGTGGGCATACTTATCTTATTCCAGACCATAGAGTGAAAGCTATTAGTCTTTCACCATTTCATATATTGGATGTGGATTTTTCATATATTCCCTTTATCATGTTAAGGAAGTTTCCTTCAGTTCCAATCTATTGAAATATTTTTAGCAAGAAATACTGATTTTTTTCCAATGCCTTTTCTGTGTAAATAGAGATGATCATATAACTTTTCTCCTTTGATCTCTAATGTGGTGTCTTACATTAATTGATTTCTTTATGCTGTATTGTCCTTGCAAGCCTGGGATAGAATCCACTTGATCGTGATATATAATTCATTTAATTCATTTAATGGGCTTTTGTATTCAATTTGCAAGCATTTTGTTGAGGATGTTTGCATCTAAATTCATTAGAGAGGCTGGTATGTAATTTTCTTTTCTTGTATCCTTTTTTCTCTCTCTCTTTATTTTTTTAAAATGTTACATTCAAAGAATATAAGAGGTCCCCACATACCACCCACCCTCCTCTTGTATCATCTTAATCTGACTTTGCTAATAGGGTGATGTTGCCTTCATAGAATGAGTTAGGTCATATTCTCTCCTCTTCAATTTTTGGAGCAGTTTCAGTAGGCTGTTTTCAGTTCTTTTTGGAATGACTGGGAGAATTCAACTTTGAAGCCATTTAGTCCTGGGTTTTTCATCTTTGGGAGGTTTTTATCTGTGAATATTTTGAAATCACCATCATTTTTGAATGCCAGCTTTGCTGGATAGAGTATTCTTCACTGGGATTTTTTTTTCTTTTAGTAACCTGACTATATCATACTACTGCCTTCTGGCTTCCATGGATTCAGATGAGAAATCGGCACTAAATCTTATTGAATTTCCTGTGAGTTTCCCATCTATGTGATGGTTCTTTTTTCTCTTGCTGCCTTCAATATTTCTTCTTTGTCTTGAACATTGGATAATTTGACAAATATATGACTTGGAATAGGCCTGTGGGGTTTATACTCTTTGGGGTGCGTGCACTTTCTGGACATATATATTCATCTCCCTCAATGGGATTGGGAAATTTTCAGCCATTATTTCTTCCAACTCCCCTTCTGTCTCCTTCCCCCTCTCTTTCTTTTCTGGGATGCCTATAATGTATGTTTGTATGTTTTGTGTTGTCATTCAGATCCCTAAGTCCTTGCTAGATTTTTTCTAACTTTTTATCTAACAATTCTATCTGTTTGATTTCATAAGTACCCTCTTCCACATCACTAGTTCTTTCTGCTACCTCTTCAAATCTGCTGTTATTTGCTGAGAGTGTATATTTAATTTCCTGAATTGTGCCACTCATCACCATCATAACTTATCTTTTTGTGTATGCTTACAATTTCTTCAGTATGTTCTCCAAGTGTTTTCTTAATATTCTTATTCTCTTCCTTCATTTCATTAATTATCAATGATATTTGTTTGGAGAGCTTTGATTAGTTGCTCAATATTCTGCTCCTCTTCCTTGTTTTTAGTTTGTTCATTGCACTGGGCCATGTCTTCCTGATTATTGGTATGGTTTGTAATTTTTTGTGGCTGTGTGGTCATCATTTTATCTTGATGTGTTTGTTCAATTGATTAGCCTCTCCTTCTAGTCTAGTGTTTTATTTAGGTGCTGTTTGTGTGTGTTAAGTGTTCTTTTTGACACTTTGTTCTACTTATTCAATTTCCTTGTTGTTTTCTAAGTGCCCTTAATTTCCTTAAGATTAAAAAGATTAGGGCCAGGGAAAGCAAAAGAGGTAAGAAAAGAAAAAGTATAAGAGTAGTATTGATAGTAAATGTTAGCAGAAGAACTGTGTAAGACCTAGGAGTATGAATATAAAACTCACGTAAGCAGTGTAGAGTTATAGGAATAAAAAGTGGAGTACCTACAATGAAATGGTAAACTGAATATGGAGAAGAGTATAGTATGAATTAGAAGGCCAGTGTGATGAGGAGAGAGGAAAAGAGAAATGAAAGGACAATAACAGAAAAAGTTAATAAAATATAAAAAACAGAATAGAAGTGTTAGAAATAAAAAACCAGAAAAAATTGGGGCTAAACAAAGAGAGGTGGAATGTATGAGCAACAACATAATTTGGAATATAGAAAGACACAGGAAGGAAAAGAGGTAGTGTTGGTAGCCAAAATCAGTATACACAGAAAAGAGGAAATTGAGGAAGATAAAACAAAGCAAATAGGAAACAAGCCAACAGCACCTAAGTAAAAGAAGGTAAAAAAAAAAAAGGAAAAAAAAAGGGGTGGGGTGTGGTAAAGAGGATGGAAAGACAAGAAAACAAAAAAAAAAACCACAACAAAACAGACACACCCATAGGCAGGGAGTCAACCAAACATTAAGAAAAATCAGACTTCCCTCTTAAGCCCCTGTAGAACCTGTCAGGCTGTTGGTGTTTATCAATCAATTACCCTGAAGCTTTCTTGCTGCAGATTTTGAAATGGGTTTTAGTGAGTAAACTAAATTAAATTATGTAACAAAAGTAATTTTTTTAGGAAAATTAAGAGACCCAAGGGATGCTGATACAAGGGTAATATATGTTTTCCTTGTCCTAAGGTATCAGCTAGATGTTTACTCTCAGTGGAGCTGGAAATTAAACTAGAGACCTTGCATATTCAAGGCTGAAACAACTCCAATGAGCTAAACTTTCTTCCTGGAGTGATTTGCTCTTCAGAGTCCCTTTCCCCAGGGCAGGATCATCTTTTTGCAATTGGATAAACTGCTTATTAAGAATCTGTCCCACCCACCCTTTTTTTTTCCTAACTGCTTTCTCTCTCAGGGCAGCGGGAAGCCTCTGTGTGAGTGCCCTTTTGAAATTCAAATAGGACCGTGGCTCATTAACTCACCACAGAAAATAATGACTCTCATTCCCTTTGAGAGAGAGCACCCACACCTTGCTGGGAACCATAAATATACTCTTGGAAGCTTATTAAGCACTTCCTACTGTCCCCCTCTCTTAGGTGTGTTGCACAGGACTAGTTAATTGCCTGACTCCACCTTCTCCGAGACCAATTTTCCCTATCCCAGGGAGGTTAGGTAAATCAGGCTGCCTCAACTGATTCATCTTTCCCCCTTCCTAGTTTCCCCTCAAGCCAGCTGGTATGCTCTTCAAAGCTCAACAAAGGGGGTCCAGAAAATTGAACCCACCCTTGGGGGGCCCCTCCCGCCTTCACCAGAACCCTCCCACTCTCAGAGTTTCTCTCCTCTGACTGTGTGCCCAGCAAGTTTTGGGAAACCCCACAGCTTCCTGATCTGCAGGATGGGCTTAGCCATCCCATACCTCCAGCCTCAAGTGCCAGAAACTCATGCTTTTAACTTGAGCAATCAGTTTTTTTGTCACACTCTCTCCAGATCAATATCCTGAAGACGTATGCTTTGTGGGTTCCCAAAACTGCTCACTCAGGTAGCATTTTATCCCCATTCAGCCATTGTTTTGTAGTAGAGATTATGTGGCTCACTTACTCCAATGCCATCTTGCTACTCCCCTGGGAGGTTTTTGATAACCCTTTCAATCTCCTCACTTGTGATTGATCTGTTGAGGTCTACTATGTCATTTGTGGTCAGTATGGGTCATTCGTGTGTTTTAGAATTTCAACCTTTTTAATCTAAGTTGTCCAACATGGCATACAGTTTTTTATAATAACCTCTTATGAATCTTTATTTCTGTGGGGTCAGTGATAATGTCTTTTCTCTCATTTCTGGTTTTATTTATTTGTATTTTCTCTGTTTTCCTTTGTTAGTGTGGCTAAAGGTTTGTCCATTTTTTTAGTCTCAATAATCAAGGTTTTAAAAAAATCTCTGTTTTATTCTCAATTTAATTTAATTCTGCTTTAATGTTTCCTAAGTCTTTCTTTCTGCTTGCTTTGGGATTAGTTTGCTGTACTTACCTAGTTCTTCCAGATGTGGAGGTAGGTCTTATATTTTGGCTCCTTTTTGCTTTTCGGATGCAGGCATTTAGGGTTATAATTTTCCCTCTCAGTATTGGCTTAGCTGCTACCCATAATTTTTGTTATTTTTTTCCATTGACCTTGAGATATTTAGTGATTTATCTTTCCATTTCCTTCTTGACTCACTGATTTTCTAAGACTGGGTTGTCTAATTTCCATATATGCATGAAATTTCCAGTTTTCTGCCCATTATTGATTTCCAGCTTAATTCCTTTGTGATCAGAGTGCTTTGAATAATTACAATATTTCTAAATTCATTGAGACTTGTTCTGTGATCTAACATTACTTATCCTTGAGAATGATGCATATGCAATAAAGAATAATGCATATCTTGCAGTTTGGAGGTGGAAAATATGGAAATTTGGGGCATTATCTCCTCAAGCACTCCTTCTGCTGCCTTTCACTTCTCTTCTTCCTCTGGGACATCCATAATTCATATTTGTGCATTTCATACTCTCCTTCAATTCCCATGGGTTCTACTCATTTTTCCCATTTTTTTTCTATCTGATCTTCTATCTATGCACTTTCAGATGTCCTGTCTTCTAATACACTAATTTTTCTTCTGCCTGTTCAAATCTGTTTCTGTACTATTGTAGTGTATTCTTTTCTCTATTTTTTAAAATGCTACATTCAAGAAATATAAATGGTCCCCATATACCCCTCATTCCCTTCTCCCTACTTTTCCCACATCAACAACCTCTTTCATCACCTTTTTGCCTTTCACTATCATTATCATAAGATGTTATTTTTTATGCATGCTTACAGTTTCTCCTGTATGCTCACCCAGTGTCTTTTTATTTTTTATTTATTTTTTATTGATTTTGTAAAAATATTACATTAAAAAAAATATGAGGTCCCATTCAACCCCGACACCCGCACCCCACCACTCCCCCCGCCAGTAACACTCACTCCCATCATCATGACACATCCATTGCATTTGGTAAGTACATCTCTGGGCATCTCTGCACCTCATGGTCAATGGTCCACATCATGGCCCATAGTCTCCACATTCCATCCAGTGGGTCCTGGGAGGATTTACAATGTGTGGTGATTGCCCCTGAAGCACCATCCAGGGCAACTCTAAGTCCCAAAGGCGCCTCCACATCTCATCTCTTCCTGCCATTCCCCATACCCATCAGCCACCATGGCCACTTTTCCCACTCCAATGCCACCTTTTCTCTGTGGACCTTGGATTGGTTGTGTCCGTTGCACCTCTATGTCAAGAGGAGGCTCAGATTCCACATGGATACTGGATGCAATCCTCCTGCTTTCAGTTGTAGGCACTCTAGGCTCCATGGTGTGGTGGTTGTCCTTCTTCAACTCCATCTTAGCTGAGTGAGATGAGTCCAATAAATCAGATTGTAGGAGCTGAAGTCTCTTGAGGCTCAGGGCCTGGCTATCATATTGTCTTTTTAATATCCTTTATCTCTACCTCCATCTTCTTTAATTGATTTAGGAGAATTGTGTGGACAGCTTTCTTTAGTTTTTCCAAATTCTGCACTTCCTCTGGCTTTTTTGTTTCTTCCTTTAAGTGAGGCATATCTTCCTGTTTCTCAATATGGTTTGCAATTTTTTGCTAATATTTAGGCATCTGTTTAATTAGATGGGCTTACTCCATTTCTCTCTCTTGCTTAAGACTCTTCTTTGACAATAGTTCCACTATTTCTAATTCTTTAGAATTGCCTGTTATTGACTGCAAATGAGGAAAAAAATGAAAAAAGAAAAGAAAGAAAAGGAAAAGGAAAAAAGGAAGAGGAGTTGGGCAAAAAGGACCTCCATTTCAGAAAACCTTTGTTTCACTAGTCCTTTCCTCACCAGTGACCCATGCTGATTGACCTGGCAACCCTGATGCCCTGCAATTCCTGGCTGGTTCCCCAATACCCACATCAATTGCCCTGTAATCCCACCACTTCCTTTATGCCTGGCAAGCCTGCCTGTCTCCCATTGCTTCTGGAAGTTGAGTGCACTCTGCTGCTCCCTGCTCCCTACTCCACCAACTTGTATTGACCCCTGAAATTAAAAAAAAATTTTTTTTGAGTCAAAGTATGTTTTTTTTACTTTCTTTTTTATTCCTTATTTTCTTTTAAATGTTACATTAAAAATTATGACGTCCCCATATACCCCCCATCCCCCCTACCCCACTCCTTCCAAATCAACAGCCTCGTCCAACATCATGGCACATTCAGTGCTCCTGGTGAATATATTTTGAAGCACTGCTGCACCACATGGACAGTGGTCTACATTGTACTCTACACTCACTCACAGTCCTCCCAGTGGGCCATGGAAAGACATAAAATGTCCAGCATCTGTCCCTGCAGCACCACCCAGGACAAATCCAAATCCTGAAAATGCCCCCACATCATATTTCTTCTTCCCTCTCCCTACCTTAAGCAGCTACCGTGGCCACTTTCTCCACATCAATACTACAGTTTCTTCCATTACTAATCACAATAGTTCCTCAGCAGAATACCAATCAGTCCACTCGAATCCATACTCTATTCCTCCATCCTGTGGACTCTGGGATGGTTATATCCAGTATCCCTCTACATCAGGAGGGTGCTTAAATTCCAAATGAATGATGGATGCAGTTTTCCTGCTTGCAGTTGTAGGCCCTCTTTGCTCCCTGGTGTGGTGGTTGACCTTCTTCACCTCCCTGTTTATTTCTCTCCCCTTCCATTCCCCATTGTCTGCTCTCTGTGTCCATTCACTGTGTGTTCTTCTGTGTCTGCTTGCATTCTTGTCAGCAGCACCAGGAATCTGTGTTTCTTTTTGTTGTATCATTTTGCTACATCAGCTCTCTCTATGTGTGGTGCCACTCCTAGGCAGGCTGTGCTTTTTCCATGCAGTGCAGCTCTCCTTATTGGGTGCATTCCTTGTACGTAGGGCTCCCCTACATGAGGGACAACCCTGCATGACACGACACTCCTTGCGCACATCAGCAATGTGCATGGGCTAGCTCACCACATGGAACAGGAGGTCCTGGATTTGAACCCTGGGCCTCCTATATGGCAGGTTGACACTGTGTCAGTTGAGCCAAATCCACTTCCCAGCCCCTGAATTTTTGATGGATTGATATTCAACTCTTTGACACACAAATACCTTGCCAAGAGGTCTAGTTTCATTGCTATTTCTTTCTCAGTAAGTCCAATCAGAATAGTGTCTTCAAAATAATGGACCAGTGTGATGTCTGGTGAAAGGGAAAGGTGATCAGGGTCCCTGCAGACTGGATTATGGCATGGGACTGGGGAGATGATATTACCCATCACTGCCTACAGGGAAATGCAAATCAAACCTAAAATGAGATATTATCTTACAATTATTAGACTGGCTAGTATAAAAAAAAAC
The DNA here is from genome assembly GCF_030445035.2 of Dasypus novemcinctus. Taxonomy (NCBI): domain Eukaryota; kingdom Metazoa; phylum Chordata; class Mammalia; order Cingulata; family Dasypodidae; genus Dasypus; species Dasypus novemcinctus. Next base: position 132,348,705 of record NC_080704.1, on the reverse strand, counting down.
AGAAAATTACAAGTGTTGGAGAAGATGTGGAGGAATAGGAGCACTCATCCATTGCTCATGAGAATATAGTATGGTGTATCCACTCTGGAGGAAATTTTGCCAGTTCCTCAGCTAACTAAACAGAATTTCCATATGATCCAGCAATCCCACAACTGGCAATATTCCCAGAAGAATTGAGGGCAGTGACACAGTTATAGGCACAACAATGCCGCCCGAGGCAGCATTGTTCACAATTGCCAAAAGTTTGGGGCAGCCTAGGTGTCTATCAAAGGATGGATGAATAAAATGTGGTATATACATATGATGGAATATTACTCATCGCTAAGAAAGAATGAATTACTGACACATGCGACAACATGGATGAATCCAGAAAGCCTTAGACTGAGTAGTATAGGCTGGTCACTATGGCCAGGTATTGCATGATTTTACTGATACGAACTAAGGATATTGAGTAGACTAACAAAATTAGAGTCTGGAAGTTAGGTTACCAGGATATAGAAAGGGAATATAGAATGGTAAGCAGATGCTCTACCTGGGCAGAATCTATGATAAGGTAGATTGGGGAGGTTTGGTAGTGTATTGCGTTGATGGTGGTGTAGCAATATATATAGGGTCAATTATGCTGGAGTGTGAGTGTGAGTGTGGTTGGGTGTGGGCTAGAGGACAGATGAACTCGGGGTAGGTAGAAAATTGTTTGAGAATACAATTGTGGGAATCTTTTTTTGGAAAATATGGCAAAGGTAGTCACTGGTGCAGAGTGATGGTGGTGGGGTGATGAATGGGAAGGGTGCAACTGTAGTATGTCTCTATGGAATGTGAGGGTGTTCATATGGTCATAGGGTGTTATCTCAGTGAGTGGAGACCCACACAATAACCAACAAATATTCAATTCCCAACCTGGGGAATCGCGCTACACTCTCTAATAGAGTGCCAAATATCCCTAGAATATATAAGTATTGCTTAACAAAGGAAAATAGATCAATATATCAAGCTCTCAATATTGATTCTTATTCTTACGGACCGTCTCATGTAATTGAACCTGAGTCTAATAATATCTGTTGCCTAAGATTTGCCACTTGAAAATTTACTTGTTATTCAAATGTGGCCTCTCTCTAAGCCAAACTCAGTAAATTAGATCATTACCTTCCTAACAGTGAATGACATGACTCCCAAGTATGGGCACGCCTTGCACAATGGTATTACTCCTGAGAACCAAACAGCAATGCATTTGGAATAAGCCTTGACGAAAAGGGGTAAACATTAAATACAAGAGAGTTTTTAGAGCAAAGAGATTTCAAAGTGAGTCAAGAGGTCATTCCATAGGTTATGGTTATGCATGTTCCAGGCAGATCTCATTAACTACCACATTAAACATAACCTTAAACAAGGGCACTCATAAGGTCTCTAGAAACATATGGACATTATTGGTAAGGCATGCAGCCATGAGAAATTGGCACCCTGTAAGTGAGTCTTACCTTGGAATATATGATAACCTATTTCACCGATGTAACAGGGTTAGACTCATTTATTATTTCCTACGTTTGAATTTTCTATCCCTTTTATTTGAACCCATAATTAGCACTATACCCATTAAATATATGTCTGAGAGACTTAAATTTTCAGTCTGTTCATAGGCGAATTGAGCCATGAATCTCAGCAAAATTGCCACAGAAACTTACTCTCCAGTTCATTGGACTTGACCAGGACAACTAACAAAATGATGATGATGGACAACAGCCATCCCAAGAAACGAAGTGTATCTACAACTGTAAGCAAAACAGGTCCTTCTAACTGCCCCATAAGATCTAAGCCTCCTCTCAACCTAAGTAGAGTTGGCATAACCATCCCGAAATTTTCAAAATCAGGGAGTGAACAAACATGAGGGAGGAATGCAACCAATGACCAAAATAGACTTAATGTTATTTTAACGATGGAAGAACTTGTAACATTGATATAAAAACAGTTGTTACTAGAGTTTCTGAGAGTGGGGAAGAGAAGAATAGGTAGAACATAGGGCATTTTTAGGACATTGAAATTGTTTTATATGATATTGCAATGATGGATACAGACATTTATACATTTTCTCAAAGCCTGTAAAATTGTACGGTACAAAGTGTAAATCATAATGTAAACCATAGTCCATGGTTAGTAGCAATAGTCAATATTGTCCATCAATTACAATAAAACTACCACACTAAGGTAAGATGTTATTAATAAATGAAAGAGGGAGAGGGAGTGGGTTAGATAGGAATCCCCTTATATTTTCAAAGTAAAATTTCTTTAATCTAAAACTTCTTTAAAAATGTGTATTATATGAAAAAAAAACTAAACATGCATGTCATCATATGGGATTCCCATACATCACCCCACTGCCTTCACCTTGTGTTGTTATGAAATAATTGTTACAAACTAAGAAAGTACATTGTCAAAATAATATGAATAACTGTAGTCCATATCTTACATTTGTTGTATTTTCCTTAACCCACCAGATTATTAACACTCTGTAATCATAGTGTATATTTGTTATATATTATATACTTGTTATGTATATACTATATATTTGTTATATATATATATAGTCTTCCAATCCATGAACTTGGAATATCTATCCATTTATTTAGGTCTTCTCTGAATACTTTAGCAAAAACTTTTAGCAATGTTTTGTAGTTCTGATTACAGGTCCTTTATGTCCTTGGCTAAGTTTATTCCTAAATATCTTATAATTTTAGATACTATTATAAATGTAATTTTTCCTGACTTCCTCTTCAGATTGCTCATTAGTCATGTATATAAATGCTACTGATTTTTTGCATATTAAACTTGGATCCTGCAACTTTTCTGAACTTTTCTATTAATTCTACTAGCTTTGTTGTGGATTTTTCAGGATTTTGAGATATATGATCATATCATCAGCAAATAGCAAAAGTTTAATTATTCCTTTCCTATTTCATGCCTTTTATTTCTTTATCTAATCTAATTGTTTCAGCTAGAACTTCTAGCACAGTATTGATAATAGTGGTGATGAATATCATCCTTGTCTTTTTCCCAGTCACAGTGAAAAACTTTTCAGTCTTTTTCCATTTGGTACAATGTTCCTTGTGGGTTTTTCACACATGCATTCTACTATGTTGAAAAAGCTTCCTACTATGCATATTTTGGTGTGTTTTTATAAGGAAAGGATACTGTATTTTCTCAGATGCCTTTTCCTCATACATGAGAATCTGGCACTCAACCACTGAGCTACATTCACTTCCCAACGGGAGTTGTTGGGTTTTTTTTTTCCATTTTATTTTTGTTTTTGTTTTTGTTTTTAACAGGTACCAGGGATGGTACCTGGGATCACATTCATGGGAAGCAGACACTCAACTACTTTAACTACATTCACTTCCTTCTTCTTTATTTTTGGTTCAACTTATTTTAAGGCTTTAAAATTGCCCAGCTTGAGTTATCAAAATAGGGCCAGGGACTCAGTAATGCAGCACAGATTCACTTTAAGGTGCCTGAGACTGAAGACTCCAAAAAGGCATTTTTTTCTTCTTGCAGTTTCCCAGCTGGCCAGCAGATGGCACATTTTGGTAACTCTTTCCACAGAAGTGTCACTTTTAACCTCCACTTGCCAGTGATTCTGGTCTAGCCAGAGATGAAATTCAAAGCAAGCTCTGCTGTCCAAACTCACTGAAAGAAACCACACTTCACTCTCCACTGCACTGTACCTCTTCCCAGGAATGAAGGCGTCTGTTCACTTCTCAGTTGGCTGTAGTGAGCCATGGGTTTTATCCAGGCTGTTCACCTTCAGGGTGAAGTTGGGTGCCATTCCTGCCATGGGGGATAGTAACTCATGGTTTTCATTTTGGCTTCTTCATCTCGCTGTCCCTTGCTTTCTTCCATTGTTTTTGTGTAAGAATTGAGCACCACCTATCTACTCTGATGCCATCTTTCTGGAACTCTAGGACGTCTTTTGTTCCATGTTTCAACCAATCACCTGAACAAATTGTTAGAACCCTTTCTAACCCCTTGAAATACAACATTTAATCCAGAATATCTGCTTAGTTATCCCATATCAAATACAGCCTGATCTTAATTTGTGTATGTACCTTCCGGCATTGTCCCACCAACTTTACTCCATTCTTACAAATATTCCCCTGATTTCTGACCATATAAATTGGAAAAATAGTGCAGTGCTTTTGGCATATAGTACAGTGTTTCATAGGTCAGACTTTGGTCCTCAACTTTCAGAACTTAATGGAATATCAGTCCAGTTACAGGTCTGCAAGAAAAGTGGATGGTAGGGGTGAGTCATGAAAGGAATTAGAAGTGTCTTGAAAGCCTGTTACCCCAGGGTATTCCATTATAGTTCTAGCTTTTAAAACAGGGGTAATATCTTCAGAGGTGTGACTATTGTTTCCTCAAGGGAGACAGTTACAAGGTTATAAGTCATAGCAGGGCTAATTTCTTCAAGTGGGGATTAGGTGGCTGATATTTCAGGGAAGCCTGGAGGTGGGGTGGTTCATTCCTTAGAACAGACATTTATAGGTTTATCTGGAAAAGAAAATTCTGCAGAATTTAGACTTCAATGTCCTCATATTTATCATCAGCCTATATGTTCCCATTCCAATATTGAGAATCCCATTCCTTCTCAATCAATGTCTTCATTTTAATAGCAAGCAACCTGCAAAGTTAGGAATTCAATTCACATTGTAATTCATCTACTTCTGCAATGAGATTCTGGTCCTAATTTTCTGAAATCTCATGTGTGTGGCTATAAGAAATAAGAGTTTCTTTCAGGGCACACATAGAAACTTTCCTGTCCTTCATGCATTGCTTTAGCTGGAATTTGAAGCTTGGAACTCATCTTTTTCTTTGACAAGTATTTCCAGTGTATTTATTAACAACCATCCAATATACATTCTAAGATCTAAAAATGTGTTAAGGCTTCAAAAACATTTTTTCCCAAAAAACTTTCCTCTTATAAACACATGAGCAACACAATAGTGATGTTTTGTGTTTCTCTATTTTCAATTCAGGCCATGGTCTATCAGCACCATCTTGATAACTGAAAATAAAGTCCTTGGTGCCTTTTAATCTAATCAGAGCTTAGATTCTAATTAAAGAACCAATTACAAAAAGCCCAGAAAAAACTCAGAAATCTCTTCCTTAAGATTCAGTTTCTCAGGGCTGTGGACTTGGCCCAGTGGTTGGGGTGTCCACCTACCACATGTGAGGTCCCCGGTTCAAACCCCGGGCCTCCTTGACCCATGTGGAGTGGCCCATGAGCGGTGCTGATGCGCGCAGGGAGTGCCGTGCCACGCGGGGGTGTCCCCACATAGGGAAGCCCCATGCACAAGGAGTGCGCCCCATAGGGAGAGCCGCCCAGTGCAGGAGAGGGTGTAGCCTGCCTAGGAATGGCACCACCCACACGGAGAAAAGACACAACAAGATGACACAGCAAAAAGAACCACGGAATCCCGTGCAGCTGACAACAACAGAAGCAGACAAAGAAGACGCAGCAAATAGACACACAGAGCAGACAACCGGGATGGGGGGGTAGGGGAGAGAAATAAATAATAAAAATAAATCTTTAAAAAAAAAAAGATTCAGTTTCTCGAAAACAACCTTGGTACTAATATCTGTATTAGTCAGGGTTATCCAGAGAAACAGAATTTACAGCATACACACACCCACACACGCACATACATGTACGTAGGTAAATATTGTCAGATTTATTCCAGAAATTGTTGCACATGACACTGGTGATTGGCAAGTCTGAATTTCATAGGGCAGGCTGCAAATTGGGAACTCCAGTGAAGGAAGTTTCAATGAATTCCCCAGAAGAAGCTGACTGGCTGAAGCAGATATTGAAATTCTTCTTTCTGACTGCTGAAATCATCACTTATCTTTTAAAGGCTTCAACTGATTGGATGAGACTTCTCTCGTTGCTGAAGGAAACCTCTTTTTTAGTTGTAAATGTAATCTGCCCCAGTTGCATTCAAATGACTAGTGATTGAAACCCATCAAATAACTTTACAGTAATATTTATGATATTGATTGCTTATCCATACAGCTGGACACTATAACCTAGCCAAATTGACACATGCAATTAACCATCATAACTACATTACTGTTATGGTAACAAAGAGATTTTTATATAGACATTAAAAGTAATAAAAAATAATAATAAAAACTTAAAAAGTAATAAAAGTGAGAAATATATTTTACATCTAACTATGTATGTAAAACTAAGTAAAAGAAAAATCTGAGCACAAAGTAGTAAACACACCATATAACCATCTTCGTAGGCACAAGAATATTATAATTGATTTCTTCCGTAAATTTTGGTAAGTTGCTTAGTTCTGGTAATTTGTCCATACCATCTAAATTTTTAAAAATTATTGGCATCAATTCATTCATATTACTCCATAATTTTTTACGTTTAAAAGATATATTAAAATGTCATTTTTCATCTCTGATATTGTTTATTTGTGCCTTTTCTCTGCTATTCTTGGATAATGATGGTAAAGGTATATGAATTTCATTAATCTTTTCAATCAATCAACTTTTGGCTTTGTTGAATTTCTCTACAGTATATTTGTTTTCTACTTAATTTCTGCTCTTATCTTTATATTGCTCTATATTCATTGGGTTTAATTGGCTGCTATCTTTTCTAACTTCTTGAAATGTGTGTTTTTGTCATTTGCTTTTGCCTGTCTTGTTTCTAATATGTTTGCAAGTGCAAACTTTCCTCTAAACACAGCTAAATATATATCCCACAAGTTTTATAAGAACATATTTTCACTATCATTCAATTAAAAATATTTTCTAAGCCCCATTTTTTTAAAGAAGCTTTATTTATTTTTTATTTGTTTTTTTTTGTTTCTCTTCCCTTCCCTGCCCACCCCCCCACACACACGAGTTGTCTGTTCTCCATGTCCATTCGCTGTGTGTTCCTGTGTCCGATTGTATTCTTGTCAACCGCACTGGGAATCTGTGTCACTGTTGTGTCATCTTGCTGGGTCAGCTCTCTGTGTGTGGGGTGTCACTCCTGGGCAGATTGCACTTTTCTCACACTGGGTGGCTCTCCTTACGGGGTGCACTCCTTGTGCATTGAGCTCCCCTACGTGGGGGACACCCCTGCATGGCACAGCACTCCTTGCACACATCAGCACCGCACATGGGTCAGCCCATCACATTGATCATGAAACCCTGGGTTTGAACCCTGGACCTCCCATGTGGAAGGTGGATGCTCTATCTGTTGAGCCAATAAATGTTACATTGAAAATATAGGGGAGAAGTGGACTTGGCCCAAGTATTCCTAAATAAAGGTAGTTTATATTATCTGTGAGTTTTCGTTTAGTGCATTTAAGGGAGCATTACAAAGTATTTGATATATTTTAAAGTATTTTGGATGAATATTTAAAAGAAGAGGGCTATTTTCAGTATGGACACTTTTTATAGGAATCTCAGATAACCCTGATGACCTCTGGCTTCAATTCTACAAACTAAAATATGAACCCAAATTATTGTATTCACAAGGAGATAACATATGACTAGTCAAATTTTGTTTTTCAGTTGTCAACACCATGGCATTTCTCATCCCTGTAAAACTCAAAGAAGCCAGATGATCTAGTACCAGTATAAATATATAAAGGCCATTTGAAAAAGCTTACACAGTGGAAGAAAGGCCAGGTGACCCATCTTGTGCCACTGACTTTGACTTTTGTGGAGCACCAAACTTTATGTCAATTGGGTTGTGAAAGCAAACAATTCTGGCTAAATAGATTTGAACAAAAACAAGAGAAGCACTTTTGCTTCACAATGACCACTTCTCTCATGTAAGCTTCTCTGGTTATTGCAGTCTTTGCAAAGTTTATTTTCTCTAAAGCTTATAGCATTTACAACCTGTTCATAGCAACATAATTCTTGTGCTCTAAAAGACAGTATTAGATGGTGACTAAGGCTCTTAGAATAGCCTGCCTTAGCTTAAATCCAAGTTATTCTACTTATTAGCTGTATAACATTGGAACAATTACATAACCTCTCTGTGTCTCAATTTGCTTGTTTGGAATAAGGAGATGATAATATTGCCTATCATGCATGGGTTTTGATAATACAAAATTTAATACTCATAAATTGCTGAGAGCAATGCTAGATTTTTCCCAAGTAGTTTATCTTGATCCTTTTGAATCTATTATTAGTACAGAACATAGTATATAGTATATTCTTACAAAGTACCAGTTAGCATGACTATGGAGTTAAACAACAACAAAAAATGAGCTATCTGGAGACCAAGTTTACAATCTTGAATATATTAGTACGAACTCTAACTCATAGCTTTCCCACATTTGTTCAAAAGTCACCTCACCATACATTCAAGCCATATTTAAATTTCTAAGGGACGTTGAGGTTTTAGATATGACTACAAGGTCCCATGGTACAAAAGGGAGAGAGAGACTATGTAACACAATACATGTGGATGAAAAGTAAAGAAAGTTTGCCTGGAGAAGTTGATAACTGAGTTAATTCTTGCACAACGGATGGATTAATCAAAATTGTAGCAGAAGAACAATTGAAACATGAAGGTTAGAGTAATAAACTCTGTATTTGAGGAACTACAAGTAGTTTAGTTTTGATGGGGCTTAAATACAAGATCAAAATTTATGGAAAATGAAATTGGTAAATCAGGTGGGTGTCAGATCATGCAGAGCTCTGTAGACCATGGCAAGGAATATGATCATTATTCTAAGTAAAATTGTAATGAGTGAATGCATGCTGAAGAAAAATAAGTATATAGTGTTACCTCTACTAGCAAAGCAAACTGTTTCTTGGAGAAGTTGAAATAACAATACTCTAATAATCTAAACTAGCTCACCAGCAATTCAGACTCATGACTAACACCTCATAATAGAGCACTGAAGAAATTCTCGCCAAGATGACAAGAGACTAAAGAGCCTATGAACATGGATTCTAACAATAGTTTAAAATTCCATGGGAAGCGGACTTGGTCCAGTGGTTAGGGCATCCATCTACCATATGGGAGGTCCACGGTTCAAACCCTAGGCCTCCTTGACCAGTGTGGCGCTGGCCCATGCACAGTGCTGATGCGCGCAGAGTGCCATGCCATGCAGGACGGGGTGTCCCCACGTAGGGGAGAGCCACGCGCAAGGAGTGCGCGCTGTAAGGAGAGCTGCCCAGCACGAAAGAAAGTGCAGCCTGCCCAGGAATGGCGCCACACAAGCAGAGAGCTGACACCACAAGATGACGCAACAAAAAAACCAACAGATTCCCATGCCACTGACAACAACAGAAGCGGACAAAGAAAAATACGCAGTAAATAGACACAGAGAACAGACACCTGGCGCTGGGGTGGGGAGGGGAGAGAAACAAATAAATAAATCTTTAAAAATAATACTCCATAATGCAGGTGTAGGTATAGTTTCATCTTTCTTCCCTTTTGTAAACAAAGTATAATATTCTAAGTGATATATTAAGCTTAGTCTTAAACATTTGAACATTTTATGCCTTTTCAGTCTTCCAAGAACAGAACACTCATTGTAAAATTAAAGTCCAGAAATCCCTCAGTGAACTTTACATTGGCTTAGTGTAACACATAGTTTTTGACAGTCGCTAATGGCATTTTTATGATTTTTCCAGATTTCTATGAAAATGTGAGAAATCCCAGATGCCAATAATTTTCAGTTCTTTAGAATTCATTTCTGGGATTAGAGGTTTAAGAGCTGACAGCTCTTAGATTCATTCCAATAGAGGTCAAAGACCCTTACAACAAATCCTATTGTAACAAACTCATACGTGTATGTGTTTTCCCACATTTAATGTATATTGTTATTTTCTGTCCCATTACATTATAAGGTTTATGAGAGCAAAGGACCATATCTTTATCATCCACAGACACTAACATAGGACCTATAGGTACGTAGTGTTTATTGATTAACTAACTGATTAAATAAATGAGTAAAATTTTCATGAAATTACTTTGTGTCTCCATTTAAAAAACCCACAAGTTCTATTTACATATTATATTAAGTACTTTGTTTTGAAATGAATGGTAGCCTGCTTAGGAAGCCGTTTCTGCTTCAAAAGGAGATTGAGTAGCTACAAGTTTTTTTTCCAATGACGACTGATTCTCAAAGCAGATGTATTTGGTTATGTGTGTAATGGTTGTTTAGGGAATACCTGAGTGTAAATTTCATTTTACGTAAGATTCAGTTAAAATATTGATCAGAAGAGAAGAAGGATGCTTCGAGCCAGGTAGTAAAATGACTGAGAAATTGATTCTGATTAGAAGGAGAAAAAATAAATATTTTATGCAACTAATCTCTCTATTTCAACCACTGTAAACAGAAGTAGAAAGGAAAGCTATTAGCAAAGACACCGTGAGAAAATCCTGCCCTCTTATTTCCTGATAGTTTGTTTCACGCTAAGATTCAGAAAATTGGAAAAGGCAAAACAGCTAAATACTAGCAATTTGTTCACCATATAGTGACCCAGGTCTCAACTTTAAGCTCATATCTTATGGTGAACCTCCCTGGTACCAGTTGCATGAGATACATTAATATGTGTTCTCAGAGCAGTTAGAACTTCCCAAATCAGAGCACTTATACTATGTCAAAATTTACTCGTTACTTCTTAATCTCCTCTTTCATGAATGTATCCTCAATACCTGGTCCCATGACTGGCTTCCCTTTTCAGCCTCTTTTTCTCTCATTCCCCTTTTCAGGCTCTACCATCCAAATAGGGCTAAAAATGTTGAATTTCCAGAGCAGGACATTCTTTTTCTTATCTCTAGATCTTTTCACATACTGTTCTCTCTGCCTTGAGCCTCTAAGCCCCATTCTTCGGTGATGAAATAATTCTCACCCTTCATTTGTCTGCTTAGGTATCATTTCCTAACGCTCAAATTTTAGTTGAAGGACTCCTATTATGTATTCCAGTTTTACCATAATGTGGCACTCATCCCATTGTGTTGTAATGACTTATTTCATGGCATGAAGGAACTCATCTTATCCTCAAAACCTAGCAAGTTTCTTGCCACAGCATATGAGCTCAATGAATATTTGGTGACTGCATAAAACAAATGCATTCCTACTACAGATAAAGGAATCTGACAAATGTGGTGTGGCACAGAGATGCATATTTCACAATTCTTGCTCACAACATCAGGAACGATCTAAATAGATACATAACTAATGACAGTACAAAGTAGGCTATAATGAGTGCTACAATTGTGGCAAACATGCACTCTGGATTTTCCAGAACAGTCTTGATTTCAAATAATATATCACATTTTTCTGTAAGTATAGTAGTTATCAAAGCATGTGTTCTGATTTTACAGTTCAGAAAATGCAGTCACTGTAGCTATAACTAAAGTAAAAGAAACATGTCGTGGGGCGATAGAAGATAATTAGTTCCAAAGAATAATTATTAAAGGGAGTGGAATATCTATTGGATTTAAAATGGGGGCAGCAAGACATGCAGAAATGGGTGGAGGGGAGAAAGATTTGGGGCAAAGGAAACAGCCTGAGCAATAATTCTGAGTCATGAAGATGAAGAATGGAGCCAAGAAATGCTGTATAAACTAGTATGACTGGAATAGGGAACAAGAGGTTATTTTAAAATACAAGGAATATTAGAAATAGCAAACCAATGCCTCATCTTTGATTAGTTCCAAGCAAGTTGCTATCTTTCTCGCAGGGGAGCTAAATTGAATGTCTACTTAAAAAGAAAGGCTGCAGTGGCTTCAACACTTGGTAAGGTTCCAGAGGTACCAGAACTGTGAACACTTCTCAGGGAGGAACTGAAACTTTAGGAAGAGGTGTGTATTAGAAAGAAGCCTGGTGGGGTGAAAGTATGGGAAGAACAAGAATGCTGCACTTATTTTCTGAATTTACCTTAATTGTATATCTTTAATTGTGAGACTTAACTATTTTAATAAAGAATTCTATTTAGGCATGGGATATAATTGAGTAAAAGAGCATAGTAATTTATATATTCCTCAAGCATGCCTAGGAGAAGCATGATTTAAATGAAGATAAGCAAAGTACCTAAGAGGAAACAGTCTTTTATCCTAATATATTGACAGTAACATCCTTATACTTAAATCTCTTTTATCTATACATAGATTATCTGAAATATCACCAACAAGAATGTGCCTTTAGTTTATTGATGGATAGCTCACACAATTATTGCTTAATAAATTCTTCATTCAAGTGATTTCTATCAATAACACTAATTTAATTGAATATTTGCTTTTGAATCTATGATGTTATTTAAAATTAAGTTTTGTGAATTTCACATCCTACTAAAGGCAGCATTTCAAACACATTCACTTAGGCTTATCTCTACTCCTTGGAATGTTTGAGAAAGGACATTGTGTTTCTGCTATTCTATGCATAAGTCGCAGATATGAACTGTCTCATCATGACATGGTGAACATGAACAAAGGAACAAGATAGGGAAACTAGGATGCTTCTCTAATCTCCTAGCTCCAGGTCTTCTCATGTTTTATCCTTCTGGTTTGTTCCAGAGATTCATTTCATCAGATAAACTCAAGTTAAGTTATAAATATAAAACTTTCCAAGGAAAATGAGAAATTATTTTTGAATTATCCACATATTGACACTAGATCCTTACCTAGAACAGGTCTAGTGACCAATTAACCCAAACTTTTCATTTTAGGAACTAGGAAAGTAAAACCAAGATAAGTTAAAGAACTTTCACAGAATCAAACATCGATTGTGCAGTTTATTCAGTGAATATCCCTTGTGTGAATAGAAAACTGTGGAGTTGTGCAATTGACAGAGGTCCTTAACTTCCAATCATTGTTTCTTCCACTACCTTCCTCTATATGAATAGGCAGAAATTGACTACATAACAAAGTATTGGCTAGTTGTGTATTGACTTGCAGTAATATTTCATGTATCGCTGATACTAATAGAAATAATGAATATATTTACAGTACTTATGTCAGATTCCGAACTAATCACATTTATACATCTCATTCAATCCTCACAACAACCCCCTGAAGGAAGTAGTTCTATTATCTCCATTTTTCAAATGAGGAAAGCAAAGTTCATCAAGGTCAAGTAACCTGATTAAGATCCATTTACTAGTAAAGAGCAGCACCAGGTTTTAAACCCAAGTCCATTTATCCTCCTAGTATTCGCTAGTAATCACTGTACTTCCTCAGTAAGGTGACAGCATTTAAGTCTTGTACCAAATTAAATTACACTGGTCTTTGACTAGGCTCACTTAGTGCTTAGACCTCTCTGCTCACTTGATTGTTTGCCCAGTGCCCAGGTCAGCTCTAAGAAAGTTATACAAAAACCCATTCCCTTTTATATTATTCATTAACTAAAGGTAGAATCTCAATCTGCAATATACAGGGGATACATGAAGAGTAAATATTTCTTAGGTGCTAATTTCCTATTCCCTTCATCTTTCTTCTAGTACTCCTTTATGTTGATGTTTAATGTTCTGAAAAATTAATGACTTAATTTCCAGTGTTTATTTATTATAGCAACACTGACAGGAACATCTTAACCAAATATTTTTGAGCCCCTCATTTCTGCATAGCAGGAGAGAAAAAAAGCTGAGGAAGGGGGAAAGAGGAGCAGCAGAGAAAATCGTTGAATATTTCTTTCTTCTATTTGCTTTAGAGGAAAGATTAGAGCCCCAGTTATGAATCATAAGGGTGATAACAAAATTCAGAGAAAAAGAGAGCAAAAAGGAAATCCTATCTTTACATCTCATTTGACTCTACAGCTTTTCCAGGGCTAATACCAATAGTAATAATGTGTTAATGAAACTTAAATAACAGAAACATATAAAATATATACATTGAACATTTATATATGTATTATATGTATCAATGTTGACTGCTGAAATAAGAATCTTCTTGTAGTTTCCAGCTTCTATCATCCCTGATCAATGGCTACAGAAATGCAAAAAAAGGAGTTTTGTAAAAATAGCTATGAAGACTATGAATAGGGATATAATGTGAAGTTTACTTTAACTTTTGTGACTTACACATAACTTGAAATTACTGGATCAACTTACGTTTATTGCTATTGATGTTTTCCAAAAATATAGCACTGATGATGACTTTTCCCCAAAATTATGAGCGTTCTCATTTCTGTGTTCTATGCACAGGATTAGTGATTTCCTCTAGACTAGGGCTTGGGAAACAATAGTACATATTTAAGTCTTTGTAGACTACACAGGGACTCTGTAGCAAATATTTAGCTTTCCCATGGAAAGCAGCTATGACAATCTGAATTTGGAGAAAAAAAAATCCCTGTGGCTGAGTACCCTTTGACTGCATTAGATTCAGTGAAGGGATCTTGACTAGACCACTTTTGTAAACATGTATACATATATATATATAATAGACCTTTTGAACTTACAAAACAATCATGCAAATGTGCAGAAATTCTCATACAACATCCCTTCACCAACACATTACATTGTTATGTAACAACTGTTTCATATTACAGAGATTATCATCAGATTATTACTATATTACCACTATGATCTATATCATATATTTGGTATATTTTTCTATACGTACCTATTATTAACACAGTACCTTCTTTGATATTGATGCAAGAATATTACATATTGCTGTTATCTATAGTCTGTAAGTACATTAATTGTATTTTCCCATGCATCTCCATATCCCTACCACCTTGTAATAGTGATGTACATTTGTTATAGTTCATAGAAGAACATTCTTATATTCCTACTATTAACCGCAATCTTCATCACTACAGGTTCACCATGTTATTCAGTCCTTAGATTATTCTCTTTCTTTCAATTGACATTACATCCATAGAGTACCCCTTTCAGCAACAATTCCATTTATAAATCAGATGTGTTAGTTATATTCATGATAATGTGTTACCATCAACTCTATCCACTTTCACACTTTTGCAGTCAAGTTAAATGAAAATTCTACATACATTAAGCATCAGTACCCCTTCTCAGCACTCATCCTATCTCCTAGTAACCTATACTCTAGGTTTAATTCTATGTTTATTCTTTGTATTTAGCTCATATTAGTGAGACAAAACAATATTTTTCCTTTTGTTTCTGACTTATTTCACTGAACATAATGTCCGCAAGTTTCATCCATGTTATCATTATATGTTCAAATTTTACTTCTTCTTACAACAGCATATATTCCTTCCTATATATATATCACGTTTTGTTTATTCACTCATTGATTGATAGACACTTGGGTTTTTTCCATCTTTTGGCAATTTTGAATAATGCCACTATGAACATCAGTGTGCAAATATCTGTTCACTGTTTTCAGTTCTTCTGAATGTACTCCTAGTAGAGTGATTGCTGGATTATTTGGAAGTTCTGTATTTAGCTTCCTGAGGAACTGCCAAACTGTCTTCCACAATGGGTACACCATTCTACATTCTCACCAACAGTGAAGGAGTGTTCTTCTATTTCCACATACTCTACAGCACTTACAGATTTCTGTGTTTTAAATAATGGCGATTCTATGAGGTGTGAGGTGATACCTTATTGTGGTTTTGATTTGCATTTCCCTAATAGCTAGTGATATTGAATATTTTTTCATGTGCTTTTTGGTCAATTGTATTTCCTTTTTAGGGAAATGTCTACTTATTTACTAGATGACTTTTTTAGGAAGTACCAGTGATTGAACCCAGGACCTCATATATGCAAAGCAGGCACTCAACCACTGAGCTACAACTACTTTCCAACTAGGTCACTTTTGATAGGACTCTGTCAGTGAGGCGGAACCCTGGTTGGGACCCACCCTCTTGCTGGGTCTTATATAAACTGTGGATGCACAGAAAAGGGAGCTCTGCCATTTTGATCCAGCCATGTGATAGAGAGAACTTATTAGCCTAAGCTGAGGTACAAAGAACTCAGGAGGTTGGATCCACAAAAGAGCTCAAGAATGAAGAGTTAAACCACATGTCTGATCACCCACAGCTTAGCTCCTGGAGACAGTGAACCTAGATGGGAAGGCAGGGACCTCAGCCATGATTGGCCACCATCTTGCCTGACCATGTGGTAAGACATGAGGATCAGGGTAGCTGGCTTTGGTGAGAAATCATTTTTGATGGAGTCATGATTTGGACATGTTCACAAGCTCAGAATTGTAAGGTTTTGCCCTCATTCATTTCCCACTATAAAAGCTAACCCATTTCTGGAACTTTGCATTGACAACCTTTGGCAAACTAATACAGCAATCATACACATGGTAAACAAAAGAACTTTCCAATAAAACCCTATTTAAGGCCACTGAAATTTGAATTTTATATAATTTTCACATCATAGTATATTATGTTTTTTGTTTATTTTTTTAATTACAAAAGTTGTAGGTTTACAGAAAAATCATGTAAAAATACAGCATTTATATATACCACATTTAAATAATTGTACTATTAACTACAGTCCATCATTTACAATTGGGTTCACCATGTTGAACTTTCCTATGGTTTACCTCTTAATTTTTACTCTAGATACATAGGTATGACCAATAATTCCCCCTTTTAACCACATTCACATATATAATTAAGTGCTGTTAGTAGCACTCACAATGTTGTTCTACTATCACCATCCTTCATTTCCAAAACCTTCCATCAATTCAAATAGAAATTCTGTACAAGTTAAGCATTAACTACCCATTCCTTACCCCAAACCTGAACCTTTTTAAGCTTTCTTCTAGATTCTAACTCTATGAGTTTGCATATGCTAATTATTTTATATCAGTGAGATCATAGAATATTTGTCTTTTTGTGCCTGGCTTATTTCACTTAATATAATGTCCTCAAGGTTGACCCATGTTATCACATGAACCAGAACTTTTTTCCTTTTTAGTGTTGAAGAATAATTGTGTGTATACCCATTTTGTGTATCAATTCATCAGTTGCTGGACACATGGGTTGCTTCCATCTTTTAGTAACTATGAATAATGCTACTATGAACTTCAGTGTGTGAATATCTGTTTGAATCCCTGTTTTCAATTATTTTATGTACATACCTAGTAGAGGAGTTGCCAGGTCATGTGGTAATACTAAATTTTGCTTTCTGAGGAACTAATAAACTGTATTCCACAGTAGCTGCACCATTCTACATTCCAAACACCAAGCAGTGAGTGTTTCTATGCCTCTACGTGCTTGCCAACACATGTTCTTTTGTTTTTTTTTTAACCGTTTGTGGCAATTTGATACTATTTATGAATTCCAAAAGTAGATATTAGATTATTAGATTATTATGATATTAGATTACATTTGTGAAATGGTTTCTTACTCTGGGTCTATTAGGTTGCATTAAATTCAGAGGTTTCACTTTTACCTGATTAAATTAATATTAGGGTTTTTATTCAGCCAAGTCTGTAGGGTGATGAGTCCCTGCCCATCAAGGGGATGAGGACTCACAGAGAAAATGACATAGCAGAGAATAGAGTTGAAGTTGTTGATGCTGGAGCCTTGGGAAGTAAATACAAAGGAAAAGAACACAGAGGAATAGAGACAGCTCCATAGACACAGCAGAGGCCCATTGAAGAGAATGAGACTGAAAGCCTATAGCTGCAGCTGAGACCAGAGAGAAATTAACCCTGGTATAGAGACGACACTCATCTTAGCCTACAGCTGAGATTGGAAGAAGCTGGGATCATGGACATCACTTGCCATCTTGCTCCGTCACAAGACCAATGAGTTTAGGTGAGAAAGTATATCTTATGGTAACTTGAGTTGGTCTCTTTAGGCCCTTATGACTGTAAACGTCTATCCCAAATAAATTCCCTTTATAAATGCCGATCACTTTCTGGGACTTTGCATCAGCACCCATTTGGCTTACTAAAAAGCACCTCTTTGTGAATTTCATTTGCATTTGCCAAATAGCTAATGTAATGAGCATATTTTCATGTGATTTTTAACCATTTGTATATCCTTTTTGGAAAAATGTCTGTTCAGTCTTTGGTTCCCCCCCTTTTTTTTCTCTCTTTGAAAAAAAGACCCCAAGGCCTTCATTGCACTTTTATTTGAATGTAATACTTGGGACAAATTTCCAAAAGGGCCAATATTTCCCAATTTATCTGAGGTCATAATAGAACATCAACAATACAGTTTTTGGGATTTCAGTTGCTCACTCTTATCATTAAGACTCACTGCCTCCCATCATCAATATTTATTGAGCATTTACAGTGTACTAGGCACAATAGAACATACAGAAAACATTGTCCCTGCTCTTGAGGAGCTTACATTCTAAAAGAAAAAAAAATACACCTCTTTTAAAATGGTATTTCTGTTTGGTGTTTTCTGCAAGATACTGAGGAAATAGTCTGTAGGGTGAACTTTGGGTATAACTTAGTCCCATCTTTATTTAGAGAATAGAGGAAGAGAAAGGATTTAAAGGCAGACAATGACAGACTATTCAAGATATTAGTAGGGCTTAAAGGGAAATAGGTAAACATAATCTCATCAACTAAGGAGAGCATTGCTGCAGTAAAGAGGATGAGGGAAATAGTTTGTGGGATGCAAGCAAAGGAAGTAGGGTAGTTTCTTAGACATTGAGTGGAGCCAGAAAGTTCATGGGGCCTTTTTCCAAGTACATGGCCACCGAGAAGGAATGGTTAGTGACAAGACAGAAGGTTAAAAAAAGGAAGGTAATCCTTTGCACCTGACAAATAGAATAAAGGATCAAAATCGAAGGCAGGCTACAAGAGTATCAAGAAATTCTTAAAAACCAAAAGTGGAAGCACAAAAGTTACAGTTAATGCTACCCAACATTCATGATGGGCCAAGAACATTGTGGCTTGTGGCTTCCTAAGTTAGAAAATGCCATATACCAAAAATTTAAATGGAATGCATTACTTTTATCCAATTGAGAGCTCACCCCCCCCCCCAATAGAAATGGATCTGGGGCGGGGGGGGGGTGGAGAAGGAGGGTGGGAAAGGAGAATGGGACATGGTTGGGAACAGTAGTTACATGAGTAGTATTTTTGTCGCTATGATAAACTTTGTATTTAAACTTGGTAAAAGCCCATTAGCTGCCAAAAGGGAATAAGGAATAAATTTCCAAAAATGTACAATTTCTTTTAGAGAAGTTTCAAAACCAAAAAACTAATTCACATGAAAAGCTGTAGAGAAAGTAGTTGAAAAGTCCATTCATAAAACTTTTATTCCACTTACATCAACTTAATACACGTATTCTTAACAACTATGCTTGGATTGTTCATGAAAATTTCATAAGACATTAAACAAAGCTAGCCATCATCAAGTTATTTCCCTGTTAACTATTTTTACAGCACATGCATGTTAGGCAAGTATCAAAAAAAAAAATCACAAAAGCAAAAAACCTAAAAAATGTTTAAATACATGGTTTTTTTTGTTTTACTGCTGTGCTTAATACACATGAAGTAATGGATATCAAGCAACTCATTTTTTAGTGCATCGCTACTTGTACATTTGTTCTTAGGTTGCCTAAAACATTTAAATACAAATAAAATGAGTGTAGCAAAAATAATGAAAGCAACAGCAGGTAACTTTAGAAATAATGGAATGTGAACCGTTTCTGCCCTTCTCCAGAGCAAATTGGGTTGCAACTTTGTCTAAAAGGAACACTTCTGCAGCTGTAGTCAAAGGTGTGCACACTGAGATTGTGTATTCCATAGATACACATGTAATATCCATGGGATATCTATTTCTACCACAGCCCTGAAAGTGCTACAAACCTTAAAAGTACCCACAATAACTACACTGTGACTGGAACCAATTATCCCTTTTACCCCCCACCAGGACAAACCAATATGTAGGCAGTTTTCTTTGCTTAGACATGGAAGCAGTTTTAACACTGGCCTTTGTGAAGCCACAATGTACCCAAAGTACTAAGCCAAACATTGATAACTTGTATAAAAATTCCACATCCCCATATTGGCCACCTCAAGATGAAAACAGATAATTCCCTAAATGTTAACTGGCTCTACTCCCCTAATATTAAACATAAAAACCAAATGGGAAATACAGATATTCCAATAGAAGTAACATAAACCTGTCATAAATTGTAAACAAAAAACTATTTGTGGGACAGCATGGATGACAAATGGTTTACTGTGTAAATTTTAGAATGAGGCAGACAAAGTTGGAAGGTTGGTTAATTTTCCCCTCCTTCTCCTGCTTCAGCTTCATCTCCTTGGGTATCTGATGTCCACAATGTCAAGTTGTCTCTCAGTAATTGCATTATTAGCGTGCTGTCTTTGTATGACTCTTCACTTAATGTATCAAGTTCAGCAATGGCTTCATCAAAAGCTGTCTTTGCAAGAGAGCAGGCTTTCTCTGGGGAGTTCAGAATCTCATAATAGAACACAGAAAAGTTAAGGGCCAGACCCAATCTGATAGGATGCGTTGGTTGCATTTCCTTTTTGCTGATTTCAAATGCTTCTTGGTATGCTTGTTGTGACTGATCCACAATCCCTTTCTTGTCATCACCAGCAGCAACCTCAGCCAAGTAACGATAGTAGTCTCCTTTCATTTTCAAATAGAAGACTTTGCTCTCTGCTTGTGAGGCATTGGGGATCAAGAACTTTTCCAAGAGAGACAGTACATCATTGCAGATATCTCTTAGCTCGGTCTCAATTTTCTCTCTGTGTTCTCGAGCCATCTGCTGTTTTTTCTCAGCACCTTCCGTCTTTTGCTCAATACTTGAGACGACCCTCCAAGATGACCTACGAACTCCTACAACATTTTTATAAGCAACGGAGAGAAGATTCCTCTCCTCATTGGATAATTCAGCTCCTTGCTAAGTTACAGACTTCATGCAGGCTGCCATGTCATCATATCGCTCAGCCTGCTCGGCCAGTTTGGCCTTCTGTACCAGCTCATTTTTATCCATGACTGGATGTTCTGGGTCCGGAGTAGGTGGCCATGGACAGACGGGGCTCAGCAGTCTCTTGGTTCCCCTTTATTTAATTTTTTTTGAAAGTCATGAGTTAACAAAGCAATCATGTTTACCATACAGGATTTCCATACATTACTCCACCAACAACAAATTACATTGCTCTGAAATATTTGTTACAATTGATAAAAGAACATCAAAATATGACTACTGTCTAAAGTCAGTAGCTTGTATTTGGTGTGTTGTTCCCACAAACCATCTGAATATTAATAACATGTATTAGAATTGTACAGTTGACATATAGTTCATGAGACAATGTTTTCATATTTGTACTGTAAACCACAGAGTATCTGTCACCTCGGGGTTCACTGTGTTAAACGGTCCTCATTCTCATTCAGTACGTCCAATATGTACACAAAGTGCCTCTCAGTTTCATTGTAGAATTATGTTGTCATCAGATCAGTCAATTTTAGAACATTTGCATTAATCCAAAAGAAAAAATCCAATACCACGTACATACACTCTGATGGCCAGGCTATTGTGTCAACTTGGCCAGGTAATTCTGCCCAGTTGTTTGGTCAAGCAAGCACTGGACTAACTGTAATACAAGGTCATTTATGGAATTTAGTCACCATTGACTTTACTGCGGTGGTAAATCATAGCTGGTTATAATTACATTAATCCCGGATGTTGCCATCAGCAGTGAGTGATGCTTAACTCAATCAGGTGAATCCCTTAAAAGGAGAAGTGATTCCAGCAGTGAGAGTGAATTTCCCAGCTCTTCTTTGGACAGGCAACATATCCCAGAACTCATCAAAAATCTTCACAGGACTTTCATTGGATCTCCTGTTTGCAGCCTGCCTGTGGAACCTGAACTTGTGCATCCCCACAGCTGCATGAGATACTCTGATACATCTCTTACTATCAACAAATATCCCTTGTTGAATCTGTTTCCCTAGAGAACCCTGACTAATAAAGCTTGGTACTGGGAGTGGTTCTTGAGGAACAGAGTCTTAAACATGGGATGTCTGAGGTGGTTCTGGGAGTTTTGTAATTGTCTTTCTACTCTAATTGGACTCAAGGGTACTGATGAGTCCTTTCCAATAATGAAGAGGCTGCTAACAATCCATGGCACAAGTTGGCAATCAAGATATGCAAAATAGCATCATTGGATTCCCCTACTTCCACACTTATAAGAAGCAAGGATCTGGGTGAGAGTGTTTTTAACATCTTAACAGAGTTTTGTGGAGTCAAATGGTATAATAATGTTGGATGGATCCTCCTGGATAATGTTATCAAAGAAAGAGATGAGTTAAAGGCTTCAATTTTGAAAATTAAACACTGAAATGATGACATGAAAGTTTCTAATTGTGCTTTGAAAGAAAACCTTGTCCCCTGTAGCCATAGACTCGAAATATCTGAGAACCATATGCAGACTCTCATTGTTTGAGTAGTGGAGTTACAAAGGATGCTAAAATCTCAACTTTGCAGGATTTCTGTAGTTAAAGTGAAGGAATTGATTGGAAGAGTGGAATCCAGAAAATTGGGATGGAGATGATATGGAATGATGATGATATTGATAGACACATTGGAACCCTGAATTCTGTTGAGACTTTGCCAGATAAACCAACCATGGCCTGCCCTGTCCAGGCCACACCTTGACAACCTTGTATCATTCAGCCTCCAGCCTGCCCCAGGGAGTCTGAAATAACTTCCAGCCCTGAAATGGGTACCAGTCAAGCTGAAGCCTGCTTTGGCCAGCCTCTGGCCTGCTCTAGGGAGTCTGGACCTCCTCACAGCCCTGAGGTACATACCAGCCAATCTCCAGCATGCACTACCAAGCCTCCAATATGTCCTGAGGAAACTGTCTTCCAATTCCAACCCTTGCCTGAAGAGATTAATCCAGTCTCACCAGAAGAAAATGCAAGGGAATTCCCCAAAGTCAGTAGCTTGCAAGGCATTTTTAATCCTCCTTACCCAGCTTCACCACCTCTCTTGTCTTCAAGACCTATTACTAGACTAAAATCACAACAAGCCTGCAAAGGTGAATACAGTGTGACCCATGAGGAAGTAAGGTGTACTCAGAAATAACTGCATGAGTTTTCCAACTTATATAGACAGAAATCAGGGCAATCTGTGTGGAAATGGGTACTAAGTGTGTGGGATAATGGTGGAAGGAATATAAAGTAGGATCAGGATGAATTTATCAATATGGGCCCACTAAACAGAAAGTTTGCTTCCAACATAGTAGCTTAAGGGATTAGAAAGGCTCTAAATGTTTGTTTGGGTGGCTGACTGAAACATGGACCAAAATATGGCCTAACATGTCAGAGGTTGAGATGCCTCATTTGCCCTGGTATGCAGTAGAAAAGGAAATTCAAAGGCTTAGGGAGATTGGAATGCTAGAATGGATTTATAATTTGAGAGCTGCCCACCCACCCCAGGAATATCCAGAAGGCACACTTTTAACCAGGACTGTGAGGAATAAATTTGTAAGACTAAATCCATCTTCCCTGAAGAGCTCTGTAGTAGCTCTTCTCTGTAGTCCAGGTATTACTGTAGGGATGGCTGTGATGGAATTAGAATCCTTAAACATTATGAGAATGATTGGATGTCAGTCTGGTAAAAGTCAAGTATCAGCAGTTAAAGTCAAGGGGGTGTAGCTACTGCAATGAAAAGCAGATTCAGAAATGCATTCAAAATAGTCTGAGTCATGTAGTTATGGCATTGGCTAATACATGATGGGGTATGTAGCAGTGAAATAGACGGGAAGTATACTAAATTTCTTCAGGATGTGTATAAATAGAAGAGTTCTGGATCGAGTAAAGGAAACGTTAACTCAAATTACAGATGCAGAGAATCATGGCTCCTTAATCAATTCCCACACTTGAGATAGTTTACAGACGCAGAGCCCCTTGAATGAGGAGGAGGCCAGGTCTCCTTGGGGAAGGATCCTGCTAAACTGCCCAAAATTTATACTCTACTTTTTTTGTCTTTATTCATTTTTTTAATATCACATTAAAAAAAATGAGGTCCCCATATACCCCTCACCCTCCTCACCCCACTACTCCCCCCACAGCAACATTATCCTCCATCATCATGAGACATTCATTGCATTTGGTGAATACATCTCTGAGTATCGCTGCACCTCATGGTCAATGGTCCACATCATAGCCCACACTTTCCCATATTCCATCCAATGGGCCATGGGAGGACCTACAATGTCCAGTAATTGTTCCTGCAGCACCACCCAGGATAACTCCAAGTCCCGAAAATGCCTCCACATAAATGTATACTCTTAATCTTCCTCCCACATTTTCTAAGGAGATCTATGGCCTTTCACCAGAGTAACAGTGCATTGAGGAAAAGGAAATGATCAGACATTTCAGGGATTATTAGACACTAGCTCAGAAGTGATATTAATTCCAAGAGACCCAAAACATCACAGTGGTCCACCAGTCAGAGTAGGGACTTATGGAGGTCAGGTGATAAATGGTGTTTTAGCTCAGGTCCATCTCACAGTGGGTCCAGTGGGTCCCCAGACACATTCTGTGGTTATTTCCCCAGTTGCAGAATGCAAAATTGGAATAGACATACTCAGTAGCTGGCAGAATCCCCAAATTGGATCCCTGACATGCAGAATGAGGGTTATTATGGTTGGAAAGGCCAATTGGAAGCCACTAGAACTGCCTTTACCCAGCAAAATAGTAAACCAAAAGCAATACTGGATTGCTGGAGGGATTGCAGAAATTAATGCCACCATAAAGGATTTGAAGGTTGTAGGAGTGGTGATTCCCACCACATGCCAATTCAATTTTCCTATTTGGCCTGTATGGAAAACAGATGAGTCTTGGAGATGACAGTAGATTATTGTAACCTTAACCAGGTGATGACTCCAATTGCAGCTGCTATCACTGATATGGTATCATTGCTTGAGCAAATCAACACATCCCCTGGTACCTAGTATGCAGCTGTTGATTTGGCAAAAGTTTTCTCAATTGTTACTAATAAGAACCACCAGAAATAGTTTTCTTTCAGCTAGCAAGGTCAGCAGTATACCTTCATTGTACTGCCTCAGGGTTATATCTGCTCTTCAGCCCTATGTCAACATATTGTCCACAGGGATCTTGATCATCTCTCCCACCTGCAAGACATCACACTCATCCACAGTCATTAATTATATTGATGACATCATGTTGACAGGATGTAGAAATAGCAAAGACTAGGACTTATTAAACTTATTAGAAAGGCATTTGTGAGAGAGAGAACGGGAGATAAATCCAACTGGAATACCAGGTCCTTCCACATCAGTGAAATTTCTAGGTGTCCAGTGGTATGTCAAGATATTCCTTCTAAAGTGAAAGATAAGCTGTTGCATCTGGCTCCTCCTATGACCAAAAGAGGCATAATGCTTAGTTGGTCTCCTTGGATTTTGGAGACAACACAGTCCTCATTTGTGTGTGCTACTCCAGCCCATTTACTGGGTGACCAGAAACTCTGCTAGTTTTGACTGGGGACTGGAACAAGAAGAGTGTCTGTGTCAGGTCCAGGCTGCTGTGCAAGCTGCACTACCACTTGGGTCATATGATCCAGCAGATCCAATGGTGCTGGAAGTTTCAGTTGCAAAAACAGATGCTGTCTGGAGCCTTTAGCAGGCTCCTATAGGAGAATCACAATGCAGCTCTTAGGATTTTGGAGCAAAGCCCTGACGCCCTCTTCAGATAACTACTCCTCTTTTGAGAAAGAACGGTTGGCCTGCTACTGGGCCTTAGTAGAGACTGAACACTTAACCATGGGCCATCCATCAAATTACCATGAGACCTGAGTTACATTTCATGAGCTGTATATAGTCTGACCTACCAAACCATAAAGTTGGGCAGGCACAGCTGCACTATATAAGAACGTGTAAGTTGTATATAGGAAATAAGCCTGGAGTGGGTCCTGATGGCATGAGTAATTTACATAAGGAAGTAGTCCAAATGCCCATGGTCACTACCCCTGCCATGTTAACTTCTCTTTCCAAGCCCACGGCTTTGGCCTCTTCTGGGAGTCTCTTACAATCAGTTGATCTAGGAAGAGAAAACTCAGGCCTCATTTACAGATGATTCTGCATGATATCTAGGTACCACCCAAAAGTGAACAGCTGCAGCACTGCAGCCCCCTTCTGGGAAATCCCTGAAGAACAGTGATGAGGGCAAATCCTCCCAGTGGGCAGAACTTAGAGCAGTGCACCTGGTTGTTCATTTTGCTTGGAAGAAGAAATGGCCAGAGGTGCATTTGCAAATCAATTCATGGGAAAATTGGTGACAAGGATATCTGGGAAAGAGGTAAGTGGATTAACCATTTTGAGTGGGCAAAAATCATGAAAATTTTTCTGTCCTATGTGAATGCTCACCAGAGGGTAACTTCAGCAAGAGGAAGATTTTAATAATCAAGTGGATAAGATGACCTGCTCTGTCACTAAAGCTCAGTCTCTTTCCCCAGCCACTCCTGTTATTGCCCAGTGGACTCTTGAACAAAGTGGCCATGCAAGTAGGAATGGGAGTTATGCATTTGCTCAGCAACACAAACTTCCCCTTACCAAGGCTGACTTGGCTACAGCCACTGCTGATTGCCCAATCTGCCAGCAGCAGAGACCCACACTAAGCCCCCAATATGGCACCATTCATTTGGGGTGACCAGCCTGCTACCTCGTGGCAGGTTGACTACATCAGACCACTTCCATCATGGAAGGGGCAGCAATTTTTTTTAACTGGAATAGATACATAATTTTGACATGGGTTTGCATTTCCTGCATGCAATGCTTCTTCCAAAACTACCATCTGTGGCCTTACTGAATGTCTTATCTACTGCCATGGCATTCCACACAGCATTGCTTCCAATCACGGAACCCATTTCACAGCAAGTGATGTGTGGGAATGGGCACATGCCATGGAATTCACTGGCCTTACGATGTTTCCCTTCACCCTGAAGCAGCTGGATTGATAGAACAGTGGAATGGTCTTTTGAAGACTCAATTACAGCACAAATTAGGTGACAATACCTTGCAGGGCTGGGGCAATGTTCTCCAGGAGGCTGTGTATGCTTTAAATCAGCATCCAATTTATGGTTTTGTTTCTCCCATAACCAGGATCCATGGGTCCAGGAATCAAGGGTTGGGAATTGGAGTGGTACCACTCATTATTACCCTTAATGATCCAATAGGAAAAGTTTTGATTCCTGTCCCTGCAACCTCAAACTCTGCTGGTCTAAAGGTTTTAGTCCCAAAAGGAGGAGTGCTATCACCAGGGAATACAACAATCATTCCACTGAACTGGAAGTTAAAACTGCCACCTAGCCACTTTGGGCTCCTCTTACCTCTGAATCAACAGTCAAAGAAGGTAATTACTGTACTGGCTGGGGTGACTGATCCTATCAAGGAGAAATAGGACTGCATCTACATAATGGAGGTAAAGAAGAGTCTGCCTGGAATACAGGAGATCTCTAGGGCATCTCCTAGGACTGCCATGTCCTATGATTAAAGTCAATGGAAAATTGCTACAACCCAATCCAAGCAGGATTTACAATGGCACAGAATCTTCAGAAATGAAAGTTTGGGTCACCCCACCAGGCAAAAAATCACAGCCAGCTGAACTGTTTGCTGAAGGTAATGGAAATATAGAATGGTTAGTGGAAGAAGTTAGTTATATAGATGAATTTTGACCATGTGACCAGTTACAGAAGTGAGGACTATAATGGTTGTGAATCTTTCTTCCTTGTTTCATTATGATGATAGTATATATACACAAAGTGAATTTCTTTGTCTTTGTCCCCTAATTTTCCCCTTATCATATAACAAGTTGTATCCATTTCATGTCATAATATTTCAGGATGTCAAGTTGAGAGTGAATATTACCCGAGAATGTGCACCTTATTCTGTATGGAATTACTGTGTTTTTGGTTGCACACAGAAGAGTTGAACATTGTTAGGTGGAAATATATATGTGCATGTGTGTTATTGTTTTTACTTAGAGACTTAGAATGGTTTAAGGTAATGTGTTTGGTTGCCAAGTTGACAAGGGGTGAACTGTGATGGTTGGGCTATTGTGTCAACTAGACAAGGTAACTGTGCCGTTTTTTGTTCAAGCAAGCATTGGGTTAACTGTAATACAAGGGTATTTATGGACTTCAGTCACTATTGACATTACTGCAGTGGTAAATCATAGATAGCTGGTTATAATCACATCAGTAAGGGAGATTGGCATCAGCATTGAGTGACTCTTAACCCAATCAGTTGAATCTCTTAAAGGGGGAAGTGATTCCAGCATTCAGAGAGAATTTCCCAGCTCCTCTTTGGACGGTCAGCATCTCCCAGAACTCATGAAGAATCTTCATTGGAATTTCATCGGAGCTCCTGTTTGCATCCTTTCTGTGGAACCTGGATTGTGCATCCCCACAGCTGCATGAGAGACTCTGATAATCTCTTGCTATTGACAGATAGATAACCCTCGTTGATTCTGTTTCCCTAGAGAACCCTAACTAATACATACAAAATTATAAGTAACCCTTTACTAGCATTGATATAGTAACTTCTTTGCCACTGATGTAAAAATATTGCAATATTGCTGCTAACTATAGTACATAAATTACAGTAGTTTTATTTTCCCGTGTATGTATTTATATCCATATTCTTAACACCTTGTAACAGGGAGTATTTCTGTACTTGTACTATTAACCACAGTCATCATTCACCACTGAAATCACTATGTTATACAGTCCCTAAATTATCCTCTAGCTTTCTTTCAGTTAACATTAACCTCCCTAGACTACTCTTAGTAACAACCACCTATATAAATCAGCAGTGTTGACTATGCTCATTATAATCTGTTACCATCAGCTCTAACCATTTTTCCACATTCAAAATCCCCCTTATTAACATTCTACATACATTCAGCATCAGCTTCCCCTTCTCAACACACATTTTATTTCCTAGTAACCTGTACTCTAGAGTTTACCTTCATGAGTTTACTCATCATATTTAGTTCCTATTAGTGAGACCATACAAAGTTTGTCACTTTTTGTCTTGTTTATTTCACTCAACATAATTTCCTCAAGGTTCATTCATGTTGCCACATGCATCCCAAGTTCATTTCTTCTTAAAGTTAACAGTATTCCATTGTATGTGTATACCACATTTTGTATATCCACTCATCAATTGATGGACAGACACAGGCTGTTTCCATCTTTTAGAAATTTTGAATAATGCTGCTATGAACTTTGGTGTGTAAATGTCTATTTTGAAACTTTTTTCAGTTATTCTCAATGTATTCCTAGTAGGGGCGTTGCCATATCAAATGGCAGTTCTGTATTTAGTTTCCTGAGGAATCTTCAAACTGTCTTCCATGAAGGCTGCATATTTTACATTCCTAACAACACTGAAGGAGCGTTCCTATTTCTCCAATCCTCTCCAGCACTTGTAGGTTTCTGATTTTTTAAATGGCCATTCTGTAAGGTGTAAAATGATAGCTCATTGTAGTTTTGATCTGCCTTTCCTATAACAGCTACTGATGTCAAGTATTTTTTTCATTTGCTTTTGGCCCTCTGCATTTCCTCTTTAGAGAAATATCTATTTGGGTCTTTTGCTCATTTCTTAAATGGCAAGACTAAATATCATTAAGATGTCTTTTCTACCCAAATTGATTTACAGATTTAACACAATCCCCCCAAAAATGCCAACAGCAATTTTTACTGAATTAGAAAAGGTAATTATGAAAATTATTTGGAAGGACAATGGGTTCCCAAATAGCAAAATATATACTGAAAAAAAAGAAACATGATTTGAGGAATCATGCTATCTGATATTAAAGCACACTACAAAACAACTGTGGTCAGAACTCATGGTATTGGCACAAGGACATAAGAATGGAACTGAATTGAGAGTCCTGTACAGATCTTCACGTATATGGCCAACTGATATTTGACAAGGTCACAAAGCCCACTGAACTAGGACAGAAGGGCCTTTTCATCAAATGATGCCTAGAGAACTGGATGTCCATATCTAAAAGAATGAGAGAGGGTCACCATATCATGCCCTATACAAAAATTAACCCAAGATGGCTCAAAGACCTAAATATAAGAACCAAGACCATAAATCTCCCAGAAGATAATATAGGGAAGCATCTATGAGATCTTGTAGTAGTAAATGATTCATAAAATTTATACCCAATGCAAGAACAACAAAAGGCAAAATAAATAAATAAGACCTCTTCAAATTAAAAATGTTTGTGCTTCAAAGGACTTTGTCAAAAAAGTGAAAAGGCAGCCTACTCATGGGAGAAAGTATTTGGGAGCCATTTATTTGATAAGGGACTAATATCCAGCATATCTCAAAAATAAAAAGACAAACCTACTTTAAAAATGGGAAAGATATTTGAATAGACACATTTCCAAAGAAGAAATAGAAATGGATATAAAGCACATGAAACAGTGCTTAACATCACTATCTATTAGGGAAAGGCAAATCAAAACTACAATGAAATATCACCTTACATCTATTATACTAGTGACTATTAAAAGCAGAGAACTACAAATTTTGAAGAGGATGTGAAGGAAAGGGAATATTCATCCACTGCTTTTGGGAATGTAGAATGGCACAGCTATTGTAGAGGATGGTTTGGCGGTTCCTCAGGAAGCTAATTACAGAACTGACATATGATCTAGCAACCCCAGTGTTGGGTATATACCCAGAAGAATTGAAAGAGACACAAACAGATATATGTATAATAATGTTCAGAGTGGCATTATTCATTACTGACAAAAGTTAGAAGCAACACAAATGTACATCAACAGAAGAATGGATAAGCAAATTGTGGTATACACATACAATAGAATATTACTTAGATGTAAGAAGTGAATCTTTAACACATGGGACAACATGGATGAATCTTGAATACCTTATGTTGAGTGAAGTAAGTCAGTCACTGAAGGACGAGTATCACATGACTTCACAGATATAACTTAAGCAAATTGAGCAGATTCACAGAGTAAGAGTCTGGAAGATAGGTTATCAGGAGATAGAAAGGAAGTATAGTGTGGTGAGCTGATGCTCAATATGGGTACGACTAATGATAAGGTGGACGGGGGTCATTGGGACATAGATAGTGATAGTGGTGCAGTGGTATAAGTGGGGTTGGTGGTGTTGAAATATGAGGCTGAGTAAGGTAGAGAGCATTGGGTTGAACTATCTATGAAACTGGGGGGAGTGCTTGAAGGAACAGGTGAACTGTGGGGATTTATCGGTCTGTGGTTAAAACTACAATGGTGAGGAGGTGCTTTTGGCAAATTTGGCATGGGAAAGTTACTTGTGCAGGACATTTTGAGTGGAGGGAGATGTGGGATAGGGCACATGCTTCTGTTAAGCATGAAAGTATACAATTTGTCATTGGTTGTTATCTCAGTGGGTGGAGACCCACACAACAAACAAATAAATATTAACCCCCCATCCTGGGCAGTCTTTTTATGTTCTAAATTAGGGGGGCAAGAATCTGTTGAGACCATAGGCTGGGCCTGATGAAAGAAAACAGTCCAGTATGTCAAGCCCTCAGTATTAATGCATATAACTATGAAACTTATTCTTCAAAAATTGAAACTTAGTGGTTACCATAGTTTCCAAGGAGGGGGAGGAAAGAATAAAATGGATAGAATAAAGGACTTTTTTATGGCATTTGAATTGTTCTTCATGATCTTGCAGTCATGGATTCAGGCCATTATACATTTTGTCAATACCTAAAAATGTGTATGGTGCAAAATGTAAATCATAATGTAAACTATCAACCAGGGTCAAAAGCAATGCTTCAAAATTGTTCACCAATTGTAACAAACATATCATCACATGTAAGATGGTATTAATAGGGAGAGAGGGCAGAGTATATGGGAATCCCCTATATTTTCTCTGTGATTTTTCTGTAACCTAAAGTTTCTTTGCAAATAAGTTGAAATACAAATAAGACACTGGGTGGACATACAGAAAAAAGTCACTGTACATAAAAATAATAGCTCTTACAATGATGAAATACACAAAGTAAAAAAATGTATTTGCTCTTTTTATTTTTATTTTTTGCCTTTGTTTTTGGGGAGGTTTTTTTTCATCTTTATTTTCTTTTAAATGTTACATTAAAAAAATTTGAGGTCCCCATATACCCCCCAACCCACCTACCCAACCCTCCCACATCAACAACCTCTTCCATCATTGTGGCACATCCACTGCACCTGGTGAATACATTCTGAAGCACCACTGTACCACATGGACAGTGGTCCACATTGTAGTCCACACTCTCCCCCAGTCCATCCAGTGGGCCACGACAAGACACACAATGCCCAGCATCCATCCCTGCAGCACCACCTGGGACAACTCCAAATCCTGAAAATGCCCCCACACCATATCTCTTCTTCCATCTCCCTACTATCAACGCCACTGTGGCCACCCGCTCCACATCACTACTACAATTTCTTCCCTTACTAATCACAATGTTTCCCCAGCGGAACACTGGTAAGTCCACTCTAATCCATACTTTATTCCTCTATCCTGTGGACTCTGAGATGGTTATGTCCAGTCACCTCTACAGCAAGAGGGAGCTTAGATTCCACATGGATGATGGATGCAATTCTCCTGCTTGCAGCTGTAGGCACTCTTGGCTCCCTGGTGTGGTAATTGACCCTCTTCACCTCCTTGTCAGCTGGCCAGTGTAAGTCCAAGAAACCAGAGCGTAAGAGCCACAAGTCTGCTGAGACCCAGGGCCTGGCCATCACATGGACAGTTCAGAGATTCAGGTCTCCTAAGTATACACCAACCCCAGTGCCAACCACAGGTTCAGTAAAAGTGACAGAAGAGTGCCCACTCTAAGCCAAACTCAGCCTGTAAATGCATTACCTTCCGACCCCTTCCCGTTGGGGACATGACTCCCTGGAATGAGCCTCCCTGGCACCTGGCACCGAGGGATTACTACGAAGCACCAGCTGATGATGTAATTAGAAAAAGACCTTGAATAAAGACATCAATTCAGACCAGCAGAATATCTCAGCCTACATATAACATCAGATGTTAAAAACTGCTTTTTGACTTTGGATAAAAGGGGGAAATGGAAAAGACAAGTGAGTTTATATGGCTATGAGTCTTCAAAAAAGAGTCAGGAGGTCATCAGAGGGGTGATGCTCAAGGTGCTGATTCTCCTGAGGGCTGCAGGGACCCACAGGTTATATGGTCATGGCAGATGGCTCTGGAGTTCAGCACCATGTCAGTCGGCCCTACTTTGGAGTTTTTGTTCCTGAGTGTGATGGAGTTGAACTTAGATATGACCTTTCTACACAGTGCTCTTTTATTACTTTTACTGGGGAGGTTTTTGATTGCAGAGGGTCACAACTGTGGCAGGAGAGGATCCCTGCTGTGGGAAGTCATTGATGGGGAGGTGTGTGTGGGTGCCCCTAGGGCATGCCTTTACGAAATATGAATATGTTCAAATGGTCATGGAGTGTTGTCTCAGTGGGTAAAGAACCACACAATAACCAAAAGATTATTGAATTCCCATCCTGGGAAGTAGTGCTACATTCTCAGAGTGGAAAGAATCTCTAAAATATATTGGCAGTGCCTAGTGATAGAGGACAGACCACTATACCAGGCCCTTGATATTAATTCATGTACTTATGAACTTTGTTCTTGTAAAATTGAAACTTAGCCTAGTTATTGTGAAACAGTTACATCCTGAACGCCTCCTTGTTACTCAGATGTGGCCTCCCTCTAAGCCAAAGTCAGTATTTAAGCTCACTGTTTTCCCTCTGGCATCGAACATGAATCCCAGGTATGGCCCTCCCCAGCAGTGATGGATTATTACCAAGTGACAACTAGCAATACATTTGGAAAAGAACTTTGACCAAAATGGGAAAATATTAAATACTAATGAGTTTTTATTGCTAAGATATTTCAAAATGAGTCAGAAGGTCGTTCCAGAGGTTATGCTTATGCATGTCTCAAGAATATCTCACTGACTGCCACAGTAAACAGTACTTCAAGTAGAGGAGTTCCTGTGGGCCCTAGAGACATCTATACACTAGGCAGAGCAAACATTCTCAGAAATTTGGCATCCTGTAAGTGGGCCTTTTCTTGGAATATATGTCCCCCAGTGTGACAGAGTTACACTCATTTATAATTTCCCTACACATATCTCGTTCACCCCCTTTATTTGAACCTATAATTTTCACTATACTCATTAAATATATATCCCAGAGACTTAAATCTTTGGTCTGTTCATATGCCAGTTGAGCCTAATTGCTCTAGCTAAAACTTCACACACAATATTTAATAACAGTGGACTCCGTGGGCATCTTTGTATTGTTCTCGATCTCAGATGTAGGACATTATATATACTGCCATCACCCACCAAATGTACTGGGAGAGAGTGTAAACTACAATCCATGCTGTATGGCAGTGCTCCAAAATGTACTCATCAAATGCAATGAATATACCACACTATTGAAAGAAATTGTTGATGTGGGGAAAATGCAGGGTGTGGGAGCGGGGCATATGGGAATCCCCTGGTTTTTTTTTTTTTAATGTAACATTTTGTATGATCTATGTATCTTTTAAACATAAATAAAAATAAATGTAAAAAGATAGAGAGTATCATTTTAAAAATTAAGATACCACTAGTCACCTATTACAATGGATAAAATCCAAGAAAATGTCAATACCAAATGCTGCCTAGGATGTGTACCAATAAAAATTCTCATTCATTGCTGGTAGCAATGTTAAATAGTACTGCCACTTTGGAAGCCAGTTTGGCAGATTCTTGCAAAGCTGAACATGGGCTTACCATATGATTTGCAGTTATACTCCTTGGTGTTTCCCCAAGAGTTTAAAATGTAAGTCCACACAAAACTCTGCTTATTAATGTTTATAGCATCTGTATTCATAATCTCCCCAACAAGTGAATGAATAAAAATCTATGGTACTCCCAAGCAATGGATTATTATTCAGCAGTAAAAGGAAATGAGTGATTAAAACTAATGAAATGAATTATTCTTGGGAATTCTTTATATTGCTTATGTAACATTTATGTAATCTAAAGCTTCTTTAAAAATAAAAAACATTAATTAAAAATCATGTTGCCGAATAAAAGAAAAAATTTTGTATGGTTACCTACTGTATGATTCCAGTTATATTACATTCTGGAATAGGCAAATTTACAGAGACAGTAAAAAGATCAGTGATTATCAGGAGTTCGGTGGGTTATGGATGAATATATGAAGCACGGGGGATTTTTTAGGGCAATGTAACTATGCTGTGTGATACTGTAATGGTGGATACATGTATGACATTATG
The DNA here is from genome assembly GCF_030445035.2 of Dasypus novemcinctus. Lineage (NCBI taxonomy): Eukaryota > Metazoa > Chordata > Mammalia > Cingulata > Dasypodidae > Dasypus > Dasypus novemcinctus. The sequence continues at coordinate 132,313,460 of NC_080704.1, read as the reverse complement.
CATTTGTCAGATATTCATGTCTTGTGTTCAACTGTTCAATGCAAAAAGTGAACTTTGAGTGTCTGGTTCAAAAGGACAAATATTGTATGAAATAATTACTTATATGAAGTAATTAGAATAAGCAAATTCATAGCGTCAGAATCTAGAGCATAGGTTACCAGGGCCAGGTTTGGGGTAGGAAATAGAGAGTTAATGTTTGAAATGTATAGCATTTATATTAGGTTAATTGTAACATTTAGATAATGGGTGATGGTGATTGTAGGACAAGACTGTCAATGTAATGAGCAACAACTAATTATATATGTGGTTAAAAGGGGAAATTTGCAATATGATATTAGAATATTTTTTTAAAAAACATAGTGTTGTACAAAACAAATAATAAATCTTATTGTAAATTATGGACTATAGTCAATTTTATTATTATAGTTAATGGTAGAATTATAAAAATGTTCTTCCATAAACTGTAACAAATATACCATACTGATGCCAAGTGTTAATAATAGAGAAGCACTTGGGAACTCTGTAATATATATACATTATGCATGACTTTACTTTAAACCTACTACTCTAATTACAAAAAAAATAACTTTAATGCAAACTATGGACTTTAGATAATAATAATAATAACTGTACTGGTTCATTATTTGTAACAAACCACCACCCAGAAGCAAAATGTTAATAATAAGAGAAACTGTATAGGGTGGTTGTATATGCGAACTCTCTGCACTGTCGGCTCAATTTTTTTCTGAAATAAAAAAATGAAAGAAAAGTAAACTCAGTAAGTATTTGAAAGAAAAAACACCAGATTATCAAGTTTACAAAGCTTAAAATTCTTCCCTACATGGTAGAGAAAGAACAGCTTTCTTACATGACTATTACGTCCACAAAAAACCATGACGTAACTTCAAATGTCAGTATTGAAAATATCAGGGACAAGTTGTTTTGTGAGGGAATCAATAACTTTCAGGAAATATTCAAGGTTTCTTATATCTGACAACCAGAACTAGATAGAGTGACCTTGTTATTTTTTGTCTATTTCAGGATTCTAAATTTTTTTTTGTTTGTTTCTGAATGTGAGATGTGATGTATATGATCACAGCAGTGGCAAGGCTAATTGTCATTTGGCTTCCACAGACATGAGTTCCAGCTAGTTGCATCATTTCTGCTCTCTGGACTCAATTTATTTAAAATTAATCAATTCAGCTAAACATTCTCTGAGAGCCATTCTAACTCTAATATTCTAATATTTTAAAATTGATCATTAACTCAATATTGTACTCCCTGTAAAGGAAAGTAACTTTTTCTGCTCTCTGAGGGAAGCATGTAAAAAACAGTAAAAGAATAATTATATAATTGTGGTTGAGTTTATTTATGCAAGAACCCTTGGTAACATGAATATGCCAAATTTAATTGTTAATGTAAAATCTTTACTGAGCACCCAATTAGATACTGAATTGACTTTTATTTTGAAATTGCCCTCAGTTTTCAGAGAAAAAAATGGCAGGAAAAGCTCACATCAGGCATGCTAAAAATGAAAACAAATGTAATCTTGCAGCCATGTACATGTCCAATCCGAATCATCCTGCTACTGTATTTCCATCTATTACCCTGGGTAATGTGAAAAAAAAATGGCATTGGCATGACCTTGAGATAAAGATTTAATCATGTTCCCTTGAATATACTTAAGAAGGTAGAAGCATCATATTGGGCATATTAATCAGGTTTTTAGAATCCAAAGTTAAAGGAATACATTTTATAGTTAAAATGCTATTCTCCAAAACCTGAAGTTACCTGGATATTTATTGTATCATAAAATCTATCCCACCATATGAATGGCTTCAGTGACTCTGAAAGAGGTCTTCTTGAAATGAATTTAATTTCAAATTATTTTATTCCACTTGAAGATAAATTAGAAAATCTCAGGCTCATAAATTCAGAATCATGCGCCTGTACTTACAGAAGTGCAAATATATACATATTCAGGATTACCTATTGGAGCAGTACATATATTTTGTATTTACTAAGATTATTCCTGGGAGCAGGATATATACATTTCAAGGAGTCTTTTACTCCCTATGCTAAGCCTTTTAAAGATAAGCTCATAAATGGGCATCCCAGAGATATCACATTTGTGTTAGAATACTTTCTCCTAATATTATGTTCTAAAATGTATTTCTGCAAGTAGTTTTGATATCTATACTCATGAAGGCAAAAAAATTAAGTGGAAGCCATAGTCAACAACTAATGAATTACAGGCACCTTTACCATACCATTGGTGACCTTGATTATGATCATGTGGGGACCTTTTCTGATAGAGTAAGGAGCTCTGTAATTCAGTTGCCTTGTGATTTAATTCTGCTCTGATAAGCAGAAATTGCTAAAAGCTATCAAAGCCTGCCTGTGTTATTGTGCTGCAGACTGTTCATCTCCTGGGACAGACATCAGAATACATTGAGCTAATTAGTTATCTCAGTTGTTAGTAACATGGTATTAATTGTTCATGAAGCTAAAGTTGTGGGTCTCTTTTAACACACATTTAATGGTTATCATGTGAGGAAAATTTATGTGATGCAGAGACAGGCTGAACACCTGATTCCTGCATTAACCATCTTTTAGATTTGAGAAATCAGTGAATAGAAAATGAATGGTTCTGTGCAAATACAATTTTGCTACTTCTAAACTCAAAGTACATTTTTTCCTGATTTGAGTTAGTGGGAACATCTCCAGAAATGGTGTTTATCTGAGAGTAATAAACATCTGGGTTCACATCCCTTTGCTGGTCTCAAAATTTCACCAGGAATCTTAAATGGTAATCACCAAGTTATAGTGCCAGGAGTTAAGGTGAAGTGAGTGGGCTGCCTAGGGTACAAAATTTAAGGCAGTACTCATTTTCAAGGCCATGCCTTCTTAAATGAGTGCCTCTTTAAATTTTATGCCTCAGATGTCTCATTCACCTCACTTTAGGCCTGGCCATGTCTAATAGCCACATGTCTATAAAATTGATTATAAGAATGTATATTCAGAGCAAACTAAACTATGAACCCAGATAATTTATGAAACACCAAACTAATTTATAATACTGCATCAATTTATTCTTCCATAAAATCTTAAAGCAAACATTTTAAAAGTAACACAAACCAAAAATAAAACAAAGTTCAGTTGGACAATTTCTTTTTTTTATTTTTTTATTGACTTTGTAAAAATATTACATTAAAAATATATATATATGAGGTCCCATTCAACCCCACCACCCCCCAGTTGGACAATTTCTGACTGCAGGTAGACATACATGATTTCTAAAACAATTGGACCTGAACAATATCAGAACATTGAAATATATGCATTTAATGCAATTCCAACTTCATTGTCAAAAAAAGGAAAAAGGAAACTACATCATGAATGCACTTTGGTTGACACCCTAATTTCCTTTTAAATTGTTTATCTCTTTCATTCAGGGAAACAAGTGCACAGGTGTATGAATGTCTTTGCCTGGAAATGATACTGTCCCCTACTAAAATCATTGATAGCCTTTGACCCCCAGTATCCAGGAAGCGAGTGCTGAGAGCTGCTCTTGGTTTGTGGGTTTGGAAAAATCAATGAAACCATTTTATTAGCTCTGTGGTTGTATCACCTTGGGGAAAGTAATTATCCTCTATAAATCTTGGTTTCCTCATCTGAAAAGTGGCTAATCTCTACACCATATGTATACCGGGGTTTAATGAGATAACAGATGTAAAACAAGTAGCATGGTCTCTCACACATAGTAATTTCTCAAAACATTGTAGCTTCTAGAATAAATTTTGCTAATCATCTGTGAAGTGTATTATGGGATGTCATTAGGAGATGTGATTCCAGAAACCGGGTTTTATTTACTTTAGGAAAGCACTTCAGGAGAACGGGGCAGTGGAAGTTGGTCAGTAGTATTTTTTCACTTACGATACATCTCTTGTGCCCAAAGTTCCTTTTTCATCATTTTCAAAAGTCCCTTGGTAAAATGAGCTTTTATTTCATCAGGATGACTCTCACCATTTAACTTTTAGAAAGAGAAGGAGGTAAAGGGTATGTTGGAAAGAAGATTCCAGGGAGAGATGTGTCTTGTCTTTCGTTGGTCATGATGGTCTGTAATAGAAAGATTTTCTTGTTAGAAAAGCATACTTAACTTGTTTACTCATGATTCAGTAACTATGATTTTTATCATTCAGCAAATAGAATACATTTCACAATTTCTATTTTCAAGAGTGGTCATTATTGATCTATGTTACTCATTCTCCTTGTATATCATATATTTTACCATAAAGAATATTACATAGGATTTGGAGCTCAAGGGTTCTATTGATTTCATATGACTTACTAGTCTAGTACTCTAATTTGGCTGCCTCAGTGACTTTTTAGAACTTAAAACTTTTTATGCTTTTTATACATTTTAGAAGGCAATATGTTTTTGCAATGATGGCAAATTGTAGCAGTGTTTATTATCAATTATAGTTAATGAAAACCTGCTTACTCTCTTTTCTTTTAAAAGGCTATTGCTAGACTTTTATACTGTGGACCAATATTTCTTTATGAAGATTCCAAGTATTTTGAAGGGTTGGGGAAGCATATAAGGTCACTATGAAATTTGAAACGAATTTATCAACATTAACCATAGAACTGTTCTTAGGTACTAATAAGAACTGACAGTATTTGCGTTAAGAAAGCAGACACCATTTGATGAATAAAATATTACATGCAAGGTTCTATTTTATTGTTTTGTGCTTTTGCATTTTCCACATATGTGATAAGCTATAAGTAGTTCTTATGTAATTGTATCACAATGTCAAGCTTGTTTACCCCAATTATAAGTGGAGGCAGAGAATAAATAAGTGTATGACTTCTCTTACATGAGTGCTCTAGATCATTGTTTGTCAAAATGTGATTGTGGGCCACCTAACAAAGGGAATTGGATGAGAAGGTCAAGAAAATCTTTTCAGGAAAAGGAAATGTTGCATCTAAGCTGAGACCCATATTCTAGGCAGAGAGAATAGGATATTTGGTATACCAATGTCCTTCCATGGTAAAATGTGAGTGCTTCTCAGCATTTGAATGCTATTCTTACTTCTGTTGTTTTTGGGAATTCCATTATCTGATCTTATTCCCCGAGTCGTGTTATAAGGATCAGTCAAGACAAATAATATTTTCCTTGAAACTGCCTTCACAGAGACAAAAACATAAATTGCTTGGAAATAATAATGCTGAAATACACTTTGGAGTTTGGGATTCAGTAAAATCAATTATCTCATTTGTGCACCTAGATTGAACACAATCAGAGTAATGCTCCCAGAAGCTTAATCAATATCTTCTCCTCATATTTAATATTGAGATCTGCAGAAATAAAGATGAAAACATGGAAAAGTTTTAAAATTATTTTATCAGCTCTGGTCATAACAGACAGTCTAGAGCAATTGAAGTGTTTTTATATCTGTTCTGATTTTGTCATGTATTTCATGTAGGATGAATGGATAAACCAGAGAGTCTCAATTTCTATTGGTATAATGTATATAAGAACAATCTATAGCTAAGTTTATGAAAGCATAATAAAAAAAATGGGACTGAAGTGTAGTCAGAACCCTGGAATATGCCCTTGTTTACATTAATTTGCAAAAGGTGATTCTGGTCTCCCTGGTGTCTCCTGGCCTTCTCAAGATTTGTTGGAAGGATTCTTTATGCAACATAGGTTAATGTATTAATACTTTAGTAATTAAATACATGCAAAGTTATATTCTTTTAAGACAATGCCAAAATTCTACAGATATTTAGACAAAATGGGTTTGAAATATTTATTTTTACCACTGCCTATTTCTCAGATTTACTGCCTCCTCTGCAAGTAGTTAACTTCTTTTTTGGGAATGTGAGGGGTTATAAAAAACAAAACAACAATAACAACAATAAAATTCCAAGCATTCTGACTTTAACTGTGTAGTCATCATGGCACATTTATACTTATTTCATTTCTATAACTTGAAATTAATAGATGCCAGAGTAATATCTGGCATTTGTGGTTTGAGCTGTAATCCATGATTAGTTCAATTTGAGATGGAGTTAGAGCTAAGGGCACTATGGTTATCTGATGGTTATCAGAACTATATCATTTTAGAACCACAATTGTTTTATTCTATTTTGATATAAAAATACCTTGGGATATTAAGGAAAAATCCATTTTTTTTACACTAACATCTAGGAATGTTAAATTTGAATATAATTCTTTGTCTAATTTTTGTTGAGGAATCTGATTTTGGAAATAATACAGAAAGGAAAACAAAATATATGTCACAGATATGTCTGGTCTTTGGCTTTGAACTTCCTTTGTATCACTCATTATGAATATTGTGTAGCAGAAATGTAGAAATAATTGTTTTGAAAATGTTACTGTTGACAAAGTATCACATTTACCAATTTAATGTTAAATAGACTAGATCTGTTATAATTTGACTTAGCATGAATTAATTTGGAAGCTTGCTAGGGGTTCTAATGAGTGATGCCACAATATGGTAATATAGTGAGCCTAAAACTGTGTGCAGAAACTCTACCCACTGGCTTACATTCCTTTAGATTACCAGCCTGCTTTGGAGAGGAAATCTGCTATTGGTTAATTCTCCATCATTCCACTTTGCTGTGGTGTCTGTCTATGTGTTTTTATCCATGCCCCATTCCAAAAAAAAATGTGACCAATTTTATATTTATTTATGCTTGCTCTTTCTCTTATATCTTTATTGCCACTTTTCTGAACAGTGCACTTTTGTTTGGATGATAGCTGAACACAACCAAAGCCATTAAGCTATTGACTATGCATTAGAATCAACTTTTTAATTGTAAATTACATCAAAGAGACCAAGAAATAAATGAAAAAACTTATTCTCTCTTGAAAGAAAAAAGCTACTGTATGTTGTCAAAATGTATCTACTTTTTCATATACTTGCAATGATTGTATTTTGCAATCAAAATAACCTGTGCTATGAGATTTGTTTATATTAAAAATGCCATTTTCTTGAGATGAGATTATTTACATTCAATTATATTCCTCAAAATTCCTCATCTATAACTCTTGATTTCAGGTTTTACTCTTTGTGCATCTTTTGAATTTGAGACAATATACAGTGGAAATGTTTTCAATATTTAGTAATTAAGACGGGAGTGCAGCTATGGAGAAACCAAATACAATTATAAATATTTTAGGCTTCTCAGAATATATTGGTTTTAGAAGGAGAAGACTCATGAAATAAGTAAGCTGTTTTTGTTTCTGTTTTTGTGTTTTTATTTTTCCACTATCTACTATTGGCCTGATTGAGATTAAATGTGGGAATATAAGGAACTGAACTTAGTTATACCTTAGATTCTCCTACAAGTATCTTTAATTTAAAGGGATTTTGGCTAGAGGAAACAAAGGAAAACAGTGGGAATTTATGATAAATGAAAAAATAATGAAGTAATTATAGTTTGACTTGTCCACCAATAGGAATAACTGTAGCATACAGAAGAAATCCAAGCTGAGAGCTGATACAAAAAATAACATTTAAGCCAAATATTTATGAAAAAATGTTATTATCTTAACCAGAGTCATGTATACAGATGTATCTTGGACTATTAAAAGTGGGTCTATTTTATTTTTGGAAAATAAATATCCTGTTGCATTTACTACTTCAGAGAATTTCAACTAGGCCATGTGCTTCCCAGTCTCTGTAAATCAGAATATATTTGAATGTAGCAATGATGGTGCTGTTGCATTTATTTTAACACTTAAATTTAAGTAAAATTAAAATTAAAATCTGTTGGAGATTTGGACCTGAAGGGTATTAGGAATGAAAGAAAGAGAAAAGGGAGAAGGTAACAAAGAGCGAGAAGGAGAAAATTGGGATCAGGGGGTCTGCAAGTAATGACTCATCAGACAACTTTATTGTTTACAAGGGGCTCTTCATATACCCCAGTGTATGTGACAACAAGCAGGAACAGGTAGCCAAAATGACAATAGGCAGGAACACATAGCCTACCTGACATCAAGCAGCATTACCCATAGTCTAAGGAATTTTAAAAAATCTTATCTCAAGGTACAAAGTCTAAGTGTTCTATTCACTACAAAAGATATGTGCTCATTTTTTTCTTTCAGCCTTTAACAGCTTCATTCCATTTGCAAGGAACTCTTAATTACTGCATTCCTTAGGTAACAAACGTAGCCATGGAGACAGCACTAGCATGGAGACAGCACTTCTCTCCTTGTGAGGCCACTGTGCCTCAGTAAAATCCATGAAATTTATGCCTCTTTTACAAATGTTAAAATATAACTTTCAGCAAGAAAAATGTATTTTAAGGAATCAGTATTTGTATTGCTCCCCCATGTGAATAGTGGTCCCTCAAAAATACCTTAACTATCACTTTCCAGAACCTGAATGTGATCTTATAAGAAATGAAAGTCTTTGCAAATATAATTACAATACTCTGGAAAAGATATCATCCTGATTAGGGTGGGTTCTAAGTCCAATGATAAGTGTCCTTATAAGAGACTGAAAGGGGCGGTTAACTTGGCCCAGTGGTTAGGGCGTCCGTATACCACATGGGAGGTCTTCGGTTCAAACCCCAGGCCTCCTTGACCTGTGTGGAGTTGGCCCATGCACAGTGCTGATGCACGCAAGGAGTGCCCTGCCACGTAGGGGAGCCCCACGCGCAAGCAGTGTGCCCCACAAGGAGTGCGCCCCACAAGGAGTGCGCCCCACAAGGAGTGCGCCCGGTAAGGAGAGCCGCCCAGTGCCAAAGAAAGTGCAGCCTGCCCAGGAATGGTGCCGCACACACGGAGAGCTGACACAACAAGGTGACACAACGAAAAGAAACACAGATTACCGTGCTGCTGACAACCACAGAAGCAGACAAAGAAGACGCAGCAAATAGATGCAGAGAACAGACAACCAAAGGGGGAGGGGGGAGGGTCAGGGGAGAGAAATAAATAAAATAAATAAATTTTTAAAAAAACAGACTGAAAGAAAAAAATACAAACAGAGATAAAGTAGTAGGACACATAAAGTTGGAAGCATGGTTTGGAGTTTTGCTTCCACAAGCCCAGGACCATCTAGGACCACCAGAAGCTGGAGGAGTCAAGGAAGGATTCTTCCTTAGATCCCTTAGGGAGAACATGGCCCTTCTGACACATTTATATCAAGGATCAGGTCTCCAGAACTTTGAGAGAATAACGTTCTATTGTTTCAAGCCTCAAAGTTTGTGATAATTTCCTATGTCAGCCCTAAGAAACAAAAACACTATTATACAAGGAGTTCCTAAAACAAAAAAGTATAAAATTATCAAACAAATCAATTGTAATTGTTAAAAGCTGTGAACAAGCATGCCACAGAAAATATATGAATAGCTAATAATTATATGAAACATGCTCAAATTGATTAATTTTTAAAGAAAAGGAAATGTTGAAAATAATTATATTTTGCACAATGTATCAATTTTTGAGACTACTATGACAAATACCACACAATGGACATAATGGACTGGTTTAAGCAAGGGGAAATTATTATCTCATGGATTTGTAGCCTAGAAGGATTGCTTCAGCCTGTCTGGGCAACTGCAGGCCTTTTTGGCCTGTGTGGATTGGATGTCATGTGCCTGGGATGCCATCCCCACACTCCATAGGATAGGAGGGGAGCTGTGTGTGATTCTTAAGCCACTCTCAGTATCTGCAGGTGCCTTCAGCCCGTAGAAACCAGTTTGTTTGACCCAGCAAGGGAGAAAGTACAAGAAATTTCTTAAATTAAAGTGACAAACTGCCCAGAATAAATACATCTATTAGGCCAAATGCCAAGACACCAATAAAAATTGCAATCCATACAAAGAAACATGAATACGTCCTAGTTAAAGGAAAAAGATGAGCCTTCAGATGACACAAAGAAATTGAGATAACTGATCATAGATACTCAAACAACTCTCCTTAATAAATTCAATGAAATGGCTAAAGAGATTAAGGATATTAAGAAGACACTGGATGAGCATGAAGAAGAATTTGAAAGCAGACATAGAAAAATATCACAACTTATGTGCATGAAAGGCATGATAAATCAAATTTAAAATACACTGAAGGCATATAACAGTAGATTCAAGGAGGCAGAAAAAAGAAAGAGTGAGCTTGAAGACATGACCTACAAAAGAGAAAACAAAGAAAAGAATGGAAAAAATTAAACAGGGTCTCAGGCAACTAAATGATGGGAAAGTACATGAAAGCATGCATGTCAAGGATTATCCAGAAGGAAAAGAGAAGTGATGAGGGGAAGAAGGAATATTTGAAGAAAGAATGATAGAAAATTCCCAACCGTATTGAAGGACATACATATCTGTGGCAAAGCAGCATATCATACTCCTATCCAAATAAATATGACTAGACCTACTCTGAGACACATACTAATCAGAATGTGAAAAGCCAAATTCAAAACGAATTCTGAGGAAAACAAGAGAAAAGTGATGCATCACATACAAAGAATGCCCAATAAGATTAAGTGCTGATTTCTCATCAGAAACCATGGAAGCAAGAAGGCAGTGACATGATATATTTAAGATTCTGCAGAGAAAAACTGCCAGTGAAGAATCTTATATTCAGCAAGATTGACTTTCCAAATGAGGGCAAGTTTATAATATTTACCGATTAACAGAAACTGAGAGAGTTTGCAAACAAGAGACAGGCTTTGTGGGAAATACAAAAGGGACTGAAAAGAAAAGTAAGGAGAGAGTGCTTGGAAGAGAGTATGGAAATTAAGCTTATATCAGTAAAGGAAACAAAAAGTGTCAAGATTGGTGAAAATAAAATATGACAGATAAACTCCAAAGGTCAAAGTGGGTGAAGTAAAAACTGCCTTTTCATTAATATCATTGAATGTTAATGGATTCAACTCCCAAAAATAAATACAGACCAGCAGAATGAAGAAGAAATTCTGAGCCACCCAAATGCTGTCTGCAATAGACTCACCTTAGATCCAAGAAGAGACTCCAAGTGAAAGGATGGAAAAAGATATTCAACACATTCAGGAACCAAAAACAAAAAAAGAAAAAAAAACACAAATAAGAAAGAAAACAAACAAACCTGGAGTAGCTTTAATTATGTATGATGAAATAGACTTTAAAAGGAAAATTGTTATTAGAGACAAGGAATGACATTATATATTAATAAAAGGGCTGATTCACCAGGAGGAAATAGCAATCATAAATGTATGTGCCACTAATAAGAATGATCCAAATTTCATGAGGCAAACACTTGAAAAACTGAAGGGAGAAATAAATGTCTCTACAATAATAGTTGAAGACTTCAATTCAGCACTCTCAGCATTGCTTAAAACATCTGGGCAAAGGATCTCTAAAGAAACAGAAATCATAATAGGCATATACAAAACACTTCATCCCAAAATAGCAGGAAATATATTCTTCTCAAGTGCTCATAAATCTTTCTCCAGGATAACAATATTTTGGGTCATAAAGCAAATCTCAATAAATTCAACAAGATAAAAAAAATAAAATGGACTTTCTCTAATCACAATGGAATAAAGCTGGAATTCAACAATAAGTGGAAAAATGGAAAATGCGCAAATATGGAGTGTATTAGTCAGACAAAGGTGTGTTTATGCAAAATACCAGAAATATTTTGGCTTTTATAAAGGGTACTTATTTGGGGTAGAAGCGTACCATTACCAGGCCATAAAGCATAAGTTACTTCCCTCACCAAGTCTGTTGTCAATTGTTGGAGCAAGATAGCTGCCAACATCTGCAAGGGTTCAGGATTCCTGTGTTCATCTCTTCCCAGGGCTCATTTCTTTCCAGGCTCAGCTGTTCTGCTATCTTCACAAGGCCAGCTGTAGACTCTCAGGTGAATGGCTCATCTCTCTTCCTTGGGCATCTGCCATGTCTAATTGAGCCTTCTCTCCTCCCTCACATATCTGCTTCTTTGTGTGTTTACTTCCTGGGTTCCAAGATCAAAATTCTCACCTCCCTTCTCTGCAATTCATTTTCTCTGTGAATCCCTGCCCACCATGCGGGTGGGAATTCAATGTCCCACTGACATGGCCCAATAAAAGCCTTAATCATTATTTAATCAAATAAAAGTAAAACCTCTGAATTCAATATAATCTAATATGCCCAGAGGAACAGACCATTTTACAAACATAATCCAATATCTATTTTTAGAATTCTTAAATAATATCAAACTGCCACATTGAGAGTAAACAATACACTCTTAAATAATCAGTTCATCAAATAAGAAATTGTGAGAGAAATCAATAAATATCTCAAGACAAATGAAAACAAAGACACAGCATATCACAACTGATGGGATGCAGCAAAGACACTGCTGACAAGGAAAACAATCACCCTCCATGCTTACATTAAAAAGAAGTAAAAGGTAAATTCAATGAGCTAAATACACAGCTGGAGGAACTAGAAACATAACAGTAAACTATTCCCAAAGAAATCAGAAAGAACGAAATAACAAAAACCAGAGCAGAAATAAATGAAATTGAGAACACACACACACACACACACACAAAGAAGGAGTACTGATGCTTAATATATGTAGAAGTTTTATTGAACTTGACTTTAAATGTCTGAAAATGGATAGAGTTGATAATATACATTATATTGACTAGCAGCTCGTTTATAAATGGGATTGTGCCATGTAAATGTCCATTGAAAAAAAGAAAGAGAATAATCAAGGAACCGAATAGCATAGTGAACCCAGAAGTGGTTGAGAATTGCAGTTAACAGTACAAATGCAAGAATGTCCTTCTGTGAACTAGAACATATGTATGTCAATATTGTAGGGTGTAGGAATGTGGAGATGCATGGGAAAAATACAATTAATATAACCTATGGACTATAGTTAACAGCAATTATATAATATTCTGGCATAAAGGCCAAAGATCTACTATGTTAATAATTGGGGATTATAGAAATAGTATTCCAAATGTACAATATGGACCATAGTGAGTGGTAATAGTCTGATGATATTATCTCATAATTTGTAACAAATATTCTGCAACGGTGTGGTGCATTGGTTAAGGGGTGTTGTATGGGAATTCCATATATGTGCATGACTGCTTTGTAAGCTCACAACTTCCGTAATAAAAATACATTAAAAAGTATTAATAAAAAGTATAGGCATAATTTTAATTTTTTTATTGACTGACTACCACAAAGGTTTTATTAATTTATCATCTTGTAAAAGTCCATCAGCTCAGATTTCTCCATAGTTTACCAGAATTTCTCCTCTCAAAATATATATATTTTGTCTAAAATGATGGATGAAAATTGCATCTTGTTACTTTAACATGCATTTATATTATATAATACAGATATTAAACTCCTTTTCTTATTTTTACTGGCTCTAAGAATTTCTTCTTTTGTTAGATAGCCATTTGTTCCTTTTGTCTTGGAGGGTGTTTGACATTTTATAATTAGTTCACAGAACTCTAAAATATTACAGATATGACTCCTTTATCTGTCAATAGTTAGAAAATAGTTTCCCAACTTTATTATTTTTCAACTTCTATTTTGCTTGCTCTTGAAATAGGAGTTTTTGTTGTTCTTAATGTCATTGTTTCTTTTGTGGTTTTTTTTTGCCATTCTTAATGTGAATAATTCTTTCAATATTCTTTTTTAATTTATTGAAATATATCACTCATACATAAACATACATAAAAATAAGTGTATAGTCATAGCTGTGAACTTACAAGACAAAAATATACAACATCATATAAGACTCTAGTACCTCACCATAACATCAATATCTTGCATTATTGTTAAACATTTTTAACTAATGATTAAAGAACATTGTCCAAATATGGCTATCAACCTAAGTATTTTCCCCCAAACCACCCTATTATTATTATCATCATTATCTTTATATCATTTATATATCAGCATACATAAACAATAAGAGTATAGTAAAAGTTGTGGACTTCCAAAGCAAACAAACATAATATCTTAACAGGGATCCCATACATAACCCTCCACCAACACCTTGCATTGTTGTGGGACGTTTGTTAGAGATTATGAAAGAATATTGTCAAAATCTTACTAGTAATTATAGTCCTTATTTTACATTTGGTGTATTTTGCCCCGAACCCACCCTATTATTATTTTTAAATATATTTTTATGACAGAAGTTGTAAACTTAAAAAAAAATGCACATGTGCAGAATTCCCAAATAGCACCCCTCTATCAAAACACCACACTGAGGTGGAACATATGTTACAGATAATATAACACCATGTGATTGTTACCACATCCATAGTGGACATTTGGCACACATTTTCCATACTGCCCCATTATTAATGCAGTACATCTTTGGCATAGATTCAAGAATATTGTATTATTACTGCTAACCATAGTCCATAGGTCACTCCAGTTGTATTTTTCCCATACTTCTTCATGTTCCCACCACCCTGCAATAATGATGTACATTTGCTCTTGCTAAAAAAGGACACTCTTGCATCTGTAACATCAACCACAATTCTCATCCACTTCTTGGTTTACCATGCTACTCAGTTTCTAGATTATTCTCTCGCATTCTGTCAATTGGCATTTACACACCCAGAATATCATTTTCAGCAATATCTCCATTTATAAGCTCGCTGTTACTCACTATGTGTTACCATCCACTCTACGTTTCCACACTTTTACAGTTAAGCTAATTAAAGCTTCTACAAACATTAAACATAAGTAGCTCATCTCAGTCCTCCTCTTAACTCTGTTAAGAATCCACCACCTACCATCAGGTCTTGAGGGTATTTTCCTAGAATTTCATCTAGAAGCTTTATGGTTCTTGCTTTTATTTTTAGGTTTCAGATCCATTTTCAGTGAATTTTTGGATAAGGTGTGAGATAGGGATACTCTTTCCTTCTTTTGGGTATGGATATCCAGTTCTTTCAGCACCATTTATTGAAAGGACTTGTAGAAATTTATTATAGTTATGAATTCCAAAAATAGATAATGGATTATATTTCCAACTGGGTCTATTAGTGGGCATGAATGAGTTATGATTAAGGCTTTGATTGGGCCACATCATTACAGTGTTGAGTATCACAGATAAAAGGCATGGCAAAGGACAGAGATGGAGCTTTTGGTGTGAGGGGTTTGATGTTGGAGTTTTGATGATGGAGTTTGATGCTGAAGTCTTAAGCTGGAGCCCTGGGAAGTAAGCTCACAGCAGAAAGAGAAATTAGCCACAGGAAGAGAAGAATGCTGCACCCAGGAAGAAGCAAACCCTGGGAAGAAGGGAACCTTGAACCCAGAGAAAAGCAAGACCCTGGAAGGGATGAATCCAGGAAGCCTGTACCCTTGCAGCCAACAGCATCCATCTTCTTCCAACATGTGAAAATAAACTATGGTGAGGGAAGTAACTTATGCTTTATAGCCTGGTATCTGTAAGCTCCTACCCCAAATAAATACCTTTTTAAAAACCAACCGGTTTCTCATATTTTGCATCAGCACCCTTTTGGCTGACTAAAACAGAATTTGGTACTGAGGAGTGGGGAAGTGCTTTTGCAATTACCAAAATGCTGGAATGGTTTTATAAATGGGTAAGGGGTATGGGGGGGGGGGGAGGCTGTGAAATGCTTAATGGAAAAAGCCTAGATTGCTTTCAAGAGACTGTTGATAGCAATATGGATGCTAAAGAGACTTTTTATGATGCCTTAGAAATAAATGATGAAACTATTACTGGTAAGTGGAGGAAAAGTCATCCATGTTTTAAAGTTGCAGAGAATGTAGCAACATTAACTCCCGGTGTTTTATGGAAGGCAGGATTTTAAAATGGAAAGCCCAGGCATTTAGCTCAAGAAATTGCCAAAATAAACCTGGAGAATGCAGCTTGGCTTCCACTTGCATCTTATAGCAAAATGCTACATGAAAGAAATGTACTGAGGACTGAACTGTCAGGCATAAAGAAAACAGAAACTAATTCTGGAAATTCCAAGCCTCTGGAAATCAAGCTTCCAGAAGAAAGTGTCCGAATGGAGGACTTAACTAAATTTGGAACTTGTAAATCAGAATTGAAGATGTGGTTATCTAGGAAAGACTCATGGAAAGTCTTAATATCTGATGGCTTGGAACCCTGCTTCTTTCATGCCAAACCAACAAGCTGTTTGAGAGAGCTATGTGAACAAAACCACTGTCAGCCTGCAATAAAAGGTACATGGAAAGGAGGGATTGAAGGGGAAAGATCTTCAAGAGGAACACCATGGAGACCGAGATCTGGAATTAAGACATTCCCATAGGCCAAGTGTGGATCCCCACTCATGTGTAGAGAGAGGGTGACTTTGCCCCAGAAATGGAAGAGAGTGGATGTTCCTGTCTGATGTTCTGGGAGAGTTTTGCTGCCCTAGGGTGCAGAGAGGTTGGGCACATTCCCCAAGGATTATGGCCATT
Organism: Dasypus novemcinctus; assembly: GCF_030445035.2. Classification (NCBI taxonomy): domain Eukaryota; kingdom Metazoa; phylum Chordata; class Mammalia; order Cingulata; family Dasypodidae; genus Dasypus; species Dasypus novemcinctus. Next base: position 132,297,026 of record NC_080704.1, on the reverse strand, counting down.
AAGTTCAGCAATCCACAGGTCTGATTGGGTGGACCTGTCCCCCAAAGGTTAAGGAAGGCCAGGTGGTCAACTCCTTGCTCTGAGAGGGTTGAGCCTGTATGCAAAAGTTTAGGGGAAAGGTTGTCTTCACATCACTGTACTAGGGGTGTTAAGACTCTAACTCAAAGATTGGGTAAGGTGTAGCAATCATCCCAACAGTCTTGGAGGGAGAGTTCTCGAGCTTGGGTGACACCCAGATGTGTGATGAGGGTGGAATGAAGAAAATGGCCATTGGGCAAGCATGTGGAAAGGATGGGTTCCCATAAGGCACTAGACAGAAGAACCATTATCCTAAAGATGACTCTCAGACTGAAATCAAATGGAGGATGTCCTGCAGGTTTACAGAACTGTAGAGGACCCGTGACTCATGTTTCCCTCCCAATTTTTCCTTATCGTAATCAAAATGTTTATCCTTTGTTCATTTGTGTATTAAAAACAGATAAATTATTTTGTAAGTTTCAGAGGTCTATATAAGAAGGGACTTTGCTCCAAGAGAAACTGCATTTCTTTCAATTTATTGTGATATGATTAATACTTGCATTGTTACTGATTTAAGGCTTTTTGAATATTGTAGTTCCTTTTTGGCATTCCAAGGGTGGAGTGTATCTATTTGTTATAGTTATGAATTCCAAAATTAGATATTGGATTATGTTTGTAATGTGGTCTATTGCTGGGCCTGATTGAGTTATGATTAGGACTTTGATTTGGCTATGTCATTAGGGCATTGAGTCTCCACCCCTTGGTGGGTGGGCACTTACAGGTAAAAGGCACTGCCAAGGACAGAGTTGGAGTTTTTGATGTGAGGGTTTTTGATGTTGGAGTTTGATGCTGAAGCCTTAGCTAGTAAGCTCACTGAGGAAAGAGAAGCCAGCCCCAGGAAGAGAAGAAATCTGAGCCCAGGAAGAAGCAAGCCCTGGGAAGAAAGGAACCTTGTACCCTGAGTGAAGGAAAAGCCTGGGAGGGGTTAATCCAGGAAGCCTGATCCCTTGTGACCATCAGCAGCCATCTTACTCAAACACGTGAAAATAGACTTTGGTGAGAAAAGTAAATTATGCTTTATGGCCTGGTGTCTGTAAGCATCTACCCCAAATAATACCCGTTATAAAAACCAATCATTTCTGGTATTTTGCATCAGCACTGCTTTGGCTGACTAAAACAGAACTGTTCTGTCCAAGCTGTGTGAGTTTGAGAGGATAGTCAAATATCACTTGACCATTCATGTGAACATCAGTTTTGGAACAATCAGTTTGGTTCCAAATGTCTATGTATCTATCTTCATGCCAGTACCATGCTGTTTTTACAACTATAGCTAGGTAATATGATTTAATGTCTAGAGATGAAAATTCACTACCCTTTTTAAATGTTTCTGGTTATTCAGGACCATTTACACTTCCAAATAAATTTGATATTCACGCTTGCAATTTAAAAAACGCGGAAATTTTATCAGGATTGCATGAATCTGTATGTCAATATGAGGAGAAATTACATCTTAATGATATTTAGTCTTCTTATCCATAAGCATGGATTGTTCATCCAGTTATTTTGGCCTTCTTTGATTTCTTTTAACACTGAGATGCAGTTTCCTGGATACAATTGCTTTCATTTTTGTTTTTTTTTATTTCTGAGTATTTGAATTTTATCTGTCATATTTTATTTTCACCACTCTTTTGACACTTTACTTTTATTAATATAACCTTCATTTCTAGAGTCTCTTCCAGGCCTGTCCTGTATTTACTTTTCAGGCTCTAGCACACCTTTTAGTATTTCCTTAATATCTGGTATTTTGGTTAGAAATTCTCTCATTTTCTGCTTATCTGTGAGTATTCTAAACTCACCCTCATTTTTGGAAGACAATCTTTCCAGATATAAGATTCTTGGTTGGGGTTGTACCTATTTTGACTGTTTCTGGGATCCTCATGAGACATGACTGGTGTTTCTCAGTGCTATGGAGACACACAGGTTCTATGGTCATGGCAGATGGCTCTGGAGTTCAGTGCCTTGTCAGTGGGACCTACTTTGGAATTTGTGTTCCTGAGTGTAATGGAGTTGGATGCAGATGTGACATTTCTACACATGCATCTTTTGTCACTTTTACTGAAGCTGTGATTGGCACTGGGGTTGCTGTGTATTCAGGAGACTTGAATCTCTGGACTGGCCATGTGCAAACTGGTGCCCTGACCCTCAGCACAGTTGCAATTCCTACTCTCTGGTTTTTCGGACTTACCAAGGCCATCTAACAGAGAGATGAAGATGGTCAACCTCCACAACAGGGAACCAAGAATGCCCACAGCCCCAAGCAGGAGAATCACATCCATCAGCCATGTGGGGTATAATTTAGAGGTGGAGAGGGCATCACCATCCCAGGGTCTACAGGATGGAGGAATAAAATATGGATTAGAGTGGACTTACTGGTATTCTGTTATAGAACTATTGTGACTCTAGCAATGGAAGAAATTGTATCTTTTACATGGAGACAGTGCCACAGCAGTTGCTGAGGGCAGGGAGAGAGAAGAAGAGATGTGATGTGGGGGCATATTCGGGACTTAGACTTGTTCTAAATGATATTGCAGGGACAGAGGCTGGATATTATATATCCTGCCATAATCCACTGAATGTACTGGGGGAGAGTGTAAACCACAATATGGACTATAATCCATGTGGTGCAGCAGTGCTCCAAAATGTATTCACCAAATGCAATAAATGTGCCACAATGATGAAAGAGGTTTTTGATGTGAGAGGAGTGGAGTGGGGTGGAGTGTGGGGTATATGGGAATCTCTTATTTTTATATGTAACATTTTTTATGATCTATTTATCTTTTTAAAAAAGACAATTAAAAATAAGAAAAAATAAAAAGAAGATTTGATTCTTTTTTGGAAGTTTTTCTCTTGTAGTTTCTTAAATACATCATGCCACTGTCTTCTTGCCTCCATGATTTCTGGTGAGAAATCAGCACTTAATATTTTTGAGTATCCTTTATATGTTATGCATTGTTTTTCTCTTACTGTTCTCAGAATTCTCTTTGTTTTCATCATTTGATGTTCTGATTAGTATTTTGTTTTGGGGTTGGTATATTTGGATCTTTTTTGGATGGGAGTACATTGTGCTTCATGGACATGAATAGCTATGTCCTTCATTATTGTTGGGACAATTTCTACCATTATTTCTTCAAATATTCATTCTGCCCCTTTACCTTCTCTACTCCTTCTGGAACTCCATGACACCTAGGTTTGCATGTCTTTTCCTGTCATTTAGTTCCCTGGGTACTTTTTCAATTTTTTCCATTCTTTTCTTCATTTATTCTTTTGTATGTTCACTTTCAGTGGCCATTTCTTCAAGCTTACCAAACTTTTCTTCTGCATCCTAAAATATGCTATTATATGATTCCAGTGTATTTTTAATTTAATTTATTACACCTTTCATTCCCATAAGATCTGCTATTTTTCTATGCTTGCTTTCAAATTCTTATTTGTGCTCCTCCAATGTGTACTTAATATCCTTAATCTCTTTAGCCATCTCATTGAGTTGATAAAGGAGATTTGTTTGAAAATCTATTATTAGTTGTCTCAACTCCTTTATGTCATCAGGAAGCTTATATTTTACCTTTAACTGGGTCATATTTTCCTATTTCTTGGTGTGAATTTTAATTTTTTTTTGTGTCTTGGAATATAGATTTCTAGAATATTAATTCTGGGTGCAGTTTTTTCTCTTCATTTTAGGGCTTCCTCCCATTTCTCTCTTGCTGGTTGTGTAGTAGTAGACAAGGATTTAGTTGTTACTAAATTCTGTGGAGATTCAAGCTGCCTTCATTGTACTGAAGACTGATGAAGCTTTTCCCAACTTACTCCTTTGCCAGTAGTAGGAACAGAGTCACAGCTGTGTGGAATAATCCAATTTGTTCAGACCTAGACTTTAATTGTCCAGAGAGACCAATGAAGCTTCAAGCCCCTTTCTTCCCAGCCTGGTGTGTGGATGGAGTTGCAGTTGTGGGCAGCAATCTATGCAGTGTGGGTCCAAGATGACTGCAGTTGCCCTTATAGATTTTCAGTCATTTAGTCCATGCCAGACAAATATACCTGCAGCTACCTGGATAGGCTGGCACAGGTCCCGCCAACCTCCTTCCTGCCAGAGGTGGAGTTGAAGCTTAACCTGGGGTTGCAGGCTGATCTAGGTGAAAGAAACTGGTTCCTACCTTCACTGTGATTTTTGGTCAGCTGGGTTTCCCCTCACACTGGGGGCAGAGTCAAAATAGTGGCATATGGGCTTTTTCTGACTTGGACAGTTTCAAACTTTAGCTGTTCTTAGGGTTATATTTTAACCAGCCAAATTTACTAATCAGTAGCTGAAATTGGTGGCCAACCATCGCTACTTACCCTGTTTTTGGAAAGTGGAGCTTCCAATTCCAGCTGCAGAATAACTCTTGGGTGGCTTGCTCTGCCAAAGTGAGATAATTACTGGCCTCTGCAGCTTGGCTGCTAATTTCTTGGAGAGGCTCTTGTTGGTCTCCCCCTCTTCCTCCCTGCCAGAAGTGGAGCTGGGGCTTTAGGATAGTACTGCAATCTAACCTGGATGAAAAGAAGCCAGTCTGTACCAGCACTGTGATTTTTCAGTCCTCCCCACTTCCCCTCATACCAGGCATTGAGTTAAGATGACAGCTACCACCCTCTTTCTGAATTGGACATGTTCAAACTTCAGCTGTTCTTAGGATTATACTTTAGCCCACCAAATTTACTCATCAGTAGCTGAAGCTGGTGCCCAACCATCCCTTCCTCCCCCATTTTTGGGACATGGAGTTTTCATTTCCAGCCACAGAACAGCTCCCAATTTGGATTGTGCCTCCAGTGGAGGATGAACACCAGCCTCCATGGAATGGAGTGCTCTACTTATGAATCTACTATGCAGATTGAAATCTCCTCCTTCCATTCCTTCAAGGATGTTGCAAGATGCTCTTGTGGTCTCCTGGAGCTCCCAAATAGGTACTTCAGCCAGTTCCAGAGAGCTCTGGGTATTTAGTAACTGCCCAGTAGCAGTATCTGGCTCTAGGAGCTCCTTACTTTGCTGCCATCTTGCTGGTTTTCTCAATATTCTTTTATTGTTTGCAGTTTGGGTTCAATACTTGAAAACCTTTTCTCACATTAAAATATTCACACAAGAAATTTCTGGTTTTGTTTACAACCAGAATTTTCTAGAATTTATGTTTTGGCAAAGATTGAGGTAGAGATACATGTTCTAGTTCTCAAACTCTTTTGTTTTTAATGCCATGTATTGTACACTTTATCCACTGTTCTTAAATTAATGGAAATGCTTCTACAGCAGTATTTTCCGGGAACGCAGTAGCATCAAATATAAATATGCATTTCAAGAAGAACTATTTTAGTCATTAAGGACATTTGGAAAACTTGAATAATTTAATTAAAATATTTAAATATTGGACCTCTCAGATATTCATTATGTTACTATTCTTTATAAGCCTTTAAAGGGGGATACATAGTAATAACCCAGAATTCTTTTTCACTGAACATCTCAAAGAGTTAAAAATCCGTAGAAAATATCCTGAGAGGAATTGCTTTTGATATTTCCTTTGAAAATTATATTTTTACTGTGGTAGTTGCAAATAAATGGTTATGATTGTACAAAGATATTTTAATTTTGTCATTGAAATGTTAAAATATATTTTTATTAGAGTAGTTGTGAACTTACAAAACAATCAAGCACATGTATGGAATTCCAATACAAGACCTCTCTACCAATACCCTACATTGTTTAGAACATTTGTTCCAATTATGAGATAATTTCATCATTCTATTACCACTAACTATAGTGTATAGCATACATTTGGTATATTTTTTCCCAACCTCCCCTATTATTAACACAGCACATCTTTTTGGCATTGATGCAAGGATATTACAGTCTGATGATAAAAATAGTCCATAGGTTGCAGTAATTGTATTTTTCCCATGCTTCTCCGCATTCCTGCCACCTGGCAATTGTGATGTACAATTGTTGTATTTCATAGGATGGCATTTTGTATTTGTATTATAAACCACAATTCTCACCCACCTAAGGAAGTGTTCACTATGTTATTCAGTCCCTAGTTTATTCTCTAGCTTTTTTTCAGTTGACATTTAGATTCTTAGAATTCCCTTTTCAGCCACAATTCCATTTATAAACCAGGTGAATTAGTTCTACTCACTAAAATGTGTTACCAGCAAGCAACTTTATCCATTTCCACAGTTTTGCAGTCAAGTCAATTAAAACTTCTACATACATAAAGCATCAGTACCCCTTCTCAGCCCTCTTCGTATCTCCCAATAACCTATACTCTATGTTTTAACTCAATGCATGCGTTCTTTGTATTTAGTACATATTAGTGAAACCCTTGCAACATTTTTCCTTTTGTGTCTGGCTTATTTCCCCTAATGTAATGTTTTCATGATTCATCCATGTGATGATATGAGTCCCTATTTCATTTCTTCTTACTGCAGCATTGTATTCCATTGCATGTATATACCACATTTTGTTTATCCATCTTTGGATAAACATGGAAAACATGGGCTGTTTCCATCTTTTGGCAATTGTGAATAACACTGCTATGAACATTGTTGTACAAATATCTGTTTGCACCACAGTTCTTCACTTCTGCATATATTCTTTGTAAAGGAATTGCTGGATCATATGGAAGTTCTATATTTAATTTTCAGATGAAGTGCCAAACTGCCTTCCACAGAGTATGTGTATATTTTTTCCTGTGTTTTTATCCAAAAAGACTAGTTATTATATTTCTTATCAGACTGTTTCTAATTAAATAATTTTATGCTTTATTTTATTATTTTGTCTCCTACTCTAAATGAGTTTGTTTTGATTTGTTTGGATTTTAAAAGTTAATATTTCTTTTATCTTTATCCATTCTTGAAGAATAATAAGTTTTAAAATGTTAACTATCTGGCATTTTTGCTCAGTACATCTATTACCACATCCTCTCAAATTCGTAAGTTCTCATTTTTGTTAATTTTAAAATATTGTGCAATTCAATCTGTCTTGTTTTTCCTCTGGACTTCTACAGTGGTTGCCTTCCAATCTATTTTGTGCTAACTGCCTTAATGATCTTTGAAAAATTTCAAGCCTTCAATGACACACATTTTCACTTAGAATAAAATATAAACTCTTTTTTGAATGTAATTTTTCTTCATATTTAAAGAAGTTTTAGAATAAGTAAATGTTACATAGAAATACAGCTCATCCCCTCTCACTCCCACAATTTTACCCATTAACAACATCTTTCATTAGTGCCATACATTTGTTACAAATGATGAATAAATGTGGAAACATTGCTACTAACAACTGTCTATAGTTTATATTATGGCTTGCACCTTGTCCTGCACCATTTTAAAGATTTTGACAAGATGTATAATGGCCTGTATCTGTCATTGCAATGTCATGCAGAATAATTCCAATGTCCCAAAAAAAGCCCCATGTTGTACCTCTTCTACCCTCTCGCCACCTTCAGAACCTCTCATGACAGCTGCCTTTATATCAGCCTTACTAGTTTTTCCAATACTAGAAGAATAATAAGTCTACTTTAGTCCATAGTTTCATTCCTCCCACCTTATGTTTGTTCATTCCTCAATCTTGAGGATTTAGGGATGGTGATGCCCACTCTGCTTCTGACTGAGAAGGAGTTTAGATCACATGGCATGGATTGAACTGTCTGGCTTGCAGTTGTAGATACTGTCTGTTTGGGGGGATGGGGTTTTCTATTATCCATCTTTTGTTAGTTGTCCTGGGTGAATCTGATGAATTGGAGAGTTGGTATTGGTTGTAAATCTGCTGAAATTCAGGGCTCATGAACAGGCAGAAGATTTAACTCTCTGAGTCCCTATTTTTTTAAACTTTTTTATTGTATATTTTGAAGATACATACAACACAAAAAATGTTACATTAAAAAATATAAGAGGTTCCTGCGGCGGCTTGCTCGGTCGGTAGAGGTGGGGTCTGGCTGCGGACGAGGGGTCGGTCCAGCTCTGGACGAGGGGTCGGTCCCGCTTGGGACGAGGGGTCGGTCCCACTTGGGACGAGGGGTCGGTCCGGCAGCAGACGAGGGATAGGTCTCACAAGGGGTTGTGCGGTTCGGCTGACGGGGTCGCCTAGCGAAGCCGGCGACGAAGGGGTCGCCCGGACAAGCAGGCGACGAACTGGGGACAAGGGAGGCCAGGCCCTTGTCGGGGGCTCTCAGGACTGGAGGGCGCACGGCAGAAGAACTACCGCGGAGACAAGGTAAACACGCAAGTCCACTTTACTGAGGGAGAGGCAACAGTTTTATAGGGGCTGGGGAAGGCTGATTGGTCGAAGCCACGCCCTGTTCTGATTGGTTGCCGGTGAAAGGTCAGTGGGCGGTACTGGACGGGGGAGGGGTGGTGGTTAGGGATTGGCTGTCGCTGTTGCTGGGGGAAGGGGCAGGGTTTAGGGATTGGTGGCTGCTGTTGCTGGGGTGGAGGGCAGACTTGAGTTTCCCGCCCACGCCTGGCTGTTGCTGCTGTCGGGGGAAGGGAAAAGGGCGGGCTGGATTTTTCTGCCCACACCTGGCTGTTGCTGCTGTCAGGGGAGGGGAAAAGGGCAGACTGGATTTCTCCACCCACGCCTGGCTGTTGTTGCTGTCAGGGGAGGGGAAAAGGGCAGACTGGAATTTTCCGCCCTGCGCCTGGCAGGGAGAAAGAAGAAGGGTGCCGCCCCACAGGCATCGTGTGGCGCCATCCGGGAGGAGGGGCGGCCGCGGAAGCATGGCTGCCGAGAAGGGGAGACCCGAGGGCACTCTGCGCCCATGCCGAGCTCCCTTCAGGGGTGGCGGTGAGTCCGACCAGCCACCCTATTATGGGGGCAGCGGCTTGGCCTGCCGCGGCCGCTCCCCCGCCAGGCCAGCAAACCACACTTCAGCCCGAGGGGTGACCGCAGGTTCCCACATACCCCTCATCCTACCCCACCCCCATTTCTCTCACATCAACAGCCTCCTTCATCATTGCAGTGCATCTATTGCATTTGATGAATAAATCTTGGAATACTACTGCACTGCATGGATTATAGCTCACATTGTAGTTTACACTCTCCCTCAGTACAATCAGTGTGTTATGGCAGAATATATAATGTCCGGCCTCTGTCCCTGCAATATCATTTAAGAAAACTGCAAGTCCCAAATATGCCCCCACATCACATCTCTTCTACCCTCTCCCTGCCCTCAGCAACTACCGTGGCCACCATCTCCACATCAATGATACAGTTTCTTCCATTACTAATCACAATAGTTCTATAGTAGAATATGAGTAAGTCCACTCTAATCCATATTATATTCCTCCATCTTATAGACCCTGGAATGATGATGTCCACTCCACCTCTATATCAAGAGGTTGTTTATATTCTACATGGTTGATGGATGCAATTTCCCTGCTTGGAATTGTAGGCACTCTCTGTTTTCTGGTGTGGTGGTTGAACACATTCACCTCCTTGCTAGCTGACCTGGAAAAGTCCAACGATCTGATGAGTAGGAGTTGTAACTGTGCTGAGGCTCAGGGCCCAGCTGGCACATGGCCAATCCAGAGATTCAAGTTTTCTGAGTATACACCAACCCCAGGACCAACCACAAGTTCAGTAAAAGTGACAAAAGAGTCATGTTTAGAAAGACCACGTCTGTATCCAACTTCATCACACTCAGGAACACAAATTCCAAAGTGAGGCCCACTGACAAGGCACTGAACTCTAGAGCCAATTGCCATGACTGTAGAAACTGTGTGTCTCCATAACCCTCAGAAGAACCAGTACCTGGGGTTGTACTTACTTAGAACTGCAGGGTGTCTAAGAGTTAACTCCTGAGACACCTTTTTTGTGGATATAGTGTTAATTATAGATTCAAATAGAGGGGGCATAAGAGCCAAATGTAGGAAAATATAAGTTTTTCTAACTCCAATATATTATGATGATATGTTATTATGTATTCCAAGGTAAGGCCCATTGGCAGTGTGCCAAATTCCTGGGATTGTCTGCCCTGCCTATAGTGTCTAGAAGTCTTTAGATACCTTAGGAGCCCCTTTACTTGCTCATTCTTTACTGTGGCTGTCAGTAGGATCCTCCTGAGATTTGCATAAACATCACCTTTTGGAGGGCCTCCTGATTCACTTTGAAATCTCTTAGCCATAAAAATCTCATTTCTATTAATTTTTCCCCTCTTTGGTCTAGGTCTTTTTCCAAATGTTTTATTTGTTGGGCTTGGTAATAATCCCTTGGTGCCAGGGAAGTTCATCCCTGTGATTCATGTGCCTTGCTAGGGGGAAGGGATGGTAATCAGCTTAAAATATACTCTTTACCACAGTACACAGGCCCTATAGAATTTAACTCCTTCCTATAATTCCAAAACTAACTTGACACATTCTCCTCTTTGCTCTCTATACTCTAGTCAGACTGTCCTGCATATAGTTCATTGAACTTGAACATACCAAGTACCTGCCCATATTTCTTGTTGGCTAGGTGCTTCTCATTTTTTATGTCTCACCTTAATAATCATTTCCTTAGACTTTCTATCAAACCATCCTCTTTGTTTACCTAAAGTAAGTCACACTTATGACAATTTATTCTACTTTCTTTATAGTCATAAGTTATAAGCTCAATTAAGATAGGCACCATATTGGTCTTATTTGTTATTTTGTCCTGAGACAAAGAGATAGAAAAGATAGAAAAATTTCATTAATATCATCTACCTCACATAACCAATGTCTTCTTTTATGGACTTATTTTTCTTTTACTTTTTTTTTTTTTTGGTACTCATTCTTGAGATATTTTTACCAAGAGAATTGTGAGCTATCTAAAATATTATTACTTAAAACTGGCGATGGACTTGGCCCAGTGGTTAAGGTGTCCGTCTACCACATGGGAGGTCTGTAGTTCAAACCCTGGGCCTCGTTGACCCATGTGCAGCTGGCCCATGTGCAGTGCTGATGCATGCAAGGGGTGCCCTGCCATGCAGGTGTGTCCCCTGCATAGGGGAGCCCTACATGCAAGGAGTGTGCCCTGTAAGGAGAGCCACCCAGTGCAAAAAGAAAATGCAGCCTGCCCAGGAATGGTGCTGCACACATGGAAAGCTGGCACAACAAGATGATGCAACAAAAAGAAACACCGATTCACATGCTGCTGACAACAAGAGAAGTGGACAAAGAAGCAGACACAGCAAATAGACACAGGGGAGAGAAATAAATAAATAAATCTTAAAAAATAAAAATAAAATAAAATAAAATATTGTTACTTAAAGCTATTAGGTTATGGTGTGGAATATTATGCAGCAATAGATAACTAGAATAGGCGCTGAACAAGAATAGTAATTAACCAAACAAAAAACAAAACAAAAAAATAAACAAATGGAAAAAACAACTCATGGGAGTCAATGTGACTCAGTGGTTGAGCTCCATCTTCCCACCTCCAAGGTCCTGGGCTAAATCCCTAACCCCAATACCATAAAAAAAAAAATTAGAGGCACATAACAGCAGATTTTAATTGACTGAAGACAAAGTTAGGGATATTGAAGACAGAATGTCTGAACTTGAAATGACAGGAGACTGGAAAGAGAAAAGAATGGGGGAAAAAATGAACAGCATCTTGGAGAATTGAATGGCAATGCAAAACACACAAATATTTACATTATTGGTTTCCCAGAAATGGAAGAGAATGGGGAAGGGACAGAAAGAATATCTGAGGAAATAATGACACAAAACTTCCCAACCCTTATGAAAGACATAAATACCAATATCCAAAAAGGACAGTGCACTCCAAATAGAATAAATACAGATAGACCTATTCTGAGTCACTTACTATTCAGAATGAAAAATATGAGAAATAAAGAAAGAATTCTGAAATCAGCAGGAAAAAATCAAAGTGTCACATACCAGAGCAACTCAATAAGATTAAGTGCCAACCTTGAATCAGAAACCATGTAGGCAAAAAGATAGTGTAACAACGTATTTAAGGTACTGAAAGGGAATAAATGCAAGCCAAGAATTCTGTGTCTGGCAAAGCTGCCCTTCAAAAATGAGGGTGAGTTTAAATTCTTGACAGACAAACAAAAACTGATAGAATATGTCACCAAAATTACAAGAGATACTAATGGGAGTGCTGCATTCTGAAAGGAAAAACAAAAACAAAAATCAAAACAAGTGCAAAAGACTGAGAGAAGAGTATAGAAATGAAGGTTATTAGAAAGGATAAATTAAAGGGTAATTTTACAAAAAAGGGTCAGATATGACAATGGAAAGCCAAAGGATAAAATGGCTATGCCTTTAGAGTAACAACATTGAATATTAAAGAATTGTGCTCCCCAGTCAAAAGGCACAAACTAGCAGAATGGATTAAAAAATATAAGCCATCTATGTACTGTCTACAAGAAACCCAACTCAGATGTAAGGAAACAACCAGTTTAAAAGCAGAAGGTTGGAAAAAGATATTCCATGCAAATAATAACTAAAAAATATCTAAGTGGTGATACTAATTGTATGAGTCAGCCAAAGGTGGTGCTCAAGAAAAATACCAGAAATCTGTTGGCTTTTATAAAGGGTATTTGTTTCAGTTAGAAGCTTATATTTACCAGGCCATAAAGCATAAGTTACTTCCCTCACCAAAGTCTGTTGCCACATTTTGGAGCAAGATGTCTGCTGACATCTGCAAGAGTTCATTTTTTCTGGGTTCCTGTCTTCCAAAGGCTCATTTCTCATTGGACTGAGGTGCTCTTCTTTCTCCACAAGGGCAGTTGTAGACTATAAGGGAAAAGCTCATCTCTCTTCCTGAGGCTTCTGCCTGTGTTTAATGGAGTCTTCTTTCCTTCCTCATATACCTGCTTCTCTGCATATTTACTTCCTGGGATCATCTATCAAATCTGCAACTAACTCTTCTACCATGTCATTTTCTCTGTTAGTCCCTGCCCCCTTGGTCGATGAGGATTCAACATCCTACTGACATGGCCCAATCAAAGCCTTGATCACTATTTAACCAAGTAAAAGTGAAACCTCTGAATCCAATATAATATAACATGTCCATATGGACAGACCAGTTTACAAACATAATCTAGTATATATTTTTGGAATTCATAAACAATATAAAACTGCTACACCCACCCTCTGAATTCCAAAAAGATGTCACAATATTAAGAAAAAAAACCTTAATCAGTGCAATGCTAAATAATCATATGACAATCAGTTTAAATAAATACAGTTTTTCTTGGGGCAGAGTCAAGTCTGGTTGTAGACTACTAAAAATTACAAAACCATTTATCTACTTCCAGTACACAAATGGACAGAAAAAGGATAAACATTTTCATTATCATAAGGAGAATTTAGGAGGGAAATATGAGTCACAGGTCCTCTACAGTTCGGTAAAACTGCAGGGTATCCTCCAGTTGTTTTTAAAATTTGAAAGTCATTCTTAAAACTATGGTTTCTTCTCCCTGGAGCTTCGTGAGGACCTCCCCTTTCCATAGGCTTGCCCAATGGTCATTTTCTTGTTTCCACCCTCATCAAGCATCTGGATTTCAACCAAGTCTCAAATCTCACCCTCCAAGAGCATTAGGGTGACTACCACACTGTACTCAATCTTTCGGTTAGAGTCTTAAACCCCCTAGTACAGTGAAGTGAAGACAACAGTTTTCTCCCTAACCTTTGGCATACAGGCCCAACTCTCTCAGAACAAGTTAGTGACCTGGGTTTCCCTAATCCATGGGGTACAAATCCACCCCTCTCTGACCTATGGGATTGTGACCTTAAACTCACTAATCCTTGGGGAATGTTCCCCACCCTTTCTGTACCCTGGGGCAGCAAAACTCTAGCTGAACATTGGGCAGGAACATCCACCCTCTTCAACTGCTGGAGCAAACTCACCCTCTGTGCACATGGGCGGGGTTCCTCTTCGATCCAAGGAGATGCCATAATTCCAGATCTCATCTCCCATGGTTTTCCTCTTGAGGTTGTTTCCCCTTCAATCTCTCCCTTCCATATCCCTTTTATTACAAACTGACAGAAATTTTGTTGATACAGCACTCTCACAAAGTTTGTTGATTTACCATGTAGGAAGCAGGGTCCAAGCCACCAGACAGGAAAACACTCACAGTCCTTCCTATATAACTGCATTTTCAATCCTGATTTACAAGTTCCAAATTTATTTAAGTCCTCAAATGGAGCTATCACCTGGGATCTTGATTTCCAGAGGCTTGGAATTTCTGGATTCAGTTTCTAGTTTCTTTGTGCCCAAGAGATCAGTTCTCAGCTTTTCTCTCTCATCTAGCATTTTGCAATGAGCTGCAAAAGAAGCAAAGCCACATTCTCTGAATTTACTTTGGAAAGTTTTTTCAGCAAAATGCCCAGTCTCACCATTTTTAAATTATGCCTTCCATATAACATCAGAAGTCAAGCTTTCTAAGTTCTCTGCAAATTTAAATCATGGATCACCTTTCCAACAGTTTCCAATAATAGTTTCATCATTTACATCTATGGCATCATAAAAAGTCTCTTTAGCATCCATACTGCTATCAACAGTCTCTGCAAGGAGATCAACCAAGATGGCATCACTTTAAGGGGGCACTCAGCAGCTATCTTGCAAAACATGGCTGAGAAGGGGCAAAATCCTGTTTGAGTGAGTTGTTTTGAAGCATGAGGCTTCTGGGCGTTCGTCTGGAGGGAACTGGACAAAAAGACAAAAAGCCGTGAGTTTCTCACCCCAGGTGCTGGAAACAGCAGGTGGCTAAGATTCACCCTCAAGGCAAAAAAATACTGCAAACTTCCTGTCTCCCACCAGTCACTGAGAAGCAGGGCGCATCCTCTGTGAGTAAGAGGGTTATGGCAAAGGGTGGAGAGAGGTTTCCTTTCTGTGAGTTTGGTTACCTGGACCCACTTGGATCTTTAGAGAGCATATCAGCTGACAAGAGGTGGTCCGGTGAAAAGGGGAGAGGCAAATCTGCTTAAGCAGCCTCATTTACCTAGGTGACAGGAAAGAGGAATTTGAGCTTGAGAAGGTGGTGTTAAGCAATTAAATTGTCAGGTGTCGAAAACAATCAAAATTCCAACTCCCCTAAGGGAAGTAGGCAGTGGTAAGGGTCTATTTAGGGTCCCCTGGGAGGAGGGGGAGGTCTGGAAGAGGATTGAGAGTAATTTTCTGTGGTGATTTCAGATACCAGTGTTCCATTTGAATTTCAAAGGGGAAGTCAACCTGACCAGGAGAGGTAAGAGGACATACAATCACATAGGCTATCTAATGCTGCTGCCTTGGGAGAGAAAGCAATAAGAATAGAAAGGGGAAAGGGACAAACAGGCTTGTGTAGTAGGAATCTACACAACTGCAAATATTCAATCCTGCCCTAGGTACAGTGACTGAATAGCTCTCTAGGTAACAGACCCAATGAGGAGTCTCCATTTGAATATATGAGGTCCCTGGTTCAATTCCCAGCTCTCCCTAGAGAAGGGATCCACAGGGTTATCAAACATCCAGCTGACACTTTAAGACAGGGAATACACAGACATTTTCTATATTAGCTTCTCTTGGTTCTCTTATTTTTCTTTAAAAAAATGTTTTTTTAATTAAATTTGTTTATTGACCAAAACCCAATTCAAAACCTTCAGAGGGAAGGCAGCAGGGTTATTGATTGATGAATACCAGAAGCTTGAGGAGCACCTAAGAGGCCTAAAAAGCAAGGTTGTTTTTTCTAAGTTTTTGTTTTATTGGTTGTTTGAGTGTTTATTTTTTGTTCTTTTCTTTCCCTCTTTCTCCCCACATGCATTTTTTTGATTAGGTGCTGCTGGCTTGTTTCTTTTTTTTTTTTTGTATTTCCCCCTTCTTTTGTTTCTCCTTTTTTTTTTTTTTTTTTTTTTGGTATACCAGTTTTGCCTAACTATGCTATTTCTTTTCCTTATTTCACCTTCACCTTCTTATCTTCTGCTTTTTGTGTTTGTTTTTACATTCCACCACTCTTAGTTTAGTCTTCAAGTTTTCTTTTTATTTCTATCTCCCTGGCGTTTTCTTTCTTTTTTAACTTTTTTTCTCATTGTATTTTCTTTTTCCTTCCCTGTCTTCTCATTTTATCTGCTGGACTTTTAATTCACTCTAGATATTTTTCTCTATTTGTTTTTTCATTTCATTGTATGTACTATATTTTATCACTCGTATTCCTCTGCATTTATTACATGAGTTAATTACTCATATTCCTAGGTCTTATATGGTTCCACTTCTACTTTTTATGATTATTACTATTATCCTTTTTCCCTTCTTATCTCTTTCCCTTTCTCTGGACCTAATCTTTTTTTTTTCCAAGGGAACATAGACAACAGCAAGAAAACAGAATAAGAGGAACAAAGTGTCAAAGAGAAAACTTACCACACACACAAATAGCTACTAAATAAATCCCTAGAGTAGAGAGAGAAACTAATATACTGAATAAGCTTATCATGATAAAGAGATACCTAAACACCAACAAAAAATTATAAACCATACTAAAACTCATTAAGACATGGCCCAATCCAAAGAAGAAATTAAAAACCAGTAGGAGATGCACAACATGGAACATTAATCAGAGCTGTCCAAAGAAATATCATGAACCAACTTAATGAAGTGAAGGAAGAGATTAAGGATATTAAAAAGACACTGGGAAAATACATTGAAAAAAATTGTATTCATACATAAAAAGATAAGGGATATAATGGTGATGAAAGACAAAATCCCAAAATCAAAAATGCCCTGGAAACAAATAAGAGCAGATCTGAATAGGCAGAAGAAAGAATTAGCAATGTGGAAGGCAGTACTTCTGAAATTAAACAAATCATAGAACAGATAGATAAAAAGATAGAAAAAATCCAGTAGGGGTTTAGGGATCTGAATGACAATGCAAAATGTGCAAATAAATACATTATATGCATCCTAGAGCGAGAAAAGAGGGTACAGAAGGAGTATTGGAGGAACTAATAGCTGGAAACTTTCCAAACTTATTGAGGGAGATGGATATACATGACCTGGAAGTGCAGCTCACTCCAAACAATATAAATTCCCACAAGCCTATTCCAAGACATATACTGGTCAAATTTTTCAATGCTCAAGACAAAAAGAGAATACTGAAGGCAGCAATAGAAAATAGAACCATCACATAAAGGGAAGCTCAATAAGATTAAGGGCTGGTCTCTCAACTGAAATCATGGAGACAAGAAGGCATTAATATGGCATAATTAAGGTGCAAAAAAAAAAAATTCCAGCCAAGAATTTTCTCTCTAGTGAAGCTGGCATTAAAAAATGATGGAGAATTCAACATACTAACAGACAAACAGAAATTAGGAGAGTATGTCAATAAGAAAAATGCCCTTAAAGAAATACTAAAGGGATGCTGCTGGTTGAAAGGTAAAAACAGGAGTGAAAGAGTTGGGGGAACTTGTAAGAAAAATATAAAAAGAGGGAGAAATAGAAACGATGTATGACAAACATAAAACAAAGAAAATATTCCTAATGTAAGTAATTCCTTGGCAGTAATAATGCTAAATTTAATGGATTAAACGCACCAGTCCAGAAACACAGATTGAGGGAATGGATAAGAAAATATGACCCATCAATGTGCTGTGTGCAAAAATTCCACCTTAGACCCAGGGATCAAGGATGGTGAAAGTGAGTGGCTGGAAAACAATTTTACAAGAAAACCACAACCAAAAAAGGACAGAAGCAGCTATACTAATATTGCAAAAAATAAACTTTAAATACAAAACTATTTTAATAGACAAAGATGGACACTATATATTAGTAAAAGGCATAATCTTTCAAGAAGAAAGAAGAATCATAAACATTTATGCACCTAACCAGGGTGTCTCAATAAACATGAGACTAACCTGGAAAAAGTAAGTGGGGAAATAGATACCTCTACCATTATAGTGGGAGAGTTTTATACACCATTATCACCATTAGACAGAACATCTTGACAGAGAATCAATAAAGAAACATGAATAATATTTCTTTAGATGATCTGGACCTAATAGACATATACAGAACACTACACAAAAATACAGCAGGATATATTTTCTTCTCAAGTACACATAGATCATTCTCCAGGATAGAACCCATGCTAGGCCACAGAACAACACTCAGTGAATTCAGAAAGATAGAAATTATACAAAGTAATTTATCTTACTACAGTGGAATGTACCTGGAAATCAATAAGGGCCAAAGAACTAAATTAGGCACAAATATATGGAAGTTAAACAACACACTCCCAGACAAACAGTGGGTCAAGGAGGAAAATACAAAAGAGATTAGTAACTACTTTGAAATGAATGAAAATATCAACACAACATATCAAAACATATGAGAGGGAAATTCCTAGGCACAAACACATATATCAAAAAAGAGAAAAGATGTAAAATTGAAGACCTAAATGTAAACCTAGAGGAATTAAGAAAAACAAAATCACCACAAAGGAAGTAAAAAGATGGAAATAACCAAGATAAAAGCAGAACTAAATGAAATAGAAAATAATAAAGCACTAGAAAAATTAAACAAAACAAAAAGCTGGTTCTTCAAGATCAATACAATTGAAAAACCATTATGTAGACTAACAAAGAAAGAAGAGAAAAGATGCAAGTACACAAAATAAGAAATGAGAAAGGGAATATCACCATTCACCCTACAGAATTAGAGTATCATAAGAGGATACTTTGAAAAATACTAACAATACTAACAAGAAGGATTACTTAGAGGAATTGGACAAATTCACAGAAACACAGAAGCACTCTATATTAATGAAAGAAAAAGTGATGAACTCAAGAGACCAATCACAAGAAATGAGATTGAATTAGTCATCAAAAACCTCCCAAATAAGAAAAGCCCAAGACCAGAGAGCATCGCAGGTGAAATCTAACAAACATACTGCAATGAATGAACAATAATCCCCCTTAAAGTTTTCCAAAAAAATAGAAGTAGAAGGAGCATTACCTAATTCATTCTATGATGCCAACATTACCCTAATACCAAAGCCAAAGATGCCACAAGAAAGGAGAATTATAGACCATTCTCTCTAATGAACCTAGATCCTCAACAAAATACTTGTTAATTGACTCAATCAACACATCAAATGAATTATACACCATGACCAAGTTTAATCTCTGGTAGGAAAGGATGGTTCAACATAGAAAATCAATTAATTTTAATACACCACATAAACAGTTCAAAAGAAAAAAAAATCACATGATCTGCTTTATAGATGTAGAAAAAGTGTTTGACAAAATACAGCACAATTTCCTTATAAAAGCACTGCAAAGGATAGGAATAGCAGGAAACTTCCCCAGCATTATAAAGGGTATATATTAAACCCAAAGCTAACATCATGTACAATGGTGAAATCCTAAATGCTTTCCAAGTTCAGTGTCAAGACAAGGGTGCCCTCTATCACCACTCCTATTTAATATTGTGTTAGAAATACTTGCTCAAGCATTTAGACAAGAAAAAGATATGAAAGGCATCCAAATTGGAAAGGAAGAAGTAAAAAATTCACTATTTGCAGACAACATGATGCTATACATGGAAAGCCCAGAGAAATCTACAAAACCTTCTAGAATTTATAAATGAGTTCAGTAAAGTTTCAGATTATAAGATCAATGTACAAAATTCAGTAGCATTTCTGAGGAATCTGAAGAGGAAATCAAGAAAAAAAGTTCCATTTACAATAACAGCTAAAAGAATCAAAAACATAGGAATAAATTTAATGAAAGATGTAAATGACTTATGCACAGAAATCTACACAACACTGTTAAAGGAAATCAAAGAAGACGTATGTAAATGGAAGAATAGCCCCTGTTCATGGATGGGAAGACTGAACATCATTGAGATGTCTATCCTAATGAAAACTGATCTACAGATTTAACACAGTCCCAATAAAAATCAACACAGCATTTTTTACCAAATTGGAAAAACTATGAAATTTACCTGAAAAGGAATGAGGCACTGAATAACCAGACATATTGAAAAAGAAAAATTAAATTGGAGGCATCATACTACCTGACTTTAATACATGCTAAAAAGCTACAGAAGTCAAAACTGCATGGTTTTGGCACAAGGATAGTCATACTGACCAATGGAACCTTATTGAGGGTTCTGATATAGATTCTTGCATAAGCTCTCATTTGATATTTGACAAGGCCACCAAGTGCACTCAACTGGGAGAGAATGGCCTCTTCAACAAATGGTGCTTGAAGAAGTAGATATGAATGATAAAAAGAAAGAGGAACACCATCTCATACCTTATAAAAAAATCAACTCAAGATGGATCAAAGATGGCCCCAGGTTAGATCCCTGGGGCCTCCTAGTGAAAAATAAGAAGAAAAAGCATGCATGCAAGGTGAGTCAGTGCCTCCATGGTGAGCTGAGAGCCCATGTGGTGAATAAAGTGCCTACACAGTGAACCAAGTGCCCATGCAGTGAAACAAGTGCACACATGGGTGCTTCCATGGCTAGCTGAGTGCCCATACAGTAAGCCATTCACCCATGTGAGTGGCCACATTGTGAGCTGAATGCCTGCACAGTGAGCTGAGTGCCTGCATGGCAAGCCAGTTGTCCATGTGAGTTCCTGTGTGGTAAGCCATGTGCCATGTGGTGATCCAAGTGCCTGCCCACATGGTGAGCCAATACCCATGTAGCAAGCCTGTGGGCATTTGGTGAGCCAAGTGACCATGCAGCAAGCAGAGAGCCCATGTGATCAACTGGTGCCTGCACATGTGAGTCACACAGCAAGATGATGATGCAACAAAAGAGAGACTAAGGGGAGAATCAATGGAAGTGCAACAGAGACCAGGAACTGAAGTGGTGCAATTGACAGGGAAACTCTCTCCACATTAGAGGTCCCCAGGATTGAAACCTGGTGAATCCTAGAGGAGAAAGATGAGAAGAGAAGACAAAAAATGAAATAGTTACAGAAGATTACATATCAAATGGACATATACAGCAAAAGCAGCAGGGTGGGAAAGAGGGTAGGGAAGAAATAAAAAGATGGATCAAAGATCTAAATATAAGATCCAAGACCATAAAGTCCTTGGAAGATAATGTAGGGAAGCATCTACAGGACCTGGTAATAGGAAATGTTTTCATGAACTTCACACCCAAAGCATGAGAAGCAAAAGAAAAAATAGATTAATGGGAACCTCCTCAAACTTAAAACCTTTTGCATCTCAAAGGAGTCTGTTCAAAAAAGTGAAAAAGACAGCCTACCAATGGGAGAAAATATTTGGTAACCACATATCTGGTAGGGGCCTAATATCCAGCATATATAGTGAAATTCTATATCTTGAAAATAAAAAGAAAACCCAATTTAAAAATGGCAAGGGATTTGAACAGTTATTTCTCCAAATATGACATACAAATGGCTAAAAAGCACATGAAAAGATGCTGAACCACACTAACTATTAGGGAAATGCAATCAAAGCTACAATGAGATACCATCCTACACCCACTAGCCTGGTGGCCATTAAAAAGACAGAGAACTGCAAGTGTTGGAGAGGATGTGGAGGAATGGGAACCCTCATCCACTGTTTTTGGGAATGTAGAACAGTCCAGCCATTGTGGAGGGCAGTTTGGCAATTCCTCAAAAAACTAACTACAGATCTGCAAAATGATCCAGCTATTCCACTGCTGGGTATATACCCAGAAGAACTGAAAACAAGGACATGAACAGATATATGCAAACCAATGTTTGGTTGTCAAAAATTGGAATCAATCCACATGCCCATCAACAGATGAATGGAAAAACAAAATGTGGTATATACATACAATGCTGTAAAAAGGAATTCAGTATTAACACATGGGATAACATGGATGAATTTTGAGGACCTTATGTTGAGTGTAGCAGACCAGGTATTGAAGGGAAAATATTACATGACCTCCTGGATATGAATTAAGCAAATCAAGCTGACTCAGAGAGGTAGAATCTGGAAGATAGGATTACAGGAAATAAAGAGTGAGAAAAGTGTTGTGAGCCAGTGACCAAATGGTGAAATCTATGAGAAGGTGGAAGTGAGTGGTTGTGCAGTGAAGGGATATGACAGGGGTGTAGTGATACTATTAGGATGTCCAGTGCAAGTTTGACAGTGGGGAGCACAGTTTGGACGGTCCAAGCAATTGGGGGAAGGTTTGGAGGAGGGTTGGGAGAGGGAGCAGTTGAACCCAGGGAATTGGAGGGTATGTGTTTGAAACTATAATGTTGGGGAAACTCTTTTGGCAATATGACAAGGAAGGGCTACTTGTTTAGATTGTTGGATGGGGAGACATTTGGGATAGATGGCAACTGGGGCAGTCTTCTAGAAAACGTGAAAGTAATCATTTTAACATAGTGTGTTGTATAAGTGGATGGACACTCATATAATGTGTGAGAAGGTGTTGGACTCCCATCCTGAGGAGTCAAGGCATGTTCTCAAATACAGGGGTGGTTGTCTTTAGAGAGCATGGGCAGTTCCTAATAGGGGAGGACAGATCAGTGTGTCAAGCCCTCAGTGTTGTTACAAGTAATTATGAATATTTCCTTCAAGGAGTGAAGACTAGTGGTTGCTATGGGCTCTGAGGGGAGGGGAAGGGAGGAATAGATTAAATGAAATGGGGTATTTGAAGGCAATGGAATTGTTTTAGATGATCTTGCAATTATAGATAAATTACATGTTGAATTTCAGTAAAAATTTATTAAACTATATGGTCTAGTGTGTAGACCATAATGTAAACCATTTCCCATGGTTAGTGGTTAAATTCTAATATTTATACATCAGTTGTAACAAAGATATCATCCACATATAAAAAGGTTATTGATACAGGCAGGGGGAAAAGGAGGATAATGTTGGGTATATGGGAGACCCTTGTGTTCTGCATGTGACTGTGTTGTGACCTAAAACTTCTTTGAAGAAAAAGTGAAAAAAAGTAAGACACGGGAAAAATGGAATAAAATGTCACTGTACAAATAGGACAATAAACATTAAAGATGAAAGGCAAAATTTAAAAAAGCAAAAAATAAGCATATATATATCATTTTTTGTGTTTTCATTATTTAAAAAATTATTATCTTTTTAGAGATACATAAATCACATGAAATGTTATATTAAAACTATAAGAGGTTCCTATATAGCCCACTTCTCCCACATTAACAACTTATTTCATTAGTAACATACATGCATTGCATTTGATGAGTACAATTTGGAGCATTGTTACACTGCAATGGGTCATAGTTTATGTTATACTTTACAAGCTCTCCAAGTCCATTTAGTGGGTTACGGCAGGATATATAATGATCTGCATCTGCTCCTGCGATGTTATTGAGGAAAACTCCAAGTCCCAAAAATAACCCAATATCTCATCTCTTTTTCCCTCTCTCTGCCTTCAGCGATTCCTGTGGACAGTCTTCACATCAATGACACAATTTCTTCCATTGCTAGAGTCACAATAATTCAATAGCAGAATACCAGTAAGTCCACTCTAATCCATATTTTATTCCTCTACCTTTTAGGACCCTGGGATGATTATGTCCAATCTACCTCTAAATTAAAAGGGGGCTTAGATCTCACATGGCTGATGGATGGAATTCTGCTGCTTGCAGCTGTAGACTCTCTAGGTTCCCTGGTATGGTTGTTGGCCATCTTCACCTCACTGTTAACTCACCTGGGTAAGTCCGATGAACTGGAAAGTAGGTGTTGCAATTCTGCTGAGGCTCACGGTCCAGCTGGCACATGGGAAGTCCAGAGATTCAATACTCCCAAGCATAAACCAACCCCAGCGCTAACCATATGTTCAGTAAAAGTGACAGAAAAGGTGAGTGTACAGATATCACATCTGAGTTCAACTCCATCACCCTCAGGAGCACAAATTCCAAAGTAGGGCCCACTAGCAAGGTACTGAACTCCATAGTCATCTGTCATGACCAAAGAACAGGGGTGTCTCCGTATCCCTCAGGAGCCCATCAACTGGGGTTGTATCTACTCAGCTGTCTGCTCTCGGGAAGCTGCTGAGATGTGCACAAATGTCACCCCTCTGCTGACCTCCTGACTAATTTTTAAGTCTCTTTGCCAAATAAACTCACTTGCCTTCACCATTACCCCCATTTATTCAAGGTCTTTTTCTAGTTGCATCAATAGCTCTTGCTTGGTAGTTATCCCTTGGTGCCAGGGAGTATCATCCCCAGGAGTCATGTGCCATGCTGGGTGGAAATTAATGCATTTACATGCTGAGTTTGGCTTAGATAGTGGCCACATTTGAGCAACATGGAGGTGTACAGGAGGCAACTCTTAGGCCCCCTGCAGCCCTAGGCCTAGTTGAAATTTCAACCACACAGGCTCATAAGCATAGTCATCAGTATCAAGGGCCTATCATTGGACCATCCTTCTTCACTGGTCTTTGCCCTTGTACTTGAGGGATTGTTGATGCTCCATTGGGGAGTGTGACACAGTTTATTGGAATGGGAAATCAGCACTCCCCCAGTTGTCATGTGAAATCGTACCCCTTATGTCAAAACACAATGAACTTCTGAACATGCCTATATATCCTACATGCATTCCCTCAAGAACTCTCTCTCCCATGCATGCATCCCCCATCAATGACACCCCACATCAATCCTCCTCCCCTGACATAGTTGAACCCCCCTGAGATCCAAAACTTCTCCAAGAATGAAGTCTAATATATTGCCAAATTCAATTAATAGGAAAATGAAATAGTACTGATAAGTTTAAAGTTTAGAAATAGAATAAATAATAATTTAGAAAAACTAAAATAAAGTACAAAATAAATTGGGTATTAAAAAATGAAAAATATCTTAAAATTATTTTGATGTTTTTCCTTTTATTACTATAGTAGGTGTTGCCCTGTACTAACAGTGGCAAGGCAATTTCTTCCATTTCTTCCTCAGTGTATATTCTTTTTTAAATTATGTTTCCAAGAAAGCTGTAGGTCATATTAAGGTAACATATAGAATATAAGAACTCCCATGTACCCAATATCAAACCCATTTCCCCCTTCCCCTACAATAATCTTTTTACATGTGGAAGTTACATTTGCTGCAACTGATATAGAGATATTGAAACATAGCTACTAACCATGGTTCTATTATGGCTTATATTATGGTTTACATTTTAGATTGTGCAGTTCTATAATTTTTAATCACATTTTGGTTTACATTATGGTTTACATTTTAGATTGTGCATTTTTATAAATTTTTGGTGATATTTAACATGGCTTGTATCCATTTTTGCAGGATCATGCCAAGCACTTCCATTGCCCCCCAGTTACCCCTCTTCCAACTATTCTATACCTGTCTCCCACTCCCCTCAAGGCCCACAGTGACAACTAAGCTTCACTGCTTGAAGGACAAGATTTTAATATACTTGCAACACTGCTGAAGGTTTTACACACAATTCTGTGCTCCCCCATTGAGAATCACCCTTGCTCTCAAAAGATACCCTCCGCTCTGTTTGACAGCATCAGGCCTCCCCACAATGTGGGCATTGTACTTTCTCACTCATTGTATTGGTCTCCACCCACTGATATAATAAACTATGACATGATGAGTAATCACACTCTCCCTTGAAGTCTGCCTCAGGTGCACCCTCTTCCAGATGACCCCTATCAAACACCTAAACAAGTAACCCTTCCTTATTTTATTTTCTAAAGAGTTTTCTCAACATTATCATTTCAGCCACATACCCAACAATCTCCCATGTTCCCTTGTTTACCTCCAACCTTCCACCCAATTCCTTGGACCATCTGATACATCCTCCTAACTCAAGTCCCCCTGCAAAGCCAAACCCAATAATATCCCTGTGCTCCCATCTTATCCCTTCATTGAACAACTACTTACCTACACTTTATCATAGATTTCACTCATGTGGCCATTGGTTCACAACCTTCCTTTCACCCCCCTATTTCCTGTAAGCCTATATTCCAGTCTCTAGCTGTTTGAGACACCTTGATTTGCTTAGGCTGATCAGAGAGGTCACGTAGTATTCATCCTTCAATGTCTGGCTTGATTCACACAACATAAGGTCCTCAAGATTCATCCATGTTTTCCCATGTGTTAATAATGTATTCCTTCTTACAGTTGAGTCATATTTCATTGTATGTATATACCTTATTTTGTTTATCCACTCATCTGTTGATGGGCATTTAGGTTGACTACAACTTTTGGCAATAGTGAATAATGCCGCTATGAACATTGGTGTTCATATATCTGTTCATGCCCTTGTTTTCAGTTCTTCTGGGTATATGCCTAGCAATGGAATTGCTGGGTCATATGGCAAATCTATAGCTAGTTTTTGAGGAACCATCAAACTGTCCTCCAGATTGGTCGGGTCCTTCTAAATTCCTATTAGCAGTGGATGAGGGTTCCCACTCCACCACTTCCTCTCCAGCACTTGTAGTCCTCTGTATTTTTAATAACTGTGAGTCTACTGGGTGTAAGATGGTTGTAGGTTTGATTTGCATATCCCTAATACCTAGTGATATTGAGCATCTTTTCCTATGCTATTTAGCCATTTGTATTTTTTCTTTGGAGAAGCATCTTTTCAAATCTCTGCCTACTTTAGTTTTATTATTCCTAAATTTTTATGCATTTTATTTCTTATGTTTAGACCTACAATTACTATTTCATTTTGCTATTAATTGTACTTGGTGATATTCTTGACTTTATTTCTGAAAAAATTATGTTTCACAGAAGGGTTGCAACTGTGGCAGGGAAGGATTATTTGTGTGGGGTGTCAGTGAGTGGGGATACATGGGAGGAACTTCACCGGGACATACATATAAGTTATATTAATGTGTTCAAATATTCATGGGGTATTGGCAAAGTTGGTGAAGATTCACACAATAACTGAAAGAATAATGAATTCCCATCGTGGGACCTCTGCCACATTTTCGATTGGAACAGAAACACTCCCCTAAGTGTAGGGGCAATGGCCAGTGAAGAAGGATAGTCCATTAATAGGCCCTAGATATTGATGATTATGCTTATGAGCCTTTGCTCTTGAAATTGCAACCTAGCCTAGTGATGGAAAAGTGCCTAATAATTACCTTTGGAAAACATCCATTTTTGAGGTTAAGCGACAGTCGGGGCCTGCCTCACCCGGCCGGAGCCTAGGGCTAGCATGCAGCTTGGTCGAAGTAGCAGGCAAGGGTAGGCAACCCGCCCTCTGTAACTTTCCCAGCACGGAATTCGTGGCCTCAGCCAGAGGCCGAGCTCTTCCCCCGCTGATAAACGCCTTACATGGCCGCCAGAGCAGAGCCCACTTCCTTGTTCTTCTTCCTCCCTGCTCCTTTGTTCTCTGTTTCCCGCCACTGCCCAGGCTGATAAAGCAGTACGCAGGCACAAGGCGCGAAACTGAAGTCTGCCTTCCACCCCAGCAACAGCAGCCACCAATCCCTAAACCCTGCCACATACCCTAATAAGGCATCCCAGCAAGAGCTCCGTCCTGCCCCCATGATAGCCCTATATAACCTCTGTACATCCCCCAATAAACAGCTCTGTTACAGCTACACAAGGGTGTCTCGTCTCTTTCGTCCCCGCCGCCCTCCACACCTTGCACGCCTCCGCCAGAGACTCGGCCAAGTCTCTCGCCTCGCCCTCGCCTCCGGGAAGAGTCGCCTGGCCCATGGCCCCCCGTCCCTCGGCCAGGCTCAGACCGCCGCTGCCGCACATTTTGTACAAATTTGGCCTCTCTCTAAGCCAATTCAGCTTACAAATGCATTGCCTTCTCCATAGCGTGGGGTGTGACTCCTCAGGATGAGCTTCCCTAGCAATGCAGGATTACTACCAAGCATGAACTACCAATGCAACTGGAAAAAAACCTTGAATAAAACGAGTAAAATGTAAAGGAAATGAGTCAATATGACCAGGAGACTTCCAAGTGAGCAAGGAGGTCATCCCATAGGTAACACTTATACACTTTTCAGCAGGATCTCATAGACTGCCAAAGTACATGCTACCCCAAATAGTTGGACTCCTAAGGCCTCTGGAGACACCCAGGTCCCACAGTCTTGGTAGATGGCTCCAGGCTTTGGTGCCTTTGCCAGTGGGCCCTACTTTGGAGTTTGTGCTCCTGAGTGTAACAGAGTTTGACTCAGCTGTGTGTTCTCTATACATGCCTTTTCGGTTTCTCCTATTTAAAATGATAGTTGGTGCTGGAGCTGGTAGGTTTATGTCCAAGAGACTTGAATTGTTGGGCTGTTTATGTGCTTGCAGGGTCCTAAGCTTAAGCAGAGTTGTAATATCTCCTCTCCAGTTCAATGGACTTGCCCAGGACAACTGAAAAAGAGGTGAAAATGGAGAACCACCATACTAAGGAACTGAGGGAATCTACAACTGCAAGCAAGAGAATCCCATCCATCAGCAGTATGGGATCAAGGCCCCCTTTCAATTAGAAGTGGTGTGAGCATCCACCAATCCTCAGGATTGGGGAATAAAATATGGACTAGAGTGAGTTTACTGATATTCTACTATAAACTTACTATGCTTCTAGCAATGGAAGAAATTATATCATTGAAGTGGAGACAGTGTCCACTGTCAGTGCTGAAGGCAAGAAGTGGGATAAAGAAGTACAATATGAGGACATTTTTGGGACTTCGAATTGTCCTGAATGACATTGTAAAGACAGATACAGGCCATTGTATATCCTGACATAACCTATGGAATTGAGTTAGAAAGAGTGTAAAGTAGAAGGTAAACTATAATCCATGCTTAGTGGCAGTGCTCTAAATGGACTGGGGAAGAGTGTAAACTACAATATAAACTATAATCCATGTGGTGTAGCCATGCTCCAAAATGTATTCATCAAATACAATGAATGTGCCACACTGATGAACGATGTTGTTGATGTTGGAGGAGTGGGAGTGTGGGGAGTGGGGTATATGGGAACCCCTTATATTTTTTAATATAACGTTTTGTGTAACCTATGCATCTTTTAAGAAAAAAAGACAATAATAAAAAAGATAGTTTAAAATGAAAAAAAAGCAATGTATGTACCACAGTAATGAAAGACATTGTTAATGTGGGGAAGGGTGGGATGTGTGTGGAGTGGGACATATGGGAATCACTTATAGTTTTTATGTAACACTTTGTGTAATCTAAATATCTGTTAAAAATAAAATAAATATATTTAAAATAATTATCTTTTAAAAATTGATAATTATATATATGTAGATACATAAAGTAAAAAAAAAAAGTCTCTGCAAAGCAATCTGGGCCTTTTCTTATCAAACGTCTCACTATTCGTCCAAAAATAATCCTTACCCATTTATAAAACCTTTCCATCATTTTGGTAATTGCAAAAACACTTGCCACTCTCAGGTACCAATTTTTGTATTAGACAGCCAACAGGGGTGCTGATGCAAAATATCAGAAATCTGTTGACTTTTATAAAGAGTATCATTAGGGGTAGAAGCTTACATTTACCATGCCATAGATCATAATTTACTTTCCTCATCAAAGTTTGTTGCCATGTTTTGAATCACAGATGGCTGCTGACATCTGCAAGGGTTGAAGCTTCCTGTGTTCCTTTCTTCCTGGGGCTCATTTCTCTTTGTGCTCATCTGCTTTGCTTTTTCCACAAGGACAGCTGTAGACTATCAGGCAAACGTTTTGTCTCTCTTCCTGAGTCATCTGCCTGTATTTAATGGAGAATTCTCTCCTTCCTTATTTATCTGCTTCTCGGTGTGTTTACTTCCTGGGATTCAGAAAAAATTATCCAACTAACTCTTCTGTCATTTTATTTTTCTCTGAGTTCCTGCCCCACCCCAACATCCTACTGATGTGGCCCAATCAAATCCTTAATCATTATCTAATCAAGCAAAAGTGAAACCTCTGAATTCAATATAATATAATATGCCTACAGGGATAGACCAGTTTACAAACATAACACAATATCTATTTATGCAATTCATAGACAATATCAAACTGCTACACTAATTTAGGACAAAACAGATATTAAATGTAAAAGGAGGAGTGCATCCACTAAGAGACACAATAACGCTTCCATTGAACTGGAAATTATGATTACCACTTTTCTATTTTGGACACCTCCTTCTTCTGAATCAACAGGTAAAGAAGGAAACTACTGTACTTACTGGGGTGATTAATCCTGACTATCAAGGTGAAATAGGACTGCAACTACACAATGGAGCTAAAGAAGAGTTTGCCTGGAACACTGAAGATCCCCTAGGGCATCACTCAGTGATTCAAAATCAATAGAAAACTGCAACAACCCAATTCAGACAGGACTCACAATGGCCCAGAAACTTAAGGAATCAAGGTACCTTCAAAGAACCAGAGCCAACTCAGATGCCTGCTGAGGGTAAAGAGAACATGGAATAGGCAGTGGAAGAAGACAGTGATAAGTATGAACTACAACCACATGACCAATTACAGAAACAAGGTCTTTAATGGTCATGAATATTTCTTCCTTGTTTGGTTATGAGTCTTAGTGTTTGTACATAAAAGAATTATCTTTGCTTTCTTCCTTATCTTAAGTATTATCATTTCCATGTAGTAGCATTTAAATTATAGGGTGTCAAGTGTGGGAGTGAATATTACCCAAGGCCTTGCATCCTATTCTGGAGAGATTTGGTTAGTACATTTCCAATTGTACACAGGATAGTTGAGCATTGTTAGGAGAAAAAAATCATTATTTTTTATTTATAGATTAAGGATGATTTAATGTTATTTTTATGACTGCCAAATTACCAAGGGATGGGTTGTGATGGTTAGGCTCATGTGTGAATTTGTCCAGTTAATGGTACCCAGTTGTTTGGTCAAGAAAGCACTGGCCATATTTTACTACAAGGATATTTTGTGTACTTAAATCTTCAGCAAGTTGACTGTATCTTTGGCTGATTACATTTACAACCAACTGAGGAGATTGCCTTCAGCAATGAGAAATGTCTCATACAATCAGTTGAAGACATTAAATGTAGACATGAATTCAGCAGTCAGAAGACTGAATTCTTATCTCTCCTTCACATAGCCAGCTTCTGCTGGAGAACTTATCAAGGAACTTTGTCAGAATTCCTGGCTTGCAATATACCCTATGGACTTTGGACTTGTGCATCTCCATGGTTGCATGAAATAATATTATAAAATCTTTTTACAGATATCTAGTTTTTACAGATATCTCCTGTCAATCCTGTCTCTCTAGTGAACCCTGACTAATATGCCACTTCAGGGAGTTGCCAGAATATTGTGCAGAGTCAACTTTAAGTGGGGCTTGATTTCATCCTTTTAAGGAACTCCTTATGCAGTCCACAGCTGTGAGTAAAAGGAAGAAAGACTGACAGTGTGACAGAAGTACACACAGTGGCAATGTAAGCCACCTGCTGCTGCTCATGTAACTTTATTTGTACTTTGAAAGACAATTCCTTAATACTATTTCCACTTGGCAGTAGTATATACTTTGGCATATATGATTTGTGATGACTGCAAGATAAAAAAATTTTCAAATGCCAGGCATTCAGTCTCTATGAAAGCCCACCAGTAAGTGAAAAGCTGAATAAAGGAAAATAGATATTTATTGTAGAAGGCAAGGTTTTGCCTTCAAAATGTAGAAGCCTCTGTTGTGATTCTTTTATCAAGGATTAACATGGGTTTCATACAGAATTTCATACTATCCAATACATGTCTAGTTCTGGATTGGTTGGGTTATAAGAGCAAAGTGACAATTCTTCTTCAAGGGGATTGTAGCCTACACCATCTGGAGCTCATTCTATTATTTTGATACCTTACCCAAGGCTTGTAGGTTACTTAATAAATGGATAGGAACAGAATACTAATGTGTTTTATATAATGAGTCCCAACAAATATTGTACCTATTTCTTAAAGTTTAGGAAAGTAAGATGCAAGGAATTGTCTTTCTCTTTGGAAGGATTATCACATTATGTCCCATGCCACTGAACTCGCTGTAAACTTTACCAATGTCTCAGGCTCTCAGATTTGCATGGGATTCTTTATTTGGTCAGATAAGCATACTTCACAAAGTTATCTAAGATAACTGCTGCTACTTCATGCTTGCCTGTTCCTGTCATCAACTGCTTTCATTAGTATCAACCACAGTGATATCCTGTGGGATTATGTCAGTGTCCCTGAGGATTAAATTATAGCACAACTCCGAATAGTTAATATAACCCAGAGATAAGATGTAAATTTTTAATGTGATACCTAGGTGAAAGCTAACATATTTTTGCTCTTGGTATTTGTCTCCTGGTATGGGAGAAAAATATTTGCCTAATCAATAGTTGGGTACCATAGGTTATATTGATTTGTTCCAGAAACTTATTTTCTATAATAGCATCTGAAGTTGGAAATGCCACCTGATTGAGCTTAAAATAATTCATTGCTGCATATTAAAATGACCATCTTCTACACAGGCCAAACAGGTAATTTAAATGAAGATATGAAATGATTCATTTATTTCATTATTTGGCCATTAATCACATCATTTTCTCCAGGTAATTTTTTTTCTATTTTTGTAAGACAGGGAGCCTAGAGACTTTAATATGACCCCTCATTCATTCAGTAAGGGATTAAAGTGGGGGTTCTGCTCATTACTAAATATATCTATTCCTACTTTGTATCAGGAACTTGAATAGTAACAACAGTACAGCTTGGTGATCTGCGGTCACCCCTCGGGCTGAAGTGTGGTTTGCTGGCCTGGCGAGGGGCGGCGGCCGCGGTAGGTCTATTCCAAACCGCTGCCCCCATAATAGGGTGGTTGGCCGGGCCCACCACCACGCCTGAAGGAAGCTTGGCATGGGCGCAGAGTGCCCTCGGGTCTCCCCTTCTCGGCAGCCATGCTTCCGCGGCCGCCCCTCCTCCCGGATGGCGCCACACGATGCCTGTGGGGCGGCACCCTTCTTCTTCTTTCTCCCTGCGCAGGCGCAGGGTGGAAAAATCCAGTCTGCCCTTTTCCCCTCCCCCGACAGCAGCAACAGCCAGGCGTGGGCAGGAAACTCAAGTCTGCCCTCTACCCCAGCAACAGCAGCCACCAATCACTAAACCCTGCCACTTCCCCCAGCAACAGCAACAGCCAATCCCTAATCACCATCCCTCCCCCATCCAGTACCTCCCACTGACCTTTCGCCGGCAACCAATCAGAACAGGGCGTGGCTTCGACCAATCAGCCTTCCCCAGCCCCTATAAAACTGTTGCCTCTCCCTCAATAAAGTGGACCTGTGTGTTTACCTCGTCTCCGCAGTAGTTCTTCTGCCGTGCGCCCTCCAGTCCTGAGAGCCCCCGACAAGTGCCTGGCCTCCCTTGTCCCCAGTTCATCGCCTGCTTCTCCGGGCGACCCCTTCATCGCCGGCTTCGCCGGGCGACCCCGTCAGCCGAACCGCGCAACCCCTGTGAGACCTACCCCTCGTCTGCTGCCGGACCGACCCTTCGTCCCAAGCGGGACCAATCCCTCGTCCCAAGTGGGACCGACCCCTCGTCCGCAGCCAGACCCCACCTCTACCAACCGAGCAAGCCGCCGCAGTGATCCATTGGTCTGCAAAACTGATCTTATAAATCCTCTCATTGAGCAGAGTAACCCAGTGATGTTCTGAGTTCCCTGATATTATGTTTATCTTAGAGCTAAAGACCAGTAATCCCTGAAAGGAGTGAGTAATTTCTTTTTGCCAGGGTACAGGCAATCTGAAAATGGCATAAGGCCTTTAAATTTTTTCTCAGGATTTTCTTTTTAAATTATTTATTTTTATTTTTAAAGAAGCTTTAGATTATATAAGTGCTACATAAAAATGTAGGGGATTCCTCCCTCTCCCACATTTTCCCAAATTAACAACATCTTTCATTACTGTGGTACATTTGTTACAGTTGATGAACACATAGAAGCATTGTTACTAATGGTCTCAAGGGTTCTCTGCCTCCTTATCATTCAAAGGTTGTGAGTCTATTAAGTAAGGTAAGTCTTTGATTTGAATAAGAGTCAGTGACTCATTATTTTGATGGTTAAAGTTGTAGATTTTTAACTGGATTTATGATTGTTTTCTGTTTTACACATCAAGTAAAATGTTAGTGGGCTTCCCATCTGTTTCAATCCTAGATACTCAATGTACAATTTTCTTCTAACAAAAATTCCTGATAATCAAATTAACATGAGTTAAAAAAAAATGGCCATGCCCCAGTCAAGTCGGTTGAATGAAATGTTTCAAGTCTCTCTGTCCCAATAGTAGCTTTGTACAGTCATCAAGAACAGGCAAAAACATCTTTCTAAAGCTTCAGAAAACAGGTCAGGTATCTTAGTAAAAAGACAAACACAATATCAAGAAGAAGACAAGTTAAAAACGTGGATCTCCTGGCACCCTGGCTGCCTCTTTTCCCATGTCCTGACTGGCTCATTATAGAATCAGTCAGTTGTCACAATGAAGATCCCTGTTCCCACTTTCAGAGGGAGCAGAATAATCATCTTTCAGTTGATGGAGGCATGTACTTCTGACCCAAACTGTTTGCTGGTGGTCTGAAGGACTCACTGTTGCAAACTTGCCTTGCATATTGAAGGTGGCTTGTTGAGGTCTCCCATAGAAAACTGTAGGAGAGCAGCCAAGTCATGATGCCTGGGGAAAGGGAATGCTGGCTCTAGGACATACAGTGCAGTGTCTGGGACCATGAGAAAATTGTTTCTTAGAGAAGATGGGACTTTTGCATCCATGTAAATGAGGGGATTCCTAGGGCCACACTTGTATACCCAAGACAGGAGCCATGTGTAAAAAGGATCAGATTGGGCCTGAAGATTTGGCTTGAAGCTATTCTCCAATTCTTTCTATGGATAAGCCCTGAAGGACAGCATTCATACAGGTCAGTCTCCAAAAACTGGGGAAGGTATTTTCTTTATTCCTTCTTTCTTTTTGTTAGCCCCAGGCATTCAAGGAAAGCTCTGTCATGACATTAGCTGGATTCAATTTAAGGAAAAGTCCGCTCAGAGTCTAAATTATAGTTATAACACATTACAATATCAAAAATCCAGATTTCAATATAAGATTAGAAAACATACAAAGAAACAGGAAGTGATGGCCCAGGCAAAGGAGAAGAATAAAGCATTAGAAACCATCAGTGAGGAAGATGAGATCTGGGATGATCTAGAAAAAGACTTTTAAAAAGAAAGAATCAGTGAACTTGAAAATGAGACAAAATCATGTGGTCTGAGGAGTAGAAATAAGAAAGAGGGCAGGGATAGGGAAGAAGACATATGCTGTGGGGGCATTTTCAGGACTTGGAGTTGTCCTGGGTGGTACTGCAGGGACAGATGCTGGACATTGTATGTTCTGCCATGGCCCACTGAGTGGACTGAGGAGAGTGTAAGCTACAATGTAAACCATTATCCATGTGATGCAGCAGTGCTCCAAAATGTATTCACCAAATGCAATGAATGTGTCATGATGATGAAAGAGGTTGTTGGTGTGGGAGGAGTGGAGTGAGGGGGGTGGGGTGTATATGGGGACCTCATATTTTTTAAATGTAACATTTAAAATAAATAAAGAGAGAAAAAACAAATGATGCTGGAAGAATTGAATATCCATATTTAAAAGAATGAAGGAAGCATTTATATCTCTCCACATTCTCTCCAACCTCTACAATTTTCTGACATTTTAAGAATAGCCAGTCATAATAGGTGTGAAATGTAAACTATGGTCCATGCAGTTTGGCAGTGCTCCAGGGTATATTCATCAAATGCAGTGAATGTGCCATACTGATGAAAGGGTATGTTGATGTGGGAGGAATGGGGGGATGGGGAATGGGGTATACGGGAACCACTTATGTTTTTTAATGCACCCGTTTGTGTGATCTCTTTATCTTTTCAAAAAAAGACAATAAAAATAAATACCCTTAAAAAAAAAAAAAAGGAATGTGAGCAGAATGTGAGGAACCTGTGGGATACCATCAACCATGCATTGTGAGAATCGCAGAAGAAGGAAAGAAAGGAGCAGAGAGACTATTCAAAGAAATAAATGCTTAAAAGTTTCCAAATTTAAAGAAAGACATGAATATACATCTCCAAAGAGAATAATCCCCAGCATACTCACACCATGCCGTGTTATAATCAAACTGTTGATTGCCAAGATAAAGAGAGATTTCTTAAAGCTGCAAGAGAGATGAAAGTGTCACATACAAGGGAGCCTTAATAAGATTAAGTACCAATTTCTCACTGAAAACTATGGAAGCAAGAAGGCATATATTAAAATGCTGAAAGCAAAATACTGCCAACTAAGAATTATTTATGTGACAAACTATTTTTCAAAAATTAGGAAAGAAGGGGGGAATGAAAAAGTATGCAAAATGTATTCTATGAACCATAGCAGTGGTAATAGTCTGATGATAATATCTCATAAGCTGTAACAAATATTTCACAATGGAGTGGTGTGTTGGTGAAGGGTTGCTGTATGGGAATTCTACACATGTGCAAGATTGTTTTGTAAGTTCACAACCCCTGTAATAAAAATGTATTTAAAATAAATTAATTAAAGGAAAAAATGAAGGAGCAATTAAAACATACACAGATAAAGAAAAGCTGAGGAAATTTGTGATCACTGCACAAGGGAGTTCTACAGTTCGAAAGAAAATTACACTCAACAATCAACTGGTGCCATATGAAGAAATAAAGATTTCTGGCAAAAATGACATGGGAAAATATAAATACCAGTATTGTTTCATTTTTATTTTGTAATTACACATTTTATTTTCTACAGGATCTAAAAGGCAAATGCATGAAATGTAATGATAAATCAATGTTTTTTTGGTTCATAATGTATAAGCATGTAATTGTTCCAAGAACTGGATAAATTTTATGGGCTATAAGAAGATAGATTACAAATGCTATTGAAGTTGTTTAGTTTGGCATCTAAGCTAGCATGCTTGTTATAGATTTAGGATGTGACATTTAAATCCTGTGGCAGTGCGCACTTCAGCAGCACATATACTAAAATTGGAACAATACAGAGAAGATTGGGTCCTGCACAAGGATGACATGCAAATTCATGAAGCATTCCATATTTTTGGAAGTTGGGGGAGAGGAAAGTGGTGAGCTGACACCTACATGTTTGGAATCTATGGTAAGCTGGAGGTAAGTATTTGTACAGGGAAGGGATAAAATGGGCATAGGGAAAACTTTGGGAGGGGTTTTGCTGGCTTGAGGGGTGCTAAGAATGGGAGGATGGTCAGGTAGCCCAAGAAATTGGGGGGAAGGGAGAGGGGACTTGAACATAGGAGATTGTCAGGTATGTGGTTGAGACTATAACATTGAGAAAACACTTAAGAAAATATAATAAGGAAGGTTATTTGTTTAAGACATTTATGAGGGGACATCTGACACAGTGTAACTGTGGGGCAATGGAACTGTTCCATAAGATCATGCAATGATGGATATAGGATATGCTAAATGACACCAAAAATGTTTAAAGATCCACAGGATACAATTTAAGCCATAATGTAAAACATGAGATAATTAAAAATTTATAAAATTGTATAGTCTAAAATATAAACCATAATGTAAAACAAAATGGAACCATGTTTGAAAGCTATGTTTCAATATCTATACATCAGTTGCTGCAAATATAATATGAATATGTAAAAAGATCATTGCTGGGGAAGAGACAAAGTGTTTGATGTTGGATATGTGGGAGTACCCTATATTGTATATCTGAGTGACTGTGATCTAAAACTTTTTGCGAAGACAAACTTAATAATTAGAGAAAAGATGTAGAAACTGAAGAAGAAATAAAAGAAATTGCCTTGCCACAGTACATACAGGGCAACATGTATTGCAGTAATAAAAGGCAAAATGTGAAAAACAAATCATTCTCATTTTTTCATTTTTTGATACCCAAATTAATTTTTACTTTATTTAATTTTTCAAAATTAGTAAGGATTCTATATCTAAACTTTAAACCCATCACTATATTCCATTTTACTATTAAAGAAACTGGGCACTACATTAGGCTTCATTTTTTTAAAGAAGTTTTGGACCAGAAAGGTTCAACTATGGCAGGAGAGGAATATTGTGTGAGGTGTTATTGATGGGGGACACATGGTTGGGAGGAAGTTCTCCAGGGCATGTAAACAGAGTACATAAAAATGTTTGGATATTTTCATAGTAGTTACAGTTAAAAACGACAACTGAGGGAGTGTTCAGTTCCTAGCCAGGGGAGCTCTATCACATCCCCCAATGGAACAGCAACAATCCCCCAAGTACAATGGCAAAGACCAATAAAGAGGGATGGTCCAATGATGAGCCCTTGATACTGATGACTATGTTTGTGAGCCTGTGCACCTGAAATATGAACTGGGTCTAGAGCTGCTGGGTGCCTAAGAGACTCCATGTTGCTCAAATGAGGTCACCCTTTGAGCCAAACTCAGCATGTAAATGCATTACCTTCACCTCAGTGTGGGGTATGACTCCGGGGGATGAGCCTCACTGGCCCTGAGGGATTGCTGCCAATCACCAGCTGATGATGTAAATAGAAAAATACCTTAAATAAAAGGGTCAACTCCAACCAAAAGAATATCTCAGCTACATGTAATATCAGATGTTAAAAGCTTTTGACCTTGAAGAAAAGTCATAAATGGAAAGGACAGATGAGTTTATATGGCTATGAGTCTCCAAAAAAGACTTGAGAGGTCGTCAAAGAAGTCATGCTTATGCATGCCTCAGCAGGGTCCCAGAGGCAGCCAAAGTAGATACAAACCCAGGAACTGGTTCTCAAGAAGGCGACAGAGTCCCACAGGTTCTATGGTCATGGCAGATGGCTCTGAAATTCAGTGCCATGTCAGTTGGTTCTACTTTGGAGTTTGTGTTCCTGAGTGTGATGGAGTTGGACACAGATGTGAACTTTCTACACATGCCTCTTCTGTCACTTTTACTGAACCTGTGGTTGGTGCTGAGGTTAGTGTATACCCAGGAGATTTGAATTTCTGGAATGGTCATGTGCCAGCTAGGCCCTGAGCCTCAGAAGAGCTGCAGTTCCTACTCTCCATTTTGTTTGACTTGCACAAGTCAGCTAACAAGGAGGTGAAGGTGGTCAACCACTACACCATGGAACCGAGAGGGCCTACAACTGCAAGCCGGTGAATTGCATCCATCATCCATGTGGAATCTAAGCCCCCTCTTGATATAGAGGTGGAGTGGACATAACCATCCCAGACTCCCCAGGATGGAGGAATAGGTGGACTTACTGATATTCTACTATGGAACTATTGTGATTAGTAATGGAAGAAATTGTAGCATTGATGTGAAGAAAGTGGCCATAGTAGCTGCTGAGGGCAGGGAGAGGGAAGAAGAGATATGATGTGGGGGCATATTCAGAACTTGGAGTTGTTCTGGGTGGTACTGCAGGGACAGATACTGGACATTGTATTTCCTGCCATGGCCCAGTGGATGGACTGGGAGACAGTGTAATCTACAATGTAAACCATTATCCATGTGGTGCAGCAGTGCTCCAAAATGTATTCACCAAATACAATGAATGTGCCACGAAGTTTAATGGGGTTGTTGATGTGGGAGGAGTGGGGTGAGGGGGGTGAGGGGTCTATGGGACACTCTTACATTTTTTTATTATAACATTAAAGAAATAAAGAAAAAAGGATGATAAAAATAAATAAATAAATCCTGTGGTAACCATGAAGAATATATTAGAGAATATTCAAAAACATAGAGACAGAATGTAGAGTACAGACTATCAGGGCTGGAGGATAGGGGCAATGTACAATAAATGTAAATTGAGTATAGATTTTCTGTTTAAAGTAAAGAAAAAGTTATAATAATGGATGTTGTTAGAGTATAGCAACATTGTGAATGTGATTAATCCCACTGAATGTTGTGTTTGGGAGAGGTTGGAATTGGAGGCTATTTTTTGTATACACGCATACCACATCTTATTGCAACACTTTATTGTTTTTCATAGATATATATATTTTTAATCAAATTGAAGGTGTGTGTCAGCCATGTGTTATCAACTTTATTGGTGCCTTTTTTCCAATAGCATGTTCTCAATCTGTGTCTCTGTGTCACATTTTAATTAAGGTATGTATATTGTTTTTTAGATATAATGTTATTGAACACTTAATATACTATGGTATCATGTAAACATAGTTTTCATATGCACTGGGAAACCAAAAAGTTCACAGGACTCACTTTTTTTGCAATATTTGCTTTATTGCACTCATCTAGTACTGAACTTGCCACATCTCCAAGGTGTGACTGTGTCTGTTTCCATGATTTAAAGAAGAAGAAAAAGAAATTGAAAAGGTAATGACAATTAAATGCAATGTATGACTCTGGATGGTATTTAATAATGGAACACAAAAGATTCAAAAGGACATTATAGGGACATTAAAATAACTGGTAATATAGAATGTAAGTTTTATATGAATGTTTAATATTTTTGGACTTGGTGACTGCCCTTAAGGTCATTGCCTGGGTGAAAGTCCTTTTTTGTAGGAAATGTACATGGGAGTATTATGCAATCAAGTAGTGTGTGTGTGTAACCTTCTCTAAAAGGCTCAGAAAATTGATGGACAGAGGAGTGGATGGATGGATGGATGGATAGATGGATGAAAAGAAAGAATGAAATGGCAAAGGTGGAATAATGTTGGAATTGGTGGATAGGTTATTGGGGTTTGGGGGTATGCTGGAGTTCCTGTATGGCATTTGTATTGTTTTTGTGTAATTATTTCAAAATAAATAGTTAAAAAAATATAATTTAAAAAATCTGACCATGTCCATTACATTGACATCACACCTGGCAATCAAATGATGTTGTTTGGCACCTTTAAATATCATGTGCATTAAATTATGGAACTCTTTTAAGTGGCACCATCTTCTCCCTTCATCCTCAGTCTAGCGAGGACACCAATTACACAGCCTTTCAAAGATATTGCTTCTCCCCTCATCAATGGGTTTCTCAATGATGTGATGAAAGATGTAACTTTTTATGCTCTTGTAGTACAGAATTAAAGGGTAGGTTATTTTTTTAATTATTTATTATATTTTTTAAAAATTACATTATGAAAAATATGAGGTCCCATTCAACCCCACCGCCCCCGCCCCCCACTCCCCCCACAGCAACACTCTCTCCCATCATCATGACATATCCATTGCACCTGGTAAGTTCATCTCTGAGCATCACTGCACCCCATAGTCAATGGTCCACATCATAGCCCACACTCTCCCACGTTCCATCCAGTGGGCCCTGGGGGGATCTATAATGTCTCGTAATTGTCCGTGAAGCACTATCCAGGACAACTCCACGTCAAAGGGTAGGTTATTGTGTCACACATAATTCCCTTCCAATTTTCCTATTTTCATGAGATTTTTTATTTTTCCTCTATATTATAAGTAGGGATTTCTTGTATTTTAACCTCAGTTAGCAACATACTTAGTTCAGTCAACAAATTAAGAGCACAAAAATACTCACAACTGCCTAGATTAGCACTTATAATCCAAAATTTCTGGTAAGATTGCCCATATCAATAAATTTATCTTGATTAAAACTGTGTTTCTCTTTCTCATCTATGATCCTCAGAATTCATTTCCATACCTATACTCTCAATTTTGTTGAGATAATTAAGAATTTTTTGTGATTCTTTTGATAGGTAAACATTTTTATTCATATTGTGACACTGAAATTTGTAACCTTGGGCATTCTGTGATCTGATTCTGGTTTCATATTTCAACGACCTTGAGGGCTGTTACAAGTGGTTTATGAGGAAAATTGCCATCCCCTTGCACTGTTATTACATCAAGAGAGGTTTTGACAGAGGTTTTCAAATATATTTTTGGGGGGGAGGGGTTACTGTCAAGGAATTCTTGG
This sequence comes from Dasypus novemcinctus, assembly GCF_030445035.2. Classification (NCBI taxonomy): domain Eukaryota; kingdom Metazoa; phylum Chordata; class Mammalia; order Cingulata; family Dasypodidae; genus Dasypus; species Dasypus novemcinctus. The sequence continues at coordinate 132,255,151 of NC_080704.1, read as the reverse complement.
TGATATTTGGAAGTAAAGGTTTATACTCACTCTGTGATGATTTGAAGTCTAGGGTTTTCTGAACCACCTTAATCCTCTAATGTGTTCTTGTATTAGTCACGATTATTAATGCTAGGTGCTGTGATAGGACAAATCTTCAATCTCAGTGATTTAATAAAAGAGATTTCTCTGTTGACTCTTCTCCAAGTAGTGATGCAAGGATCTGAGCTCATTGTATAACATAGCTCTGATATCTAAAAAAGTTTTCACATCTATCTGCACAGATGTAGGAGAAAGAGTGAGCTGAGGATATCAGAGAAGATTTTAGGGATCAGTCCTGGAAACTGTATACATCAATTCAATCCATATTTCATTGGCCAGAAATGGTCATGTGGTTTCATCAAATTGCAAGGAATGTTTTATTGACAGGAGTATAAAATGAAATTGGTGAACATCTAGCACAGTCTGCTCTTCTGATTACTAAATATCCACTTCAATCTTTCTCCCACAATTAGAACACATTCACACCCTCTGCACGGGTGGTAGTCTATGATTCTCAGCAATATACCCAATTGAAACTTCAAGATCTTTGGAAGATAAGCATTATTCTCTAGCAGGTACTGATGTCACTTCTTGAATGACCTGTGAACAAAAATGGAGATTGTATGCCACCCTTGCACACCCCATAATCAGTGGTGGATCAGGAAAAGAATAAATTCAATACACTCTCCCATTAGGAAAGAGAAGAATAAGAGATACATTGTAGTTAATGATTCATAACGATTCTCAAATCCTGCTGGGAAAACATTTTGAAGGTGCCTATTGTATTATTCAAGATTATTAATGTTAAGCTGCTCTAAAGCAAAAACCCACAAATAAATGGTAGCCAAATGAAAAGTATTTTTCTCACATGCCATACTACAGATCCTGAGAGGAAACACTCTTTGTGGTTCTCTTACCATAGGTGATATTTTAATTAATATTTATTATTTTATTGTTCTATTTTACTTTATTTTTGTCTTTTTTAATGTTACACTAAAAAAAATATGAGGTCCCCATATACCCCTCACCCCCCCTCATCCCACTCCTCCCATAACAACAATCTCCTCCATCACCATGGGACATTCATTGCACTTACTGCCACTCCATGAAATCGACTAACAAAATTCCATTTCTCTCATACCAAGTGTATACCTTTTTCATTCAAAGATATTCAGGTCAAATAACCCATCCCCAAATTCCATTTCCTTAAAGATCTGTTGCCTGTAGGCATTTCTGGCACCATCTACTGTGTCAGGAAGTTTTCACTTGCAAATATCAGAATCTACCATGCTTAGACAAAGGACAAATTGAAGTTATTAAAAGATATTAGGTAGCTTATAGAATTGTTGAGAGAGCTAGATAAACAAACTTGAGGCTAATTTTTCACAATTTCTATAATAGAAACAAAGCACATAACTAAACCAGCTGAATGAAGACACTGATGCTGTTGCTACAAACTCAGATATCACTTGTAGATGATAGACAAACAAAGCAGATTCCCTACTAGAAGTTGTTTCCTCATGTTGTTCACTTATGAATCAAAGTCTTGCTTGGATGCATCTCATTGACAGAAACTAGGTCACATGCCTGCAACCAAGCTGAAAAGAAAAGTAGGGAAGTTAGTGTTCTGATTCTACCTTAGCAAAGTAGACCTTAGAATGTGAGGAGCGATTACATTGTAAGAAAGCTATATAAAAGATATTGGGTAGCCAGAAGTAACAGATGACCACCAGGGGGAAGGTCAAATTGCACAGGAAGCAGACTCTGAGACAGAGATTTGCATGCAGAAAACTTATTGAGTAGTACTTTTTATTTCAAACCAGATGGGGGGGTGAAGGATACCAGATTGAATAGAGCAAGAAGCTTATCTGTGTTTCAGTTGTAACAAAGGCTTCAGTTAATTGTATGGGGAGCTCTGAAGCTGGAAATTCCCTTCAGAGTTTTTTCTCATTGGGGAAAGTTGCCAGAATTTGATTAGTCATTAGATATAGGCTTCCCTGGGAAGGGCATGTGACCTTTGGTGAGATAGTTTTCATCAGCCAAAGGCAATTACTGGAGAGGAACTTACCCGATAGCTGTCTACTATGAACAAGTTCAGCAGTTGGCAGAATGATTGCTTTAGTTTTGGTGAGGACAAAAGTATGGAAATCACATGACAGGATTGACTAGCATTTACTCCATGTAACTTGGAGCCACTGAACCCTCCTATAATATTCTAGTGGGCATTTTATTCCTGGGGAAAAGTTGCAAGAGGGAGGTTAGTTGGGTGAACTGAACCTCTACTGATACAGGTGGTGCAAGGTCATAACTGATACTCATCCTCCTCCATCACCACCGAACATAAAGATTCTGTTCACCATAGGCTAGCACTTCTGATTCTCTTGGTTGCTTACTTGGTGGTACTATACAGACCCTCATCCTTAAAATGTCTGTCTCATAGTTGCTGTGTACTTCCTGGGCTGTGGCTACTCTGCTTGTCCATTTACAGCCAGAATTGGACAAGGAAATACCAAAAAAAAAGACAAATGGATTACCTGGGTGTTGAACATATTCTTCTCTGCTGTCATAATAAAAGAAGCCCCACCTCTTCCTGATGATTAGGGTAAATTATATCTGCCAGTTTGTTTATTCTTTTCCTTACCTGCTGATATCTTGGCATGAAGATTCCAATGTGACAAGGATGCAGCCATAGACTGAGATTAAATGGGACACTTTATGCATTCCATATTGGAAATAACATCCTCTGGTAACTAGAACTTCTAAATCTACAGATTGCACAATTGTAGGGACAGAAAGCACATGTTCCTGAATTGGGTTACTGGGAATGAAAGCAAGCAGGGCCCCTCCTAGTTTCATACTTTGTTTCTTGAACCTATGTATTCTACCTGTTGGGAACATAACACTAAACACAGGTCTTTCATTTACTTGAAGTGCACACTGCATATTCTGATCTGGTTCCTCAGTGCCTTCAACAGGCTATTTGATTGTCTATCCAGCCATCAGGTTCAGAGAGATACAATAAGTAATTATACCAGTATATCAGTCCCATGGTCATGTCCCAATACCATAATTCTTTGATATAAAGTGGTGCTGATGGTCCAATGCAATATTAGTGGTATTCTATCTCAGTGGATAAAGTAATCTGTAAGACTGCAGATAATGGTAATGGCCATGTACCTGGAGGCAGGAAACATAATTCAAACCCATAATATGTGTCTCCTATATTCAGGATGAATCACTGTCCTTTCTATGGTAGAAGAAGACTAGATTACCTAGCATAACACCCAAGTGACTCGTTCATTCTTTTTGAGGGATGGGATCATATTGGACACTCAGTGCTTTCTTTGTTGCCAATAGGTTGGATATTTGGCAGTTACAGTAGCTAAATCAGCTTTGAAAAGTGTAACCCAGTTTTTGGGTCCATGCATAGCCTTGATCCCTTTCACCATGGCTACTTCATTTATGTTTCCATTCTGTGAACTCTGTGGTAGCTAATGTGAGAAAGACTTAAAATATCAAGTCATTCTATTTTGATATTTAGCACTTCGTCTGTAGTAGATGTTCTCTGGTAGGCATTGATATATAATACAAAGATCTTCATAATTTATTTCCACTCCATAGTTCCATGCACATACCTCATCCTCAGGCGTTCTTATTCTTTATGCTCTAATATTCCTAACAGCCCAAGAACTAGTCAAGCCATTCACTGCTGCCCATGAAGTCATGTATATCTCTTCATCAGTACATTTTTCATTCCATAGGAAGTTAACAGGCACATCATATGAAGTTCTGCCCATTGGGAGGATTTCTCCACAACACTGTCTTTCAGAGCCATCCCTGAGTGGAGTTGTGGTGCAGCTACTGTTAATTTGGGGATTGTGCCTAAATACCTATCTGACACATCTATGAATCAGCCTCATTCTTTCCATCTTCAGTCAGCTAATCATAAGGGTCTCACATGAGACCATGAACGTGAGGCAAAGAACAGATGTTAGTTCAACAGTAGTGGATGCCATGGGACTTATGGATGCCTGAAATTTATTTGTGCACTTTGGTCTTGCTTATGCTTGATTCTGGATGTACACTTCCCGTCTTACAATGGGTATTGTGTGGCTCACCTTACCTTTATGAAATGGTGAAACTGACATATGAGTGCATATTTAGTTCATGACCCAGGGTCACTCATTCCATCTCTACTAAGGCCCAGTAGCACACCAGAGTTTGTGTCTCCAAGAGTGCATAGTGTTTTACTGTACATATCAAGGTCTTCCTCTAGTACATTAGACCTACTGTAAATTCCTCCTTGTTTTGAGCTCCACACAAAAATATTAGTTTTTAAAGCCATCACATATATGGATTTGAATAGTATTTCCAAACATGGAATATTTTTTCCTACAGAACTTAAAACGGCCTACCAAGAATTGTGTTTCCTTTGAAGTGGAGAAAAATTTGTTATTTAATAATCTGTTCTTACTTTAACGGAAATGTCTCCACTTTGCTAGACCATTGTATCTCTAAAACCTTATAGATGTGGTCACTTTTGACTATTCGAAAATTTTATCTCCCATTTTCTGTTGCATATGTATTTATGAAGACTTCAAACACAGTTGCCATCTTTTGCTCTTCTCTTCAGTTTAACATTGTATCATTAATATAGTGATGTGTGCAAAACTGACTAGAATTTCTGGATAGTCTAGACTCCTTCACAGTATATTATGACATAGATTGAAAGAGTTAGCATAGCCCCCTAGGGTAAGATGGTAAATGCTTGCCAATCCCAAGAGACCTTGATCTGTTTTATTCCTCCTTTCTGATAAGGATAGAAAAGAAGACAGTTACTATATCAATGACTACATAGCAAGTATTTGAAGTGTGCCTAAGGGCATTGAAGTTGCAATTGGGCTAATGTTTGATTAAATTTATGGTAGCACATTGTCATCCATTAGCATCTGTCTGGATTCCATAGTGAACAGAACGGTAAATTAAATTTCATCATTTAGATCTATAAGAGTGGGTGTTAGTCTCTTCATTTCCTCTTGATGTCATATTACTTTTAATTTGCTATCTTAGAGGGGGGATATCTTCAGACATTTCTACTTAGCTTTCCCCTGATGCAATAGCTTTTACAGCATAGGCTATCTGAAATAAATTCGAGGACCGAGCCTGCAATACAATATTTTCAGAGTCAATGAACCCTCTTGAAACTGAACAGGCAACAATACACAACTGCCACATAGTAAGAACTCTACAAATTAGGACATACATCAAAGAAAACTCCAGTAGAAGATTACTCTGCAGGAAGATTAACACACAAACCAATATTACAAAGCATATGAAGAAGCATAGAATCATGAAACACCATCCACATACCCAGTAATATAGAAAATTCACATGCAAGGACTTTTGATTATAGTATTATGAAAGGAAACTTAAAATACATATGAATAAAATATAATATATAATTTAAAATATATGAAATTCTGTTACATGCAAAGTTTACTGAGGGAGGCAGGGTGAGATGGCATCTGAGTGAGTGCACCCTCACCATTTCTACTCCAAAAAAAACAGCTGAGTTTAGACAGAATCTTGCCTGAGTGGGCAGTTTTGGGAACTTACAAAGCAGGAAGTGTCTGGATGTTGATCTGGAGAGACTGTGACAAAGGTAATGATTACTGAAGGTAAAACTGGGTTTCTGACACTGAAGCCAGAAGCTGTGGGAAGGCAAACAATTCCCCTATGACTGAGAGCTGCAGCATTCCCTGAACACTGCCGGTCACATGGCACGATTCCCGAGCACTGTGTTCCCCAAATATAGGATTCCTGAACCCATGTTCCTTGAACCTCAAGTTCCCTGAATGTCACATTCCCTGTAACCCATATTTCCCAAACCCATGTACCAAGAGCCTACATTCCCCCAGGCCCATGTTCTTTGAACTCAGCACTCCACAAACTTGAGCTTGGCAAAGAATACCAGCTGACTTGGGGAGAGACTAGGAAAAGAGAAGAAGTGAATCTTCTGAGAGACCCTGATTTACCTAAATGCCTTAGGAAAGGGAAATTTGGTCAGGGAGAAAGTGGAGTCAGAAAATAAACTAGCCTTTCACTAATATGTAGTGAAAGGGATAATATTTCAAGAAGAAAGAACAATCATAAACATTTACAACTCTAAAAATGGTATCTCCAAATACATGAGACAAACACTGGAAAAATAAGTGAAGGAATAATGCATCTGCAATTAGAGTGGGGAACTTTAATACACAACTATCAACATTGGACAAAACATCTGAATAGAGAATCAATTAAAAAAACAAAGTTATTGAACAATATATTAGAGGGGTTGGACCTAATAGACATATACAGAATGTTACACCCAAATACAGCAGGATATAGATTCTTCTCAACCACACATGGCTCATTCTCCAAGATAGACCACATGCTAAGCCACAGAGAAAGTCTCAATTAATTTAGAAAGATTGAAATCAAACAAAATAATTTCTCTTACCACAGTGGAATGAAGCTGGAAATCTGCAAGGGCCAGACACCCAGATTTGGCATCAGGATATGGAAATTAAACAATAAACTTTTAGATAAACAGAGGTTGAAGGACGAAATCTCAAAAGAAATCAGTATGTACCTTGAAACTAGTGAAAATGATAATATAACTTATCAAAATTTTTGGGATGACGCAAAAGCTGTACTGAGAGGGAAATTGATAGTCATAAATTTATACATCAAAAAAGAAAAAGGAGCTAAAATTGAAAACCTAACTGTACACTTGGAGGAATTATTTAAAAAACAACAACAACAAACTAATCACAAAGGAAGAAGAGAGAAAGAAATAACAAAGATCAGAGCAAAACCAAATGAAATAGAAAATAAGAAAGTACTAGAAAAAATTTTTAAAAACCAAGAGCTAGTTTTTTTAGAAGATCAATAAAATTGACAAATCCTTAGCTAGACTAACAAAGAAAAAAAGAGAGAAGGTGAAAATACACCAAATAAAATATGAGAAAGTAGATTTGACCACTGACTCCACATAAATAAAGACTGTCACAAGAGGATACTTTGAAAAACTACATTCCAACAAGAAGGACAATTTAGAGGAAGTGGACAAATTCCTAGAAACACATAAGCAGCCTATACTGATGAAAAAAGAAATTTACAATCTCAAAAAACCAATCACAAGTAAAGAGATAGAATCAATCATTAAAAACCCTCAACTAAGAAAAGCCTGGACCATACGGCTTCACAGGTGAATTCTACCAAAAATTCTGGGAAGAACTAACACCAATCTTGCTTAAACTCTTCCAAAAACTCAAAACAGAAGGAACATAGCCTAACTGATTCTATGATGCTAACATTACTCTAGTACCAAAGCCAAACAAAGACACCACAAGAAAGGAAAATTACAGACCAAACATTCTAATGATCCTGGATGCAAAAATCCTCAACAAAATACTTGCTAATCATATTCAACAACACAGTAAACAAATTATACACCATGACCAAGTGGGATTCATTCCTGGTATACAAGGATGATTCAACATAAGAAAATCAATTAATGTAATACACCGTATAAACAGATTGAAGGAAAAAAATCACTTAATCATATCTATAGATGCAGAAAAAGCATTTGACAAAATACAGTACACTTTCTTGATAAAAACACTGCAAAACATCAGAATAGAAGGAAACTTTCTGAACATGGTAAAGAGTATATATGAAAAGCCCATAGCTAACACCATTTACGATGATGAAATCATACAATCTTTCCCTCTAAGATCAGAAACGAGACAAGGATGCCCACTATCACCCCTCCTAATTTAACATAGACTTAGAGGTACTTGCTTGACCACTGAGGCAAGAACCAGTCATAAAAGGCATCTAAATTGGGAAGAAAGAAGTCAAAATTTCACTATTTGCAGATGATATGATCCTATGTAGAGAAAACCCTGAAAAGGCTACAACAAAGCTTTCAGAACTTACAAATGAGTTCAGTAAAGATGCAGGTTAAAAATCAGTGTGTAAAAATCAGTAGCACTTCTGTACACCAAAAATAGGCAACCTGAGGAGGAAATTAGGAATCAAATACCATTCACAATAGTAAATAAAAAAATCAAATACCTAGGAATAAATTTGACTAAAGAGGTAAAAGACTTATACACAGAAAACTACACACAACACTGTTCAAGGAAATCAAAGTAGACCTAAATAAATGGAAGAATATTCCCTGTTCATGGATAGGAAGACTAAATATTATTAAGATGTTTATCCTACCAAAACTGATCTACATATTCAATGTAATCCCAATAAAAATCAAGACAGCATTTCTTAAAGATTTATTTTATTTATTTCTCTCCCCTTCTCCCCTGTGCCCGCCCCCAGTTGTCTGTTCTCTGTGTTCATTCACTGTGTGTTCTTCTTCTTCTTCTTTTTTTTTTTTTTGCCCACTTCTGTTGTTGTCAGCAGCACAGGAATGTTTCTTTTGGTTGCATCATCTTTCTGCATCAACTCTCCGTGTGTGTGGCTCCATTCCTGGGCAGGCTGAACTTTCTTTAGCGCTGGGCAGCTCTCCTTATGGGGTGCACTCCTTGTGCGTGGGGCTCCCCTACACGGGGGACACCCCTGCATGGCACAGCACTCCTTGTGCACATCAGCAATGCACATAGGGCCAGCTCCACACGGGTCAAGGAGGCCTGGGGTTTGAACCGCGGACCTTGCATGTGGTAGACGGATGCCCTATTCACTGGGCCAAGTCAGCTTCCCCAACACAGCATTTTTTAATGATCTAGAGAAACTATGAAATTTATTTTGAAAGGAAAGAGGCTCCAAATAACCAAAGACATATTGAAAAAGAAAAATGAAATTGGAGGAATCACGCTACCTGACTTCAAATCATACTACAAAGCTGCAGAAGTGAAAAGAGCATGATATTGGCACAAGATTAGACACACTGACCAAAGGAACCAAACTGAGAGTTCTGATAAAGATCCTCATATATACAGTCACCTGATATTTGACAAGGCCACCAAGTCCATTCAACTGGGAGAGAATGAACTCTTCAGTAAATGGTGCCTGGAGAATTGGATATCCATATGCAAAATAATGAAAGAGGATTACCATCTCACACCTTATACAAAAATCAACTCAAGGTGGATCAAAGACCTAAATATAGAGTCAAGATCATAAAGACCTGGAAAACAATGTAGGGAAGCCTCTACTGGAACTTATAATAGGAAATGGCCTCATGAACTTCACACTTAAAGCACAAACAGCAAAAGAACAAATAGATAAATGGGGCCTCCTCAAAATTAAAGCCTTTTGCACCTCAAAGGAATTTGTCAAGAAAATGAAAAGACAGCCTACACCATGGGAGAAAATATTTGATAACCATACATGTCGTAGGAGACTAATATCCTTCATATATAAAGAAATCCTCTATCTCGAAATAAAAGACAACACATTTTTAAAAAATGGACAAGAGATTTGAAGAGATCTACTCTGAAGAAGAAATAGAAATGGCTAAAAAGCACATGAAAAAGTGCTCAAAATCACTAGCTATTGGGGGCATGGAAATCAAAACTACAATGAGATACCATTTTACTCCCATAAGACTGGCAACTATCAAGAAAACAGAAGACTACAAGTCTTGGAGAGGATGTGGAGGAATGGGAAGACTCATTCAATGCTGGTCGGAATGGAGAAGGATCCAGCCATTATGAAGGGCACATTGGCAGTTTTTCAAAAAACTAGCTATACGTTTGCAATATGATCCAGCAATTCCACTGTTGGATATGTACACAGAAGAAGTGAAAACAAGGACACAAACCGAGTATGCACACCAATGTTCAGAGCAGCATTAGTCACTATTGCCAAAATTTGGAATCAACCCAAATGCCCATCAACAGATGAATGGATAAACCAAATGTGGTATATACATACAATGGAATACTACTCAGGTGTAAGAAGGAATACAGTACAAACAATGGGATAACATGGATGAATCTTGAGGACCTTATGTTGAATGAAGCAGGCCAGGCATTGAAGGACAAATACTACATGACATCTTCGATATGAAATAAGCAAACCAAACAGGTTCAGAGAGCTAGAGACTGGATGATAGACTTATAGGAAATGGGGGGGGCGGGGGAGAGGAAGGTGTTGAGCTGATGCCTACATGGGTGAAAACTGTGATAAATTGAAAGTATATGTATAGGGAAGAGGTAAGATGGGGGCATAAGAATAACTTTGGGTGGGGCTTTGCAGGCTAAAGGGGGCTAGGCTTGGGAGGATGCGTCAGATTACCAAAGGAATTGGGGGGAAGGCTGGGGAAACAGTTGAACATGGGAGATTGCCGAATATGTGGTTGAAACTATAACATTGATAAAACTCTTCAGAAAATATTATAAGGAAGATTACCTGTTTACGGTGCTTAAGGAGAGGGCATCTGCCACAGTAGCTGGTTTCTAGGAAGTGTGTGAGTGCTCTTCTTGTCACAGTGTGTTATGTCATTGGATGGAGACCCATAAAATAAGTGGGAAGGGGTACCCACATCCTGGAGAGGCCTGATATTCTGAAATAGATGTAATTGTTTCTCTTGAGTGAATTGGTGTCTCCCAATGGGGGACGACAAATTATTATATCAAGCCCTTAGTATTGTTGCAAGTGTCTGTGAATCTGGTCCTTCAAGCAGTGAAAATTGATTGCCACTGTGGGCCCTGAGGGGAGAGTGAGAGAGGAATAGATGGAAGCAAGGTAACTGGGGGACAATGGAAGTGTTCTGCAACATTGTGCAGTGATGGATACAAGCCATGTTAAATTACACCAAAAGTGCATAAAAGTCCATAGGTAAAAATGTAAACCATAATGTAAAACATAAGGTATCTAAAAATATAGAAAATTGTACAGTCTAAAATATAAACCAAAAATGTAAACCAAATTTAAACCGTGTTTAATAACTATGTTTCAATATCTGTGCATCAGCTGCAGCAATATAATATGAACATGTAAAAAGATCAGGGGAAAGATCAGGATCAGAAGGGGGAAAGGGTTTCATGTTGGACATATGGGAGTCCCTATATTGTACATGTGACTTTACTGTGATCTAAAACTTTTTTGAAGAAAAAATTAAAAACAAGATAAAAGAAAGAAAGGATGAATACACTGAGGAAGAAATGAAAGAATTTGCCTTGCCACTGTACATACAGGGCAACAACATTTAGAGTGATGAAAGACAAAATGTCAAAAAAAAAGCTTTATGATATTTTTCATTTTTAATACCCCAATTTATTTTTACTTTATTTTAGTTTTTCTAAATTAGTATGTATTCTATTCCTAATCTTAAACCTATCACTATTATTTCATTTTCCAATTTATTGAATTTGGCAACATATTAGGATTCATTTTTGAAGAGGTTTTGGACCACAGAGGGGTTCAACTATGGCAGGGGAGGAACACAGGTGTGGGGTGTTATTGATAGGGGACACATGGTTGGGAGGGAGGTCTCCAGGGCATGTATATAGGGTACATAAAAATTTTCAGAAACATATTGGGTATTTTCATAGTAGTTACAGTCAGAAATGACAACTGAGGGAGTGCTGAGTTCCTCACCAGGGGAGCTCTGTCACATTCCCCAATGGAACAGCAACAATCCCCCAAGTGCAAGGGTAAAGACCAGTGAACAAGGATCCTCCAATGATTACCCTTTAATACTGATGACTATGCTTAAGAATCTGTGTGCCTGAAAATTCAACTAGGAGTAGAACTTAAGGGTGCCTAAGAATTACCTCCTGAGAGCCTCCATGTTGCTCAAATGTGACCACTCTCAAAGGCAAACTCAGAAGGTAAACACATTGCCTTCCCCCCACCATGGGACATGACACCCAGGGATGAGCTTCCCTGGCTCAGAGGGATTGCTACCAATCACTAACTGATGATGCAACTAGAAAAAGACCTTGAATGAAAGGGGGAAATGGTAAAGACAAATTATTTTATATGGCTAAGAGACTTCAAAAAAGAGTCAGTAGTTCATCACTTACGCATGCCTCAGCAGGATCCCAGAGACAGCCAAAGTAGATACAATCCCAGGTACTGGCACTCCTAAAGGCTATGGAGACACACAGTTTCTATGATCATGGCAGTTGGCTCTGGAGTTTAGTACCTTATCAGGGGCCTCTTCTTTGGAATTTGTGTTCCTGAGCGTGATGGAGTTGGACACAGATGTGAACTTTCTACACATGTCTCTTCTGTCACTTTTACTGAACCTGTGGTTGACACTGGGGTTGGTGTATACCCAGGAGATTTGAATCTCTGGAATGGTCATGCGCCACGTGGGTTCTCAGTCTCACTGGAGTTGCACTTTCTACTCTCCATTTTGTTTGACTTGCACAGGTCAGCTAACAAGGAGGTGAAGGTGGTCAAGTAACACACCAGGGAACTGAGGGTGCCTACAACTGCAAGAAAGAGAATCACTGCATAAACCATGTGGGATCTAAGCCCCCTATCAATATAGATGTGGAGTGGACATCACCAACCCAGGGTCCACAGGATGGAGGAATAGAATATAGATTAGATGGACTTACTGGTATTCCACTATAGAACTATTGTGACTAGTAATGGAATAAACTGTAGCACTGGTGTGGAGAGATTGGCCATGGTGGTTGTTGAGGGCAGGGAGAGGGAAGAAGAGATGAGATGAGGTGGCATTTTTGGTACTTGGAATTGTCCTAAATGATATTGCAGGGACAGATGCTGGACATTATATATCCTGCCATAAACCACTGAATGAACTGTGAGAGAGTGTAAACTACAATGTAACCTATATCCATGCCATGCAGCATGTCTCCAAAATGTATTCACCAAATGAAATGAATGTGCCACAATGATGAAAGAGGTTGCTGATGTGGAAGGAGTGGGGGACTGGGATGTGGGGTATGGGGGAACCTCTTATATTTTTTAATGTAAAATTTTTTGTCATCTATATCTTTTTTTAAAAAATTCAATTTAAGAAAGAAAAAAAATTAAAATTAAAAAGGAAAAATAAGAAAAATATTTCCCTCTGATAATATGATTCAAATTAATGATTGTCTCTTGGAAGGGTAATAGAGACTATCTCCAAAAGATATCATAGAAAAAAAATAAAGAGAAAGGATGGAAGAAAGGTTAGAATAGAGATATTGTGGGAAGGAAAATATGCAAAGAGAAATTGGGAGATAATTTTCCTTCAATGTACAAGTGTATATGTCCAAACATTCACAATTTCCACTAAATATGCAAATATATGATAGTGAAACTACAGAACATGAAGGATAAAGAGAAGCTATTTAAAAACATAGACAAAAAGAAAGATTACCTGCAGTGGACTGTCAATCAGAGAGAAAATGATTTATTAGAAAAAATTATATATACTGGAGGAAAATAGAGTAATATATTCACAATGCAGAGAGCAATTACATACTAATCTATAAACTTGTAGCTAGTTATATTATCATTTCAGTGTGAAGGCAAGAAAATGATCTTTTCTGATATGCAAGGACTTCGAACTTTCACTGCCCATGGACCACCACTGGGAAGAAATAGTAAGGGACATTTTTAAAATCAGTAATTGAATAAGAAAGAAAAGTTAATTAAAGAAGCAAACATGAGAAAAGTCATAAATTTTGTTGGTAAATTAAGAAAAAGAATGAGTACAAAATTAACTATGTTTTTATGTATTTAAATACAAGATGCAGCTTAAAATACTAGATATCAGCAGTATGAAATATGTGTGTAGAGGCTCATTTGAAAGTAACTTGAAATATGCAAATAACTTCCTTTTTTATTAAATAACTTTATTTCAAATTAAAAAAATAAAATAACTAAATGGCAAGAAGTTATGGAATCATTCCTCCTAAGAATTTCCTTTCTGGCACTTTTATTTCATCTAATTCCAACTGCTAACACAATTGTTTCTCTCTAGTGTCCAGAAAGATACACAGATGAACACAGATTAGATAAATGACATAGTCAAGGTCTTCAAATTAATGGGAAAAAAATGAAGCAAAAAAAGCTTAATCGTATTCATATCTCACAAAACCAAATCCCATATCCTTTTATTTTACCTTTAGCATTAATAAAGTATGAACTTTGCTTTTCCTACACATTCCAAAGCTGTTAACTATAGTCTATAAATTACATTAGTTATATTTCCTCCATATATCACCATATTCTTAAGACCTTGTAGTAGAAGAACATTCCTGTATGTTATATCCTTAACTACAGTCCTCAGCTACTGCCAAAATCATGGTTTTACTTTCCCTATATTATCCTCCAGCTCTCCTCCAATTAACATTAATCTCCTTAGATTATTCAGTTCAGTCACAATCACATCCATAAATTCACAGTGTTTGTTCCATTCATTATAATGTGTTACCATCAAGTCCAACCATTACCACATATTTACATTTGGTCTTTTTCAACATTCTGCATACATCCAGCATTGTCTCCCCCTTCTCATCGTACATTCCATATCCCACCAACTATACTTCATAGTTCAGCTCCATAAGTCTACTCTTTGTATTTAGCACGTATTAGTGAGACCATACAATATTCATCCTTTTGTGTCTGGCTATTTTCACTCAACATGATACCCTTTGAATATAATCAGTGAGCTTACATAGCTAAAACATTAGCATATAAAGGGAACAAATAGGGAGAGAAAAAGTATTAGAAGTGGCAAAATTTTAATGCTTTTTTTTTTGCAAAATTTTTATTGTCATTTTTAATACATAGATCAAAATGTTACATTAAAAATATATAAGTGGAAGTACCAGCAAGATGGTGGCAGAGTAAGGAGCTCCTAGAGTCAGCTCTTGCTACAGAGCAGTTAGTAAACATGCAGAGCTATCTGGAGCTAACTGAAGAATCTGTTTGGGGGTTTCAGGAGACCAGAAGAGCATCCTGCAACATCTTTGAGGGAATGGAAGTAGAAGACTGCACATCTGCAGAGAGGATTCATAAGTAGAGTGCTCCATACCATGGTGACTGGTGCCCACCCTCCACTGGAGGGACAAACCACCTTGGGAGCTCTTCCATGGTGGGAATTGAAAGCTCCACTTCTCCAAAATGGAGGAAGAATAGATGCTTGGACACCAACTTCAGCTACTGATGAGTAACATACGCAGGCTAAAGTATAATCCTAAGAACAGTTAAAGTTTGAGCCTGTTCAAGCTAGAAAGAGGCTGGTAGCCACCATCTTAACTCCACCCCTGGCATGAGGGTAAGTACGGCATACTGAAAATCACACTGCCTTCATTCCATCCAGATCAGATTGTAGCTTTAGCTTAGGCACCAGCTGTACCTCCAGCAGGGAGGAAGCTTGGGAGACCTGTGCCAGCCTGTGTGGTAAATTACCAGCCAAGCCATGGGGCTGGTGATTATCCTACTCTGGCTGCACAAGTCACCCTTGGAGCCATTGTGTGTCTGGAGTTGGAAGCTCCATTTTGTAAAAACAAGGGAGGAGGAGACAGTTTGTCACCGATTTCCACTACTGATTAGTAGACTCAGCTGCCTAAGGTATAACCCTAGGAACAGCTAGATTGTGAATTTATCCAAGTTGGAAAGAGGCTGGTGGCTGCTAGTTTGACACTTCCCCAAGCATGAGGGGAAATGTGGCTGACTGAAAATCACAGTGATGGTAGGAACTGGTTTCTTTCACCCAAATCAGCCTGCAGCCTGAGACTAGACTTCAGCTCCACCTCTGGCAGGGAGGAGGCAGGCAGGCCCTGCACCAGCCTATCCAGGTAACTGCAGGTACATTTGCTGGCACAGACTGAATAATCAGAAGTCTACCAGGGAAACTGCAGCCATCTTGGACTCACACTGCATAGATTGCTGCCCACACCTGTAGCTCAATCCCTGCCCAAAGCAGTAAAGAAAGTTGCATGAAGATTCATCAGTCTCTCTGGCCAACTACATTTTAGGTCTGCACAATGTTGATTATTCCACATAGCTGTAAATATGCACTTATCTCTGGCAAGAGAGAAAATTAAGAGAAGTTTAATAGGTTCCTGTAGTAATTCAGGCAGCTTGAGCCTCCACAGCTTATAGCACCAACTACATCCTTTGCTCCTACCATACAACCAGCAAGGGAGAAAGGGCAAGAAGCCCTAAACTAAAGAGAGAAACTACAACCAAAATAAATAGTCTAGTAAACCAGATGCCAAGAAACCAACAAAAAATTAAAATCCACATCAAGAAACAGGAAGATATGGTCCAGTCAAAGGAGCAAGATAAGCCTCCAGATGACAAAAAGGAGTTGAAACACCTAATCATAGATGTTCAAACAAATCTCCTTAACGAATTCAATGGGATGGTTAAAGAGATTAAGGATATTAAGAATACACTGGAAGAGCAAAGAATTTGAAAGCATACATAGAGAAATGGCAGATCATATGGAAAAGAAAAGGTGCAATAAGTGAAATTAAAAAAAAACATTGGAATCATATAATAACAGATTTGAGGAGGCAGAAGAAAGGATTGGTGAGCTTAAAGAAATGGCCTCTGAAAGTGAACATGTGAAAGTGAACATACAAAAGAAGAGATTAAGGTAAGAATAAAAAAAATTGAACAAGGTCTCAGGGAAATATATGGCAGGAAAGGCATACAAATATATGTCATGGGTTTCCCAGAAGAAGAAGAGAAGGGAAAAGGGGCAGAAGATATGTTTGAAGAAATAATGGTAGAAATTTTCCCAAACCTATTGAAAGACATAGATATCCATGTCAAAGAACCACAAGGTACTCTCATCTAAAAATATCTGAATAGACCAACTCTGAAACTCATACTAATCAGAATGTCAAATGGTAAAGACAAAGAGAGAATTCTGAGAACAGCAAGAGAAAAGCAATGCATAACATATAAGTGATATACAATAAGATTAAGTGCTGGTTTCTCACCAGAAACCATGAAGGCAAGAAGAGAGTGGTCTGATATATTTAAGATATTAAAAGAGAAACATCAAGCAAAGAACCTTATATCCAGGAAGACTGTCTTTTAAAAATCAGGGTGAGATTAGAATATTCAAAGATAAACAGAAACTGAGAGAATTTCTGAGCAAGAGACCAGAATTTCAGGAAATACTAAAGGGTGTGCCAAAGCCTGAAAGGAAAATACTGGAGAGAAAGTCTGGAAGAGAGTCTAAAAATGACCATTATATCAATAAAATAACCAAATGTGTCTAAAGAGTGGTGAAAATAAAATATGACAGATACAACTCAAATAGGCAGAAATAAAATTAGCCAATGATGTAAAGCACTTGTATTTGGAAAACTGCAACTCAGTGTTAAAAAAAATTAAAAAGGACCTGGAATAATAACTGGAAGAATATTCTATGCTTATGAATTGGAAGACTAAATATCATTAAGATGTCAATTCTACTCAAACTTATATACAGATTCAATGCATTCCCTATACATTTCTATCAGAGTTTAAAAAAAAATTAAAAACACGATTATCAAATTTACTTGGAGGGGTAAGGGGTCCTGAATAGCCAGAAATATCATAAAAAGGAAAAGTGAACCCTCATCTCCAGACTTCAAATCATTTTACCTAGATATAGTGGTAAAAAACAGCATGGTGCTGGCATAAAGACAGACATATAGGCCAATGGAACCAAATTGACAGTTCAGAAACAGACCGTTATATGTATGGTCATGTGATATTTGACTAGCCTGTCAAACCCACATGGTTCAGGCAGAACAGTCCATTCCAAAAACGATGCTGAAAGAAGAGGATATCCATAGCTGAAAGAAGAAAGGAGGATCCCTATCTCACACCTTATCCAAAAATTAACTCAAAATGGATCAAAAACCTAAAAATAAAAGCAATAACCATAAAGCTTGTAGAAGAAATTGTAGGAAAATATCTTCAAGACCTTGTGGTAGCTGGTGGATTCCTAAAGGATATAAGAACAGAACTGAGATGGACTACTGATGTTTAATGTATGAAGAAATTTTAATTAGCTTTACTGTAAAAGTGTGGAAATGTATAGAATGGATGGTAACAATTAGTAATTAACAGCTATTCTATAAATGGGGATGTGGCTGAAAATGGTAGTCTCAGAGTGTAAATGTCAATTGACAGAATGCTAGAGAATAACTTAATAACTGAATACCACAATCAACCAAGAGGTGGATGAAAATTGTGGTTGATGGTACAGATGCAAGAGTGTCCTTTGTGAGCTAGAGCAAATGTATCTCACTATTGCAGGGTGTTGTGAATGTGGAGAAGCATGGGAAAATACAACTAGAATGACCTATGGACAGCAGTCAGCAGCAATAATACAATATTCTTGCATCTATGCCAAGGATGTGCTGTGTTGATAAGGGGAAAGTATGGAAAATGTGAGCCAAATGTACCCTATGGTCGTTCTAATAATCAGATGATATTATCTTATGTGTAGCAAATGTTCCGCCACAGTGTGGTGTGTTGATTGAGGAGTGTTGTTTGGGAATTCTGCACATGTGCAAGATTGTTTTATAAGCTTACAAATTCTGTCATAAAAATATATTTAAAAAATAATAATAGGGTGGGTTGGGGGAAAAACACACCAAATGTAAGGTAAGGGACTATAAAGAGTAGTAAGGTTTTGGGAATATTCTTTCATAATTGTTAACAAAGTTCTTATGACAATGCAAGGTGTTGGTGGAGAGTTGATGTATGGAACCCCTGTATGATGTTATGCATGTTTGCTTTGTAAATTCACAACTTTTACTATACCCTTAATTGTTTATGTATATTAATATATAAAAGATATAAAGGTAATAATAATAGGGTGGGTTGGGAGAAATACTTTAGTTAGTAGTAACATTTTGACAATGCTCTTTGATCATTAGTTGAAATGGTTTGATAACAATGCAAAGTATTGGTGGTGGGGTAAATTATTGGAGTCCTGTGTGATGTTATACATGTTTGTTTTGTGGGTTCACAACAATTTCTATACACTTATTGCTTATGTATAATTACATATGAGTGATATACTTCAATAAATTAATAAGAAATAAAAAGTAGAAGAGTCCTACATACCCCACTTTTTATACACAATAAAAGTCACCGATTTATACTGTAAAATTCAGTGGATTTTAGTATATTCACAGTTGTGCGATGATCAGCATACTAACTTTAGAATAGATTCATCATCTCCCAAAAGAAAACCCCCCATACCCATTAAGCTATCAGTCTCTGTTCCCCTCTGTCTCCACATGCCTAGGAAACCAGGAATCTATTTTCTTTCCCTGTGCATTTTCCATTATAGACGTTTCATATAAATGATATAATAAATTATGTTCCATAGTGCCTGGATTATTTTACTTAGCACACAGCTTTTTATTTCATTCATATTCTTGCATGTACCACTACATTCTAGGGCTGAATAATATTCCACTGTTTATGGATTATTCATATTTGGTCATCCATTCTTCAGTAGATGAACATTTGGGCTCTTTCTAAATCTTGCCAATTATGAATTATAGTGCTATGAATATTTTTGTGCATATATTGTATAAGGACTTTTTGTCCCATTGCTCTTGGGTATATACCTAGGAATGGTTGGGTCATATGGTAACTCTATATTTAACAATTTGAGGAAATGTCAAACTGTCTTCCAAAGTGACTTATCTTCCCACCAGTATTATATGACAATTACAATTGCTCCGTGTTCCTAACAACACATGTTATTGTCTATCATTTTTATTCAAGCCATCTTTTTTTTTCTCTTTTTTTCTTTTTTTCTATTTTTTTAATTGATTTTGTAATAATATTACACTAAAAATATATATGTGAGGTCCCATTCAACCCCACCCCCCCACCCCACCTCTCCCCCCCCCCCCCCCCCCCAGCAACACTCGTTCCCATCATCATGACACATCCATTGGATTTGGTAAGTACATCTTTGGTCACCTCTGCACCTCATAGTCAGTGGTCCACATCATGGCCCATACTCTCCTCCATTCCATCCAGTGGGCCCTGTGAGGATTTACAATGTCTGGTGATTGCCTCTGAAGCATCATCCAGGGCAGCTCCATGTCCCAAAGATGCCTCCACCTCTCATCTCTTCCTGCCTTTCCCCATACCCATCAGCCACCATGTCCACTTTTCCCAATCCAATGCCACCTCTTCTATGTGGACATTGGATTGGTTGTGTCCATTGCACCTCTATGTCAAGACCATCTTAATGAGTGTGTAGTGGTATTTTTTTTGTGATTTTGACTTTCATTTTCCTAATAGCTAATGATACTGAGTACTGGTCATTTGTTTATATTATTTGGAGAAATGTCTATTCAAATCCTTTTACCATTTTATTTGGCTAAACTGTCTCCTTTATCATTGAGTTGTAGTAGTTCTTTACATATTCTGGATACAAGTCCCTTATAGGATACATGATTTCTAAATAGTTTTTCACAGTTTAATGTTTTATATCATCTTATTAATACTGTCCTTTGATGAAGAAAAGCTTTTAATTTTTTCCCCTTTAGTACAGAAGTCATGGGTTTAAAGAGTAATCATGCATAAAATACAGAATTTCCATATATCACCCTTTTATTAACACCTTCCATTGGTGTGAAATGTGTTATAATTCATGATAACTGATTTTTATAATTGTACTATGTACTATAGTCCATGAAAATTTAGGGTTCACTATGTAGTGAAGTTCCATACATATTTTTGAAATTTTTATTCTACTACCATCTATACAATCTAAAATTTCCCCCTTAAATCATATTCAGATACATATTTCAATGATCTAAATTGTGTTCACAATGTTGTCTTAACATCAACACAATCCATTTCCAAAGCAATTCCATCTTTCCAAACAGGAATTTCAAGCCTTAATTTCCCATTCTCTATCACCTTATTATTCCCTGGTAATATATATTCTAGATTCTGACTCTGTGAGTGTTCTTATTCTAATTATTTTATTCAGTGAGATCATGCAATACTTGTACTTTTGTGCCTTACTTTATTCATTCAACCTGAAGGCACATTATCAGGACTTCATTATTATAGCTGGATAATATTCCATTCTATGTATATATCACATTTTATTCAATCATTCATTGGTTGATGGGCACTTGGGTTGTTTTCCTTTTTTGACAATTGTGAATAATACCTCTATGAGCATTCTTGTGCAAATATCTCTTTGAGTTCCTGCTTTTAATTCTTTTGGGTATATACCTACCAGTGGGAGTACCAGGTAATGTGGTAGCTTGATACTTAGCTTTCTGAAGAACTGTCAAACTGTCTTCCACAGTAGCTGCACCATTTTACATTGCCACCAGCAGTGAATGTTTCTATTTCTCCACACTCTTTCGAGCACTTGCTATTTTTTGTTTTTCTAAATAGCAGTCATTCTAATGGGTATGAAATGGTGTCTTATTAAGGTTTTGATTTGCATTTCTCTGATGACTAGTGATGTGGAGCATCTTTTCTTGTGTTTGTCTTTATGTTGTTTTTTAAAAAGGATTTCTTTATCTATTCTTGCTATTAAATTTTATTGTGCATATAGTTTCCAAATACTTTCTCCCCTGGTGTAGTTTGTCACTTTACTTTCATGATAAAGTCCTTTGAGAAGCAAAAGTTTTTAACTTTAATGAGTGTCTATTTATCTATTTTTTTTCTTTTGTTGATTGTGCTTTGGGTGTAAAGTCTAAGAAACTGTGGCTAAAGCATGGTCTTGTATATGCATCCCAATATTTTCCCCTAGGAGTTAAATAGTTCTAGTTCATATTTTTAGGTTGTTGATCCATTTTGAGTTGATTTTTTAAAAATATGTTGTGAGGTAAGGGTCATTTTTTTTTTTTTGGCAAATGGAGATCCAGTTTACCCAGCACAATTTGTTGAAGAGGTTAGTATTTCCCAGTTGAGTTTTGTTTAACCCTTTACCAAAAATCACTTTACTACATACAGGAGGATTGATTTCTAAACTCTCAATTCAGTGCCATTGGTCTATATATCTGTCCTTGTACCAGTACCATGTAGGTTAATGAAATTTCAATTAGTTGAACTGATACCTTAATGATATTTGATCTTCAATTCATGAACATGGAATGCCTTTTCATTTATTTAGGTCTTCTTTTACTTCATTTAATATACTTCTCTGTGTATGAGTCCTTTATATCCTTGATTTGATGGTTAGGCTAGTGTGTCAACTTGGCCAGGTAATTGTGCCCAGTTGTTCTGTCAAGCAAGCTCTGGGCTAACTGTAATACAAGGGCATTTATGGACTTTAGTCACCATTGAGTTACTGCAGTGGTAAATCATAGATACTGGTTATAATTTAATCAGTCAGGGAGATTGCCATCAGCAGTGAGTGATGCTTGACCTAATAAATTGAATGCCTTGAAAGGGGAAGTGATTCTAGCATTGAGAGAGAATTTCCCAGCTTATCTATGGATAGCCAACAACTTCCAGAGCTCATCAAGAACCTTTGTTGTACTTTCTTTGCAGCCCCTGATTGCAGCCTACCTGTCGAACCTGGACTTGTGCATTCCCATGGATATATGAGAGACCCTTTTTTTCTACTTTATTTTAAAAAATATTATATTAAATATATGAGGTCCCCATATACCCCCAACCCCCTCCACCTCACTCCTCCCACATCAACAACCTCTTTCATCATCGTGGGACGTTCATTGCATTTGGTGAATACATTTGGAGCACTGCTGCACCACATGGATAGTGGTTTACATTGTAGTTTACACTCTCCTCTAGTCTACCCAGTGGGTCATGGCAGGACATACAATGTCCAGCATCTTTCTCTGCAGTACCACCCAGGACAACTCCAAGTCCTGAAAATAGAATCGCATACCATTGACAGATATCTCATGTTGATTCTGTTTCCCTAGATAACCCTGGCTAATACACTTGGTTAGATTTATTTCCTCAGTATTTGATAATTTTAGTTGCTATTGTGAATGGAAATTTTAATTGATTTCTTCTTCCAGTTGTTCATCTTTTGTGTATATAAACCTTAGTTGTTTGGGGTTTTGATTTTGTACTCTGCCACTTTACTGAATTCATTTATTAGCTTCAGGAGCTTTATTGTGGATTTCTCAATGCTTTCCAAATATAGGATCATTTCTTGTACAAGTAGCGAATATTTGACCTCTTCCTTTAAAATTTGGATGTCTTTTATTTCTTTTTATTGCCTAATTGCTCTTGGAAGAACTTTCAGCAAAATGATGAATAACAGAGGTTGTAGCTGAGCGAGAGGGTTTCGTCCTCGCTCAGGCCCAAGAGTCGGGGGGGCTTGCTCCTGCCGAACCACCGGCGGGGGGTGCCCCAAGAGGGAGCACCGGTTCTCCAGGCGTGGGGGACGCGCGGTTGGGGAAAAACCACGGAGACCGCTTGAGCGCAAGAACAGGTCTGCTTTATTGCGGAAGTACACTTGGTTATATAGGCAGGGAAGAGGGTGGAGTATGAAGGGGAGAGCAGGGCGGAGGGGTGGCTGCGGATTGGCTAAAACTGGGGGGGCAGACCTCTGGTAATACGCCATAAGCAGTTACTGGGGAAGAGGGCAGATTGTAGGTTGGTAATATGGGCGGGACTGGGGGGAAGGACGGCGGGGGCTGGAAGGGGAGGAGGGGTGGAGAAAGGCGGCAACAAGAGGTGACAGTGGCATCCTTGTCTTGTTCCCAATGTTAAAGGGAAAGCTTTCAGTCTTTCACAGTTAAGTAGGATGTTTTTCTGTGGACTTTTAATATATTCTCTTTATGTTGTTGATAAACTTTCCTACTATTTGTAATCTTCTCAGTGTATTTCTCAAGAAGCTGTGTTGGATTTTGACAAATATATTTTCTGCATCAATTTCTTTCATTGTGTTAATGTGGCTTATTACATTAATTAATTTTCTTATGTTGTACTGACCTTGCTACCAATTATATATCCATACTTGATCATCAAGTGTAATTCTTTTAATATGCTGTTGGATTTGGCATGATAGTATTTTGTTGAGAGTTTTTTATCTACAGTAATAAGAAATATTGATCTTTAGTTTTCTTGTCTTGTGGTATTTTTATCTGGCTTTGATATGTAGGTGATGTTTTCCTTTTTGAATGAATTAGGGAATGTTCCCTCTTCTAATCATCTCCACATGAATATCATATTTATTCAATTTATCATACTAAGGATTATAAGATGCATTACCAAATCCAATAATAACATTTGGGGAAGAAATAACAAAAAGTCATTACTAATAGAAATCTACATAGCAATTTTAGTCAGCATTCTGATTTCAGAAAGTGTTATGATGTGAAAAATGTGCATATGGATATGGAGAAGATGCAGTATATGTGCATTTATTAAATTATCTATTGAAACAGTTTTCTATTGATGCACAATACACCACTGTAAAATTTGATGTCTTTTAAGAACCAACCATTTATGTGTTCAGTTCTGTGATTTAGCAGTTTGAGATAGGATTAGTGGGGGTCACACTGTTCTGCTCCAATAAACATCAGATGGACTCACTTGTGTATTTGGACCTTGCTTGGGAGAGCTGGAATTGCTTGACTGACTAGAGCTTCTTTCCATATCCTCTCTCAAGCTCTAGGAGATAGCCTTAGATTTTTTACATTCTTAGATTTCCAAGCGGCAATAAAGGGCAAGATTCTCTATGTGAAAAATTTACAAAGCCTCTGCATTGTTCACATTTACAATTGTCCCGTTAGCTAATGCAAGTCACATGGCAAGTACAGAGTAAATGTGAGAAGGGACAGCACTAAGGCATGGGTATATGGAGGCCCAATTCATTGGAGACTATTGTAAAAATATACATACTAAGCATTTTCTTTTCAACCCAGTAAATCCATGCTGTTTTAATCCTTTCTAATTGATGACATTGCATTTCTATACTATTTCTGTTCTTCAGTTACTAAACAATTTTAAAGTCATTCTAAAAAATTTGCTCTTAAACGTTATTGTTAACAAATGCTATTCAAACTGTCAGTACTGTATTTCCAACCATAGTGTTTTACATTAGTTCATTCTTTCACATGTTTATTGAGCATCTAATGTGTACAAAGCCCTGTATTGGTTAGGCAGAATGCAAGACATCTTTATAGTTGGAGGGTGTAGAAGAGTATTCCCAATTTCAAATATTTTATCTTCTTGTCAAATCTCATCTCTTTTTATGTGTATGATACTACATAATACAAATATTTTCAGTGAACTATCTTGTTGAGATCATATGAAATAAATAAATTGGTAACTTATATAAATCCAATGTAAATGCCATCAGTAATAAGTGTAAATATTCTTTCTTGTGACCACCAAGTCTTCAGAACTTTGAAAAAAATGAATTCATTTATTTTATTTTTTATTCATTATATTTATATTTTTTTATTGTCTTTTATTTTAATTCATTTATTTTTTGGCTTTATTTTGGGGAAGGTTTTGGTCTGCACAAGGGTTGCAACTCTGGCAGGGGAGGATCAGTATTGAGGGGTGTCAGTGATGGGGATGTGTGGGGAGGGGTTAAGCTGGGTCATGATTTTATGGAATAGGAATATGTTCAAGTGGTCATGGAGTGTTGTCTCAGTGGGTAGAGACCTACACATAACCAAAAGAAACTTGAATTTCCATCCTGGTAAGTCCAACCACATTCTCTAATAGAATGGCAAGAATCCTTATAGTACACGGGCAGTGCCTAGCGAAGAAGGAAAGACCAATGCATCAGGTCCTTGATACTGATGATTGCACTTATGAATCTTTTCTTGTGAAATTGAAATTTAGCCTAGTATTATATATTACCTAAGAGTTTACTTCTGAAAGCCTCCTTGTTGCTGATATGTGGCCTCTCTCTAAGCAAAACTCAAAATATTAACTCACTATCCCCCCCAGTCATGGGACAGAAATTGATTGCCCTTTTATCTTATGTTTCCCTTCAAGAGTTTAGCTATCCTTGGTGATTTTAAATTCCTCAGAATAGCAGGGGAAATATTGACCAACCAGTGGGAAATACTGTTTTGAAAAATATCTTCTTAAAATCAATCTCCTTCCTTCCTTCCTTCCTTCCTTCCTTCCTTCCTTCCTTCCTTCCTTCCTTCCTTCCTTCCTTCCTTCCTTCCTTCCTTCCTTCCTTCCTTCCTTCCTTCCTCCCTCCTTCCCTCCCTCCCTCCCTCCCTGCCTACCTTCCTTCCTTCCATCTTTGGGCCTTCTGCTTTCTCTCTTTCTCGATCTACCTTCTTTCTTGGTAAGTCAAATTCTTCCCTCTTGTTATTAACTATGATTTCCGTGAAGACTGTAGTTAATTTAGGATGCATAAATAATTGTCAGTGTTTTGAACTAATTTATCTTTAAATTGAATATATATGTAAAAAGATGAATCAGCTTAATGTCAATTTGTAAGAAAGACCTTCCAAGGAAACTTTACCTAATGACTCCTCTACAATTATTCTTTATCACAACTCTATTATCTGTTTTATGGCAACTTCAGAAATTGTAATTTTTAACTGCTTATTAAATATATTCCCTTAATTATAATATTTAGTACATGACCACAAAGATCATGTCTACCTTTTATTTTGTAGTATTGAGAACACCTAGCTTAGTAGTTGGTATATAATAAGCAGTTTGTTGAATAAATAATTTAGTGAATGAATGGAAGGAAGTGAGGATGGAAAGGATGGATAGTTGAATGCCTGGAAGAATAAATAATTAAAGGTTTTAATTGACATTGTTTGATAAGAGACAGTAGTGTGATGTGGCTGCCAAAATTCTAATAGGAGGACTGTCATAGACTAGAAGGATTAAATTGCTTCTGCCTAATTTCAAGGGTTATAACCTGTACCAATAGGTGAGATACAAAGAGATATTAACCCAATATCAAAATAACTTTAGAAATAACATTTAACAGCCAGAGCTTCTTAAATGTTGTGAGTTCCCTGTTCGTAGACATTTTCAAGGAAGATGTTATAAAGAGGATTCAACCAATATAAGGTTAGTTGGATTGATAACACTCCTCTCAAAAATAACTTTGTGATTTTAATATTATCTGTTTTCATAAGCTTTTCTGGTCACATAATACATCTAAAACAATTAAGTGCATTTGGGGAATTTTTAATTTAAGGAAATTGAAATAATCCATAAAATTGAAAATGTTTATGCTGTGATTTGTTGTCTAATTTTTCTTTTTTTTCCCTTAAAACATTCACTTATACAAAGTGACCTGACCTTTACCCCTTTGATATCATCTGTGGTCAAAGGTGAAAAGAAATACATATTAACTTTGTTCTAGTCTCTCTTGTGTTTCAATAGGATTATTATTTTATTACTTAGAATATAGAAGATACATGGTATCTTGGGTCTTGTTAATCTCATACAATTTTCTTCCCGCCATTAGCAAAACAGAAAAGAATTCCTAAAGACTTAAACCTAATAAGAAGGTCTGATTCATCTATCTCTAGAACACTTCATAAAGTCTACAATTGTAATGAGCTATTGATTCTTGAAATCCAGTTTATTTTGAATTGATAATAAATTAAAGCAAATATGGTGTATTATTCAGGGTTCTCTAGGGAAACAGAATCAATGAGAGTTATCTGACAATAGCTTGCAATTATGCAAGAGTATCTCACATGACTGTGGGGATGCACAAGTCCAGGTTCCACAGGCAGACTGCAACCAGGAGCCCAACTGAAAGTCCAATGAAGATTCACATTGGGCAGTGACAGGAGTGGTTGGGGAAAGAAGCTGAGCATTAACCACAGAGTGGGTCAACTTATCCACTTGATTATTAAAATCTTCCTCTACTGCAGGCATCCTCTGGTGAGCATTCATGTGCGACACAAATGTTTTCTCTTTTTTTGCCCACTCAAAAAGTTCTCTCCACATACCTTTTCCCCAGACCTCTTTGTCACCAATTTTCCAAACATGTTCCTTCCAAGTCCCTGACCTTCCAGCCAAACTATTGAAAACAGCCCATGAATCAGTGTACAAATGTACCTCTGGCCATTTCCTCCTTGAAGCAAAATGAACAACTAGGTGTACTCCTTGAAATCCTGCCCACTGGGAGGATTTGCACTCACCACTGTCCTTCAGGAATGCCCCAGAAAAGGGCTGCAGTGTTGCAGCTGTCCTCTTTCAGGTGGTACCTGCATATCATTCTGAACCATCTGTAAACCAGGTCTGAGTTTTCTTGCCCTCAGTAAACTGATTGTAAGGGACTCCCCAAGACACCAAAGCTGTGGACTGGGAAAGAGAGAGTAACATGGCAGCAGTGGTGACCATGGGCATTTGGGTTACTTCCTCATGTAACTAACTTGTTTCTTCAAGACTCAGTCATGTCCTATCTCGTATATACCACTTCTACTTTGTAGTGGAGTACTGTTGTTCATGCCCAACTTTATGGTTTGGTGTGTCAGACAATACCATGCTCATGATAGGCAACTCAAATCCAATGGTAACTTGATGACCCATGGTTAAGTGTTCAGTCTCTACTAAGGCCCAGTAGCAGGCCAAAAGCTGTTTCTCAAAAGGGAAGTAGTTATCTGCATAGGATGGCAGGGCTTCATTCCAAAATCCTAAGAGTATTGTGATTCTCCTATAGGGGCCTGCCAAAGGTTCCAGATAGCATCTCTATTTGCCACTGAAACTTCCAGCACCATTAAATCTGCTGGATCACATGGCCCAAGTGGTAGTGCAGCTTGTACAGCAGCCAGGACCTGACACAGAGTCTCTTCTTGTTCTGGTGCCCAATCAAATATAGCAGCTTTTCTGGTCACCAGGGGAATGGGCCAGAGTTACACACCCAAATGAGGACTGTGTTGTGTCCAAAATCCAAAGAGACCAACTAAGAATTGTGCCTCTTTTTCAGTCAAAGGAAGGGTCAGGTGCAGCTTATCCTTTACTTTAGAAGAGAAATTTCACTGAGGTGGAAAGCCATTGTATTTTAGTTGGATTATTTCCCATCATCTCTCACACAAATGCCTTACTAACACATCTAGAGTCTTTGCCTCTTCTTGCTCACTAGGACCCATCAATATGATATCATCAATATGATGGACCATGGTGATGTCTTGTGGGATGAAGAGATGATCAAGATCCCTGTGGACAATATTATGACATAGAGCTGGAGATTTGGTATATCCCTGAGGCAGAAGAGTGAAGATATACTGCTGGCCTTGCCAGCTGGGAGCAAACTGTTTCTGGTGGTCCTTACTAATAGCTATTGAGAAAAAAAGATTTGCCAAGTTAACAGCTGCATACCAGGTACAAGGGGATGTGTTGATTTGCTCAAGCAATGATACCACATCTGGGACAGTAGCTGCAATTGGAGTAACTACCTCATTAAGTTTAGAGTAATCTACTGTCATCCTCCAAGATCCATCTGTTTCCTCTACAGGCCAAATAGGAGAGTAGAAAGGGGATGTGGTGGGAATCACCACCCCTGCTTCCTTCAAATCCTTGATGGTGGCATTAATTTCTGCAATCCCATTGGAAATCTGATACTGTTTTTGATTTACTATTTTGCTAGGTAGGGGCAGTACTAATGGCTTCCACTTGGCCTTTCTAATGATAATAGATCTCATTCCATTAGGGATGCAATGTGGGGATTCTGCAAGTTACTGAGTATGTCTATTCCAATTATACATTCTGGAATTGGGGAAATAACTGCAGAATGGGTTTGGGGACACACTGGACCAACTGTGAGAAGGACCTGGGCTAAAACGCCATTAACCACCTGACCTCTATAAGCCCCTACCTTCACTAGTGGGCCACAGTGATGCTTTTGGTTTCCTGGATTTAATGTCACTTCTGAGCCAGTGTCTAATAATCCCCAAAATGTCTGATCATTTCCTTTTCCCCAGCACACAGTTCCTCTGGTAAAAGACCGCAAATTTCCTTGGGAAAAGGTGGGAGGAAGATTAGCAGTATAAATTTTGGGCAGATTAACAGGATCCTTCCCCAAGGAGACCTGGCCTTCTCCTCATTCAAGGGGCTCTGAATCTGTGTACTCTCTCAAGTCTGGGAATTGATGAAGGGGCCGCAATTCTCCATGTCTATAATTTGAATTAGGGTTTTGTTCACTGACCTAGAATTCTTCTGTTTATACAGAAATTTTAGACTGCCTGTCTCTTTCACTCCTAGGTACTCCATGATGAATCAGCCAACACCATAACTCTATATGACTCAAACTATTTTGAATGCTTTTCTGAATCTGCCTTTCATTGCAGTAGGCACGCCCCACTGACTTTGGCGATTAACTGCTGATACTTGACTTTTGCCAGACCAACATCCAATCATTCCCATAAAGTTTAAGGATTCTAATTCCATCACAGCCCTCCCTACAGTAGTACCTGGACTACAGAGAAAAGCAACCATAGAGCTCTTCAGGGAAGATGGAGTTAGTCTTACAAATTTACTTCCCATAGTCCTGGTTAAAAGTTGCCCTCTGGACAATCCTGGTGTGGGTGGGCAATTCTCAAAATGTAAATCCAGTCTAGCATTCCATTGTCCCTAAGCCTCTGAATTTCCCCTTGTACTGTGTACCATGGCAAATCTGGCTTCTCATCCTCAGACATGCTAGGTCATATTTTGGTCCATGTTTCTGTCAGCCACCCAATCATACTGTTAGAGCCCTTTCTTTTTCCCTTGAGCTACAGCATTGAATCCAGAATTTCTTCTTAGTGGGCCCATATTAATAAATTCAGCTGATCCAACGTTATATTCCTTCCACCATTATGCCATACCCTTAGTATCCATTCTCACACAGATTGCCCTGATTTCTCTCTATATAAATTGGAAAACTCATGCAGTTCTTTCTGACTATACTTTATTTCCACAGGGATTACACTTTGTATTTCACCTTTAGGGGTTTGTTGTGATTTTAGTCTAGTAATACATCTTGAAAACCAGAAAGACAGTGGGGTTGGGTAAGGAGAAGAATTAAAAATGCCTTGCAAGCAAGTGACCTTAGGGCATTACCTTGCATTTTCTTCTGTTGAGGCAGGATTAATCTCTTCAGGCAGGGGCTGGAAAACAGTTTCCTCAGGGCAGACTGGAGGCTCCACAGAGCATTCTGCACTTTGGCTGGTATGTGCCTCAGTGATGGGAGGAGGTTCACACTCCTTGGGGCAGGCTGCAGGTTGGGCAGAGCAGGCTTCACTTTGGCTGGGACCCATCTCAGGGCTGGAAATTGTTTCAGACTCCATGAGGCAGGCTGGAGGCTGGATGAAACAAGGTTGACAAGGTGTGGTCTGGACAATGTAGGCCTTGACAGGCTTATCTGGTAAGTCTCAGCAGAATTCAGAGTTCCAATGTCTCCACCAATATTATCATCATCCCATAAGTCTCCATCCCAATTCTCTGGATTCCGCTCTCTTCCAATCGATGACTTCACTTTAACTGCAGAAACCCTGCAGAGTTGATATTTTAGTTTCCTTTGTAACTCCGTTACTCCTACAATGAGAGTCTGAGTTTGGTTCTCATATATTTCAAGCCTGTAGCTACGGAAGACAAGATTATCTTTCAGAGCACATATAGAAACTTTTGCATCATTCATGCTCTTTAAGTTTCAAATTTGAAGGCTTTATCTCTTCTCTTTCTTTTGTAACAGTATCCAGAATATCTAGGAGGAGCCAGCCAACATTGTTATACCATTTGACTCCACAAAACTCTTTTAAGGTGTTGAAAACCCTCTCATCCAGATCCTTGCTTCTTAGACGTGTGGAACAGGGGAAGACAGTGATGATATTTTGCATATCTCAACAGCCAACTTTTGCCATGGACTATTAGCAGCCTCTTTGTTGTTGGAAAGGTAGTCCTCAACACCCTTAAGTCCAGTTAGAGCAGAGAGCAAATTGCAAAACTTCCAGACCACCACAGACACCCCACCTCTGGTACCAAGCTGTTTTAGTCAGGGTTCTCTAGGGAAACAGAATCAAGAAGGGATACCTGTCCATATTATGATATTTTATAACAGTCACTCGTGTGACCATGAGGATGTAGAATTCCAGGTTCTGCTGTCAGGCTGTAACCAGGCACTCCAGTGAAAGTCCAATGAAGGTTCTTGATGAGTTCTGGGAGATGTTGGATGTCCAAAGATGAGCTGGTAAATTCTCACTCAATGCTGGAATCTCTTCCCCTTTTAAGGGATTCAACTGATTGGATAAAGTGGCACTCATTGCTGATGGCAATCTCCCTAACTGATGTAATTGCAATCAGCTATCTATGATTTACCACTGCAGTAAGGTCAATGGTTACTGAAGGCCATAAATGCCCTTGTGTTACAGTTAGCCCAGTGCTTGCTTGACCAAACAACTGGGCATAATTACTTGGCTGGGTTGACACAATAGCCTAACCATCACATATGATTATCAAAAGAATAAATGCATCTGCTTGTCCATATTGCAATGCAAACTGGGTATTCTGATTCTGTGACTTCCTGAAGCTCCCTTAAAGGACTCATTTAATAATAGCTTACATTTTTTTAACACTTATTATATGCCAAGAACTGTGGTAAGTGCTTTATGTACATCATTTCATTAAATTCTCAGAGCAGCTCTATAAATAAGTTATTATTATCCCCATTTTATAGATGAGGAAGTTGAGGTTTATATAGATTAAATAACTTGTCAACATCACACAGATAATAAAAGTGAAGGCAGGAAGCTCTTCTCTGTTTATCTCTGACTCCAAAGCTGTGTTTCTGAACCTCTTCATTGCATTGCCCCACTTCCTATCAAGCAGACATTATACTAAGTACTCCACTTAGATCATCTCATTTAATGATCATGAAAACTCTATGGAGCTGATGCTACTTATAGGCCAAGTTTAATTCTGACAAAACTGAAGCTCAGATCATTTAATTTACTTGAACAAGTCCAAGAAAGTAGTTGGCTTAAGAGTCAATTATCTCACACAAGTCTGTCTTGTTACAAATTCCATGTTTCCTCCACTCAGCAACACTTTTGATTTTAATGTCTGATTTTAAGTGTTAGTAAAGTGAGCATTTGCTTTTATGGAACAATTTGAAAAGGCTGAAAAATCACTTCTGCCAGTGTGTCATGGAGTTTGAAATGTTCCAGATTAGCAGTGCTCCTTAAGTGACATCTCACGGAAATGTGTGTTGATTTTTTAAAAGATTTATTTATTTATTTATTTCTCTCCCCGTCGTCCCTCCCACCCAGTTGTCTGCTCTCTGTGTCCATTCACTGTGTTCTTCTATGACCGTTTCTATCATTATCAGTGGCACCAGGAATCTGTGTTTCTTTTTGTTGCATCTTGTTGTGTCAGCTCTCCATGTGTGCAGTGCCATTCTTGGGTAGGCTGAACTTTCTTTCACGCTGGGCAGCTCTCCCTATAGGGTGTACTCTGCACGTGGGGCTCCCCTATGTAGGGGACCCTGCATGGCACGGCACTCCTTACATGCATCAGCACTGTGCATGGGCCAGCTCCACACGGGTCAAGGAGGCCTGGGGTTTGAACCGCGGACCTCCCAGGTGGTAGACAGACTCCCCATTCCTTGGGCCAAGTCCACTTCCCCACGTGTGTTTATTTTACCTGGTGTTGATAATATTTAACAGGAATGGATTTTAATTAAAATTCCCAATCATATCGTCTTTGATTGAGGATGTGCTGTACACTACGCTATGCCACCCAAATATACCCTCAGAAATGAAGGATTTATTACTTCTACTGCAGAGGGAGGAAGAAAATTGTTTCTTCTAAGGGGCAGCTCATATCCATTGACTGATATCTAAGAGATAGAAAGGTCTGAGTCTCTTGTCCTACCCTTGGTCAACTCTGAAAGCCCACCCCATTGGGATTCACTGTGATTTTTATTGGAACTGCCTGGCAGCTCAAATATTCCCTGTTTTTGGCCCTGCTTCTTTCCACTACCCTACAGGTGTGTTGATCCAGAGAGCATTCTACTATATATTAATACTTACTGTATGCTAATATCTATTTCAGAATTTGCTTATCTGGGAACCAGGCCTAAAACTGAAAGCATAGGGTGGGACCTGAGAAGACTAGTGTATTTCTCATTGTTCTCTAGGGAAATAGAACCAAAAGGAGATATCTGGAAATAGTATGAGATTTCATAAAATTGTCTCATACCACTATGGGAATGCACAAGTCCAAATTCTGTAGGAGAAGCTGCAAGTCAGTGGCTCTGATGACGGTCCTTGATGGGTTCCCAAGAGACTCTGGCTATCTGAAGTAGAGATGGGAATTCTCTTTGTCTGATGAAATCGTATCTCCTTCTAAGGGCAACAACTGATTGGATGAGATGCCACTCATTGCTGATGGCAATTTCCTTAATTGATTGTAGACATAACCAGCCATCTATGTGATAAACTCATTGGTGAGTAAAGTCTGTGAAATGTCCTTGTTATAAAATTATCCCAAGGCTTGCTTGGCCAAACAATTCAGCACCACTACTTGGTTGAGTTGACACATTAGTTTAACTAACCATCACTCTCCACTCCTTGTCATCTTGGCAGGAATATACATCACCGTAAAACATAGTCTGTAAATAAAAACAATAATTTCCACCTAACGATGTTAAATTGTCTTGCATAAAATCAGAAATATGCTAACTAAATCCCTCCAGAATAGAGAGCAAGTCCTTGGGTAATATTCACTCTTAAACTTGACATCCTTTAATACTACAATATGAAAAAAATACAACTTATATGATCAGGAGAAGGGACAGAGAAGGAAAAGATATATTCATTTTATGTATGCATAAAAACACATAACAAAATAAGGAAGAAATATTCATGATTAATACAGTCCTCATTTCTTAACTGTTCATGTGTTCCAAATTTGTATTTATCACTACCTTCTTTTACTCACATTCCATGTTCTCATTACCTTTGGCAAGCACATCACCAAGTTGTGGTCCTTTGCCTCGGGTGTGACCCAAACTTTCATTTTTTAAGATTCTTTGCCATTGTTAGTCCTGCCTGGTTTGGGTTGTTACAATTTTCCATTGATTTTAATCACAGGGCATGGTAGTAATAAGAGATGCCTTAGGGGATCTCCTGTATTCCAGGCAGTATTCTTTTTTTTTTTTTCCCATTTATTTATTTTTTTATTGACTTTGTAATAATATTACATTAAAAAAAAATATATATGACGTCCCATTGAACCCTACCACCCCCACCCCACCTCTCCCCCCCCCCCCGCCAAGCAACACTCCCTCCCATCATCATGACAGATCCATTGCATTTGGCAAGTACATCTCTGGGCAGTATTCTTAAACTTCATTGTGTAGGTGTAGTCCTATTTCCCTCTGAGAGTCAGGATCAATCACTGCAGTCACTACTGTAATTCCCTTGTTCACCTGTTGATTCAGAAGCATGAGGAGCCCAAAGTGGGCAGGTGGCAGTATGAAATTTATTTATTTTTTTTCTTCTTTATTTTCTTTCAAATGTTACATTAAAAAATATTAGGTCCCCATATACCTCCCACCCCACACACCCCACCCCTCCCACATCAACAAACTCTTCCATCATTGTGGCACATCCACTGCACCTGGTGAATACATTCTGGAGAACCATTGCAGCATATGGACAGTGGTCCACATTTAGTTCACACTCTCCCCCAGTTCACCCAGTGGGCCACGACAGGACAAACAAAGTCCAGCATCAGTTCAAATGAATTGTTATGTTCCCTGGTGGCAGTCCTCCTCCTTTTGGAACTAAGACCTGTACTCCAGCAGAGTTTAAGGTTGCAGGGACAGGAGGCAAACTTTTTCCTAGTGGATCCCTATGGGTAATAGTGAGTGGTGCCATTCCCATTTCTACCATAGCCTACTTATCCCCGGAATCCTGGCTATGGGAGAAACAGCACCATAGAGTGGTTTAGAGCATACACAGCTTCCTGGAGAACATTGCTCCAGCCTTGCAAGGTATTACCACCTAGTTGGCATCATAATTGAGTCTTCAAAAGGCCATTCCACTGTTCTATCAATCCACCTGCTTTAGGATGATGGGGAACATGGTAATACCAATGAATTCCATGAGCATGTACCCATTTCCACTCATCATTTGCTGTGAAGTTGGTTCCTTGATCAGAAGCAATCAATGAGGTGGATAAGACATTTGATAAATCCGCAGATGGTAGTTTTGGAATAAACACTGTGTGCAGGAAAATTAAACCTGTATCTGGAGTATGTAGATATTCCAATTAGAACATATCACTGTCACTTCCATGATGGAAATAGTCCAATGTGATTATCCTGCCACTGGGTAGCAGGCCATCACTTCAGAGAATGGTGCAATATTGGGGGCTGAGAATGTGTCTCTACTGCTGGCAGATTGACAAGTCAGCAGTGACTATAGACAAGTTTGTCTTGAAGAGGGGAAGTCCATATTGCTGAGTGCATGCATAATTTTGGTCCATACCACCATGGCAACTTTGTTCCTGAGCTCATTGGGTAATGACTGGAGTGGCTGGTGATAGAGTGTGATTGCTAGCCACAGATCAGGTCATCTTATCCACTTGATTATTAAAAACTTCCTGGATTGAAGTCAACCTATGGTGAGCACTTACTTGGGACATGAATATTTTCTTCTTTTTTGCCCATTCAGAAAGGTCTATCCACATACTTCTTCCAAGACTTTTTGTCACTAATTTCAATCATGTTCCTTTCAAGTCCCTGACCATCCAGCAAAACCATTGGCAACAGCCCATAAATCAATGTACAAACAGACCTCCTGCTATTTCTCTTTTCAAGCAAAATGTAAAACCAATTGCACTGCTCAAAGTTCTGCCCACTGGGAGGATTTGCACTTCAGGGACATCACAGAAAGGGGTGCAGTGCTTCAGCTGTCCACTTTCAATTGGTACCTACATATCATGTAGAAACATCTGTAAATCCAGCCTGAGATTTCTCTTCCTCAGACAACTGATTGTAAGGCACTCTCCAAGAAGCCATAGCTGTGGGCTGGGAAAGAGAAGGTAACTTGGTAGGAGTGGTAACCATGGGCATTTGGGCCACTTCCTCATATTACTTACTTGTGCCTTCAGGACCTGTTTGAGCCTAATCTCAATTATACTACTTACAATTTATGATGGAATGCTGCTGTGCATGCCCAACTTTATGGTTTGGTGGAACAGGCAGTACCCAGGTCATGATAGGCAACTCAGGTTTCATAATGGACTATGGCTAAGCATTCTGTCTCTACTAAGGCCCATTTACAGGCCAAAAGCTGTTTCTAAAATAGGGGAATAGATTTCTGTAGAGGATGGCAAGGCTTTGCTCCAAAGTCTTAAGTGTCCGTATTGTGATACTCTTACAGGGGCCTGCCACAGGGTCCAGATGACATCTCTGTTTGCTACTGACACTTCCAGAACCATTGGATCTGCTGGATTTTATGGCCAAAGTGCAGACTAGTTTGCACAGCAGCCTGTATCTGTCACAGAGCCTCTTCTTGTTCTAGTCCCCACTCAAAACTAACAGTTCTGCTGTTCACTCAGGAAATGAGCAGGAATAGCACACCTATATAAAGAATATATTGTCTTCAAAATCTGAACAGATCATCTAAGTGTTTTGCCTCTTTTTTTTGGTCATAGGAGGGGCCAGATGCAACAGCTTATCCTTCACATTAGAAAGAATATCTTGACATGCCCCACACAAGTGGACATCTAGAAATTCCACTGAGGTGGAAGGCCCCTGTATTTTTGTTGGAATTATCTCCATCCTCTCTCACACAAATGTCTTACCAGTAAGTCTAGAATCTTTGCCTCTTCTTGATCACTAGGTCCTATCAATATATCATCAATATAAGGGAGAGTGTGATGTCTTTTGGGAGAGAGAGATGATCAAGTTCGCTCTGAACAATATTATGATATAGGGCTGGAGAGTTGATATACCCCTGAGGCAGAACAGGGAAGGTATACTGTCGGCCTTGCCATCTGAAACAAACTGTTTCTGATGGTCCTTATGAATGGCAATTGAGAAAAAAAAAACATTTGCAAGATCATTAAGTGCAAGTTCCAGATATGTTTTGTTCAAGCAGTGATACCACATCTACAGCAGCAGCTGCAATTAGAGTCAGCACCTGTTAAGTTTATAATAATCTATTGTCATCCTCCAAGATTCATCTGGTGTTGGGGTTCGGAAGTGGGAAGAGTCTTGCCCAGCAAGACTCAGACACATGAAGAAAGTATGTGCATACACAGTATTGTACGCTCAAAGAAGAAGCTTTTTAAATTAAATTTTCTCCCCGTATATATTTCCCTGTTTCTAGCCTTGATGCAGAATTAACAATGAATCATAACTCATGAATCTATTTTCTAGTTAATCATAAGCACGTCTAACTTAGTACAGCTCATGATTAAATG
This sequence comes from Dasypus novemcinctus, assembly GCF_030445035.2. Lineage (NCBI taxonomy): Eukaryota > Metazoa > Chordata > Mammalia > Cingulata > Dasypodidae > Dasypus > Dasypus novemcinctus. The sequence continues at coordinate 132,216,799 of NC_080704.1, read as the reverse complement.
TCTTATTGTCTGTTTCAAGCAGGCTATGTTCCAAACATCACAGTCATTTTCATTCCCTTATGTGCTTAACAAATTTCTATGGATACTATGTGACTTACAAGTCTCCTCAGCCAAACATGATGGCAATGGTCATTTTCAACCATCTGTGTTCAAAGTTTCCCTTGAACTTCCATCAGGATCTCACAGAGGCAGGCTGGTTTGCCACAATCTGGTTTCTTCACAGTCCAAATAGGAGAGATGAATGGGAATGTGGTGAGAATCACCACCCCTGCATTCTTCAAATCATTGATGGTGGCACTAAGCTCTGCAATCCCTCCAAGAATCTGGTATTGCTTTTGATTTACCATTTTACTAGGTAGGGGCAGTTCTAGTGGTTTTCTCTTGGACTTTGATACCAATTTGGAACTCAACAAGTCAGAGTCCAATGTACAGATTCTGCTAGTTACTGAGTATGTCTATAACAATTATACATTCTGGAACTGGGGAAATAATCACAAAATGGGTCTGGAGAAACACTGGACCCACTGTGAGGTGGACCTGAACTAAAACTCCATTGATCACCTGACCTCCATAAGCCACTATTCTTGCCTGTGAACTGATGTTTTGGGTCTCATGGATTTAATGTCACTTCTGAGCCAGGATCTAATAATCCTTGAAATCTCTAACCATTTCCTTTCCCCCAATGCACAAGTTACCCTGGAAAACCACTATAGGTCTCTATGAGGAAATCTGGGAAGAAGATTAACAGTATAAGTTTTTGGCATAGTAACAGGATCCTTCCCCAAGGGACCTGGCCTTCCCCTAATTCAAAGTGCTCTGGGACTGCTGCCTTAAGTCTAGGAATTGATTACAAGATGGTGACTTTCTGTTTCCATAATTCAAGTTAGGGTGTTATTCACTCTACATAGAACTCTACTGCTTACACAGATCAAGCAGGGATTTAGTAAACTGCCCATCTATTTTACTTTTAGGTACCCCAGTACCATAAGTTTATGCAATTCAGACACTTTTCATTGTTGCTTTGAGTTGCCTTTCATTGTGGTAGGCACACCCACTTTGTCTTTGGCAATTAAAATGCTGCTATTTGGTTTCTGCCAGTCCAGGATCTGATTGTCACCAAAATGTTTAAATATTCTAGTTCTGTGACAGGAGTTTTCACAGTAATATCTGACCTAACCCCAGAGCTCTTTAGGAAAGATGGACTTAGTTTTACAAATTTATTCCTCAGTCTTTGAAAAAGTTCAGTCCTCTGGACATTCCTGATGTGGGTGGGCAGGTCTTAAATGGCAAATCCATTCTAGCATTCCAACACTCTAAGTTTTTGGATGACCTCATCTACAACACATCAGGGCCAATTTGGCATCTTGACCTCAGGCATTGTAGGCCGTCTTTTGGTCCATGTTTTAGTCAGCTAACTGAACAAGTTATTAGAGCCTTTTCTTACCCTTAGAGCTACACTGTTGAATCCAAAATCTCTGCTTAGTGGACCCAAATCAATAAATTCAGCCAGATCCAACTTTATATTCCTTCCACCATTATCCCATGTCATTAGCATCCCTTCCCACACACATTCCCTTGATTTTTTTCTTTATAAATTGGAAAACTCATGATGTTCTTTTACAGTATAATACATTTTCTCATAGGTCACACGTTATACTTTACCTCTGGGGGCTTGCTGTGATTTAATCTAGTTATTTGTTAGGAACAGAGGAGGAGTCATGGGGATGGGTAAGGGGAAGGATTAAAAGTGTTTTGTAAGCTAATTACCTTAAGCTATTCCCTTGCAGTTTCATCTGGTTGAAATGATTAATCTCTTCAGATGGGGGTTGGATGACAGACTCCTCAAGGCAGGGTGGAGGTTGGGTGATGGTTTCTTTAGGACAGGGAGAAATTGGAGATTTTAGGGCAGGCCAGAGATTGAGCAGTGCAGGGGTGAGGTAGAATAATACCCATCTCATGCTGGAAGGAGGTCAGGACTCTTTGGAACAGGCTGGAGGTTGGGTGATGCAAGTTTGATGTTGGGTGGTCTCCACAGTGCAGACCATTACATGTTAATCTGGCAGTCTCAGCAGAATTTAGTGCTTCAGTGTCTCCACTGATAACATCATCAAACCATACGTCACAATAATTCTACAGTAAAATACCACCAACCCTGATGGCTCCACTTTTTTTCCAATCAAAGCCCTCACTTTAACAACTTCTGCAAGGTTGAGATTTTAGTTTCAGTTGTAAATCTGCTACTTGTACAATGAGAATCTAAGTCTGATTTCCAGAGATCTCAAGTTCTCAGCTGCACAAAACAAAATGTTCTTTCAGAGCACACATAGAAAATTTCACATTATTCATGCTGTGCTTAATTTGCAAATTTGAAGCTTTCAGCACATCCTTTTCTTTTGTAACTCTATCCAGCATATTTAGGAACAGTCAGTCAACATCACTGTAACTTTTAACTCCACAAAACTCAGTTAAGGTATTAAAAAAACTCTCTCCCAGATACTTGTTTCTCATAAGCATGGAAGTGGTCATATCTAGTAATGATATTTTTCATATCTCTATTGCCACCTCATGCCATGAACTGTCAATGGTCTCTTGATTATTGGAAAGAGAGTCATTAGTGCCCTTGAATCTAACCAGAGTAGAAAGCCAATTGCAGAAATCCCAGAACTAATTCAGAAATACCATTTTTAGGATTCTGTTTCTCAAAAAATCCACCCCCAGCACCAAGATGTATTAGCCAGAGTTCTCTAGGTAAACAGAATTGACAGGAGATATCTGGAAATAGTACACAATTTTATAAAAGTGTCCCACATGACTGTGGGGATGGACAAGTCCAAATTTCATAGGGCAGTCTACAAACTAGAGGCTCTGATATAGGTCCTTGATGAGTTCCCAGGAGACACTGACTGTGTGAAGTAGAAATGGGAGTCTTCTCTCTCCGAATGCTGAAATCACTTCCCCTTTTAAGGCCTTCAACTGATTGGGTAAGACGTCACTCATTGTTGATGGCAATCTCCTTAGTTGATTATAGATGTAACCAGTCATCTATGCAATAAATTCACTGATGATTAAAGTGCATGAAATACCCTTGTATGACAATTAACCCAGTGCTTCCTTGACCAAACAACTGGGCATTATTACCTGGCTGAGTTAACACATTAGCCTAACTATCACATCTAGATTTTTAAAAAATATATTTTTATTGATTCTTGAGATACTTAGATTACATAAAATGTTACATAAAAAATAAAAGTGATTCCCATATGTCCCAATGACTGCACTTCCCACTCTTCCTCACATTAACAACTTCTTTCATTAGTGTGGTACATTCATTGCAATTTATGAACACATTTTGGAACATTGACACTAATCATGGTTTATTTACATTGTAGTTTACACTCTCTCACACTCAATTCTGCAAATTATGGCCATTTATATAATGCCCTGTATCTGTCTTCGCAATATCCTTCAGGACAATTCCATGTCCTGAAAATGTCCACATATTACACCTCTTTTTCCTTCTCCTTGCCTTGAGCACTGCCAGTGGCCACTGTCCCCACATCAATGATATAATTTATTCTATTGATAGAATCATAATAATTCTACAGAATACCAGCAAGTCCTCTATACTCCATATTTTATTCCCCAGTCCTGAGGATCCTGGAATGGCGGTGCCCACACCACCTCTAACTGAGAGGGGACTTAAATCCAATATGGCTGACAGATGGGACTCTCGCTTGCAGTTGAAGACTCATTTGGTTCCTTGGTGTGGTGGTTGTCCATACTCACCTCCCTGTTACTTGTCCTGGGTAAGTCCAATGAACTGGAGAGTAAGTGTTGCAACTCTTCTGAGACTCAGAGCCCAGCTATATTTGATGAGAAAATTGCCAGTAGGGAATGCGATAAACACAGGGCACAACTAGTTAAGACATCAAGAACTTTATGGAGTACAAGAGCACAAGTTGCATATTTCATAACATTTTGGAGAGCTACTTTTTGGCCTGCTAAACTTACATGATGAAAATTCAAACATTTGTTACATATAAAAATATACATACACACTATACATATGCCACACACATATGCATGCAAATATGTGTGCATACATATGCAATTAGCCTATCTTATTAATGTGCCATATTGACAAAACAGCAGTAAATTTACTGATATATCACTTTTCTACCAGGTGTTATTTTTTTTACTTCCTGTTGAAAACTGCAGAAAAGGAAAGCTTTTCTGACCAAGCAGCAGAGAAAATAATTATGTGTCTTTCTGCTGAGAGGCCATGTCAGCAGTAGTCAGTAAAAATGCAGAGTAAGGTAAAGGATATGGAAATTGCAATGTGCTAGCAAATGGAAAATCTTCCACTGCCAACTAATTAGAGTTCTCAATACTCTTCCAAATGCTTCCTGATTAGTTTTGCTTTTCCTTTAGAATTCAGAGACCAGTCAAAGATGATAAGAGACAGGACGCAAAAGGAGAAACAAAGAACAGCATTTCCTGTCCTTTAGGGAAACAGTTTTCCAGACTTGTGGAATATCCTGTTTTGATATATGCTTTCCAGTTCCACTTAGTGTCAGATCAGTGGGCTAAATAAAATCTACTAGAAGGGAATTTTACACAATGAAATGACAAGACATGTATATCCAAGTATTCTTCAATATGTCCTCATCAATATTTATAGTGAAATAACCATGGTTAAATCTGTTCAAAATTTGTCATCCATCCAGGCACACTAGTCTTCACCTTGAAAACCTGGACTTATTGAGGAGAATTCAAAGTTCCAAAAGCAACTGTGACCTGTATATTTAACATAAAGAACTCTAGAGGGAATGCCAAGTAAATAAAATACAATACTTGTGTAACTGGATTTTGTCTAGGTTCTTGAATATGCTGCAGAAATGAATTTCAAGAGTATGTCAGATGAATTAGTTTAGCAATTTATTAAGGTAGGGAGGGAAGAGAAATGGGAGAAAATAACAAATCATGGATTCCAGGTAGAGAGGAAGGGACTGAAAAGTGAAAAAGTGGACTGATTTACAGACTACAATTTCCCATTATAGATTATAAATGTCCAGGTTTTAATTGTGTGATGACCATGGCAGGGGAAAAATGGTGAGAGCAGGGTACACAGAGTGCAGGAACAGGCAAATGATCCAGTACTGTGACTGGCACCAGGACAAGGGGAAGGAAAGAGAGAACAAGAGAGCTTGGTTCTTGCTTTTAAAAGCATTAAATATTCTGCCCCTTTGCTAATAGCTGGGGAGGAGTCCCAGGTTTTTGCTATTTTGATTGATTACTCCATCAATCAATCTGCCAGGGGTGCCCAATAATAAAATCTTTGGGGAATATCTGGGACTTCTCCTGGCTTCCAGAGGAAATCTTTTTCCAAGTGGCAGAATATTAGGGGGCTTCCAACAGCCATCTTGGGGGTATCAATGTCCACATGGACTTCTTGCCAGGTTCCAGATCCATCTATTGACTCCCTATCTTACTAGCTGCCCTTATTTCCCCCTCAGAGAGTTTACACCTTTATTTTAGAGGAGTGCTGAAGTATTATAGTCATTCTTCTGTAGCTACTTCCTGCTGGTTAGGAATAGTAGGCCCTACCTGACAAGGTGTATAACTCCCAAGTTATTCTATCTTGCTTGTAGGAAGATGGATATGGCAACCTGTGCAAAGCTGGAAGAAATCCACATATGGCTAACAAGATGTTGATTCTGGAAGAAATAAACTTAATTAGAATTTTGAGAATATACTACTTAGCTTTTTTCCTTGAAGAGGGGTTTCAGGCCATCCAATGACTGGCATTTGTACATCCTGTCAGGTACATCTGGTGAGATGGCCCTTCCTTGGGCAGCTAGCTTCACTCAGGATTAGTTCACCAAGCAGATAATTCCTTTAACTTTAATAGCTGTTGGAGTGATCAGAACTACAAAGCAAAGTTCCTTATATTTTGGCTCTAATTCAGAGTGAGGCTTGTTTTCTTGCCAAATTTTAATCAGAACCTGGTTTGCAGGTCGTGGGTGAGGAAACGTTGTCCATGGACCATCTCACAGGAGCTAAGCTGAAGTGGGTCTTAGCCACTTCATTTGCTGTTTCTCTTCCGGTGGGAAATGCATAGCCCTGTAGGATGCCATGTCCTCCCCAGGGTATACATAGACAGGTTCTGGAATAAAAGCTCAGAGGGAGACCTGGATTACACATGGTCTCCCACTTAGTGTGGGTGAATACTGAGACATCACTCCCAAGCTAATTTGGTGCCTTTTTAAATTAAAAGCACTATTGCTCCCACTGCTCACAGGCAAGGTAGCCATTCCTTTATCTTATAAACAAACATGTTCATTAACTACTTAGAAAATGAAGTTTACCAGGACTTTTAACATGTTTAATATTTCTCTGTATATGATCTAGAATAGAAAAGATATCATAATCATCAGGCATACACTTAGAGGAGGAGATATAGGTACAGTACTTAATACTAATTAATGTACTACCCAATGCATAAGTTGTTTTGAGCTGCAATTAATAGATTCAAGTTCCAGATTTGCAATACCTTACATGTTATCTCTCCATGGGAGCAGGCCATAAAGCCAATTTTGTTTAAGTTTTACTCACAGTGCTATGGTGATCATTATTCTACATGGTATGTTCTTCACACAGCCAGCAAGCTGCAGCACCATGGACCCTAGAGAGAAGCTAGGAAGGAAGGTTCCAGTTTTCCACCAGCCTGATGCATAGCACCCTTTGGCACTATGAATCTGTGCAGTCTGGAAGTGATATTCATTGTACATTGGCTATGTCAAGCCATCATTGGATGCTTCAGGAGTTTGAAACTGCAATGCAGTCTCCATCGACTTAAGAAGCACAATCAGAGATGTAGTAGACACCTTTATTGTTTTAGGGGTCAGTGATCAATCTAGCAAATAACATATGGAGAGGCACGCTGCAGTGTATTGAAAGCATGGTATTAATGCACAAGATAGTTTAATAATGCTGAAGTCTATCTTTTGAACAACTTTATGAAGTTTCTCTCCTTTTCTAGCAGTCGAATCAATTCCACTTGTGATTTATACATTAAACCAACTCCCAAGACAGTACTAACATTTAAAGAGGTTATCTTTTACCATTACCCAATTTGTAACAAGTGAACCTCAAATCTGATTTATTAGATATAAGCAAACTTACAAATTTAGAAACAGATTTCAAAGTTGAATACAAAGTTAAGCTCAGATTAAAACAGAAGAATTTTATACCTTTAGCATTTCTAGGAACTCTTTGATTTTAGTTGATGACTTATGAGGTTTCTTATTTTCCAGGAGAGATTTAATAACTGGTCTGGATCTTAATCTCTAATCACACATTTTATAGGCACACCAAAGATTAAACTAAGAAGGCTGATCCTAAAAGGGAGTTAGTCAAAGTTTGGGGCTTATTTCCTCATTTCTTTAAGGAGACACAACATGAGATTTCTGGGCCTCAGATCTATCTGTCCTCTTTTCTTAGACTGGTTTAACTGGAATTCAGGGTTTCATACAAAGGCTGTTCTCAGCTATACTGTGGCCACATGGACCAGTAGAGGTCAAATTTTCCTGATTCTTGAGAATATACACTATTCTAGGAAGAATGAAGAAGCACTTTTTAGTCAGCTGATCTGATATCCCATAGTCCAAGTCTGACTAAAATGTTCACCACTCCACATATTTTGGAGCTGATGCTCTGGTTTTAGCATTTTGAGAATTTAATCCAGAACGCTGTCCATAGTTCCTTCTGTTGCCAACTTGGGTCTTGGGGAATGCCTGAAAACACTGAAGTTCAGGCCACAGTACCTAATATTAATTGGTGGGAGACATTCTGAGCAGTTACCTCAAATCAAAGTACCTGAGATAAGTCTCAGGGGATACTTAGCTGCCCTTTGAATAGGAGGGCCCAAGGAATGGGGATCATTCAGAGTATATTGGGCTGGTTCTCAACATCCCTACATTCCAGGGTATGAGAATGGCTTCTCTGTTACCCAAACAGAAACTCGTGAGCTAAATCTCAGGGAACTTTTGGCTGCTCTCTTAATTGAAGTGCCCATGCCTTCAAGTCTTGGTGGACATTCAGAGTTACTTCTTTGATTACTGACACCCCAGGAATCACAGAGACCCTGCTGCCAGGAATTTCTGGGACCATTCTGGACTTGGGAGACAGGCTGAATCGATCCTGGGGTTGAACAGATTTCAACCTGAAGCTGTCATGCCAAAGAGTGCTCCTACTTGGAGAAGGGGCAAATAGCTTCTTCTTTGTATTCTTTCAGAGATCTTTTTAAAAATTAATTTTGATTTTGCCCTTGATAAACCTTTTTTAAGATTTATTTATTATTTATTTCTCTCCTCTTCCCCCCTCCTCCTATTGTGTGCTCTTTGTGTCCATCCGCTGCATGTGATCTTCAGTGTCCACTTGGATTCTTTTCAGTGGTACCAGGAATCTGTGTCTCTTTTTGTTGTGTCATCTTGCTGTGTCAGCTCTCTGTGTGTGTGGCACCACTCCTGGGTAGGCTGCAGTTTTTTTGCATGGGTTGGCACTCCTTACAGGGTGCAATCCTTGCACGTGGGGCTCCCTTATGTGGAGGACACCCCTGCATGGCACAGACCTCCTTGTGCATATCAGCACTGCACATGGGCCAGCCTACCACACAAGTCAGGAGAACCTGAGTTTGAACCCTGGACCTTCCATGTGGTAGGCAGATGCTTTATCAGTTGAACCAAATCCACTTCCCATCTTACACAGGTCTTTAAAGTCATTCTAGTTTTATGACTTTACTGTCTAGGTGTATCCCAGTTAGAACAGTCACCAAAAGTCCATTAAGTGATTAGGGATCAATTGCTCTAGCTAACAGGCCTTGGGGCCCTGAGGCAATTACTTCATTGCTAGCAAAGGCATTTTCAGTTTTACTGTTTTTAAGACATCCCAAAATATTTGAACATGAACCTTTATTGACAAATTCAGTAGTAGGAAGTAGGAAGGTAAAATGTGGATAAAAGTTAATCATGCAAGGGTGTCCTTGCCTGTGACCCGCCTGGGAAAGGGAACTCCCATGGCACCCATTTTGTCCCTGTCTGCCACCTTCCCAATTCATCCCAGACCAGTTTTGGAAGGCAGGCTTGAAAAGGAGTGGACCTGTTGGGAGGGGCAAGACCCAGCTCTCAATTATTGTCTTGTGGCTATTGAGAAGAGAGAGCAGGAGAGTGCATTGGTAGCCAGGCTGGAGGGCAAAGATGCTGGCTGCTAAAAGGGCTTGAAAAGAAGCTTTGCAGTGCCTGATGCTATGACAGGGAACCTCTGTCTCAGCACGGCCATGATTTGAGCCATTACCCTATTCCTCAACATTCCTAGCTGGGGTCATATCTCACAAGCCAGGGCACATGGTGTGGACACAGAGAGATCCCATGCCTTGGTCTTCTCTCCTGGGATTACATCCTGTGGGGGTTCGTAGGTAAACCCGTTTAAAGTGGATAACCAAAGGAAGGCATTAAACAGGTTGTAAGCCATCATCTTAAAAATGACTCTCAGACTGAAATCAAATGGAGAATGCCCTGTAAGTTTACTGAAATGTAGAGGACCTCATGTTTCCTTCCCAGTTTCTCCTTATTGTAATGAAAATGTTTATCCTGTGTCTGTCCATTTGTGTTCTGGAAACAGATAAATGGTTTTGTAAATTTCAGAGGTCTATAGCAGACAAGACTTTGCCCCAAGACAAACTGTTTTTCTTTAAATTAATTACAATATAATTTAGCACTTGCATTGTAACTGATTTAAGGCTTTTTAAATATTGTAATGACTTTTTGGAATTCAGAGGGTGAAGTGTAGCAGTTTGATATCATTTATGAATTCCAAAAAGAAATATTGGATTATGCTTGTAATCTGATATGTACCTGGGCATGACTGAGTTATGAAAAGGGCATTGTGTCCTTACACTTGGTGGGTGGAGACTCACACATAAAAGGCATGATGAACAGTTTTGAGGGCTTTTAATGTTGGAGGTTTGATTTTGGAATTTGATGTTGAAGACTTAAGCTGGAGACCCAGCATGGAAGCTCACAGGAGAAAGAGAAGCCAGCCCCAGGAAGAAAGGAACCTTGAACCCAGAAGAAAGTAAGCCCCAGGAATGTAGGAATCCAGGAAGCCTGAATCCTTGCAGACATTGGCAGCCATCTTGCTCCAAAAAGACTTTGGTTAAGGAAGTAACCTATGCCTTATGGTCTGGTATCGGTAAGCTCCTGTGCTGAATAAACACCCTTTATAAAAAACAACCAATTCCTGGTATTTTGCATCAGCACCCTTTGGCTGACAAATACAATAGCCCATATTTTACATTTGCTGTATTTTCCCCCAACTCACCATATTATTTTAATATATTTTTATTACAGAGTTTGTGAACTTTCAAAACAACCACACACTTGTAGAATTCCCATTCAACACCCCTTCACTAACACACCACACTAGGGTGGAATATTTGTTACAGATTATGAGATAATACCATCAGACTATTACCACAACCAAACATACATTTGGCATAATTTTTCCATATCCACCCACTATCAACACAGTACCTCTTTGGCATTGATGCAAGAATATTACAGCATTGTTATTAACCAGTCAGTAAGTCACACCATATGAATGTCTGGCCCAATGAAACAAAAATCAAATAAAAACTGTGAAAATAAAAACACTAAGGAAGGGAACGAATTTGGATGTTAGAGTAAATTCACCAAAATATTCAGATGCCTAGACATAAGCAAAAAATTACAAGTCCTTCTAGGAAACAGGAAGAGATGGCCCATACAAAAGAACTAACCAAATATAATGACATGATGCAGGATATAAGGAAAAAAATCAGGGAAGCGGACTTGGACCAAAGATAGGGCATCTGTCTACCACATGGGGGTCTGCGGTTCAAACCCCAGGCCTCCTTGACCCGTGTGGAGCTGGCCCACATGCTGTGCTAATGCATGCAAGGAGTGCCATGCCATGCAGGGGTGTCCCCGCATAGGGGAGCCCCAAGTGCAAGGAGTGTGCCCCATAAGGAGAGCTGCCCAATGTGAAAGAAAGTTCAGCCTGCCCAGGAATGGCACCACACACAGGGAGAGCTGACACAACAAGATGATGCAACAAAAAGAAATACAGATTCCCATGCCACTGACAACAACAGAAGCAGACAAAGGAGAACATACAACAAATAGACACAGAGAACAGACAACTGGGCAGGGGGGAAGGAGAGAGAAATAAATTTAAAAATCTTAAAAAAAAAAAGAAAACAAATCAATGATAATGACACAAATTTCCTAAATCAATTCAAATAATTGAAGGAAAATATGTAAAAAGAAATAAAGGAAATTAAGAAGAGAGTTAATGAGCAGAAGGAATGATATGAAAGTCTTGAAAGAAAATTAACAAACATGGATGAATCTTGAGGACCACATTTTAAATGAAGCAATTCAGGCATTGAAAGACAAATACTACATGACCTCTCTGATATGAATTAAGCAAATCAATGCATCTTAGAGAGCTAGAGACTGGAAGATAGGCTTATAGGAAACAGGGGGTCAAGGAAAGTTGTGAGCCAATGCCCACACAGGCAAAATCTATGATAAAGTGGAGTAAGTATTTGAGCAATGCAGGGATAAGACAAGCGCACATCAACATTATTGGGTTGGGCTTTGTAGGCTTGAAGGGGGCTAGGGGTGGGAGGATGGGCCAGATGGTCCAAGGAATTGGATGGAGGGTTGGGGGGAAACAAGTGAGCCTGAGAGACTTTTGGTTATGTGGTTCAAGCAAGAATTTTGAGAAGACTCTTTAGAAAATAAAATAAGGAATGGTTACTTGTTGAAGGTGTTTAACAGGGTCATCTAGAACAGGGTGCACCTGAGGAAGTCTTATTGGGAATGTGAGAGAGCTCATCATGTCATAGTGCATTATATCAGTGAGTGGAGACCCATAAAATGAGTGGGAAGTAGATATTCCCCCATGCTGGTGAGGCTGATGTTCTCAAACAGAAGGTATGTTTTCTCTCGAGAGCATGTGTGGCTCCCAATGGGGGAGGAAAGACTAGTGCATTAAGCCCTCAGCATTGTTGTGAGTATCTATGAATCTATCCTTCAAGCAGTGAAACTTGGTTGTCACTGGGGGCCCTGAAGAGGGGGAGAGAGGACTAGAATATTTGGAAAAAGGGGTAACTGTGGGACAATGGAAGTGTTCTGCATGATCCTGCAATGGTGGATATAGGCCATGTTAATTAAATATCTCGAAACTTTATAAAGGTGTATAGTCTAAAATATAAGCTCTATTGTAAACCATAATGTAATCAAGAAATTGTAAAAGTGTACAGTCTAAAATGCAAACCATAATCTAAACCATAATGGAATAATGGTTGGTAACTCTGTTTCAATATCTGTACATCAGTTATAGCAAATTTAACATCTAAATGTATAAAAGATCATTGCTGGGGAAGGGGGAAGTGTTTGATGTTGTTTATATGGGAGTTCCCTATATTCTACATGTAAATTTACTGTGACCTAAAACTTTTCTGAATACATAATAATAAATAAAAAGCTGTAGGCACTGAGGAAGAAATGGAAGAGATTGCATTGACACTGTACATACAGGACAACACCTATTACAGTGATGAAAGACAAAAACATCACAAAATTTTATGATTTTTTCATATTTTATTTTTTTATTTTTATTTTTATAAATTCATTTTTAAAAAACATTACATTCAATAAATATGAGGTCCACATTCACCCCCACTTCCCCCACCCCACCACTCCCCCCACAGCAACATCTTCTCCCATCATCATGACACATCCATTGCATTTGGTGAGTACATCTCTGGGCATCACTGCACCTCATGGTCAGTGGTCCACATCATAGCCCATATTCTCCCACGTTCCATCCAGTGGGCCACGGGAGGATCTACAATATCCGGTAATTGTCACTGCAGCACCACCCAGGACAACTCCAAGTCCCGAATATTCCTCCACATCTCACCTCTTCCTCCCACTCCCCAAACCCAGCAGCCACCATGGCCACATTTTCCATACCAATGCCACATTTTCTCAATTACTAACCACAATAGTTCATGAATAGAATATCAGTAAGTCCACTCTAATCCTTACTGTATTCCTCCTTCCTGTGGACCTTGGATTGGTTGTGTCCATTCCACATCTATGTCAAGAGAGGGCTTATATTCCACATGGATACTGGATGCAATCCTCCTGCTTTCTGTTGTAGGCACTCTTGGCTCCATGGTGTGGTGGTTGACATTCTTCAACTCCATGTTAGCTGAGTGGGGTAAGTCCAATAAATCAGAGTGTAAGAGCTGAAGTCTGTTGAGGATCAGGGCCTGGCTATCATATTGTCAGTCCAGAGATTCAAATCCCCTAGATATATCTTAAACCCCAGCACCAACTACAATTCCAGTAAAGTAACAGGGAAGGCTTGTGAAAAGAGATCACATCTGAGTCCAGTTTCATCATGCAGAAACAACAACTCCAAAGAAGGGCCAACTGACATGGCAGTGAACTCCATCTGCCATGACCATAATACCTGTGGGTCTCTTTAGCCCTCAGAAGAACCAATACCTGGGGTTGTATCTACTTTATCTGTCTCTGAGACTTTGCTCAGGTCTGCATAAGGGTGATCCTTCTGACAACCTCCAGACTCTTTTTTAGAGATTCATAGCCATATAAACTCATTTGTCCTTTCCATTTCACCCTTATTTTAGGTCAAAAAGCATTTTTAACTCCTGTTATTATATGTAGACAGGGATATTCTGCTGATCCGCATTGAACCTTTTATTCAAGGACATTTTCTAGTTACTTCATCAGCTGGTACTTGGTAGTGGTCCCTTGGCACCAGGGAGGCTCATCCCTGGGTGTCATGTCCCACGCTGGGTGGAAGGCATTGCATTTACATGCTGAGTTTGGCTATGAGACTGGCCACTTTTGAGTAACACGGAGGCTGTCAGGAGGGAACTCTTAGGCACAGTGCTGCTCTAGACCTTGTTCTTATTTCAGGTGTATAGGCTCCCAAGCATAGTCATTAGTATCAGGGACTCACTGTTGGACCCTCATTCCTTCCTGGCCCCTGCCGTTGCACCTGGGGGACTGCCGCTGCTCCCCTAGGGACCATGACAGAGACTTCCCCTCCCCCGGCCAGGAACACAGTACCCCCCCAGCTGTTGTTTTTAATTGTTTCCACTATGAGTATATCCAAACATTTCCATGCACCCCGGACACATGCCCTGTATAACTCCCTGTCAACCATTTGTCCCCTGTCCATAACATCCCATATCAGTATTCCTCCACTGCCATTGTTCAACCATTCTGTGATCCAAAACTTCTTGAAAAGTGAAGCCCAATATAATGTCAGGTTCCCTTAATAGTAAAATGGACTGTAGCGATGATTTTAAAGGTTAGATATAGAATATATATTAATTTGGAAAAATTCTACATCCTATCCTTTTCTTTTCTTTTTTCCTAATTATTAAGCTTCTCTTCACAAGAGTTATAAATCACAGTAATTCATATATACAATATACATTACTCCCACATATCCAATATAAAACCTTTTCCCTTCCACAGCAATAATCTTTTAACATATTCATAACGTATTTACTGAAACTGATGTACAGATATTGAGAAAATAGCTCCCAAACAAGTTAATATTTGTGTTTACCTTGTGGTTTATACTTTAGGCTATACAATTTTCTAAATTTTTAGTTATCCTATGTTTTACATTATGATTTACATTATTAGTCTGTCAGTCCCTATATGTTTTTGGCATAATATTACATGTTTTATATCTATCATTGCGTACCCTTGTGAAACATTTCTATCGCCCTCACAGTTATGTTGGTTCCATCTATTCAATATCTATTTCCCCCTCCCCTTGGGGCCCACAGTGACAGTCAATCTTCATTTCTTGAGGAGCCATGTTCAGAGATACTTGCAACAGTGTTGAGGGCTTGACTTGCTCAACTGCCCTAATGTCCTGGGAGTCACCATTTCTCTTGAGAGATATAATTCCCTCTATTTGATGGCATTAGATCTCCCCAGGAGGTAGGTATACCTTCACTCTCATTATATGGGTCTCTACCCAATGGTATAACCCACTCTGGCAAAATGAGCATTCACATATTCCCTAGGAGTCTCTCCTAGATCAGATTATCCCCTCTAAGTATCTTAAACAGGTAACTTTATTAATTATATTGTGAAAAGGTTTTCTCAACATTATACTCTCAACCAACACCTGATAATCTCTTATGATCATATGTTGCCCCACCTTCCCCCCAATTTCTTGGGCAATATTACCCATCCGCACATCCCTAGCCCCCCTCAAGCCCAAAAAGCCCCACCCAAAGGTAACCCTATGCGCCCATTTTATCCCTTCCTTGTACACATGCTTACCTCCAGCTTATCATAGATTTCACCCATGTAGATGTCATCTTACATCCTTCCTCTACCCCCCGATTTCCTAAAAGCCTATCATCTAGTCTCTAGCTCTCTGAGGCAGCTTGGTTTACTCATTTCATATCTTTGAGTTCATGTAGTATTTGTCCTTCAATGCCTGGGATGCTTCACTCAACATAAGGTTCTCAAGATTCATTCATGTTATCACATGTGTTTGTAGTGTATTTGTTCCTAAAGCTGAAAAGTATTCCATTGTATGTATGTACCACATTGTATAAATCCACTCATCTGTTGATGGGCATTTGCGTTGATGCCAAATTTTGGCGATAGTGAACAATGCTGCTATAAACATTGGTGTCCATATATGGGTTTGTGTCCTTGTTCTCAGTTCTGCTGGGTATATACCCAGCAGTAGAATTGCTGGGTCATATAGCAAATCTATGGATAGTTTTTTGAGAGACCGCCAAACTGTCCTCCAGAATGGTTGGATCCTTCTGCATTCCTACCAGCAGGGGATGAGTGATCCCATTTCTTCACATCCTATCCAGCATTTGTATTCTTCTGTTTTTTTCATAACTGCCAATCTTATGGGAGTAAGATGGTAACTCATTGTAGTTTTGATTTGCATTTCCCTGATAACTAAAGATTTGGAGCATTTTTACATGTGCTTTTTAGCCATTTGTAATTCTTCTTTGGAGAAGTGCCTGTTTAAATCTTTTTCCCATTTTTTAAATGGGTTGTTTATCTTTTTATTTTCAAGATATAGGTGTTCTTTATATATGCAAGTTATAAATCTCTGAACAGATATATGGTTGCCAAATATTTTCTCCCATTTTGTAGGCTCCCTTTTTACTTTCTTGACAAACTCCTTTGAGGTGCAAAAGGCTTTAATTTTGAGGAAGTCCCATTTATCTATTTGATCTTTTGCTGCTCGTGCTTTTGGTGTGATATTCATAAAGCCATTTCCTATTACAAGGATTTGTAGATGTTTCCCTAAACTGCTTTCCAAAGTCTTTATGGTCTTGGCTCTTATATTTAGGTCTTTGATGCATCTTGAGTTGATCTTTGTGTAAGGTGTGAGATGGTAATCCTCTTTCATTTTTCTACATATGGATATCCAGTTCTCCAGGCACCATTTGTTGAATAGGCCATTCTCTCCCAGTTGAGAGGGTTTGGTGGCTTTATCGAATATTATATGGCTATATATGAGGTTCTATATCAGAACTTTCAATTCGATTCCATTGGTCTGTGTTTCTCTCCTTATGCCAATACCATGCTCTTTTCACTGATGTAGCATTGTAGTATGTTTTGACGTTAGGTAGTGTGATTCCTCCAATTTCATTTTTCTTTTTCAATATGCTTTTGGCTATTTGAGGCTTCTTTCCTTTCTAAATAAATTTCATAGTTATTTTTCCTAGTTCCTTAAAGAATGCTGTGTTGATTTTTATTGGGATTGCATTGAATGTGTAGATCAGTTTTGGTAGGATAGACATCATAATAATATTTAGTCTTCCTATCCATGAACAAGGAATATTCTTCCATTTATTTAGGTCTTCTTTGATTTCCTTGAACAGTCTTGTGTAGTTCTCTGTGTATAAGTTCTTTACATCTTTAGTTAAATTTATTCCTAAGTATTTGATTTTTTAATTTACTATTGTAAATGGTATTTGTTTCTTGATTTCTTCCTGATCTTGCTCATTATTGGTTTACAGAAATGCAACTGATTTTGTGCATTGATCTTATAAACTGCAACTTTACTAAACTCATTTATGAGTTCTAGAAAATTTGTTGTAGACATCTCAGGGTTTTCTATGTTTAGGATCATGTCATCTGCAACTAATGAAATTTTGACTTCTTCCTTTCCATTTTGAGTGCCTTTTATATCTGGTTCCTTCCTCAGTGCTTGAGCAAGTACTTCTAAGACAATGTTAAATAGAAGGGGAGAGAGTGGGCATCCTTGTTTTGTTCCTGAATTTAGAGGGAGGGATTTTAGGATTTCTCCATTGCAAATGATGTTGGCTGTGGGTTTTTCATATATACTCTTTATCATGTTCAAAAAAATTTCCTTGTATTCAAATCTTTTGGAGTGTTTTTATCAAGAAAGAGTGCTGTATTTTGTCAAATGTTCTTTCTGCATCTATAGATAAAATCATGTGATTTTTTTCCTTCAATCTGTTTATATGGTGTATTACATTGATTGATTTTCTTATGCTGAACCATCCTTGCATACCTGGAATGAATCTCACGTGGTCGTGGTGTATAATTTGATAGTGTGTTGTTGAATACGATTAGCAAGTATTTTGTTAAGTATTTTTGCGTCTACGTTCACTAGAGAAATTGGTCTGTAATTTTCCTTTCTTGTGGTGTCTTTGTTTGGCTTTGGTACTAGGGTAATGTTGGCATCATAGAATGAGTTAGGCAATGTTCCTTCTGTTTCGATTTTTTGGAAGAGTTTCAGAAGGATTGGTGTTCTTTCCAGAGTGATTTGTAGAATTCACCTGTGAGGACATCTGTCCCTGGGCTCTTCTTAGTTGGGAGTTGTTTAATGACTGATTCTATCTCTTTATTGTGATTGGTTTGTTGAGACCATTAATTTCTTCTTTCATCGATATAGGCTGCTTATGTGTTTCTAGGAATTTGTCCATTTCCTGTGAATTGTCATTTTTGTTGGAATATAGTTTTTCAAATTATCCTCTTATGATAGTCTTTATTTCTGTGGGGTCAGTGGTGATATATCCTTTCTCATTTCTTATTTTGAGAATTTTCATCTTCTCTCTTTTTCTTTGTTAGTCTTGCTAAGGGTTTGTCAATTTTATTGATCTTCTCAAAAAACCAGCTCTTGGTCTTGTTTATCTTTTCAAGTGCTTTCTTATTTTCTATTTCATTTAGTTCTGCTCTTATGTTTGTTCTTTCTTTCTTTCTTCTTCCTATGGGATTACTTTGTTGTTGTTTTTTTCTGATTATCAATTTATTTTATTTTATTTTATTTTATTTTATTTTTTAACTATTACATTCAAAAATTATGAGGTCCCATTCAACCCCACAGCCCCCACACCCCACTCCCCCCACAGCAACACTCTCTCCCATCATCATAACACATCCATTACACCTGGTAAGTACATCTCTGAGCATCGCTACACCCCATAGTCAATGGTCCACATCATAGCCCACACTCTCCCACGTTCCATCCAGTGGGCCCTGGGGGGATCTACAATGTCCCATAATTGACTGTGAAGCACCACCCAGGACAACTCCACGTCCCGAAAACACCTCCCCATCTCATCTCTTCCTCCCATTCCCCACACCCAGCAGCCACCATGGCCACCCTTCCCACACCAATGCCACATTTTCTCTGTGGACATTGGATTGGTTGTGTCCATTGCACATCTATGTCAAGAGAGGGCTTAGATTCCACATGGATACTGGATGCACTCCTCCTGCTTTCAGTTGTAGGCAGTCTAGGCTTCATGGTGTGGTGGTTGACCTTCTTCAACTCCATGTTAGCTGAGTGGGGTAAGTCCAATAAATCAGAGCTGAAGTATGTAGGAGCTGAAGTCAGTTGAGGTTCTGGGCCTGGGTATCATATTGTCAGTCCACAGATTCAAATCCCCTAAATATATCTTAAACCTCAGCACCAACTACAATTCCAGTAAAGTAGCATGCAAGTCTTGTGAAGAGATCCCCTCTGAGTCCAGTTCCATCACTTTACTAATTCCTCCAGATGTGCAGTTAGTTCTTCAATTTTTGCTCTTTCTTATTTTATGATGTATGTATTTATGGCTCTAAATTTCCCTCTCAGTACTGCTTTTGCTGCATCCCATAAGGTTTGGTATGTTTTGTTATCATTATCATTTGTTTCAAGGTAGTTATTGATTTCTTTTGAGATTTCCTTTTTGACCAAGTGTTTTTCTAAGAGTGTGCTGTTTAATTTCCATATCTTGGTGTGAAATCTGTGCCTCTGGCCCTTGCAGATTTCCAGCTTCACTCCACTGTGGTCAGAGATATTATTTTGTATGATTTCGATCTTTCTGAATTCATTAAGCCTTTCTTTGTGGCCTAGCATATGGTCTATCTTGGAGAATCATCCATGTGCACTTGAAAAAAATGTATATCCTGCTGTATTTGGGTGTAATGATCTGTATATGTCTATTAGATGCTGTGCCTCTAATATACTGTTCAAATATTTTGTTTGTTTAGTGATTCTCTTTTGAAATGTTCTGTGCAGAGTTGATAGTGGTGTATTAAAATCTCCCACTCTAATTGTAGAGGCATCTATTCTTTCACTTAGTTTTTCCAGCATTTTCCTCATGTATTTAGAAGTGCCCTTGTTAGGAGCATAAGTATTTATGATTGTTCGTTCTTCTTGAGAGATTTTCCCTTTCACTAATATGCAGTATCCTTCCTTGTCTCTCACAATTGTTTTGCATTTAAAGTCTATTTTGTCTGTTCTTAATATAGCTGGTCCTGCCTTTTTTTGGTTATTGTTTGCTTGTAAGATTGTTTTCCAACCATTCACTTTCAGTCTCCATGCGTCTCTGGGTCTAAGATGCATTTCTTGTAGACAGCATATAGATGGGTCATATTTCCTTATCCAATGTCCCAGTCTGAATCTTTTGATAGATGAGTTTAATCCATTGACATTCAGTGTTATTACTTTCAAGGAATTATTTATGTTAGCCATATTTTGATTGGACTTGTGTTTGTCATATTTTGTTTGTTTGTTTTCTTCTCTTTTTGTCTTTTTTGTTGCTCTTACACTCTCCTCCAACTTTTTCTGTCCTGTTTTCTCCTTTCTTCCTTCAGGACCCCCTTTAGTATTTCTTGAAGGGGAGGTTTCTTATTGGCATACTCTTTCAATTTCTGTTTATCTGTGAATATTTTGAACTCTCCATCATTTTTGAATGCTAGTTTAGCTGGGTAGAGTATTCTTGGTTGGAAATTTGTTTCTTTTAGTAACTTGACTATATCATACCACTGCCTTCTTGCTTCCAGGGTTTCAGATGAGAAATCAGCACTTTATCTTATAGAGCCTCCCTTGTGTGTGATGGTTTTCTTTTCTCTTGCTGCTTTTAGAATTTTTTCTTTGTCTGGAGCATTTGATAATTTGACAAGTATATGTCTTGGGGTGCGCCTGTTGGGGTTTATGATGTTTGGGGAGCGTTGTGCTTCTTGGATATTTACATCTCTCTCAGTAGATTTGGGAAATTTTCAGCCATTATTTCCTGCAACATCCCTTCTGACCCCTTTCCCTTCTCTTCTCCTTCTGGGATGCCTATAATACATATGTTTTTGCATTTTGCATTGTCATTCAGGTCCCTAAGTACTAGCTGGATTTTTTCTATCTTTTTATTATCAATGCTACTCTCAGTTTGTTTTCTGATGTACTGTCTTCCACATCGCTAATTTTCTCCTCTGCCTCTTTTAATCTACAGCTATTTGCTGCAAGTGTATTTTTGATTTCTTGAACTGTGGTGTTTATTCCCATCATATCTCTTATCTTTTTGCGTATGTCTGCAATTTCCTCTCCATGAGTTTTCTTCATATTGTTAAACTCTTCCTTTACTTCATTAAGTTTGTCTCTGATATATGTTCTGATGTCTTTAATTACTTGTCCAAAGTTCTGCTCCCCTTCCTGGTTTTTAGTTTGTCCATTGGATTCAGCCATGTTTTCCTGATTACTGGTTTGGTTTGTAGTTTTTTGTTGCTGTCTGGTCATCATTTTATCATGACAGGTTTAATCAGTTCCTTAGCGTCTTTGTCTCGTCTTGGGGATTAATTAGCTGTTGTTCTCGTGTAAGTGTTATATCTTCTCTTTGTCACTTTGTTCTTCTTATTCTAATTTCTTATTGCTGGCTGAATTCACTTTGAAGGAAAATATTAGGGCCAGGGAAAGGCAATTGTGTAAGCAAGGAAATTGTGTGAAGTAGTATTGGTAATAAATGTTAACAGAGCAACAGTATGCGATCTGGGAGGATGGATATTACATTCATGTAAATTGTGTAGAGTTTTTTTTTTTATTGACTTTGTAATAATATTACATCAAAAATATATATGTGAGGTCCCATTCAACCCCACTCCCCCACTCCCCCTCTCCCCCCCAAAACACTCGTTCCCATCATCATGACACATCCATTGGATTTGGTAAGTACATCTTTGGGCACCTCTGCACCTCATAGTCAATGGTCCACATCATGGCCCATACTCTCCTCCATTCCATCCAGTGGGCCCTGTGAGGATTTACAATGTCCGGTGATTGCCTCTGAAGCACCATCCAGGGCAGCTCCATGTCCCAAAGACACCTCCACCTCTCATCTCTTCCTGCCTTTCCCCATACCCATCGTCCACCATGTCCACTTTTCTCAATCCAATACCACCTCTTCTATGTGGACATTGGATTGGTTGTGTCCATTGCACCTCTATGTCAAGAGGAGGCTCAAATTCCACATGGATGCTGGATGCAATCCTCCCATTTTCAGTTGTAATCACTCTAGGCTCCATGGTGTGGTGATTGTCCTTCTTCAACTCCATCTTAGCTGAGTGTGGTAAGTCCAATAAATCAGATTGTAGGTGCTGGAGTCTGTTGAGGCTCAGGACCTGGCTATCACATTGTCAGTCCAGAGATTCAAATCCCCTAAATATATCTTAAATCCCAACGTTAACTGCACCTCCAGCAATTGTGTAGAGTTATAGCAGTAAATAGAGTACCTATAATGAGGTAATCAACTGAATATGAGAGGAATGTAGTATGAATTAAAAAGCCAGTGTTTTCATGAGATAGGGAAAAAGAAAAGAAAAACAAACCCCCAGATATTGGTTCCTTTGAGGGCTAAAGAGACCCATGGGAGTTATGGTCATGGCCGATGGGGTTAACTACCAGGGCAGATGGCCCCTCTTTGGAAATGGTGTTTATGTGTGATGAATCTGGACTCAGATGGGATCTCCCTTCATAAGACTTCCATGCTAATGTGCTGGAGGTGCAGTTAATGTTGGGGTTTAAGATATATTTAGGGGATTTGAATCTCTGGACTGACAATGTGATAGCCAGATCCTGAGCCTCAACAGACTCCAGCACCTACAATCTGATTTATTGGACTTACCACACTCAGCTAAGATGGAGGTGAAGAAGGACAACCACCACACCATGGAGCCTAGAGTGATTACAACTGAAAATGGGAGGATTGCATCCAGCATCCAGGTGGAATCTGAGCCTCCTCTTGACATAAAGGTGCAATGGACACAACCAATCCAGTGTCCACATAGAAGAGGTGGCATTGGATTGGGAAAAGGGGACATAATGGACAAAGGGTATGGGGAAAGGCAGGAAGAGATGAGAGGTGGAGGCGTCTTCGGGACATGGAGCTGCCCTGGATGGTGCTTCAGAGGTAATCACCGGACATTGTAAATCCTCACAGGGCCTACTTGATGGAATAGAGGAGAGTATGGGCCATGATGTGAACCAATGTATATGAGGTGCAGAGGTGCCCAAAGATGTACTTACCAAATCCAATGGATATGTCATGATGATGGGAACGAGTGTTGTTGGGGGGGGGAGAGGGGGGGTGGGGGGGTGGGGTTGAATGGGACTTCACATATATATTTTTAATGTAATATTATTACAAAGTCAATAAAAAATAAAAAAATTTAAAATAAAAAAAAAATAAAAAAAAATAATGTCTAAAAAAAAAAAACGTAAAAAAAAAAAAATAAAATGACATGATATTTCATTCAAAAAAAAAGAGTGGATAAAAGACAGAAAACAAAACAAAGGTATTAGAAATTAAAAGTTAGACAATTTGGGGACCAAAGAAAGGGAGGTGAAATATAGGAGAGACAGTAGATGATGGAGGATGTCAAGATGTGGGGGAAAGGGAATAGTGTAGGTGGCCAAAATCAATTCACACAGAAACAAGGAAATGGAGGATGAGGAAACCCAGCAAATGTGAGGTGTTTCCTGCAGCACCTGTTGTATAATAAAGATAAAATAAAATATGAAGAAAAAGAGGGAAAAGAAAAAAAGGGAAGGAAAAAAAGGAGGGTGGGCAAAGAAAAGGGAAGGAAACTAGCAAGAAAAAGAAAAGAAGAAAGAGAAAAAACAAACAAACAAACAAAAACCCTAAATAAATGAAAAAAGACCTTGGGGGATACAGTGGTATAAAAGACTAAGAGAGAGTGCAATATTAGCGACCAGGACAATGAAGAAAAAAAGAGAAAAAGGAAAGAAAAAAAAGGGAAAAAAACCACAAACATCGAGGGGTAGGATAATCAAGGACCTCAGATGGACCTCAGGGCATCATGGATTCAGGGATGGGAAGTCTGTGATATTGCAGACTCAAGAAGTTTGAGTCTCTGGGTTTTGGGCCACCAGGGTCTGGGGGACACAGACCTGGTGACCTCAAATCCAGTTAACAGGGAGCCTGGGATCACCACAATGGCACACAATCTTCAGGGATCCCCGCAGCTGGGTGCCAGCCCTTTGGGGGGGTGTCACATCTGCATACTCTGACCTCTGTGTCAGAAACGCAAAATTCCCTCTCTCACAAGAGTCTCTTCTGTCACTGTCTCACCAATTTGACTTCAGAACACCTCCCAACCTGCAAGCCCCCGAAACAGCCTGCTGGTGATGCCACTTTATTGCGACCGATTTAAGGACGCTGCAGATTGGCAGCCAGGCCTAGGGGGTGGGTCTCTAGTCGGAAGCTCTGATCTCCATGTCAGAAACCCAAAATTCCATGCCTCGCAAAAGACTCCTCTGTCTCTGTTTCACCTTATTGGCTTCCAGACACCTCCACCCTGCAAGCTCCTGAAACAGCCTGCTGGTGATGCCTCTTTAATGCAACCAATTTAAGGACTGCTGCAGATTGGCAGCCAGGCCTAGGGGGCTGGACTCTAGCCAGAATTGCTAATCTCTGTGTCAGAAACCCAAAATTCCACACCCTGAAAAAACTCCGTCTCTGTCTCACCAAATCGGTTTCCAAAGACCTCCTGCCCTGCAAGCCCCTGAATAGCCCGCTCAGGGCTTATGAATTCCCCAGCACCGTGGAGCCTCCAGGAATCGCCACCGTGGTGCTGCCCACCCCAGGGGGGAGCGTCCTGTACGCAGCCCCTATCTCTGTGAAAGAGAGCCTCAATTCTACCTTTTACATGAAGCTTCTCTGTCACCGTCCCACCAAATCAATGTCCAGACACCTTCCTGCCCTGCAAAATCCTGAAACAGCCTGGTCCTGAAGAATTTCCAACGCTGCCCAGCCACTTCTTTGCAGGAGAGACTATAAGTGCACTCACTCAGACTTCATCTTGCCTGCCTCCTATTTTTCATATTTTAATACCTCAATCTATTTTTACTTTATTTTAGTTTTTCTAAATTATTTTGTATTCTAGTTTCTAATCTTGAAACCTATGATTACTATTTCATTTTCCTATTACTTAAATTTGGCAATATATTAGACTTCATTTTTGAAGAAGTACTGCATTGAAGAGCGGTAGCAACCATAGCAGGTGAGGAGCACTGATATAGTGTGTCATTGATAGGGGACGCAAGGGTGGAAGGGAGTTCTCCAGGACATGCATATAGGGTGTATAGATATTTTTGTATGTTCGTTGGTGGTAGACATAGTAAGTAGAATTTCACATGACAAGTGAGGGGGTGCTGAATTCCCATTCTGGAAAACTCTGTCACACTCCCCAATGGAGCAACAACAATCCACAAAGTACAAGGGTAAAGACCAGAGAAGAAGGATGGTCCAATGATCACTAATGTTATGCTTATGAGACTTTAAGCTTGAAATTTCCACTAGGCCAAGAGCTGCAGCATGCCTATGAGGTACCTCCATAGAGCCTCCATATTACTCAAATGTGGCCACTCTCTAAGCAAAATTCACCATGTACATATGTTACCTTCCCCCCAACATGGGGCATGACTACTGTGGATGAGCCTCCCTGGTGCAGAGGGATTAATACCAATCCTCAGCTGGTGATGCAACTAGAAAAAGACATTAAATAAAAGGGGTAAATGGTAAAGACAAATGAGTTTATATGGCTAACAGACTTCGAAATGTGTCTGGATGTCATCAGAAGGGTCACATTTGCACACATATCAACAGGATCTTAGAAACAGCCAAAGTATATACAACCACAGGTAGTGGTGCTCCTGAGGGCTATGGAGAAACCCAAGTCCTACAGTCATGACAGATGCCTCTGGAATTCAGTGCCTTGCCAGTAGGCCCTACTGTGAAATGTGCGCTCCTGAGTGTGATGGAGTTGGTCTCAGATGTGACCTCCCTATGCATTCCTCTTCTGTCACTTTTACTGAACTTGTGGTTGGCTCTGGGGTTGGTGTATACCCAGGAGACTTGAATTTCTGGACTCTCTATGTGCCAGCTGGGCCCTGAGTCTCAGCAGAGTTACAACACCTACTCTCTGTTTCATTGAACTTACCCAGGTCAGCTAACAAAGAGGTGAAGATGGTCACCCACCACACCAGGGAACAGAGAGTGCCTACACCTGCAAGCAGGAGAATCACATCCACTAGCCATGTGGGATCTAAGCTCCTCTCAATTTAGAGGTGGAGTGGACATCACCATCACAGGGTTCACAAGATGGAGGAATAGAGTATGGATTAGAGTGGACTCACTGATATTCTACTATGGAACTATTGTGACTCTAGAAATGAAAGAAATTATATCACTGATGTGGAGACAGTGGCCACAGGAGTTGCTGAGGGTAGGGAGAGGGAATATTAGGTGCAATATTGGGGTATTTTGGGGACTTGGAGTTGTCCTGAATGATATTGCAGGGACAGATGCAGGACATTATATATCCTGCCATATCCCACTGAATGGATTGGGAGAAAGTGTAAACTACAGCATAAACTATAATCCATGCTGTGTAGCAGCGTTCAAAAATGTATTAATCAAGTGCAATGAATGTACCACATTCATGAAAGAAATTGCCAATGTGGGAGTTGGATGGATATGGGAAGTGGTGTATATGAGAACCTCTTATATATTTTAAGGTAACATTTTTTGTGATCTCTGTATCTTTAAAAAAGATAATTAAAATGGAAAATAATAATATATGTGCTAGCAAGGGAATTGGTGTATGTGTGTGAAGGAACTGTTCTATATGCTGATTATGGTGGGGGCTACATGACTTTATGCATCTGACTAAACTCATAAAACTATACACTAATAAAAGCAGATTTTTCTGTATGCAAATTATAAATAAAAATATTTTAAAAGAAAAAATAAAAAGAGTAGTAATAGAAGTTATAGGAATGAAAGATAAAAAGGATAAGCTTAAAAATGCATTGGAGGCATATTACTCCCTAGTTGAAATTACTGAACACATAATTAGTGATATTGAGGCCAGGTCATCTGAACTTGAAAAGATAGAGAATGGAAATAGAAAAGAATGGAAACAATGGAACCGGGTCTCAGGGAATTAAATGACAATGCAAAAAGCACAAACATTCACATTATTGGTTTCTCTGAAAGGGAAGAGCATGGAGAAGAGGCAGAAAAAATTTTTAATGAAATAGTAACTGTGAACTTCCCACACCTTATGAAAGACACAAATATCAATATCCAAGCAGGAAAAGGCACCCCAAACAGAATAAATTATAATAAACCTATTCTGAGACACCTACAATTCAGAAAACAATTCTGAAATCAGCAAGAAAAAAGCAAAGCATCATATACACAAACTTCAATAAGATTAAGTGCCTATCTCTCATTAGAAACCACAGAGGAAAGAAGACAGTGGTCTGATGTTTTTAAGGTACTAAAAGAGAGAATCTACCAGGCACAAATTCTGTTTCTGACAAATCTGTCTTTCAAAAAGGAAAGTGAGTGTAATATTTTCACAGACAAACAAAAACTCTGAGAATATATTCCTAAAAGACAAGAATTATAAGAGTTTCTAAAAGGAGTGTAACAGACAGAAAGGAAAAATCAAGAGTGAGAGACTAAGAGAAGAGTGTAGAAATGAACATGAAGAAGGGTCAATTCTGGGTAAACAGATAGATAATATCAAGATATGAAAATGGAAAGCCAAAGGAAAAATTGGACAAAGCACTGCCTTTAGAGTAATAGGAATGAATGTTAATGGTTTGAACTCTCCAATCAAAACAGACTGGAAAAATGGATAAGGAAATGTGCGCCCTCTATCTACTGTCAAAATGAGACTCAATTCAGTCGTTAGGACACAGCCAGGTTGAAATTTTAGAAAAAGACATTCCACACAAATAACATCCAAAATTTTCTAGAGTTGCAATACTAATATCAGACAAAACTGATTTTAAATGCAAAATTTTATAAGAAATGAAGATGTTCATTATACATTATTAAAAGGGCAATTTGTCAAGAAGAAATAACTAAAACAAATCCTTATGCACCTAACCTGAATAAAACACCTAGACAGAGGAGACATAAAGAAATATAGAGCTTGAATAATATGACAAATGAACTAGAACTAACAGAAATTTATAAAGAATTATACTCCCAAAACAACAATATATACATTATTTTGTAATGCTCATGGATCCTTCTGTGGGATAGACTATATGTTGGGTCATAAGACATGACTCAATAAATTTTAAAAGACTGAAATTATAGAAAATTCTTATTCTGATCATAATGGAATGAAGCTGGAAATCAGTGTCAGATAGCAAAAAGAGAAAATTCATAAATATATGGAGATCAAACAACACACTCTTAAACAATCACTGGGACAAAGTAGAAATTGCAAGACACAAAAGGACAAATACTGTATTATTGCATTACTATGAAACAAATATTTGTGAAACATATTGTATGATCCAAAGAAAAATTTAGTCTAAGAGTTTTCAATTTTGTTGATGTTCTCAAAGAATCAGCTCTTTGCTTTATTTTTTCTAGAGCTTTCCTATTTTCTATTTCATTTAGTTCTGTTCTGCTCTTTGTTATTTCTTTCTTTCTTCTTCCTCTGAAGTGAGTTCGTTGTTTTTAAATAATTCCTCCAACTTTGTAGTTAGGTCTTCAATTTTAGCTCTTTCTTCTTTTTTGATATATGAATTTATAGCTATGAATTTCCCTCTCAGTACAGGTTTTGCTGCATCCCATAAGTTTTCTTATGTTTTGTTGTTATTTTCATTTGTTTCAAGGTAGTTACTGATTTCTTTTGAGATTTCCTCTTTGACCCACAGTTTGTCTGTGAGTGTGTTGCTTCACTTCCAAATCTTTGTGCCTAATCTGGTTCACTGGGCCTTGCAGATTTCCAGTATCATTCCATTGTGGTCAGAGAAATGATTTTGTATGATTTCAGTCTTTCTGAATTCATTGAGACATTCTCCAAAAGTAAGGAAGAGGAACCTTATTTCACACCTTACAGAAAATTTTACTCAAAATGGATCAAGGAACTAAATATAAAACCTACAACGTTACAAACCCTGGAAGAAAATGTAGGAAAAAATCTTAAAGATATTGTAGTATGCAGTTGTTTCCTCACCTTTACAACCAAAGCATGAGCAGCAAAGGAAATAAATAGATAAATGGAACCTTCTCAAAATTAAAAACTTTCATTCTTCAAGGCAGCCAACTCAGTGGGAGAAAATATTTTGAAACCACATATTCCATAAATGTTTGATATCCATATTACGTAAAGAGACCATACAACCTAACAATAAAAATCCAAGCAAAACAATTAAAAATGGGAAAAAGTTTTGAATAGAAATGTTTCCAAGGAGAAAAGACAAATAGCAAAAAAGCACATGGAAAAATATTCAGAATCACTATCTATTAGGAAAATGCAGGTCAGAACCACAATGCAGTACAATTTCACACCTTACAAAATGGCCATTATTTAAATAAAACAAACAGAAAACTACAAGTGCTGGAAAGGAGTGGAAAAACAGGAACCCTCCTTCACTATTGGTGGGAATTTTAAATGGTGCAGTTTCTGAGGACGACAATTTGTCAGTACCTCAAGAAGTTGAATATAGAACTGCTATAGGATCCAACAATACAATTCCTAGGAATATATTCAGAAGAACTGAAAGCAAGGACATGAACTAACATTTGCACACTGAAATTCATAGCAGCATTATTCGCAATTGCTAAAATATGGGACCAGGCCAACTGTCCTTTACTGATGAATGGACAAACAAAATGTGATATTTGCGCACAACTGAGTACTACACAGCTGTAAGAAGAAAAGAAACTTGGGTGCATATGGTGACATGGATGAACATAAAGGATATAATGTTGAATGGAATATGCCAGACACAAAGGGACACATATTGTGTGGTCTCAGTAATATTAACTAAGTATGATGACTTAACTCACAGAGCTAAACTCTAGAGTATAAGTTACTAGGAAATTGAAGATATGTTGAGAATGGGAGATGATGCTTCATGTATGTAGCATTATTAATTCGGTTTATGTAAAAGTGTGGACATAAATTAAGTTGACAGTAACACATTATAATAAGTATAAGTAACACTGCTGATTTATAAATGCGATATTGGGTAAACATGGTATTAAGAGTCTACAGCTGCAAGCAAGGGAATTCCATCCATCAACAACATGGGATCAAAGGCCCATCTTGATTTAGAGGTGGAGTGGACATCACCATCCCAGGGACATCAGGATGGAGGAATAAAATGTGAATTAGAGTGGGCTTACTGGTGTACTATAGAATTATTATGACCCTAAAAATAGAAGAAATTTTATCATTGGTGTGGGCACATTAGCAAAAGAAGTTGCAGAAGGCAGGGAGAGGGAAAAAGAGGTGTGATATTGGGACATTTTTGGGACTGGGGTTGTCCTCAATAATATTGCAAGGATAGATACAGGGCATCCTGTCATAACCCCCTGAATGGACTGGGAGAGAGTATAACTACAACATAAACTATGATCCATGCTGTGTGGCAATGCTCCCAAATGAACTCATAATTGCAATGAATGTACCATGGTAATGAAAGAATTTGTTAATTTTGGAGGAGTATGTGGTGTGAGGAGTGGGGTATATGGGAACCTCTTGTATTTTTTAATGTAACAATTTGTGTGATCTATGTATCTTTAAAAAATACAATAATTTTTTTTTAAAGTGTGGAAGTAAATGTCAATTGAAAGGAAATAAGAATAATCTAGGGTATGTATAATATTGTAATTTCAGTGGTGGATAAAGATTGTGACTCTTCTTTTATGAAGTACTAGGAATATGATGATATACAGGAAAATTACAACTAATATAACTTACAGATGAGTGTTAACAGTAATATAATAATTTGCAGCAAGGGAAAGTTATTTTTTAATACCAAGGGAAAACAATAGAAGGGATTGTTCCTTTTGGAGTAATGAAACATTTTAAAATTGATTGAGGTGATGATGGCACAATGCTTTGATGAAAATGAAAGCCACTGAGTGTACACTTGGAATGGACTTAACAAAAGCATGGAACTGTATAACACAAGTAATCCAGTGATGGAGAATGGATTGTGGTTAATAGGACAAATACGAGATTGTTTTCTGTGGAATGATAACAAATATATAATACTAATATAAGGTGTTAATAATCAGGTGGGTTTGTGGGAAAATACACCAAATATAAAGTGTAGGCTTTAGTTAGTAGTAATATTTTGACTATTTGCCTTCATAGTTTTTAACAAATGTTTCACAACAAGTTGTTGGTTGTGGGGAGATGGACTGGAGCCTTGTATGATGATATGCATGCTTGTTTTGTAAATTCACAAATTTTACTATATATTTATTGTTTATGTATGCTCATGTATGAATGGCATACTTCAATAAAATTCTATTTTAAGAAAACAAAATAATACTAAAAATATTTGCTTCTGAGCATCCTGGAATATAAGGGAAATGTGTTATGTGAGATAATTTGGGTTCTTTTAATCTTATTGTTGCATAAAATGAAATATACAACTTTGTCTTGAGAAAGAGGTTTCTTACCCCTAAAATTAAAGTTTTAGAATGAATTTATTAGTTGATCCTTATATGAAGAAACTTTCATAACATAATACAATGGCCAATGTCTTTAATAAATAGTTTTGCAAAAGATATAGAAATGTTTCCCTATCTTAGTTTTCCATCTGCAAGTTAGGAATAATTATCTTTAAGTCAATAGATATAATAATAAATGCAGAAGCTTTGATATTACTGTGTAAGAGGGAGAATGCAAAAGCTAACATGAATTAAAGTTTGGGGATGGATCCACGGCTTCAAATCGTACCCTCAGCACTCCTTTTTCTCTTCATCAGAGTTAGCTTCATTCTCAGGCAAAGATGACTACAGGCATCTTCAGTCTTCTTTCACCATGCAATCAATGTTCTAGAAAAGATGACCTCTTTCCCAAGAGTTCCAGCCAAAGAACAAACTTGAATTTCATTGGACCAGATTGTATATTGTAGCTATCCCTAAACCAATCACTGCAGCCAGAGTAAAGTAATTCTTTTATTAGCAAGACACTAGTGAAGTGCCTATTTCTTGAACATGTGGCTGGGTTTAATCCCGCTGTCTTAGATTTGCAGGGCAACTGTAACAAAGTAAAATAGACTAGTTGACTTAAACAACAGGTTTTATTGCCCCATAAATTTTGAGGCTAGACCTTCAAAATCAAGATGTCATTTGGGTAATGCTTTCTCTGAAGCTTGTAGCATTCTGGTGGTGGATTGCTGGTGGTGGATTCTTAACTCAATCTCTGTGTCTGTTATGTGGGTATCTTTCCCATCCGATTCCTCCTGTGCCCAAATTTCTTCTTTTTATAAGGACTCCTATAATATTGGATTAAGGCCTACCCTGTTTCAGTTTGGCCTCATCTTAATAACATCTTCAAAAATCTTATTTACAATTGTAAGCACACCCACATGATTGAGGGCTAGGACTTGATTGTGTTTTTTTCTGAGGGACATGATTCAATCTTCAATACCTTCCATATCACATGGACTGCAAATGATCATGTGGGAAGGGGTGGGTAAGTAAGGTGCTTCAGCAAAATCTGGAGGTGTGGAAAGAGGAAGAAAATCATCTATTAGATACCAGTTACAATCAAGACATTCAGAAGTTTGCTTGGTGAACATGGAATGAGGAAGAGGAGATATAACTGATCTGTAATGTTTAATGTATGAGGATAGAATAGATTAAAATATTCATTTCATCATAGGAATGCCATTGCCAATAGCCAATAGAATGGGATTTTTCACATTCCAGTAACTGAATTTCCCTCTTCCCAAGAAAGGTAGGAAATGGACATTGCTGACATTTCCCTCTATCACTATATATTTTATATGCTTCGCTCTCTGCTAAACTCCCTTTAAATTGAAAGTAATCCATTAGATATGCTAATACATTAAAGAAGTTAAAAATACTTGCTGGCCTGAGAGTTGTTTGTCTCCTTTAGAAGACTTATTTTCTTTTCATATATTATATGTTCATATTTTTTATTTATTCTCAGAGGGCAATTTCACTTTTTATTTCTTGGTTGGAAGGAGCTCAATTCAGCAATACCACACAAGCAACAAATGTCTCATTCCTCTCCGGGTTGTTGTAAGAATCAAATAAGGTAATCACATGCGAGTAAATAAATGGTAACACTTAATATGAATATTCTTTGAACAATAATAAAAACCAACAGAACATGATCAGGTAATGATTGAGCTCATCGATTTCCCTCCCAGATTTATTTTATCTTTTGAGTTCAAGCAGTTTTGAAACCTCAGTCATAATAATTAATTTTTCTCTCTTTTGTTCCTAACATAATATCAGTTGCTAAGTCCTATTGACTCATCTGTGAAATAACTCTTACAAATCCTTTTTATCCTAATCCACTGCCACTACCTAAATTGTAACTCATTCCTCATTCCCTGAATAATCTCACTTTATCCCTAAATATAGGTCTACTTATTTCCAGTCTGTACTATATTCTGTCCCTGAATTAATCATCTTTTTTTTCCACTTCCCTGCTAAGAAATTGACACTCCCTCAGTAGCTTGGAAAGTAAAGTTCATTCTTCTCATTATTCTATCTATGGCTCACTTTCACCTAGCTGGAATCTAGGCTTTCATTTTTATGAGGGCATTCTCCTTCACAACTTCTAAGTGTCAGTGAAACTGAAATAGTCACAGGTTTGAATAAATCCCCTATGTTTCCCTGTATTTATATATTTGCTCTTCACTCTATTGGGGTGCCCTTATCTCCCATTATGGCATATCTAAAACCTCCCTATTAATCAGGTCCAGTTAAAATGTCACAGTCTTGATGGAGCCATCATTGATTCTACAGACAGAAGCAGTCTTTCCTTTCTCTAATTGCCAAGGAATTTCCTTCTTTTACATATCATTTTCTTTTTATAATCTCTCACATATCATCTTATCAAGCCCTGAAGATTAAGATCCATATTGGTTCATTTTTTATATCTTTCAACACAGAATTCAGAGTAGCAACTAAATTAATGGCAATTTTGGGAAGAAATTAAATTGTTACTCAATGATTTCATATCCATATATCCTGATATTTCATGTTCTAATATTAAACAAACATGAATG
This sequence comes from Dasypus novemcinctus, assembly GCF_030445035.2. Taxonomy (NCBI): domain Eukaryota; kingdom Metazoa; phylum Chordata; class Mammalia; order Cingulata; family Dasypodidae; genus Dasypus; species Dasypus novemcinctus. The sequence goes on along the minus strand of NC_080704.1, from coordinate 132,182,812 downwards.
TAAAATCATGGAAAAGAATATAGTTAACATCATCCCTTATATGGTCTCTCAAATGTCTGATGTCTTCAATAGGCTATAATCAAGAACAAGTTTGCACATAGTTCTTAACTGAACTCTCAGATAAATGACTGAAGAACCAATATCTTTGTTATTGATTAAAGAAATGTCCCTATGCCTTAGTCAACACACATATGGTAATACAATCTACATTTGTTTTTGAAAGAAAAAGTTGTTTAAATTCTTGCCTAGTCAAATAGCCAGTCCAATCCTGCATAGAGGAGGCAAACAAAGTAATTTGGTCAAAAAGACTTAAATTTATACAAACATATGAGCAAATGCTCAGAAAAAAAAATGAGGGTTATGTGCTATGAATCATGGAAAAGATGCTGCTGAACTGATATATAGGTTGCTGGCAAATTGGTCTCCTATTATCAAAATAAAATTATCAAACATGGCTCCAATAGAACATTTGATTTAGAGTAGAACTGCCTCTGGAAGCAGCCATCAGGTACAGTTTTATATTCAAAACATTATGTCTTCTTTGTGACACTTTTTATGTTCACAGTTTGATTACTAATTAGGATAATTCACTACATTATTTAACAAAACTTCATTATTATTAAACCATGTTGCAGATTCTGTTTTGATGCTATTGATCTGTTCAAAGATGAAAGGTATGTATGCTTTCCCTTAAGAAGTATTGAGATAGAACTTTTTTATACAGATGGCATAGTTGAATGCATAATGTGATAGGGTGAGGGAAGAATTTAAAATCATAATTTAAACACTGTGTTGTGGGAGACAGTAAATCAAATGACATGTCGAAGCTATGTTTCACTTTGTACTACCTAACAACGTCTAAGTCCTGTTCATCAAATACTATATTTTAATATTATTTTATTGTTACATATATCACACATACAACTTTTTCATTATATATTTATATATTTTTCATTATCTTTTTTTTAAAGATACATAGGTCACACAAAATATGAAATTTAAAAAATATATGAGATTCCCATATATCCCACTCCCCACATTCCCCGCTCCGTCCACATTGACAACTTATTTCATTAGTGTGGTACATTTATTGCATCTAATGAGTACATTTTGGAGCATTGCTACAAAGCATGTATTATAGTTTATGTTATAATTTACACTCTATCCCAGTCCATTCAGTGGGTTATGACAGGATATATAATGTCCTGCATCCATCCCTGCAATATCATTGAGGACAACTCCAAGTTCCTAAAATGCCCTAATATCACACCTGTTTTTCCTTCTCCCTGCCTTCAGCAACTCCCATGGTCATTATATCCACATCAGTGACATGATTTCTTCCATTGATAGAGTCACAATAATTCTATAGTAGAATAACAGTAAGTCCATTCTAATTCATATTTTATTCCTCCATCCTGTGGACCTGGGGATGGCGATATCCACTGCACCTCTAAATTGAGAGGAGGCTTAGATCCCACATGGCTGATGGATGGAATTCTGCTGCTTGCAGCTGTAGAACCTCTCGATTCACTTGTGTGGTGGTTGACCATCCTCACTTCCCTGTTAGATGCCTTGGGTAAGTCCAATAAATTAGAGAGTGGGTATTGTAACTCGGCTGAGGCTCAGGGCACAGCTAGCACATAGACAGTCAAGATATTCAAGTTTCCTCAGCATACACCAAACCCAGCACCAACCTTAGGCTCATTAAAAGTAACAGAATATTCATGCATAGAGAGGTCACATCTGAGTCCAAGTCCATCACACTCAGGAGAACACATTCCAAAGTAGGGCCCAGGCCCAGTGGCAAGGCACTGAACTCCAGAGCCATCTGCCATGACAATAGGACCTGGTGTCTCCATAGCCCTCAGAAGCACCCCTCTCTGGGGTTGTATCTGCTTTAGCTGTCTCTGAGATCCTGCTGAAATATGTATAAGCACGACCCCTCTGATTACCTCCCAATGCATTTTGATGTCTGTTCACCATATAAACTCATCTGTCTTTACCATTTACCCCTTTTATTCAAGGTCTCTCTCTAGTAGCATTACCCCCTGGTGCTTGGTATTAATCCATCAGTGGCAGGGATGCTCATCCCCAGGATTCATATCCCACACTGGGATGAAGGTAATGAATTTATGTGCTGAGTTTGGTTTAGAGATTGGCCACATTTGAGCAATGTAGAGGCTCTCAGGAGGTAACTTTTAGGTACCCTGAAGCTCTAGGCCTAGTTGAAATTTCAAGCACACAGGCTAATAAGCATAGTCATTTTTATTAAGGACCCATCATTGGACCATTTTTTTCCACTGGTCTTTTCCTGTGCACTTGGGGGATTGTTGCTCTTCCACTGGGAAATGCAACAGAGCTCCCCAGGATAGGAACTCAGCACTCCCTCAGTTGTCTTGTCAAGCTCTATCCCCACATTAATACCCAATGAACATATGAACATATCCATATTCCCTATATGTATACCCTGGAGATCTCCCTCCGCCTATGCATCCCCCATCAGTGGCCCACATCAGTGCTCCTCTCCTGCCATAGCCGAACTCCTCTGTGAGCCAAAAGTTCTTCAAAAATGAAGTCTAATATATTGCCAAATTCAATTAATAGGAAAATTAAATAGTAATGATAGGTTTAAAGATTAGAAATAGAATACATAATAATGTAGAAAATCTAAAATAAATTTTAAAAATGGGTATTATAAAATGAAAAATATCATAATTTTTTTGACAATTTGCCTTTCATCACTGTAATAAGGGTTGCCCTTTATGTACAGTAGCAAGACAATCTCTTCCATTTCTTCCAAGTGTCTACATCCTTTTTTTATATATGTCTTCAAGAAAGTAATTCACAGTAAATTCACATATAGAATATAGGGAACTCCCATATACCCAACATCAAATCCTTTTCGCCCTTCCCCAGCAATGATCTTTTTACATGTGAATGTTACATTTGCCACAACTGATGTACAGATATTGAAGCATAGATACTAACCATGGTTCCATATTGTTTACAGTTTAAACTGTACACTTTTATAAATTTTTTGTTACATTATGATTTATATTATTGTTTAAATTTTAGACTATAGACCTTTATAAATTTTTGGTGATATTTAACATGGCCTGTATCCATCATTGCATGATCATGAAGAACACTTCCATTACCTTCCAGTTACAATATAGGGTATTCCCATATTCCACACCCCTCCCTGCAATTTCCCCCATTAAAACTCTGGTTTCCGTTCAGATCATATAAAACTTTTGCATTCTTAATTTTTTTTAATTAAAGAATTTGCTAGTTTATAAAATAATCATGCATAGCTTACAGGATTTCCATACTTCACCCCACCACCAACACCTTGAATTGTAGAATATTTGTTAAAAATTATGAAAGTTAATCATTAAAAATTACTGCTAACTGTGGCCCATAGTTTATATTTGGTGTATACTCCCCCAAAACTACCCTATTGTTAACACTATATAATAGTATTGTATATTTGTTGTGGTTATGAGGGAACATTCTTGTATTTTGTATTCTTAACCACAGTCCGCTTTTCAGCATGCGGTTCACTGTGTTATATGGTTCCATGCCTTGTACAATCCATCCAAGGTGTACACTTAGTTGACGGCAGTTTCATCAAAGTTGCAACTGTCATCCTCTGAGTCCTTTTCAGACCATTTCCATTACTCCAAAAGGAAAGTTCACATTCCCTTTTCACTCACCATTGTTGATCCTTGGCATTTACATAGTACTTTCTTTGCCACTGCTGAGAAAATATTACAATATTAATGTTACTCCATAAGTTACATTAGTTGTATTTGCCCATGTATCACCATATTCTTAATATCTTGTGATAGTGACATACATTTGCTTATAGAACATTTTTCTATTCGTACCATTAACAGCAATCCTCATATACCACTGAATTCACTGTTGTAATTAGGTTATTCTCTAGTGTTTTTTCAATTGACATTCATGTCCCTAGACTACACTTTTCAGCCAGATTTGCATTTATACATATTCAGTGTTAGTTATACACACTATAATGTGTTACTATCAACTCTATTTTCATACAGTTAAAATCCACCTTATTAAAAATTCTACAAACATTTATCATCAGCTCCCCCTTCTCAACCCTCATTCTATCTCCCAGTAACATATACACTAGAGTTCAATTCCATGAGTTTACCAATCACCTTTAGTTCATATTAGTTAGAATACACAGTATTTTTCATTTCGTATCTGGCTTATTTCACTCAACATAATGTCCTCAAAGTCCATCCACGTTATCAAGTGCATCCCAGCTTCATTTATTCTTACAGCTGAATACTATTCCATAGTATGTTTATACCATATATTGTTTATCCATTCATTAGTTGATGGACACAAGTTGCTTCCATCTTTTAGTAATTGTGAATAATGCTGCTATGAACATCAGTGTGAAAATATCTGCTCACATCCCTTCTTTCAGGTCATCTAGGATATTCCTAATAGCAGGATAACGAAATCATATGGCAGATACATATTTATCTTACTGAGGAATGCACAAGCTGTCTTCCACAAAGTTTGCACCATTCTCCATTCCCACCAAAAGTGAAGGAGTGTTCTTATTTCTCCCCATCCTCTCTAACACTTGTAGTTCTTTGTTTTTAATAAGGACCATTCTCTCAGGTGCGAAATGATATCTTGTTGTAATTTTGAACTGAATTTCCCTAATAGCTAGTGATGATTAACCCCTTTTCATGTGCTTTTTAAAAATTTTTTTAAGATTTATTTTTTAAAATTTATTTCTCTCCCCCCCCCCCCACAGTTGTTTACTCTCTGTGTCCATTTGGTGTGTGTTCTTCTGTGCCGGCTTATATTCTTGTCAACAGCAGCACTGGGACTCTGTGTCTCTTTTTGTTGCATCATCTTGCTGCATCAGCTCTCCGTGTGTGCAATGCCACTCCCGGGAAGGCTGCACTTTTTTTTGCAAAGGGTGGCTCTCTTTACAGGGTGCACTCCTTGTGCATGGGGCTTCCCTATGTGAGAGACACCCCTGCGTGGCAGGGCACTCCTTGCACCCATCAGCACTGTGGGTGGGCCAGCTCATCACCTGTTCAGGAGGCCCTGGGTTTGAACCCTGGACCTCCCATGTGGTAGGCAAATGCTCTGTTGAGCCAAATCTGCTTTCCTTCATGGGTTTTGACCATTTGCATTTCCTCTTTGGAAAAAATTCTATCCATGTTTTTGCCCATTTATTTTTATTGTGTTGCTTATTTTATTGCTGAGTTGTATGAGCTACTAATATAAGATGAAAACCAAACCCTTATCAGATATTTGTTTTCCAAATAATTTCCCATTAATCATGCTGTCTTTTCACCTTCTTGACAAAGTCATTTGAGGTGTAAAAAGTGTTTAATTATGAAGAGGTTCCATTCTTCTACTTTTTCTTTCATTGCTCATGTCCTGGGTGAAAAGTTTAAGAAACCACTGAATCTCTGGACTGTCCATGTGACAGCCAGGCCCTGAGCCTCAGCAGACTTGCAACTCCTACCCTCTGGTTTATTAGACTTACCCCGGCCAACTAACACGGAGGTGAATAAGGTCAACCATCACACCAGGGAGCCAAGAGTGCCTACAACTGCAAGCAGGAAAACTGCACCCATTATCCACGGGGAAACTAAACTCCCTCTTGATATAGAGGTGGAGTGCATGTAACCATCCCAGGGTCCACAGTATGGAGGAATGGAGTATGGATTACTGATATTCTACTATGGAAGTATTGTGATTAGTAATTAAAGCAATTGTAACATTGATGTGGAAAAAATGGTCATGGTAGCTGCTGAGGATAGGGAGAGGGAAGAAGAGATATGATGTGGGGGCATTTTCAGGATTTGGAGTTGTCCTGGGTGGTACTGCAGGGACAGATGCTGGACATTGTATGTCCTGCCATGGTCGACTGGGTGTACTGGAGGAGAGTGTAAACCATTATGCATGTGGTGCAGCAGTGCTCCAAAATGTATTCACCAAATGCAATGAATGTGCCCCTATGATGAAAGAGGTTGTTGATGTGGTAGGAGTAGGGGTGGGGCTATATGGGGACCTCTTATTTTTTTTTAATGTAAGATTTTTTAAAAAATAGGAAGAAAAAAAAAGAAACCATCATTTAGCACACTATCTTAAAGCTTTTCCCTACATTTTCTTCTAGTGGATTTATGGTTCTAGCTTTATGTTAAGATCTTTGATTCATTTTGCATTATTTTTTTTCTATAAGGTGTGAAGCAGAGTTCTTATTTTTTTGTTTATGGAAATCCTGTTCTCCCAACACCATTTGTTGAATACACTGTTCTAACCCAGCTCGATGGGTTTGATAACCGTCTCAAAAACCACTTTACCATAGATGTGAGGGCATATTTCTGAATACTCAATTCAATTCCATTGGTGATGTGTCTATCTTTATGCTGGTATCACATTATTTTTAGCACTTTAGCTAAGTAATATGCCTTAAGGTCAGGAAGTAAGAATCCTCCAACTTTCTTCTCCTTTCTAATGATATTTTGTCTATTGGGGTTCCTGACCTTTCCAAGTAAATTTGATAATTGTTTTTTCCACTTCTGCAAAAAAGGCTGTTGGAAATTTTATTGAGATTGCATTTGTCTGTAAATTCATTTCTGTAGAATTGACATCTTAATGATATTTAGTTTTCCAATACATGAACATGTGTCATTCTTTCATATATTTAAGTCTCTTTGATTTATTTTAGCCATGATTGTAATTTTCTGAAAACTGTTCCTGTATGTCCAAAGTTAAGTTTATTCCTAAACATGTGATTGTTTTAGTCACAATTCTAAATTGAACATTTTCCTGACTTCCTCCTCAGGTTGCTCATTGGTACTATATAGAAATGATACTGATTTTCAGGTTTTAATCTTGCACCCTTCAAGTTTGCTGGAATTTTTTATTTACTCCACTGACTTTGTTGTAGATTTTTAAAGATTTTTTTTATGTGTAGGATGGTGTCTGTGAATAATGAATGGTACTCAGTCTAGCTAAGGGTTTGTCAATTTTGTTAATCTGGAAGAACCAACTTTTGGTATTGATAATTCTTTCTATTGTTTCTTTTTGTTCTCATATCATTTATTTCTGGTCTAATCTTTGTTGTTTCTTTCTTTCTGCTAGCTTTGGAATTAGTTTGCTGTTCTTTTTCTACTTGCTCTTGATGGGAGGTTAGAGCTTTGATTTTAGCTATTTTTTATTTCTCCTTTTTTTAATGTAAGCATTGAGGGCTATAAGTTTCCAATGCAGCACTGCCATCACTGCATCACATATGTTTTGATATGTTGTGTTCTCATTTTCTTTTTTTTTCAAGATAATTGCTGATATCTCTTGCAATTTTTTTCTTTGACCCATTGATTGTTTGAGTATGTAGTTTAATCTCCATATATTTCTGAATTTTCCTTTTTGTGCCTGTTATTTCTATCCAGATTTGTTCCATTATTATCAAAGAAGGTACATTGTATAATTTTAACCTTATAAATTTTTAAGACATGTCTTGTGACATAATATATGGTGAAGTCTGCTCTGAAATCCATGAGCACCTGAGAAAAAAATGTATATCTTGCTGTTTTTGGTTGCAATGTTCTATATATATATGCTCATTAGGAGGAGATTATTTATCATATTATTTAAGCTCTCTTGTTTCTTATTCATCCTTTGTCAAGATATTCCACCCAATGTTCCAAATGGTGTATCAATGACTCCAATTCTTATTGTAGATATGTCTATTTATCCCTTCAGTTTTGCCAGTGTTTGTCACATGTGTGTTGAGGAACCCGAGTAAGGTGCATAAATATTTGTTATTGTTATTTCTTTTTGTTGAATTACTCCTTTCATTAATATATAATGGCCTTCCTCATCTCTTATAACAATTTCATATTTAAAATCTATATTTTCCAATATTATTGTAGATTTTTCAGCTTTTTTTTTGGTTACTATTTGTGGGGAATACCTTTTATCAGCCTTTCACTTTCTGCTTATTTTTATCCTTGAATGTAAGGAGAGTCTCTTGTATACAGCTTATAGGTGGTTCATATTTTTCTCCATTGTGCCATTCTGCATCTTTTTATTGGGGAATTTATTCAATTCACATTCAGAGTTGTTACTGTAAAGGCATTACTTACTTCATTCATTATATCCCCTGGGTTTCCATTGTTTTATCTTACTACGGTCAGTCTTTTTACCCATTTAGTTATCCTTACTTATAATCTTTATTTCTACACTCATCTCCAAGCCTTTCTCAACTCTTTTTTCCTTTCAGTCTGTTTGATTCCTTTTAGGATGTCTTGTAAGTTCAGTCCTTAGTGACAATCTTTCTCAGGTTTTGTTTATCTGTGAAGACTTAAAGTGACACTGATTTTTGAGTTTTACCAGATAAAAAATTCTTGGCTTGCAGGGTTTTTTTTTCTTTATCTGAAATATATCATACCACTGCCTTCTCACTTCCATGGTTTCTGATGATAAATTGAAACTTAGACTTATTTAGTGTCTCTTCTATGTGGTGATTTGTTTTTCTCTTGCTGCTTTCAGAATTACCTCTTCATCCCTGCATATGACATTCTGAGTAGTAGGTGTCTTGGAAGAGGCCTATTTGGATTTATTCTGTTTGGTGTCTGTAGTTGTTCCTGGATATTGATATTTATGTTTATAATAGTTATTGGGAAATTTGGGGCCATTATTTCCTCAAATATTATTTCTGCCACTTTTGCATTCTCCTATCCTTCCAGGACATGCACAATATTTATAGCTGTTCATTTCATGTTTTCATTCAATTCCCTGAGGCCCTGCCCAATTTTTTACAGTCTTTGTTTTCTCTGTTCTTCTGTCTATTTAAGTTCACATTCTCTGTCTTTGATTTCACTTATTTGTTCTTCTGTCATTTAATTTCTACTGTTATATGCCTCTAATATACTTTTATTCTCATCCATTGTGATTTTTATTCACATAAGAACATGTACATTTTTGGCAAGCTCTCAATTTCTTTTTTTTTGATCAATTGCTGTCTTCTTAAGATCATTTATCTCTTTAACCATTTTCTTTCAACTCCTTGAATTGATTTAGGAAATTTGTATGAATATCATTGACTAGTTGTTTTATATCCTATATTTCTTCAGGATTTTGAATTCATTCTTTTGACTCTCCCATATGTTTCTGTTTTTTAGTATAGCTGTGATTATTTTTTTCTTATGTATTTGCATCTGATTATGTTGGTGAATTTACTCTGATGGTCAATTTCTTTCTCTTGCTTAATAGTTTGTTTTCATGGATATTCTTGGTTTTTGGTTCAACTTATTCTAAAACTTTTAAATTGCCCTGCTTAATTTATCAAAACAGGGCTAGAGACCCACTAATGTGATACAGACCAGATCTAAGGGGGTCCAGAGATAAGGATGTGAAAAACTTCAAAATGTTTTTTTCCTCTTTCACTTTCCCAGACTGCCAGCAGATGGCACTCCTTGGAAAACCTTCCCATGGAGGTGACTGGCAACCTCTGCTTTCTGATGTTACTGGGCTAGCTAGAGTCACAATTCAAAGTGGGACCCTGCTGTCCAAACTCACTGAACAGAAACCACACTCAGCTTTCTGTTACATCCTTCCTACTCTCAGGTGGGAAAATGTTAATTCCCCTCTGTTGGTCACTGTCAGCTCTGAGTTTTACCAAGGATTTTCACCCTGAGGGTGAGTGTTATTCATAGCTGCAGGGACAAGTAACTCACAGCTTTCATTTCTGCCTCTTTGTCTCTCTGTCCCTCTCCTCCCTGAACAATACATGTGGCACTCTTCTGGTCAGCAGATACCCAATGCCGTTCCCTCATATAGCTTTTGCCCTTCCTCCATTGTTCTTGTAAGAGTGCTGAGCCCTGCTGAGCTATTTGATTGCCATCTTCCCAGAACTCACCCCACCTGTACCTTTTTAATTAAATGGTCTTTTATATATTACTCTTATAACTAAAACATTTTATATATACTACTCAAAAGTTTGAAAATGCAAACTAAAATATCTCACTCCATCCAACCAAAGAAATCCCACATAATTCTCATAACCCACTGGAAGCTAAATCATATTAAATAGCTATTTCATATGTCAACACATGTAAATTACTGTTTGTGTATGTGAATATGCACACACAATATACCACAGCACTTGTGATGTTTCATAACCAGATTTTTAAATTTTACTTAAGAAAATGAACAGTTTTTATTTGACCAACATATTAATGTATTAGTTTTCCCATTCCTACTTAGGTACATCTGATGCTGCTTCTAGAAATTTTAAGACTTTTTTACAAGGTTTTAATTGATCTTTATTTAATAATTCTATTTTTGCACTTTCTGCCTGGCATTGGTCTTTGGACCATTATGTATATGAGTATATTTTTGGTTTTATTCTTATCAACATCACCATCATCATCATTTATAATATTTATTGAATGCCTGCTATATGTCAGCTGCTGCTAAAATTTTTGGTGTTCTGTCTTTTAGTACTTAAAAAAACTGTGAAGTAGACACTATAAGTAGCCTATTTTGTACATGACTAATTCCAGAAATGCTCACCCTGCATACCAGCTTTATAATAGTAGATATGTCTATAATAGTAGATATGTCTTAATTTATAGACTCAACCATTCTTGAATGGTTCCTCCTAGTGCAAATAAATGTGGTGATTGCCCTCTTAATTCAAGCAAAGTGGAATTGAGGAAAAAAAACATTAAACATGAGAAAAATAGTCACATCAAAATGATGGTGGGTGCATTCCAGAGTAATGATTAACATCTTCATGAACCATTATGCAAAAGATAACATCATAATTAAATATGAAATATAAAATACATACACAGAGAACCCTATAACAGTTAAGAGCATGGACTCTAGGACTAGATTTTCTGGGTTTAAATCCTGGTTCAAATTTGCTGTGTGACCTTTAAAAATTACTTAACCTCACTGTGCATCAATTTTTGTCATTTGTAAAATAGGGAGAGTAAAAATGCCTGCCTCATAATGTTATGAGTATCAAATGATTTGTACATATAAAACACAAAAAGTGGTACCTGAAACATTGCACAGGTTAAAAGTTGACAATAGTTATAAGCTCCTGAATAAATGAAGAGCATAAGAATAGTTTCTGTCTGCAAATCTCAGTTAATTAGAGAACAAGTAGATAATAAATAAGAATAAATATATTCTGACTAATCCATTAATAATTTTGTTATGATTAGACATAAATTCAAAGTTATATTCCACAAATTAAGGGTTTTTTCTTAATGTAATAAATGATTTTAAGGAGGTTTTCACTTACAGAAAAGTTACAATGACAGTATAAGGGGTTCCCGTACACCCAAATGCCTCCCCCTCCCACATCTTCCCAAATTGATAGCATCTTACATTTCTGTGGTACATTTGTTAATGATTGGTGAATAAATATTGAAAAATTGCTGCTATTCAAAATCTAAAGTTTGCATTGTGGGTTACATTTAATTCCAATGCCCTCAAAGTGCACTATGTTCCACCTATTCTTCCTTTCACTTCCTCTCAGAACCTCTGACAACCAATATCTTTATATCAAGGTTACATGTGCTTCCATAATTGAGTCTTCAAAAGGTCATTCCAGGGAAGCAGCTGTGGCTCAATCAATTGGGCTCCCGTCTACCACACGGGAGGCCTTGGGCTCGCATTGTAGGGCCTCCTTGTGAAGGCAAGCTGCCCAACAACCACGGAGAGCTGATTGTCCATGCTCACGGAGAGCTGGTGCAGCAAAATGATGCAACACAGGGAGACAAGCAGACACAGAAGAATGTACAGTGAATGGACACAGAGAGCAGACAGCAAGCAAGCTGCAGGAGCAGGGATAAATAACTTTTTAAAAATCTAAAAAGAAAAAAGGCCATTCCACTGTTCTATCAATCTAGCTTCTTTCAGATGATGGGAACATGGTGAGACCAGTGAATTCCACAGCCACAAGCCCATTCCCTTACATCATTTGCTCTGAAATGGGTTTCTTGATCAGAAGCAATGTTTTGTGGAAAGTCATGATGGTAAATCCACAGATGGCAGTTTTGGAAGAAATATTGCATACAGGGAATGCAAACCCATATCCAGAGTATGTGTCTATTCCAGTCAAACAAATCTCTGCCTCTTCCACGATGGAAGTGGTCCAATGTAATCAGTCTGCCACCACCTAGCAAGCTGATCACCTCAGGAAATGGTGCCATATAGGGAGCTGAGAGTGTGGGTCAATGCTGGTGGCAGATTGGTCATTCAGCAGTGGCTTTAGCTAAGTCAGCCATGGTGAGCGGAAGCCCTTGCTGCGGAGCACATGCATAAACTCCTACCTCCATGGCCACTATTTTCTTGAGCCCATTTGAGAAATGACAGCAGTGGCTGGGGAAAGTGGCTGAATATTAGTCACAGAGCAGAGCAGGTCATCTTATCCACTTGAGTTCTAAAATATTCCTCTGCTGAAGTCACCCTCTGGTAAGTATTCATGTGAGACACAAATACTTTCATTTTTTTGCTCACTCATAAAAGTCTATCCATATACCTTTTCCCTGACCTCTTTGTCACCAATTTTCCAAAGATGTTCCTTCCAAATCCTTGATCCTCCTTCCAAATAATTGGCAACAGTCCATGAATCAGTATACAAATGCACCTCTGGCCATTTCTTCTTCCAGACAAAATGAAAAACCAGGTGCATTCTCATAATTCTGCCCACTAGGAGGATGTGCCCTAACCACTGTCCTTCAAGGACATCCCAGAAAGGGCCTGCAGTGCAGCAGCTGGCCACTTTTGGGTGATACCTGAACATTGTGTAGTACCATCTATAAACCATGCCTGAGTTTTCTCTTTCTCAGTCAGCTAATTGTAAGGGACTTCCCAAGAGGCCAAAGTTGTGGGTTGGTAAAGAGAAGGTAAGATGGCAGAGGTTGTGACCATGGGCATTTGGGCCACTTCCTCATGTAAATTACTTGTGCCTTCAGGACTCATTTGAACCCTATCTCCTATATACCACTTCCACTTTACTACAGAGTGCTGCTGCCCATGCCCAACTTTATAGTTTTGTGGGACAGTCAATACTCAGCTCATGGTAGGTAACTTAGGTCTCATGGTAAATTGATGGTCCATGGTTAAATGTTAAGTATCTACTAAGGCCCATTAGTAGGCCAAAAGCTATTTCTCAAAGGGAGAGTAGTTATCTGCAGAGGATGCAGAGAGCTTTGCTCCAAATTCCTAAAGGTCTGCATTGTGATTCTCCTATAGGTGACTTTCAAAGACTACAGACGGCATTTCTATTTGCCACTGAAACTTCCAAGCACCATTCAAATGTTGGATCATATGGCCCAATTGGTAGTATAACTTCCACAGCATCCTGAAACTGTCACAGACCCTCCTCTTGTTCTGACTCCTAATCAAAATTAGTAGCTTTTCTGGGCACTCAGTAATGGGTCAAAGTAGCAGACATAAGTGTGAAATGTGTTGTCTCCAAAATACGAAGAGAACGAACTAAGCATTGTGCCTCTTTTTTGGTTGTGCCAGGGAGGCTCATCCCCAGGAGTCATGCAACATGCCAAGGCAAAAGTAGTATGTTTATAAGCTGAGTTTGAGTTAGAGTGATGGAACATTTGAACAACAAGGAGGCTTTCAGGAGGTAACACTTTCACAGTATATAATAGTAGGCGAAGTTTCAATTTCACAAGAAAAGGGTCATAAGTACAATCATCAATGTCAAGGGCCTGGATAATGGTCTGTCTTCCTTCAGCAGACATTTCCCTTGCACTTGGGGGATTCTTACTGTCTTATTAGAGAATGTAGCAGAACTCCCCAGTGTGTGAATTCAATATTATTTCAGTTATTGTGTGGATCTTCACCCACCAAGACAATGTCCTATGGACAACTTGAACCTATTCATATGTCTAAGAGGCATGATCCAGGTGAATCCCTTCCTATGCATCCTCACATCCCTGACACCTCACACCAGGGTCCTATCCCACCACTGCTGTGACCCTTTTGTGATACAAAACCTCTCCAAAAATGAACCCAACAAAATAACTGAATAAAATTAATAAGAAAATGAAATAATAATTAAAAAATAACAATAAAATTTTTAAATTAATACAATTTGAAATAATTTTTAAAAATTTTGATGTTGTGTCTTTCATCACTACAAGATCTGTTGTCTTGAGTGTACAGCGATGTTTTCTTCCATATATTCCCCGTGTCTTATTTTTTCCCATTTTACCTTCAAAGTAGCTTTAGAATATTGAAAAGTCACATAGAGAACACACGTGATTTGTATATGCCCAGCACCCTCCCCATTTTCCCTCTCCCTTATTAATAACATTTTACATACAGATGGTACATTTGTTAAAATTGAGACACAAATATAGAAGCATCACTTCTAACCATGGTCAATGGTTTAATTTATGGTTTACATTTTTATTGCACACTTTCATAAGTTTTGCAATATTTGAAGTGTCCTATATCTGTTATTGCATGATCATGCTGAACAATTCCAATGCAGTAAAAATACTTACATTTCATCTAATCTATTCTAATTACCCCTCACCTCATAACCTATGGTAAACACTAAGTTGCTCTTTTTTTTTTTTTTTTTAATTTTTTTATTTTTTATTGACTTTGTAATAATATTACACTAAAAATATATATGTGAGGTCCCATTCAACCCCACCCCCCCACCCCCCCTCTCCCCCCCCCCAACAACACTCGTTCCCATCATCATGACACATCCATTGGATTTGGTAAGTACATCTTTGGGCACCTCTGCACCTCATATACATTGGTTCACATCATGGCCCATACTCTCCTCTATTCCATCATGTAGGCCCTGTGAGGATTTACAATGTCCGGTGATTACCTCTGAAGCACCATCCAGGGCAGCTCCATGTCCCGAAGACGCCTCCACCTCTCATCTCTTCCTGCCTTTCCCCATACCCTTTGTCCATTATGTCCACTTTTCCCAATCCAATGCCACCTCTTCTATGTGGACACTGGATTGGCTGTGTCCATTGCACCTTTATGTCAAGAGGAGGCTCAGATTCCACCTGGATGCTGGATGCAATCCTCCCATTTTCAGTTGTAATCACTCTAGGCTCCATGGTGTGGTGGTTGTCCTTCTTCACCTCCATCTTAGCTGAGTGTGGTAAGTCCAATAAATGAGATTGTAGGTGCTGGAGTCTGTTGAGGCTCAGGATCTGGCTATCACATTGTCAGTCCAGAGATTCAAATCCCCTAAATATATCTTAAACCCCAACATTAACTGCACCTCCAGCACATTAGCATGAAAGTCTTATGAAGGGAGATCCCATCTGAGTCCAGATTCATCACACATAAACACCATTTCCAAAGAGGGGCTATCTGCCCTGGTAGTTAACCCCATCGGCCATGACCATAACTCCCATGGGTCTCTTTAGCCCTCAAAGGAACCAATATCTGGGGGTTGTATCTGCTTTATCTGTCTCTCTGACTCTGCTCAGTTGTGCATGAGGGCAAACCTTCTGCCAGCCTCCAGACTCTTTTTTAGAAACTCGTAGCCATATAAACTCATTTCTCCTTTCCATTTCCCCCTTACTTTAGGTCAAACAGCATTTTAAAGTCATGGTATTTTATGTAGACATGGATATTCTGCTGATCCGCATTGAACCTTCCGTATAAGGTCATTTTCCAGTTGCATCATCAGTTGGTAGTTGATAGTGGTCCCTCGTTGCCAGGGAGGCTCATCCCCGGGTGTCATGTCCCACGCTGGGGGGAAGGCATTGCATTTACATGCTGAGTTTGGCTTCGAGACTGGCCACATTTGAGTAACATGAAGGCTGACAGAAGGAAATTCCCAGGCACAAATTTGCTCTAGGCCTTGTTCTTATTTTGGGTTTATCAGCTCACAAGCATAGTCATTAGCATCAGGGGCTCACTGTTGAACCCTCACTCCCTCCCGGTCCCCACCACTGTACCTGGGAGACTGTCGCTGCTCCCCTAGGGACCACGACAGAGCACCACTGGCCAGGAACCCAGTACCCCCCCTACTGTGGTTTTTAATTGTTGCCACTATGAGTATATCCAAACATTACCATGCACCCTGGACATATGTTCTGTACAGCTCCCTGTCAGTCATATATCACCTGTCATTGGTATCCCATACCAGTATCCCTCCATTGCCATTGTTGAAACACTCTGTGATCCAGAACTCCCCGAAATTTGAAGCCCAATATAATGTCATGGTCCCTTACTAGGGAATGGCATATAGCGATGAGTTTAAAGGATAGATAAAGAACTTGGATAAAGTTAGATAAAGAACTTAGATAAAGAATGTTGACTTGAAAAAATTCCACATCCTATTTTTTTCTTTTTTTTTTTTTTTTCCCCCCCCCCCCTAATTATTCAGCTTTTCTTCACAGGAGTCCTAGACCACAGCAATGTATATATATAATATACAGCACTCCCACACATCCACCAGAAAACCTTTTCCCTTCCACAGTGATACTCTTACGCCCTATTCATATCATATTTACTTAAAGTGATGTACAGAGTCTGAGACATTAGCTTTCTAACAAGGTGACATCTGTGTTTACATTATGGTGCATACTTTAGGATACACAGTTCTTTACATTTTTAGTTATCCTATGTTTTACATTATGGTTTACATTATCAGTCTGTCATCTCCTATATGTTATGGTGTAATATTACATGTTTTATATCCATCCTTGTGTACTCTCAAGAAACTCCTCTCTTACCCCCCATTTACTTTGGTTCCACACATTTAACGTCCATTTTCCCTTCCACCTTGGTGCCCTCAGTGATAGCCAACCTCCGTTTCCTGAGGAGCCACTTCCAGAGATAGATGGAATAGTGTTCAGGGCCTAACTTGCTCAACTGCCCCAATGCCCTGGGAGCCACCCTTTCTCTCGAGGGATACAGTTCCCTCTATTGGATGGCATTAGTCCTCCCCAGGATGTGGGTCCACCCCCACTCTCACTACTTGGGTTTCTACCCCATGGTGTCACCCACTCTGGCAGAATGAGCATTTAGACATTCCCCAGGAGCCCGTCCTGCATCAGACCCTCCCCACCGAGCATTCTAAACAGTTAACCCTCTTTATTATATTTTGATATGATTTTCTCGGCATTTTACTCTCCACCAACACCTGACCCTCTCCTGGTTCGTATGCTACCCCTCCCTCCCCCCACTTTTGGGCAACGTTACCCACCCGTCCCTCCCCAGCCACCCTCAAACCCGCAAAGCCCCAAGCAAAGGCAACCCCTTGCCCCCCTTTTATCTCTTCTTTGTGTTCATACTTACCACCATCTCGTCTTAAATTCCACCCCTGCAGACATCGGCTCATATCCTTCCTCCACCCTCCGATTTCCTGTAAGCCTATCGTTCAGTCTCTTGCTATCTAGGGCAGCTTGTTTATTTCATATCATTGAGGTCATGTAGTATTTGTCCTTCAATGTCTGGGTTGCTTCACTCAACATAAGGTTCTCAAGATTCATCCATGTTATCACATGTGTTTGTAGTGTGTTTGTTCTTACAGCCGAGTAGTATTCCATTGTGTGTATATACCACATTTTATTGATCCACTCGTCTGTTGATGGGCATTTGGGTTGATTCCAACTTTTGGCAATAGTGAACAATGCTGCTATGAACATTGGTGTACATATATTGGTTTGTGTTCTTGTTTTCAGTTCTGCTGGGTATATTCCCAGCAGTGGTATTGCTGGGTCATATGGCAAATCTATGGCTAGTTCTTTGAGAAACCGCCATACTGTTCTCCAGAATGGTTGGATCCTTCTGCATTCCCACCAGCAGTGGATGAGTGTTCCCCTTCCTTCACATCCTCTCCAGCACTTGTATTCTTCTGTTTTTTTCATAGCTGCCAATCTTATGGGTGTAAGATGGTATCTCATTGTGGTTTTGATTTGCATTTCAATTGGGAGGTTTTTGATAATTAATTCACTCTCATTAATTGTAATTCATCCACTGAGTTCATCAAATTCTTCTTTCATCAATGTAGGCTGCTTTTGTGTTTCTGGAAATTTTGCCATTTCATCTAAATTATCCTTTTTGGCAAACAAATTTTGAAAGTATTCTCTTATGACACATTCCTTTCTGTGGGATCATTGGTGATATCCACTTCCTCATTTTGTATTTTATGTATTTACATCTTCTCTCTTTTTTCTTTATTAATCTAGCTGAGAGTTTGTCAATTTTATTAATCTTAAAGAACCACCTTTTGGTTTTCTTAATTTTTTCTAGTGCTTTCTTATTTTCAATTTCATATATCTCTGCTCTCATCTTTGTTATTTCCTACTTTCTCCTTTCTTTAGGATTAATTTGTTGATGTTTTTTGAATTCCTCTACTTATGCAGTTGGGTCTGCGATTTTACCTCTCTCTTTTTTTTTTAATAGGCATTTAGGGCTATAAATTTCATTCTCAGCAATGATTTCACTACATCCCATAGGTTCTGATATATTGTGCTGTCATTTTCATTCATTTCAAGGTATTTACTAATTTCTTTTGCAATTTCCTCCTTGACCCACTGATTGTCTAAGAGTGCTGTTTAACTTCCATATATTTATGCTTAATCTGTTTCTCTGCCCTTTACTGATTTCCACCTATGTTCCATTGTGGTCAGAGCAAAGATCTTGTATAGTTCAGTCTTTCTGAATTGAGAATTGTTCTGTGGCCTAGCATGTGGTCTATCCTGGAGAATGATCCATGTGCCTTTGAAATTAATGTATATCACACTGTATTTGGGTGTAATGCTCTGTATAAGTCTATTAAATCTAGATCCTCTAACATATTATTCAAGGTCTCTGCTTCTTTATTGATCTTCTGCCAAGATATTCTGTCTAATGGTGATAATGTTGTATTAAAGTCCCCTGCAATAATTGTAAATATATCTATTTCTCCACTTAGTTTTTCCAATGTTTGTCTCATATATTTTGATGTGCACTAGTTAGGTGCATAAATGATTATGATTGTTTTTTCTTCTTGATAGATTACAACTTTCATTGATATCTAGTGCCCTTCTTTGTCTCTTAAAATAGTTTTCAATGAAAGTCTATTTTATCTGATGTTAATATAAATACTCTGCCATTTTTTGTTATTGTTTACAAGTAAAATTGTTTTCCTACCATTCACTTTCAACCTCCCTGAATTCCTGTATATAACTTGAATTTCATAAGCAACATATAGATGGGTAATATTTCCTTATCCATTCTGCAAATCTGTGTCTCAATTGGAGAATTTAAGCCATTAACATTCAATGTAATTACTGTCAAGACATTACTTACATTAATGATATTTTCTTTTGGTTTATATATGCCATGTGTTGTTTTTATTTCTCTTTTTATCTTCTAAGTTATTTTTACCAATAATCCTCCTTCCTATATCCTCCTTCAATCCTCTCTCTCTTGGTTTTTTTTTTTTTTCCTTTCAAGCTGCAGAACTCTCTTTAGCATTTCTTGAAAGGCAGGTTCCTTATTGACGAACTCTTAATTTCTATTTAACTGTGAATATTTTGAACTCTCCCTCATTTATTTCTATTTCATTTTTTATCTTTATTAAAGATACACAGACCACACAAATTGTTACATTAAAAAATGAAAATGATTCCCATATACCCCATTCCCTACATCCCCACTCCTCCTACTTCACGAACTTCTTACATTAGATCGGTACATTCATTGCATTTGATGAATACATTTTGGAGCACTGCTACACAGCATGGATTATAGTTTTACATAGCCATTCCATTCAGTGGATTATGGCATGATATATAATGCCCTGCATCTGTCCTGCAATATCATTCAGGACAACTCCAAGTCCAGAAAATGCCCCCATATGACATCCCTTTTTCCCTCCCCCTGCCTTTAGCAACTACCATGGCCACAGTCTCCACATCAATGATATAATTTCTTCCATTGTTAGAGTCACAAAGATTCTATAGTAAAATACATGTAAATCTACTCTAATCCATATTTTATTCCTCTATCCTGAAGACCCTGGGATGGCAATGCCCACTCCACCACTAAATTGAGAGGAGACTTAGATCCCACATGGCTAATGGATGGAATTTTCCTTCTTGCAGTTGTAGACTCTCCTGGTTTCTTGGTGTGTTGGTTGACCATCCTCACCTCCTTCTTAGCTGTCCTGGATAAGTCCAAGGTTTTGAAGAGTAGGAGTTGCAGCTCTACTGAGGCTCAGGGACCAGCTTGCATATGAACAGTTCAGAGATTCAAGTCTCCTAGGCATACATCAATCTGAGTGCCAACCATAGGTTCAGTAAATTGACAGAAGAAGCATATGTAGAGAAATCATGTCTGAGTCTAAGACCATCACAATCAGGAGCACAGATTCCAAAGTAGGGCCCAATGGCAAAACATTGAACTCCAGAGCTATCTTCCATGACTAGAACCTTGGTGTCTCTGTAGCTCTCAGGAGCACCCCTGCCTGGGTTTGTATCTACTTTGGCTGTCTCTGTATCTACTTTTGGCTGTCTCTGAGATCCTGCTGAGATGTGCATAATTGTGACCCTTCTGATAACCTCCCAACTCATTTTGAAGTCTCTTAGCCATATAAACTCATTTTTCTTTACCATTTCCCCCTTTTATTCGAGGACTTTTTCTAGTTGCCTCACCAGCCAGTGTTTGATGTTAATCCCTTGGTGCCAGAGTGGTTCATCCCTGGGAGTCATGGCCCACATTGGGATGAAGGTAATGCATTTATATGGTGAATTTGGCTTAGAAAGTAGCTACTTTTGAGCAACATTGAGTCTCTCAGGAGGTAAGTCATAGGCACCCTGCAGCTCTAGACCTAGTTGAAATTTCAACCACACAGCTTTTCTGAATATACAATTCTTTGCTGATTTCTTTTTTCTTTTGGCATAGTAACTATGTCATTCCACTGCCTACCTGTGTTCATGGTGTCAGGTGAGAAATCATCACTTAATCTTATCAAACTTCCCTTGTATGTGATGGATCTGTATTAACTTGTTGCTTTCAGTATTCTGAGCACTGGACAATATGATAAGTATATGTCTTGTGGCAGACCTGTTAGCGTTCATAATGTTTGGCATGTGTTGTGCTTCCTGGGCATGGACATGCATGTCTTTAGCAGTTTGATATAGTTACGAATTACAAAATATTGACTTTCCTATGTTTCTAAACTGGTCTGTTTCTGGGCAAGATTAAATTATGAATAGACATGTCCCCTTAGACATGGCAGAAACCTGAGGGAGAGAGACAGTGCCATTCACCTGATAGTCTACATGGCAAACAACTTTGATGAGGGAAGTACCTTATGCTTTATGTCCTAGGAATTGTAATTTCTAACCCAAATAAATACCCTTTATAAAAACCCACCAATTTCTGGTGTTTTGCATCAGAACCCATTTGGCTGACTAATTCATAATTGGAACCAGGAATGGGGTAGTGCTTTTGCAATTACCAAAATTCTGGAAATGTTCTATAAATTGGTAAGGGGGATTTTTTGTAAGAATTGTGAAATGATTGATGGAAGAGGCCAAGATGGCTTTGAAGAGATTGCTGATAGGAATATGGATGCTAAAGAGACTTTTTATGATGCCTTAAAAGTACATGATGAAACTATTACTGCAAACTGGAGGAAATGCAATATGTGTTTTAAAGTTACAGAGAACTTAGCAAGATCAACTCATGTTGTTTTATAGAAAGGAGAATTTGAAAATGGTAAGCCTGGGCATTTAGCTGAAGAACTTTCCAAAATAAACCTGCAGAATGCCACTTGGCTTCTCCTTGCAGCTTCTCATAAAATACTCAACAATAGCTATAAGCTGAAGACAGAACTGTTGGGCACAAAACAAACAGAAACTGATTCTGGAAAGTCAAAGTCTCTGGAAGTCAAGCTCCTAGATGATAGTGCCCGATTGCAGGACTTAACTAAACTTGGAACTTATAAATCAGGAGTGAAGATGCAATTAGCTCTGAGAGACTTGTGGAAAGTCTTATTGTCTAAAGGCTTCCACCCCTGCTTCCTGCAGGCTAAACCATCAGACTTTTTGAGAGAGCTGTGTGAACAAAACCACTGTCAACCTGAAACACAAAGGAATATGGAAAGGATAGATTGAAGGGAAAATGATTTCAGGAGGAAAACCATGGAAGTTGATATCTGGAATTAAGACATCATCTTGGGCCAATAGATGAAATCCACCCATGTGTACAGAGAGAGTGAGTTTGTTCCAGCAGTTAAGGAGGGTGGATGTTAACAGAAGATATTTGGGGAAAATTTTACTGTCCCAGGCTACAAAAAACAGTGTAACAAATTCTGCAAGGATTAGGTAGGTTGAGCTCAATGCCCCATAGGTCTGAGAGGAGTGGACCTGTCCCCCATGGATTAAGGAGGACCAGGTGGTCAAGTCATTGCTCTGAGAAGGTTGAGCCTGTATGCCAAAAGTTGGGGGGAATGTTTTCTTCATGTCACTGTACTAGTGGGTTTAGGACTCTAACCCAAAGTTTGGGTGAGGTTGGTTATCATCTCAATACTCTTGAAGGGTGAGGTCTGGAGCTTGGTTGACACCCAAGTGCTTGATGAGGGTGGAACCAAGAAAATTACCATTGGGCAAGCCTGTGGAAAGGATGGGTTTCCATAAGCCTCCAAGGAGAAGAAACCATCATCTTAAGAATGACTCTCAGACTTTGAAATTGAATGGAGGAGGTCCTGCAGGTTTACTGAACTGCTCTGGATCTATAACTCATCTTTCCTTCTGAATTTCTACTAATTGTAAGGAAAGTGTTTATCCTTTGTTCATTTGTGTATTGGAAGCAGATAAATCATTTCATAAGTTTCAGAGGTATATAGCAGACAGGAGTTTTCCCCTAAACAAGCTGTATTTCTTTAAATTGATTGTACTATGTTTAGTACTTGCATTTTATATGATTTAAGTTTTCTTTGAATATTGTAATCTCTTTTTGGAATTCAGAGGGTGAAGTGTAGCAGTTTGATATAATTATGTATTACAAAAATAGATATTGGATTTTGTTTGTAAACTGGTCTGTACCTTGGAATAATTAGATTATGATTAGGGCTTTGTTTGAGCCACCTCATTAGCGTGTTGAATCCCCACCCCTTGGTGATGGGACTCACAGACAGACATGGCAAAGGACAGAGTTGGAGATTTTGATGTTGGAGATTTGATTTGGAGTTTGATGCTGGTTTTGAGCTGGAGCACCAGCAAATAAGCAGAGAGGAAAGAGAAGCAAGCCCCAGGAAGAGAAAACCTGAATCAGAAGAGTAGACAAAAGGAGTAGACATGGCTCCTTAGACATGGCAGAAACCCCAGGGAGAGAGACAGAGCTATTCATGTGATATTCTACAGCTGACATTGTGGAGAAAGGTAAAGCCTAGAGCCTCATAGTCTAGAACTGACCTTGTGGAGAAAACAAAGGACCTGATCCCAGAGAGAAGCAAGACCTGGGAAGAGAGGAACCCAGGAAGCCTAAACCCTGACAGATGTGGGCAGCCCTCTTGCTCCAACACATGGCAAATAAATTTGATCAGGGAGGTAAATTATGCTTAATGGCTTAGGAACTGTAAGCTTCTACCCCAAATAAATACCCTTTATAACAACCCACAAATTTCTGGTATTTTGCATCAGCACCCCTTTGGCTGACTAATATAATATCCTACAAAAGAGTTGGGGAGTTTTCAGCCATTATTTACTCTAACACTACTTCTGCCCCTTTCCCTTCTCTTCTCTCTCTGGAATGCCTATAATGTGCATTTTTTGTGCATTTTATGTAGTCATTCAAATCCATAAGTACCTGGTGAATTTTTTCTGATTTTTTTATCTAGCTGTTTGATTTCAGATGTGCTGTCTTCAACATCACTGATACTTTCTTCTGCCTATTCAAATGTCTTGTTATGGAAATATTCAAATTTCCAGTGTATTTTTGATTTATTGCATTGTGCCATTAATGGACCATCATATCCATTATAATTTTATGTATGTTTACATTTTCTTCATATGTTTCTCCAGTGGTTTTTTTTTGCCTTTAGTTTTTAATGTTACATTCAAACAATATGAGGTCCCCATATACCCCCCACCCTCCTCACCCCACTATGCCCCCCATAACAACAATCTCCTCCATCATCATGAGACTTTCATTGCATTTGGTCAATACATCTCTGAGCACCGCTGCACCTCATGGTCAATGGTCAACGGTCAACACCATAGCCCACACTCTCCCACAGTCCACCCAGTGGGCCATGGTAGGCCATACAATGTCCAGTAACTGTTCCTGCAGCACCACCAAGGACAACTCCAAGTCCCAAAAATGCCCCCCACATCACATCTCTTCCCCCCACTCCCTACCCCCAGCAGCCACCATGGCCTCTTTCTCCACACCAATGCCACATTTTCTTCGATTACTAATCACAAAAGTTTATGAATAGAGTATCAGTAAGTCCACTCTAATCCATACTCTATTCCTCCATCCTGTGGACCTTAGAATGGTTGTGTCCACTCCACATCACTGTTACTTCATTAAGTTGGTTCATATTAGTTTCAACATCCTTGAATAGTTTTTCCATGTTCTACATCTCCTATTTTTCAGTTTTTTTTTTATTAGACTGGGCCATGTCTTCTTGTTTCTTAGAATGACATGTAATTTTTTGTTGGTGTCTAGGAATCTGTTTATCTTGATGTGCTTATTTGTTTGCTAGCTTGTCTTTCTAATTTAGGGTTTTATTTTTGTTTTTTTTCTTTGTGTGTTTTAAGATTCCATTTTGATAATTGTTTCCTCTTATTCTATATCCTTGCAATTGTATGTGTATCCTTGAATAAAATTTAGGACCAGAGAACAGGAAAGAGATAAGAAGTGAAAAAAATAATAATTTAGAAGAGGAGCTGTAGAAGATCTCCTGAGATTAAATAAGTAATACTAGGGAAAATCATAAAAAAATACAAAGAATAAGACTGAAACAAGTGGAATAAAAAATTAAATATAAAAAAACCAGAGAGAAAAAACTGAATGAATTAAAAGTCCAGACAAATGAGAAAAGAACAAAAGGGGAGGGGGGAAGGGAGATAGAGAAAAAGAAAAAAATGAAGACCAAACAAGAGATGTGGAATAAAGAAAAGTAACAAAAGTCAGAAGATAGAAAAATGAAGGAAATAAAATAAATAATGTAGGTTTAAAAAAAAAAAAAGCAAACCAGAAAGTGGAAACAAAGAAAGGGAAAAGAAATTTAACAAGAAAGAAAGCAGTAACAAAATAAACAACCCGAGAAAAACACCTTCCCTCTTAGACCCATAGGGATCTTCTCCATCCACTTTTGCTCATCAATTAATCACCCTGCAGTCTGCCCTCTGCAGGTGGCGTACCCAGTTTTAATAAATAAAATAAAGGAAAGAGAAAAAAATACATCATATAGAAAAATTATAAAGTAGCATATCTAAAAAATCATAAAATCAAACAACAGTATCTCAATCTATATGACTGTATTATAGGGGACTAGCTGATAATGTGGTGGATCATGCCTTAGATCCCTCCCCTTAGGAGGTACCAGGGCTCAAATCAGGGAATTTCTACATGCAAGGCATGAATTCTTCCACTGAACCACTAAGCATGGAAAGTTCTTTTTGAATGTTGAAATCACGTCCCCTTTTAAGGCATTCAAATGATTGGATAAAATGTCAATCATTGCTGACAACATTTACCTTGGTTAATTGTAAATGTAATATGCCATCTATGTAATAAACTCACTGGTGACTAAAGGCCCTAAATGTCCTTGTATAACAATTAGCCCAGTGCTTGCTTGACCTAACAACTGGACAAAATTACTTGGCTGAGTTGATATATTAGTCTAACAATCACAACTGGCACATTAATAGACCAAAGATTTAAGTATCAGAGACATATATTTAATATGTATAGTGTGCTAATTATAGGCTTAAATAAAAGGGGAAGAAAATCATGTGTAGGGAAATTATATATGAGTGTAATTGTTTTACACTGGGGCAAGAGATTTTTATATGGTTCAAGGTAAGGCCTACTGACAATGTGCTGATTTCAAGGGGTTGTGTGCCTTGTGTATAATGTCCAGATGGATTTAGAGTCCTCAGGAATACTCCTATTTGTGGCTTTTTATGAAGTGGCAGTGAGTGAGATCTTCCTGAGACATTCATAAGAGTAAATTCTAGGATATTCTTCCAACATATTTTGAAATTTCTTAGGTGTAAAAATTATTTTGTAGATAGAATGTCCAAAAA
This sequence comes from Dasypus novemcinctus, assembly GCF_030445035.2. Taxonomy (NCBI): domain Eukaryota; kingdom Metazoa; phylum Chordata; class Mammalia; order Cingulata; family Dasypodidae; genus Dasypus; species Dasypus novemcinctus. The sequence continues at coordinate 132,156,518 of NC_080704.1, read as the reverse complement.
ATTTCATATCATTTCAGTTTAAATTTTTTTTTGTATTTTATTGTTATTTTTAAAAGTATTACTTGCAGTATATGTAGCTCAAGCAGTTGAGCTACTGCCTTTGACATGACAGGACCTTGGTTCAGTTCCTGATGTTTCCTAAAGAAGACAATCGACCAATGAGCAGACAATGAGGGAAAAAAATGAGCAGACAATGTGCACAAACAACAAGCAAAAACAATGAGCAAACAGATGAGGGAGTCATCTTGGGGAAGGGGGATACCAAGCATGTTTAAAACAACTTCTAAATAAAGCATTAAAAAAATCCATGCTGGGTAGCAATGCTTGAAAATGTACTCATCAAATGCAATGAATGTGCCACACTAATGAAAGAAGTTTTTGATGTAGGAAGAGTTGGGGGTGTGGGGAGTGGGGTATATGGGAATCTTTTATATTTTTTAGTGTAACATTTTGCATGATTCATGCATCTTTTTATATTTTTTTAGATTTATTTTATTTATTTCTCCTTACCTCCGTTTTCCCCATTGTCTGTTCTCTGTATCCATTCTCTGTGTGTTCTTCTGTATCTTCTTGTATTCTCATTAGGCAGCTCCAGGAACCGATCCTAGGACCTTCCGGAGTGGGAAAGAAGTGATTACTCTCTTGTGCCACCTCAACTCTCAGTTTTGCTACATCTTCTTATGTTCTCTCCTCCGTGTCTCCTGTTGCATCATCCTCTTGTGCCAGCTCTCAGTCAGCTGGCACTCTTGCATGGGGCAGCTTTCCTGCAGTGAATGGCATTCCCACATAGGGTGGCAACATTCCATCATGGACTGGCACTCCAAATGGGTCACCTTGCTGTGTGGGCCAGCTTGCCCTCATGAGGAGGCCCTGGGCATTGAACCCTAGACCTCCTATATGGTAGGCAGGATCCCAATTGGTTGAGCCACATCTCTTTCCTCCATGTATCTTTTATAAAAAATGATAATAAGAAGAAAATTTTAAAATTTTTCAAAAGCTATTACTTCATTTTCTTATTTATTTCATATGGTTATTTTTTGGCTCCATTTTTGGAGAGGTTTTGGATCACAGAAGGGTCATAACTGTGGCAAGGAAGGATCTATAGTGTAGGATGTTGGTGATGGGAGTATGTGTGGGGAGGAGTGTTATAATCTACAAAATTTTGTTAGATGGAGTGTAAACTATAATGTAAACTATGGTCCATGGTTAGTAGCAATGCTTCAGTATGTGTTCACCAATTGTAACAAATGTACCACACTAATGAAATATTTTGTTAATGGCAGAAAGTGAGGGAGGGGGAAAGGTGGAGTATATGCGAGTCTCCTATATTTCTTATGTAATATTTACATAATCTAAAGCTTCTTTAAACATAACAAATAAAAAAAAATATAAACAAAGCACGAAAAAACCTTCCTTTGTATTTAATGTTTCCCCTTTTTGGTCAAGGTCTTTTTTCAAGTACATTGTTAGTTGGTGCTTGATAATAATCCCTTGGTGTCAGGGAGCCCAGGTCCCAGGAATCATTCCCAAACTGAGTGAATGGCAGTGAGTTTATATGCTGAGTTTGGCTTTGAAAAGGGCCACATTTGCATAACAAAGAGGTTTTCATGAGGCAGCTATTAGGCAATAGTTATTAATAGAGTAAGTTTCAATTGTACAAAGATAAGGTTCATAATTACATGCTTAACACTGAGGCCTTGATATACTGGTCTGTTTTCTTTTGTTAGGCATTGCCTGTATTTTCAAGAGATTCTTGTCTCTCTATTTGAGAATGCAGCAGGACTCCCCAGGAAGGGAGTTAAATATTTTGTTGTTTATTGTGTGGGTTTCCACCCACTGAGATGTAATTGTATAACTTGATGAACACATTCATATTCCATAGAAGTGTGTAACAGGAGCACCCATTCCCACATATTCCCCCGACACTGATATTGTGCACCAGTGACCATCCCCAGCTCTATTAGTTAATGGAACATTCCTACAATTGTATTTTCAAAGTGCCACAATGATGGAAGAGGTTGTTGATGTGGGAGGAGTGGGGTAGGGGGGTAGGGGGTGTATGGGGACCTCATATTTTTTTAATGTAACATTTAAAAGAAAATAAAGAAAAAATCTGATAAAAAACAACTCATCCTTCTTACAACTGAATAATATTCCATTGTGTATATATACCACATTTTGTTTATCCAATATTCTGCTGAGGGAAACTTGTGTCACCTCCAACTTTTGGCAATAGTGTATAATGCCACTGTGAATATAGGTGTGTGCATAACTATTCATATCCCTCATTTCAATTCCTCAGGTTATATACTTAGTAGTGGGATTGTAGGATCATATGGCAATTCTGTATTTAGGTTTCTGAGGAATCCCCAGGCCGTGCTCCACAATGGCTGTACCATACTACATTCCCACCAACAGTGGATGACTGTTTTCATTCCTCCACATTCTCTCCATCACGAGTATTCTTTTTTTTTTAAAGCTGCCATTCTAATGAGGGAAAGATGATATCACATTGAAGTTTTGATTTGCATTTCTCTATCAGCTAGTGATGATGAGCACCCTTTCATGTGCTCTGTAGCCATTTGTATTTTCTCCTTGGAACAATGTTTATTCAAATCTTTTACCAATTTTTTGGTAAAAAATTTAAAGACCCATTAGATTTCATAAATATTACATAAAATATATAGGGGATTCCCATATACCCCACCTACTTTCCCTCCCACATTCTCCTATTAACAACATCTTTCATTAGTGTGGTACATTTGTTACAATTGATGAACACATATTGAAGCTTTGCTACTCACCATGGTCTATAATTTAAATTATGGTTCATACACTGCACCACACAATTTTATAGATTTTGACAAAATGTTTCATGGCCTGTATGCATCATTGAAATGCCATTACCCATTTTTAAAATGGGTTGTTACTCTTTTCATTTTCAAGATGTTGGGTTTCTTGATATATGCTCTAGATTAGACCCTTACTGGTTAAGTGGTTCCCAAATATTTTTTCCCATTAGGTAGGCTACCTTTTCACTTTCTTGACAAACTCCTTTGAAGCACAAAAGTTTTTAATTTTGAGGAGGTTCCATTTATCTAATTTTTTCTATCAGTAATGGTACTTTGGGCCTAAAGTTTATGAAACCATTTCCAACCACAAGATCTTGTAGATTCTTCCCTACATTATCTTCTAGGAGCTTTATCATCTTGGTTCTTGTATTTAGACCTTTGATACATCTTGAGTTAATTTTTGTATAGGGCATCAGATGGTGATCCTCTCCCATTCTTTTGGATATGAATATCCAGTTTGCCAAGCAACAGTTTTTGAAGTGGCTATTCTGTCCCAGTTGAGTGTGTTTGGTGGCCTTGTTGAAGATCAGCTCGCTCTTTATGCATGAGTCTATATCAGAACTCCGAATTTGATTCCATTGGTCAGTATGTGTGTCCTTGTGCCAATACCATGTACTTTTGAACACTGTATCTTGATAGTATGTTTTAAAGTCAGGTGACGTGATTCCTTTAATGTTGTTTTCTTTATCAATATGTTCTTGGCTATTTGGGGCTCCTTGCCTTTCAAAATAAATTTCATAATTGGCTTTTTCTAGTTCAGTAAAAAACTTTGTTGCAATCTGTATTGGGAATGTACTTAATCTGTAAATCAATTTTGGTAGCATAGACATCTTAATGATATTTAGTCTCCCAACTCATGTGCATGGAATATTCTTCCATTTATTTAAGTTTTCTTTGATTTCTTTTAAAAATGTTGTGTAGCTTTCTGTGTACAGAAATTCTGTGTACTTTATATTCTTAGTTAAGTTTATTGCTAGATATTTGATTCATTTAATTGTTATTGTAAATGGATTAATTTCCTTGATTTCCTACCCGGATTGCTTGTTATTAATGTACAGAAATGCTACTGAATTTTGCATGTTGATCTTATACCTGCCACTTTACTGCACTTTTTTTTAATCACCTCTAGAAGCTTTGTTTGTTGATTTTTCAGAGTTTTCTGTGCATAGGATCATGCCATCTGCAAATAGTGAAAGTTTTGCTTCTTCCTTTCTATTTGAATTTCTTCTTCTCAAAAGAGAGCAGTGACAGTAGTTTCCCTGTCTTGTTCCAGATGTTAGAGGGAAAGGATTTAGCTTTTCACCATTGAGTATTATGTTAGCTGTGGCTTTTTCATTTATACTCTTTCCATGTTGAGGATTTTTCCTTCTATTCTTACTTTTCAAAGTGCTTTTATCAAGAGAGGATGCTATATTATGTCAAATGTTTTTCTGCATCAATAGGGATGATCATGTAATTTTTTTTCTTTTGGTCTGTTAATATGGTGTATTATGTTGATTGATTTTCTTATATTTAATCATCCTTGCTACCTGGGGTAAAACCCACTTGATCATGTTGTATATCTCCTGTCTTGTATTTTATGCTATTAATTTGCTTCTACTCTCTTTTTTTCTTTGATAGTTTAGCTAAGGGTATGCCAGTTTTATTAATATTCTCAAAGAAACTGCTTCTGGTTTTGTTAAATTTTCTAGGGGTTTTTAAATAGTCTGTTTCATATAGTTCTGCACCAATCTTTGTCATTTTCTTCACTTTGTTTGTTTTTGGATTAGTTTATTGTTCTTCTAATTCCTCCCTGTGTGCAATTAGAACTTTGATTTTAGCTCTTTCTTCCTTTTAATATAGGTATTCATGGCTATAGATTTCCTTCTCTACACTGCTTTTGCTGCATCTCATAGGTTTCGGTATGTTGTGTTCTCATTTTAATTCATGTCAACATAGTTACTGATTTCTTTTGCAGTTTCTCCCTTGATCCACTGATTTTTTAAGACGGTGTTGTTTTACTTCCATATGATTGTGCCTATTATTGTTCTCTGCCCCATATTAATTTCCAGTTTTATTCAATTGTAATCAGAGAAACTATTTTGTACAATTTCAGTGTTTCTGAATTCAATGAGAGTTGTTCTATGGCCTAGCATGTAGTCCTACCTGTAGAATGATCCATGTACACTCGAGAAGAATGTATACCCTGCTGTATTTACGCATGATATTCTATGTGTCTATTAAGTCTAGTTCCTTTAATGTTCTAATCAATTTATCTATTTCATTATTCACCACTGCCAAGGTGTTCTTTCTAATAGCAGTAATCGTGTATTAATGCTCCCCAGTATGATTGTAAAGGCATTTACTTCTCCCCTTATTTTTTGCCAATGCTTATCTCATATGTTTTAGTGAACTTAGTTATTTGCATAAATGTTTATGATTATTCTTCCTTCTTGATACATTATCCTTTTTTATTAATAGTGTCCTTCTTTGTCTCTTACAATATTTTCATTTAAAGTCTATTTTGTCCGATATTTGTTTAGCTACTACTGCCCATTTTTGGTTATTGTTTTCATGAAGAATCTTTTTTCAAACTTTCACTTGTAGCCTACTTGCTTCCCTGGGCCTAAGGTGAATTTCTTGTAGATAGCATATAAGGGTGTCATGTTTCCTTATCCATTCTGCAAATTTATATATTTTCATTGGAGAACTTAATCCATTAACGGTCAATGTTATTTCTGTCAAGGCAGTACTTGTATAAGCCATTTTTCTTTAGGTTTATGTATGTTATATATTGCTTTTATTTCTCTTTTATTCTTTTAGTTACTGTTACTTATAATATTCCTTTCTACCCTCTCCTCTAACCCTCTCTCTCCTGTGCATTTTAGCCTTTTCATTTCCTCATTGGAAAAGGGTCTATTCAAATCTCTTGCCCATTTTTAAAATGGGTTGTTTGTCTTTTTATTTTCGATATGTAATTTTTCTTTATATGTGCTAGATATTAGACCCTTGTCAGATAGGTGTTTCCCAAATATTTTCTCCCATTTAATAGGTTGCTTCTTCACTTTCTTGCCAAACTCTGTTGATGAAACAAAGTTTTTAATTTTCAGGAGGTCCCATTTATCTACTTTTCCTATCATTGCTCATGCTTTTGTTGTAAAGTTTATGAAACCTTTTCCTACTACCAGGTCTTATAGATACTTCCCTATATTATCTTCTGTGAGCTTTATGGCCTTGGCTCTTACTTATATAGTTCTTGTGTTACTTTTATAAAATTGAATAGTTTTCAACACAAACCTCAATGAATTTGCCAGGATAATAGTATAAGAGAGATTTTATCCCATAAAACAATATGTCTAGAAATAAATTTAAATGAAGGTGCACAAAAACCAAGTACATGAAAAGTTTAATAATATTATTTTTAAAAATTCTCTCCTTAAATATACTTGCTAAAAGTGAAAAGGTAAATCAGATTTATAAAATAATTGGGGATGATATTCATGGGAAATAATGTGATGTACTAAAATACTTGGGATGAGAAAAAGTTGTACTGAAAGGAAATTCAATCCTTAAACATCTTCATTAGGAGAAGAAAAGATGAACCCCTATTTGTAGTCAAGAAATTAGACAATAAAATACTAAATTTAAACAGAGAATGAAGAAATTGATAAAAATAAAAGTGAATAAATAAAAATGAAAGCAGAAAAATAAACAATAGAAATATAAAGTTGATTCTAAGTATGTTAATAAACAATAAGCAGGTTAAACTAATGACTGATAAATATGAAAAAGTACAAAAGAAAACAGATATGTAACATAAAGAATAAAAAAATTATCACATGTAAAAGTATTAAGATAATGCATTATATGCTATTTTGCACATAACTTCGAAAACCTGGATAAACAAATAATTTTGTATGCAAATATTAATTTCCAAAATGGGCTAAATAAGAGAAAAAGTTAAGAAAAATTGTTGCCATGGGAGGGAGAATGAGAGAGTCACTAAAAATATTGAACCCAAACTATTTCACTGGAAAATTCTTTCAGACCTTCAGTCAGAAAAATTTCTGATATTGTATCAGAACATAGAGATATGAGATGTTCTTTTTATGAAGCCTGCATTATCCAAATAACTAAACTCAACAGTTAAAAAATAAAAGTAGTTATAAATTTCACTTCTGAATATAGATATGAACATCTAAAACAAAATATTATTAAATAAGTGAATTTTTTTCCAAGGATATAAGATAGTTCAGTGTCAGGAAAGCTGATCTTATTCACAACAGTAATAGCAGGTCCAAAGAGAAAAAATAAAGAATATGCTCATGTAGACAGATGCCAAAATTATAAAATTCAACATCTATTACAGATAAAACACTTAATTAATAAAATACAAATAAAGGGATTCTTCTTTCATGTAGTAGTATGCATCATATTGAATGGTCAGATATTACAACCATATAATTAAAAACAAAACAATGGTTCCAGAAACCTCCAGTATTGTGTAAATCACTATTATTATTTACATTTTTTCTGCAATTACTATCTAAAGCAATAATATAACATGAAAAGTATAAATATTTTAAAATAAATTTTCAAATTTACCTCTATTTTCTGATCATTGTATACTTGTATAAAAACAAGAGCAACTAAAAGAAATACTTAATACCATTGATTGTACACTTTGGATGGATTTATGCTTTATTAATATGTATCAATAAAATTGATTTTTTTAAAAAGAAAAAAGAAAAAAGCCTAGACGCAATATGAGTAATCAGTAAAATAGTTGGCTATTAATTTTTCTAACACCAATTAATAGATAAAAATTGCTAAAATTATTATATTGTTAGCACACTGTAAATTTTCTTTATCCTTTAAATATGTCATATATATTTAATTTTGTATGTTTAAAGTATTTTGTTAATTATTTTTCAGTACAGATAATGTTGATTGGGTAAACCCTTATGAAAATATTAAACAAAATCATATACAATGACTATAATATTTAATAACATTTATATAAAAATTATGTATAAAGTAAAATCTAGAAGGAAAAGTTGTATATGCATACACATATATACATACTCATAATCAAATCCCATTCACAAATATTAAAATTCGTTAACAAAATCTCAATAGACAACAAATAAATGGAACTTGAATAATACTATACAATTTAACAAGACATATAAAATACTTGAATAATGGAAAGATGCCTTTTTCTCTGATCGTAAATATTTCAATTCTCCCCTAAATTAATGCATACATGAATGCAATCTCAATTGAAATTTCATTGAGTCACTTTTAAAACTTGGAAAATGATTTTAGTGTTTATCTAAAAAAAAAAAAACATATCTCAATAGCCAGAAAACTTCTGAAAAGTGATCTCATATTTTAAAACCTACTACAAAACTATACAGAAATTAAAACAGTTGGTGTTGCCACAGCAATGGAATTGATTAGAGACTTCAGACACGTTAGTAAGTACACTAAAGATTCATAATCCAATGGCACACAGCATCGCAATTTTAGAGTTAATCTAATTATTAAGCATGGCAGTCCTGATTTCAAAGTCTTGCTCTGCCATTGACTTGTTTTATGACCTTGAGCAACCTACTCAAGCTCTCTGAACATTAGTTTCATCATCTGAATGATGAAACAATAATAGTTACTTCACAATGAAATAATGTTTGTGCCTACCACACAGTAAATTCTCAAAAAGTGGTCGTTTCTGGATTCTTCTAACACTCCTTGAATCAAAATAAATCGAAGGTAGATCAAAGATTTAAATGTGTAAACAGTAAAGAAAATAGGAATACAAATATAGCTGAATAGAAATATGATCATGTTTTGAGGAAATCTTTAGAATTATTTTGAGGAAACTGGGACCGATAACGGAAAAAAAATGGTACATTTAGTGCATTAAAAAAAAGTTCACAATCAGAAAAAATACTATTATCACAGGTGAATGTCAGCACCATTGTAGAAAAGACACAACATATATGATAATGTAAGGATTTTTGAAACATAAAATTAAAAAAAAAAACTTAAAAAGAAACACACAAAATTTAAAGACCAAAAATGTTAACCACATTATTAATCAAAGAAGTTCAAATACAACAGACCTCACATTTTATTATCACATTGGTAGAAACAAAAGCTAAAAACAAGATATTACCAAATGTTGGGGAATATATGAGAAAACATTAACAAGAATGTAAATTGATACACAATTTCTGGAAGGCAGTATATATCACAATTTTAAATGTGTTTATTCTTTGTTCCAAAAATCAAACTTCAGAATTGTACTCTAGGATATAATATGTCAAGGGTGCAAAGGTATATGTACCAGAATATTTTTTAATAGCTAAATGTTGGAAATGTTCTTAAGTGTGACATTGGTTAAATATGATAATCATCCACCAACATTTTGGAATATTTCAGAAATTTTTAAAAGACCAGGTTATTTTCACTCATATTGAAGCTCTTGACAATATGGTATTGAGGAAAAGTCACGTTATGAAAGTATGTTTGTTTTCATTCATATAAAATTATGCATAGATGCTTTTCCAAAATGATGTTTCTCAGAACTGTTCAAGAGTGTTTATAGATGATCAGTGAGAAAAAAATAAAGGCTTTTCTAAAAGTTGTGCTTTGTAAATACAGGTTAAAAACATGATTAAACATTTATTTTCTGTACATTTTTCTAAGCTTTTAAAATGCTAGTGTGCATTATGCATTTCCAAGAAAGCCATGCAATATGCAATGTTTCCCAAACTTATTTGAATACGGAATACTTAAAATTTTTAATACACATTATTTTAAAAGATCACTTATTGACCTTTCTGAAATTACTCTTTGGCATAACACAGTTTGGAAAACTTTAGCAAACTAGTCACCAAAATAGTAATTCATTTAACAAATATTAATTTATAATTTTCCATAATCTTGAATATTCTATATGTGTATCTTTAATATATTAAGATTATATTGTTATACATTAAGTTTATGTAATTAAGTTTATGTAATTTGCTTAGCAATATTAAATTTTAAAATCTATTTTCATTTTGGAAGAATAAATTTTTAAGATCCTCAAACATTCTATTAGGATTCATGACCAGTTTTGGCTTTATCAGTAAAAAATTATTTTATAAGAACACAATATAATGTCTCTACATACAATCTATTTATGATTATGTATCAAATTAGAGGTTCAGGACTTTTTGTATAATGCAGATCAGGAATGTCCAGATGCTATAAATTTGAGAAGCCCACTGTTTGTAGGGGAGGTTTGCATTATAAGTATTTCCTGTTTTTATCATTAGGGCACTCCGCAGGGCACACATAGTGTAATAATTAGTTGCATCTATATGGTTTAGTTATCTCCTCCAAATAATACCTATAATAGTTGCTACTTACTCTAGTACTATGGACATTATAGGGTTTTGATCCAGAATATGAAAAGATCTTATTTGCAATTTAAGGTTACACTTCCTGCCCTATCGGGCAGGGCAAGAGTAGAAAGCTAGAGCACCAGTTAAGAAAGGCTATTGCAGTAATGCAGAGGAGAACTGATGGTGTCTTGGAGTAGGAGATAGCAGTGGAGTGGGAGAGAATTGATATGATGAGAATTTGTAGTGGAACTGAGAGGATTTGCTGAAGAATTGAATGTGGTTGATGAAGGAAAAGAGCAATCAAGTATGACTTAGATCTTAAGCTTAGACAAATAGGACGTGGGCTGTGTGATTTATTGAAATGGGCAGGGGTAGAGAAGGCACAGTTTTGGTGGTAGGAGGTGAAGAAAAAATGTTTCAACTTTACTAATATAAAATATGGTATTTCTCTTAGAGGGAAATATCAGATAGGTTTCAATTATCCTGTGCACCTGCCTGAAGTGCTCTTTCTCCTCCCTTTTTCTTTTAGCTAATTTCAGAGGTTATCTTAAATGTCAGTTACTCGCTTGAGGAATCTTACTTGCTCATCCTAGGTTAGGTATTTTATTTTACATCTCACCACACTTTTCTGTTTCTTCATATTTCTTATCACAACAGTAATTTAAAAATTCTCTTTGAAATTACTTTGTGAATGCACAATGGAAGTCTGAGATCAGGTAGAAAGAAGATAGTAAGTAATCTGGACATCTGCCAGGAGTAACTGCATCCTTGGGTCTGATCTTGGTTTCTAATCCTGGATTCTAGAGAGAGGAAGTTGAGATAGAGGAAGTCAGAGTCCCAGTTTTAGTGGAAATGGATTACTCTGAAGATTAAGACTTGTGGAGATAATGCAGATTCCAGTTACAAGTCTTGATCACAGGGAGCCAATTGGATCATAATACCACATATCCCTTCAAAAGCACCCTGAAAAATAAGGATTTAGTTTTGATCTAGGTGTTTGTCTGAATTCAAATTATTAGTTGTTTCTGTTCTATATGCATGTAGTCTGTTTGAATAAATATTTTTCTTATAGATATTTGTTACCAGTAAGTGGCCCTATATTTGTAGAAACCTTGAAATGGAGCTGAAGAAATTGACACATGCACTTATTTTCTCAATGACAGTATTTCCAGTTGCAGATGGAGGGCTCTTATGTCTGCATTTGGCTAACATCTTCATTAATGACTTTGAAAAGAAGTTGAATAGCATGTTGATTAAATTTGAAGTGATAGTAAAGGAGAAAGTGTTGTGAATATTATTGAAAATCCGAACAATAACATCTCAGGGACAGGTTAAGGACGTAAGTAGAAACAAAAGCCAGATTTGCCCTATCATGTAGAAAGATTCATATAGGGAAAATGATTTTAAAAATAAGATAAATCAGACTGAGGAGAAAACTGGCTGGAAATCAGCCATACTGTGAACATTTGACTCACACCAGAATAGAATTAGGCTAAGTAAAATTCTCAAGCAAGGAATGAAAATATTCATACTGAATTCCTAACTTCTCTCTAAACACACACACACACACACACACACACAAACATATTTTACTTTGAAGTGTTATTCTAAGTGTTGGTGAAGCCAAGGGACAAAGAACCACTGTCTTTGAAGATAGACCTACTGATCAGAATTTCACAGCTATTAGTGAAACACACAAAAACTCTACATCATGGATGAAATCAGTTATGCAGAGAAAACTGCCCAGCAGTAACACATCTTAGAGAGTTGCTTTGGAAAAACGTAAATGAAGAGATTAATCTGCATGTATTAGTCGTTATTTATCAAAGACCCCCTTCTTCAGAATCAACTAGACTTTTTTAAAATGCATATTTGTCTGCTTCACCTCAGACCTACTGAAGCAGAGACCCTAGATGTGGGTTCTTGAAATCTGAATTTTAAGCAAGGACTGCTTTTCTTTTCTTTCACATAATTACTTTTGGGAACTGTATCATGACTTGGAAACCTTGTAGTAATGACTTGAAATATACATGAACAAACTACAGAAATTGGCCAGCCCCGTACATACAAAGGAGGGGCATAGCATCATCAGGGATACTTTGTACAGCTTCACAAACTGGGCACTGTGCAACTCTGTGGGGCTTCACTCACATAGAATACGATGCAAATGACATCCCCTAGAATTATGCATGCAGACCCTGATTCAGAATATACACAATTAGTACTAGAATACATTCTATTTTAGAGAAGAAGATAGTTAGAAAAATAACTATCATTAGTTTTCATCACACTCAAAATGGAAATACATTTTTCCTTGGTTCACATTCAAGAGACTTTACAAATTTTATATTCAAGGTGCCATGATGCTGAGATATGAATTCCCTGACAGAGATGTCACTGGGAATAACTTTATACCCTGTCAGAATATAATGCATTCTCATTTCTATGCATAAATCAGTCTTCTGTTATTTAGACTTGGATGAATCATAGTTTTATAATTTACAGAGTTGAGGACCAAATCCTGGACTAGGAAATACTCCACTACAGTATACTGATATGTGAAAGCCACCTTAAAACTATCAACCGGCTTTGTCCTTGTCACGACTGATTACCATACTGTCATATTACATATTTTCTATGGCACAGGGGAAAAAAATGAGTGTTGAAGTAAAAATTTTCAAAAAGGCAGAGACAGCTTGATTAGCCATAGATTCTTTTGAATATTTTCCCTCGCATGCAGTTTTTTTGCACCTGCAAACAGATTGTAACCTTGAGAAGAAGCATATGAGCAAAATTAGAGGCCCCAGTGGAAAATTTACTTCTGAGAGTAGGTCATCAAAAAGAGCATGCTGAGTCCAGATGCAGAGGAAATTAGAACATTTGTTTGTTCTTTCTTTGAGGACAATTGTGCCCTCTGTGAAAATTACATACTCTCTCCTTACTCTTTGAGGGAGGGAGAAGCCTATTAACAAAGCAAGTAAGGAAAATATTGGAGCACAAAATCAGGAGGAAGAGTTAGGAAAATAATGGAGTTTACAAACTGCTGAATCATTAGAACTGATTGTATATATGGCGAGGTGGCGTTGAGAGAAAATATGTTACCTGAACTAAGAAAGCCAATGGAATCCACTGAAATAGTAGTTATTGGCTTCTTTCATACATTCTCCTTATCCGAAAAATCATCTTTACTTTACCCTTATGCTCTTTCTATATTCCTCCTTGTTTCTTTCCTTCCTTTTACAACTAATCTTCTCCTTACAAGCTGTCTTTCTATCCTCAACATCCAGTCCCTCCTTAACCCCTTAAATGAAATAAATTTCATCAGAAATTGATTTCCACCATTCTACTAAATCTATACTCCTAAAATTCACCAGTGCTATGACAAACCTATATTTCCAGATCCAAATCTCTTTCCCAATCTGTTTCTGCTTTTATAAAAATTTGCTGGACAATATCTCTGAATATAACGGTAACTGCAATAACAACAATAGAAACAGCAGAAATAGCCAAAAACATCACCAATAATAAGAATCATTATTTATTGAGCACTGCTAGGAACTGCTCCAAATGTTTTGAATGTACAAACTCATTTGATTCAAAAACCTTGTGAGGTAGGTACTATCATTATCCTTATATAGAAGAGGTCACAAGTTTTGAAACTTTTCATAAGTTTTCCAAGTTCACATAAACTAGTAAGTGTTGGAGCTCAAATTTGAACTCATTTATTCTGACTTCAAGGGATCAATTATTGCTATAAGCTGCCTTTCTGTATGCCAAGTCACTTAAAATACACCAAGTTTAAAATTAAACTCCTATCCTAAATCCTGAGAACTTTTCTTTACTTTCCCCACTTCCTTATAGAACTACCATTTCCCCACCTCCTTATATCTCCAACTCTAAGCACAAATAATCGAAAATGAGTTTTCATAGTTCTGATTCACCAATGTTTGAGAATGTCTATCCAAAAACCCCACAATTTTTAAAGCAGAATTTGGTTACTTTAATATAATGACATGTACACAGGTCTTTGAACATGAATTAATCGATCATAAATATTACAGATTAATTTCAATGCTTTCTTGCTAATAATCTTCTGTTTTAAATACTTTGCCAGGGCATGTGTCATTTGGCAAAAGTTCTCCTTTGTTGATGCTGTCTTTTAGTGCTTCGTAGAACTTCACAAGTAATGTAAATTTTTGGTAACTTGTACAAAGAAAAATGTCTTCCTTGAGATAAAAGTTATATGAATGGCAAGTGCTTCAAAGTAAAATCTCTATGAGGTTAACCAGAGAGCTAGTTAAATGCAGACATGGGGGAAATGTTTTAGATAAGAAACTTAAAATAATTAGTATGAGAAATAATATTTTAGTCATCCAGAAATAATATTTTAGCCATCCAGATATCTGTCTCTATTTCACCGTGTTTGTAAATACATAGGTCTTTGGCATTGGCAACTCAACTCTCTCTGTAGTTAGAGATTTTTTCACTTTTTCACAGGTAGTTTGATGTCATATAGATGTGAAACTGGCTTTATATTTTAATAATATTTTGGGAACAAAGATTAAACAAGGAAGCTGGTATGTTGAGTGAAGTTTGACTGAAGTATGTCCTTGAATCCATTTGTGTTAGTCAACCAAAGGGGTGCTGATGAAAAATACCAGAAATTGGTTGGTTTTTATAAAGGGTATTTATTTGGGGTAGGAGCCTTCAGATACCAGGTCATAAAGCGTAAGTTACTTCCCTCACCAAAGTCTATTTTCACTTGTTGGAGAAAGATGGCTGCTGATGGCTGTGAAGGTTCAGGCTTCCTGGATTCCTCCCTTCCATGCTCTTGCTTTTCCTTGGGTTCAATGTTTCTTTCTTTCTGGGGCTGGCTTCTCTTTCCTCTTTGAGCTTACTTCCCCAAACTCCAGTTTAAGTCTTCAGCATCAAACTCTTAACAGCAGAAAAACCTCAACTCTTTTCTTTGCCATGCCTTTTATCCTCTAATCATAACTCAGTCATGCCCAGATCAGATTACAGGTACAGATCAGATTACAAACATAATCCAATATCTATTTTTGGAATTCATCAATAACACCAAACGGCTACACCATCTGAACTCCAGAAACTGTCATTATCTACTATAAGTAGTTTCAAAATTTCCTCAAGTTCTGGTAATCATCTGATTCTCTTGTAAAGGGAATTTAGGTAAGTGGTGGCCAATAACTAAAAATCAAGGTATTCTTGCTAAGGATCACATTCTGACTCTGTACAATAACTGACCTCTTTCTTGCTTTTTTTCCTATGGTCAGGTAGATCTCTGCTTTCTTCTACAATGCCTATAACTAGGTCCCTCTGTTTCCTTTGATTGCTCCTCTGTCAAATATTCTGATTTCTTTGCAATTCAGTTCTTACTTTTTCGTTATTATTGTATATATCTACAGACTACAATCCGGACCCAAAATTTTATTCTCAGTGACTTGACTCCTGATAAGTGCTATCTGATTTACCTGAAAATGCCTGCTTATCTGCAAAGACCTCAGGACTGTCCCATATGGCTATGCAAGCTGTGTACTGCACAATTCCAGAGGACACCATTGTGAAGGATATGATGGGAATCATGCCCCCTGGAGTTGTGCAATGAGGCAGCCCTAACTAGATCTTTACCTATTATGTGCTGAAAAACTACCCTCTCTTTTTGACTTTTGTAAGACTTTATTCCACCTATGTCAGGGCAATTTGCCAAGTTTTTATTACTAGACCTCCCTGACTTCAATTTTATGCCTTCTTGGACCACAAATCAATGGCTGTTGTTTACATCCTACTGGAAATTCTAAAAAGTTCAATTTTTAAAATACAATTGTATAGAAAAAGTAAAGTTGTGAATGACAAAATCTCAAATCTCTCGGATATATGGAATTGTTGTCACTGTTCTGGTTTTCACTTTGTTACTTTGTGAGCATAGCTACACATATGCAACCTTTGTAGCTCATGATATTTATTTTTCTCATTTCATTAATTCCAATTATAGGGTTATTTTGCATTTATACTATAAGATATGTGAAATAAATCCAGAATAATTCTGCCTTTGACAATTCATACATGTATACTGTATTTGAGAAAAATGTCTAAGAACATCTGAGAATAGATCCTGAAAAGAAACTGGATTATTTCTATAATTGCACATAACAAAGTTGTTAAATAAAAGGGGGGAACCACAATGGAATATTTATATTCTGCTTGGACACTGAAAACTTTGTTCATATGTCTACATGGTTTATATAGTCATTTAAAATTTTATTTTAAAAGAAAAATGAAAGGAAATGTTCACAGCAGTTTCCATGAGAAAGCACATTGTGTATTCATTATGTAGCTGTAAGTCAAATACTGTGCTTTTGCAATTTAACTGTTTTGGGAGAAATCCAGATGTTTCCTAAAAGTAGAGACTCTAACCATTTGTTTAGTTGCACCAAGTGAAGATTCCAAAGCAAAGAGATTGGTTGAAAAGAACAAATCAGTAGGTTTGGTGAGCAATCACCCTGGGGTCCTCTGAATGCTAGGAAGTTCACAGCAGTGAATCGTGGATTCATTTCAGTGTCTTTTCATTTCATTACCATCCATAATGAACTCCAAAATACACTTAAGGGACTCTACCCCAAAGGTTTTTTTCCTCTCAACTAGCTTGAAAATTCATTTCATTTTTGTTTTTATAAAATTTAGAGATGAAAGACAGGGAAGGAGGCGAAATATCTTCATTGAAATAAAGAGAGTGACACAAGTGACACCATTTCCTCACCTCATGTAAATTGCCTCATTGATGGAACATTGCTGATCAATTTTGGCTAAGTGCTCAGATACATAAAAATCACTTTGCTCTGAGGCATATATCTGGAACATGTAATTCTCCAGCCTGCTTAATATAAATGACAACCAATACCATCATACATTTTTTTAAAGTTTATTAAGTGGGAAGGAAATCACAAATATTTAAGATCCTTGCTGCTTCAATGACTAGGCTGGATATTTTTTTCTCTTCAGCATCCTTCCATAATTCCTCAACGGAAGCTTTATTGTATTATCAAATTCTAGCTAGCTTGCTTAATTAGATTTTATGATTTTTGGAGCAATAGCAAACTGAGACAAATTTGGTCATATGGAAATCGATGACAAGACATTTTTCCACTTATTCTTTGGTTGCAAAATAAGGTAAAGTTGTTTTCCAGTGTCAAGAAACTTCATGCAAAGTAAATCCTTTTTGTTTTAGTCAGTGAAATAACCAAAAAAAGGGAGTGTTCAGTGTCCAAAGCTAGAGTTCTCCATATTTTATCAGGTGGCATTCAAAGAGAAGCACTCCTGCTAGTTTAATAAACTTTAAACCATTAGAGTTCAGAAACTTTCCTTGAAAGTAAATTGGCCTGGGGCTCAAGGCAAGTCTAGAAGACTAGTTTAGGCTTAATTCTTGAATTGCTTGGCTTTTTCTGTTTGTTTGTTTGGTTTGGTTTTATTTTTCATTTTTTTTCTTTATTTTCTTTTAAATGTTACATTCAAAAAATATAAGGTCCCCATATAACCCCCACCCCACCCACGCCACCCCTCCCACATCAACAAACTCTTCCATCATTGTGGCACATCCACTACACCCAGCGAATACATTCTGGAGAACTGCTGCAGCACATGGACAGTGGTCCAAATTGTAGTCCACACTCTCCCCCAGTCCACCCAGTGGGCCACGACAGGACACACAAATCCAGCATGCGTCCCTGCAGCACCACTTAGGACAACTCCAAATCCAGAAAATACCCCCACACCATATCTCTTCTTCCCTCTCCTGACCATCAGCAGCCACCGTGGCCACCCTCTCCACATCACTACTGCAATTTCTTCCCTTACTAATCACAGTATTTCCCCAGCAGAACACCAGTAAGTGCACTCTAATCCATACACTATTTCTCCATCTTGTGGACCTGGGATGGCTATGTCCAGTCCCCCTTTACATCAAGAGGGGGTTTAGATTCCACATGGATGGTGGATGAAATTCTCCTGTTTGCAGCTGTAGGCACTCTTGGCTCCCTGGTGTGGTAGTTGACCCTCTTCAACTCACTGTCAGCTGGCCAAGGTAAATCCAAGAAACCAGAGGGTGGGAGCTGCAACTCTGCTGAGTAGAATTGCTTGTTTAAACCAGAGATTACAAATGTAAATGATTTTAAGAACTAAGCAGCTAATAAATTTGTAAACAGATTGAATGTGGGATTTTAAGTAATGGTAAGGCCTGTGGTGAACTGGAGAGTGTTTCCCTCTTTTAAATAAATTCAAGTGAGCTTGTAACACTATTTAATGGATTTTTCAACATCATGACTATTCTCACATGGCAACTTATTAGATTATAGTGACAAAAAATTAAGTTAATTGGCTATAAAAACATATTAAAGGCTCTGAGAAATACTTTATTTTCAAGAAACTTCTTTAATGAAGAGTTTCCAAATTTGATAAAAGTGTCTTCTTTTCCAAATACCACTACCCCTCCTTCATATCTGTGTGTCAGAACATGGATACAATGAAACACACAGCACCTATTTACTTCTTGTGGGATGTTAGTGATCTGTGGGAATGTGGTAAATGTTTTTCTCAGGAAACTTATTTAAAATTTCAGGCAGTCAATAACTTTACAATGGGTATCTCTCTTAGATGTTATATAATAGGCTTTTGATTTCTAACTACTCACATTATGAAAAACAAAACATTCAGTATGTAAGTCAAAGCCAACTCAAAACAGAGACTTTTACATTTAAATTAGTCTCAATATAAAATGTCACTTTTTGGCCTTGTAATATTTCTCATTAACGAATGTAATCTAGCCCATTGGTTAAGGAATCGGCTAAGCTGCTATTATAAAATGTGTCTAAAACATAGTGGATAAGGGTGGGGAGTTTTCTTTGTGGAGTAATGAAAATGCTTTAATATTGATTGTGTGTGATGAATGCACAGCTCTGCAATTATATCAAAAGCCATTGAATGCATCCTTTGGATAGGTTGTATGATATATGAATATATCTAAAAAAATTGCTTTAAAAGAAAAAAAACTTAGTAGTTCTAACAGAAGATAAGTAAGTTTCTCTTTTACAAAATAGACTGGAGCTGGCAGGTTAACATGCTCCACACAATCATTCAGGATCATCGGTTGAAAATTCCTTCCAACTTGCTTCCACTATCTCCTAGATGTTTATCTAATCGGTGATTTGAAAGATGAGATGTTACCCAATCTGGGTTCCTGAAAGGGGAAATGATGAGGTCCAGGGGAGGTACTTTTATCCTTAATGGTACAGGTGCTGTACATAGTATATATTCTGTCCACACCACGTTGTGTAGAATATAGTAACATAGTCAGGTCTAAATGCACTGAAGCTGGGAAATATAGGTTCTAGCTGTGTACCCCTGTGCTGAGTTAAAATGGAGAAGGAAAGAAGGGACACTAAGGGACAATTAGCACTCTCTGTCAAAACTAGTAAACATATTTGGCCATGGTACAACACAATAAAATGTAGGAGAAAAAATTTGTAGGTAAGTAATCCTAGTGAAAGTTTAGTGGATGCCCACAGAAATTAAAAATCATATGGTCATTTGATGATCACAATGATAGAGATACAGACAAATAGACTTACTAAATTGTCAAGACACCATGATTTATCTTTCTTTTTTTGTGTTCATAGCCACTTAACCTGAAAGATTTTCTAGTGAATATATTTATTTAACACTAATATTTTAGGAATGTTCTTAGTGCCAGGCACTGTACTAGATATTAGATATGTCATGATGAGTTAAACATGCCTAACTTCAATGGAGAAGATCACATTATAATGAGGATATGTGGCAATGGATAAGCATAGATTGTTAGAGATGAGGATATTTTTCTTGTTTTTAAAAGTAAGCACTGAAATTTTTTAGTCTGTGTGTGTAGTTCACACTATTGGTGTGAAATCCTAATTAAGATTTCATGTTTCCCATTGTCCTTAAAACAAGAATTCCTTCGGCTGTAAGAACAAACACACTACAAACACATGTGATAACATGGATGAATCTTGAGAACCTTACGTTGAGTGAAGCAACCCAGACATTGAAGGACAAATACTACATGACCTCAATGATATGAAATAACCAAGCTGCCCTAGATAGCAAGAGACTGAACGATAGGCTTACAAGAAATCGGAGGGTGGAGGAAGGATGTGAGCCGATGTCTGCAGGGGTGAAATTTAAGACGAGATGGTGGTAAGTATGAACACAAAGAAGAGATAAAAGGGGGGCAAGGGGTTGCCTCTGGTTGGGGCTTTGCGGGTTTGAGGGTGGCTGGGGAGGGGCGGATGGGTAACATTGCCCAAAAGTGGGGGGAGGGAGGGGTAGCATACTAACACAGGAGAGGGTCAGGTGTTGGTGGAGAGTAAAATGCCGAGAAAATCATATCACAATATAATAAAGAGGGTTACCTGTTTAGAACGCTCGGAGGGGAGGGTCTGATGCAGGACGGGCCCCTGGGGAATGTCTAAATGCTCATTCTGCCAGAGTGGGTGACACCATGGGGTAGAAACCCAAGTAGTGAGAGTGGGGGTGGACCCACATCCTGGGGAGGACTAATGCCATCAAATAGAGGGAACTGTATCCCTCGAGAGAAAGGGTGGCTCCCAGGGCATTGGGGCATTTGAGCAAGTTAGGCCCTGAACACTATTCCATCTATCTCTGGAAGTGGCTCCTTGGGAAACGGAGGTTGGCTGTCACTGTGGGCACCAAGATGGAAGGGAAAATGGACGTTAAATGTGTGGAACCAAGGTAAATGGGGGGTAAGAGAGGAGTTTCGTGAGAGTACACAAGGATGGATATAAAACATGTAATATTACACCATAACATATAGGAGATGACAGACTGATAATGTAAACCATAATGTAAAACATAGGATAACTAAGAATGTAAAAAACTGTGTATCCTAAAGTATGCACCACAATGTAAGCACAGATGTCACCTTGTTAGAAAGCTATTGTCTTAGACGCTGTACATCACGTTAAGTAAATATGATGTGAATAGGGTGTAAGGGTATCGCTGTGGAAGGGAAAAGGTTTTGTGGTGGATGTATGGGAGTGCTGTATATTATATATATGCATTGCTGTGGTCTAGGGCTCCTGTGAAGAGAAGCTCAATAATTAGGGGAAAAAAAAAAGAAAAAGATAGGATGTAGAATTTTTTCCAAGTCAACACGTATTCTTTATCTAACCTTTAAACCCATCGCTATATGCCATTCCCTAGCAAGGGACCCTGACATTATATTGGGCTTCAAATTTCAGGGAGTTCTGGATCACAGAGTGTTTCAACAATGGCAATGGAGGGATACTGGTATAGGATACCATTGACAGGTGATATATGGCTGACAGGGAGCTGTACAGAACATATGTCCAGGGTGCATGGTAATGTTTGGATATACTCATAGTGGCAACAATTAAAAACCACAGCAGGGGGGGTACTGGGTTCCTGGCCAGTTGTGCTCTGTCGTGGTCCCTAGGGGAGCAGCAACAGTTCCCAGGTGCAGCGGCGGGGACCGGGAGGGAGTAAGGGTTCAACAGTGAGCCCCTGATGCTAATGACTATGCTTGTGAGCTGATAAGCCTAAAATAAGAACAAGGCCTAGAGCAGTATTGTGCCTGGGAATTTCCTCCTGTCAGCCTTCATGTTACTCAAATGTGGCCAGTCTCGAAGCCAAACTCAGCATGTAAATGCAATGCCTTCCCCGCAGCGTGGGACATGACACCCGGGGATGAGCCTCCCTGGCACCGAGGGACCACTATCAACTACCAACTGATGATGCAACTGGAAAATGACCTTATACGGAAGGTTCAATGCGGATCAGCAGAATATCCCTGTCTACATAAAATAACATGACTTTAAAATGCTATTTGACCTAATGTAAGGGGGAAATGAAAAGGAGAAATGAGTTTACATGGCTACGAGTCTCTAAAAAAGAGTCTGGAGGCTGGCAGAAGGATTGCCCTTATGCACAACTGAGCAGAGTCTGAGAGACAGATAAAGCAGATACAACCCCCAGATATTTGTTCCTTTGAGGGCTAAAGAGACCCATGGGAGTTATGGTCATGGCCAATGGGGTTAACTACCAGGTCAGATGGCCCCTCTTTGGAAATGGTGTTTATGTGTGATGAATCTGGACTCAGATGGGATCTCTCTTCATAAGACTTTCATGCTAATGTGCTGGAGGTGCAGTTAGTGTTGGGGTTTAAGATATATTTAGGGGATTTGAATCTCTGGACTGACAATGTGATAGCCAGGTCCTGAGCCTCAACAGACTCCAGCACCTACAATCTGATTTATTGGACTTACCACACTCAGCTAAGATGGAGTTGAAGAAGGACAACCACCACACCATGGAGCCTAGAGTGATTACAACTGAAAGTGGGAGGATTGCATCCAGCATCCATGTGGAATCTGAGCCTCCTCCTGACATAGAGGTGCAATGGACACAACCAATCCAATGTCCACATAGAAGAGGTGACATTGGATTGGGAAAAGTGGACAGGGTGGCTGATGGGTATGGGGAAATACAGGAAGAGATGAGAGGTGGAGGCATCTTTGGGACATGGAGCTGCCCTGGATGGTGCTTCATGGGCAATCACCGGACATTGTAAATCCTCACAGGGCCCACTGGATGGAATGCGGGAGAGTATGGGCCATGATGTGGACCATTGACCATGAGGTGCAGAGGTGCCCAAAGATGTACTTACCAAATGCAATTGATGTGTCATGATGATGGGAACGAGTGTTGCTGGGGGGGGGGGGGGGGGAGAGGTGGGGTGGGGGGTTGGGGTTGAATGGGACCTCATATATATACTTTTAATGTAATATTATTACAAAGTCAGTAAAAAAAAAAAAAGCAGGAGTTCTTAACAACGGCTCCATGAGCTTGAAATGAAATTCAAAAATAATACATTATTTTTCAGGGGACATATTGGTGGAAATGTGATATATTTATTAAATAATACACAGTATAGTATGGACTTGGTAAGAGGTCTGTGGTTTTCACCTGAATGGCAAAGGGGTCTGTGGAAGAAAAAATATTTAAGAACCCCTGCCTTAAAAAAAATAATTGATTTTTAGCAATAATGATCCTATTTTGTTTAAAGTCTCCATAGCAACGAAAAATCTCAAGAGCCTGTGTGCTTGAAATATGAACCAGGCCTAGAGTTGAGGGGAGCCTAAGATTTACCTCCTGAGAGCCTCCATGCTGCTCAAATATGGCCACTGTCTAAGTCAAACTCAGCATGTAGATGCATTGCTTTCCCCCCAGTGTGGGACATGACTCCCAGGGATGAGACTCCTTGGTGCTGAGGGATTACTAGCAAACATCAGGTGATGATGTAACTAGAAAAATACCTTGAATAAAGGGATCAACTCAGACTGGCAGAATATCTCAGTTTTCATTTAAAACAGGTGTTAAAAATTACTCTTTGACTTTGGATAAAAAGGGCAAATGGAAAGGACAAGTGAGTTTATGTGGCTTTGAGTCTCCAAAAAAGAGTCAGGAGGTCATTAGAGGGGTAATGCTTATGCACGTTTCAGCAGGGTACCAGAGACAGGCAAGGTAGATGGAAACCCAGGTGCTGGTTCTCCTGAGGGCTGCAGATACCCACACATTCTATGGTGATGGCAGGTGGCTCTGGAGTTCAGGGCCATGTCAGTTAAGCCTACTTTGGAGTTTGTGTTCCTGAGTGTGACAGAGTTGGACTCAGATACGACCTTTCTACATATGTCTCTTCTATAACTTTTACTGGACTTGTGGTTGGCACTTGGGTTGGTGTATATTCAGGAGACCTAAATCTCCAGACTGTCCATGTGACGGCCAGGCCCTGGGCCTCAGCAGACTTGTGATTTCTACTGCCTGGTTTGTTGGACTTACCCTGGCCAACTGACAGGGAGTTGAAGACAGTCAACCACCACACCAGGGAGCCAAGAGTGCCTAAAGCTGCAAGCAGGAGAATTGCATCCATCATCCATGTGGAATCTAAACCCCCTGTTGAGGTAGAGGGTGACTGGACATAGCCATCCCAGGTCCACAAGATGGAGGAATAGTGTATGGATTAGAGTAGACTTACTGGTGTTCTGCTGGGGAAATACTGTGATTAGTAAGGGAAGAAATTGCAGTAGTGATGTGGAGAGGGTGGTCAAGGTGGCTGCTGATGGTAGGGAGACAGAAGAAAAGATATGGTGTGGGGGCATTTTGTGGATTTGGAGTTGTCTTGGGCAGTGCTGTAGGGAATGATGCTCAACATTGTGCATCCTGCCACGGCCCACTGGGTGGACTGGGGGAGAGTTTGGACTACAATGTGGACCACCGTCCCCCTGGTGAAGCAGTGCTCCAGAATGTATTCGTCAGTTGGAGTGGATGTGCAGCATTGATGGAAGAGGTTGTTGATGTGGGAGGGTTGGTGGGTGGGATGGGGGGTATTTGGGACCTCATATTTTTTGAATGTAACATTTAAAAGAAAGTAAAGAAGAAAAATCAATCAATCAATCAATCAACCAACCAACCAACCAACCAACAAACCAACCAACCAACAAATAAATAAATATAAAATAAAATAGAATACTTTGGTCGTAAACCTGGCTTTACAATTTACAAGCTATGGTAAAAGAATAATGACAGAATAAATGCTTTGTTAGTAGAAGAAGCTTCTAAATAAGGTGATATTTTCACATTTCTATGTGCCATTTTTCACATTACTATGAACATATAATGCAATATAATACAGGATTGACTAGGAGACAGGAAAGGTAATTCTAGGCTTTTGCCATTGCCTCAGTTTTATAGTTTATGAAGTGGACATAATGAGATGTGTTCCACCTATTTTATACACTTTTAGGTCCAAATAAATTAATATATGTAATAATGCTTTATAACCCATAAAGTAATGGGCATTTATTAGGTACTATTGTTTTACCAAAAATTTTGTTTGATATGACATTTGTTATACCTATCCTACAGATTATTTTGGTTTAATTCCTAAATATATCTTGATTCCCTTCTGAGTGTATATGTAGGGGATTGAGGACAGTGACAAGAAATGACTTTGACAGGTAAGAAGAAATCAGGTAGGTCATGGCAAGCGGTGTTAATATTATTCCTAGTACAATGGTAAGCCTTTCAAAGGTTTGAAACAGGGGAGTCATGTGATGTGATTTGTCCTTTGGAAAGATATACCCTAGTTGCTATGTCGAGAATAAACATTAGGAGGCCAACTTCAAAGCAAGAAATAGACCATTGGGAGATCTTAAACAAACAATAGTGTTGGCATAGGCTACGGTGGTAATTATGGGGATTGGAAAGACAGGACAAATTTAGGGAAATGCTGGTGGGTAGGCCTGATGGGATTAGTAGTAATGAATCTGTAAGCAAAATACTACTATAGTAGCACAGATTATTGAGTTGACCCTGGAAAAGGTCTTTTTTGTTTAATATGGGCTGTGTACTGTTTTATCAGACAACTTCATGTTTCTCAATGTCATATAGCCCATGATTTAGTAGAATATGATGGACATTTTGCTGCATAGAAAATTCTTTGAGTAAATGAAAATATGGGAATTGTTTCTGACAAGTCCTCATTATCCAGAATTGTCAGTGAGCTTGATTAATGAGTTTAGGGTGTATATTTTATTATAAAAAATATAAAGTAAAATTAAAACAAATATTTGCCCAAAGAATTATTACAATGTTATAGAGACCTCCATTAGGGGATATGGGTAAGGGAGGCCTTACGGATGGAATCTTTGCTTTTAATTTAGACTAATTATTAGATGGAAATATTTAAGACTTGGAAAGTAACAAAATTGGGAGAAAGAATCAAAATTTCTGTTTTGAATACACTGAGTTCGCCTGTTGGACACTATAAACAGCAGATGATTTAAGCGAACCATTAAGAATGTCAGACAAATTCAGGGATAAGATCTTTAAAGGAGAGAAAAATATGGGAAATGTCATTCTGGATATTAATCATTGAGAAGCCTATCCTAGTATGAAGTTGGATATATGTGTCTGAAGCTAAGGATAGAGAAGATGGTTAGAGATATAGATTTTGGAATATTCAGCATATCCACGGCAATTTAAATTCTGGGAGTGGACAAGATCATCCACCAGCTGAAATGTAATGAAGAGAGAAGAGGAATCAATACCAAACCCTGAGGAACAACAGAAGGTGAACATAGAAAGACAATCCCTGCTGAAAATCTTAGCAGGAGAATCAAAGGAAGATAGTATTTCTAGAAGCAAGTCTTTGTTAACAATAGCAAATGCTTTTGAGAGGACAAGTATGATAATGACAAGTACATATCCATTGAATTTAATATAAGGAGCTCCTGGATATCCTTAGTGAGAAAGGCCTTGGAGGATTACTGGGGATAGAAAGCAGATTATGATAAGATGAGTAATGAGTGAAGATTTGAAGTGGAGATAGCAATTGTACTTACCTCTTACAAAAATTTTTACTATGACCTGGAGGAGAGAAAGATATAGTAACTGGAGAGGCCTAGGCAGTTCTCTTCTTAAGATGTGAGAAACTGAGCTTAATTGAATGCCAGAGGAAAGGACCTAGTATATAAAGACAGGTTGAAGATAAAAGAAGGAAAAGGTCAATCCATGTACTAAGTTTTCTGAAGAATTTAAAAATGATTGATGGAATGGAAAACATAAATAAATGAAAATATTAACCTTAGACAGAAGAGGTATCTATTTCATTGTAACAATAAGGTAGGGGGAAAAGATGGGTATAAATGCAAGAAAATTTTCAGAAATAGTGATGGGAAAATAACAATCTTCATCCTACACCTATTGGCTTCTATTTTCTGTGAAGTAAGAGGCAAGTTAACCTGCTGAGAGTGAATGTTGAGGTCATAGGTCAGTAATGAAAGAACAAGAAATATATATATATGTATAAATATATATATGCGTGTGTGATATGTGTATGCATAAATTTATATAGAGAATGAAATATATATTTTATATATTACACACACACACACACATATATATATATACACACACATATACATATACAGAGAGAGAGACAGACATAGAGAGACACAGAGAGAGAACAAGAGATAAAAAAGGGTCTTGGAAAGTCTGCCTCTGGCCTGACTCTTTCCACTTGGCTATCCTTTGAATTGCCTTCTTAACCTCATGATTGGAGATCAATACCTCCCAAACTCCAATAATAGTTACATTTTATTCTTAATATTAGGCAACATTATCAGTTTTTTTTCTTTCTCAATGACTTCGTTGTAAGAGGTTGGGTCAGGAGCTGCTAGCCAGATACCCTTTTTTTATGGTATGTCAGTGTTTAATACCATAGCTAAATAAAAATATTTACATAAATTGGTTTGTGTGCTTGTGTATAAAAATGACATAATGTTTATCTCCATGTTTCTATCCTGTTCTGTAATGGATTTGCAGTAGAAAATGTTAAAAGGACTACACAATATAATTGTTAATGTTTCAAATATGGCAATGTTTAATCTATATATGAACTCCTGTGTTCATTGAGTCATAGACATTTACCTTAAACTACTTTTTAAAATGTTTAAATGTTTATTAGTTTTAAAGGTACTTAGGTTACATAAATGTTAGATAAAAAATATAGAGGATTCCCATATGCCCCATGCCCTACCACTCCCACAATTTACAACATTAGCAACATACTTCATTAGTGTGGTACATTTGTCACAATTTATGAACACAATGAAGCATTGCCACCAAGCGTAGATTATAGTTTACATTATAGTTTACACTCTCTTCCACACAATTTTGTAAGTTATGACAAGATATATAATGCCCTGTTTCTGTCATTGCAGTGTCATTCAGGACTATTCCAATGTCCTGAAAATTCCCCCATATTACACTTATTTTTCCCTCTTCCTCGACTGAGAACCTCCAGTGACCACTGCCTCCATATCAATGATAAAAGTGTCCCCTCCCCTTTCCTATCTAATTTGGCAGCCACCAAATGCTTTTGAGTCTCCCTTTACTTCAGTCATAAATTGCAATTCTTTTCCCTCTTCTTCATGCTTGTAGACAATTTTGGCATTCCATTTCCCTATCCCTGGTTCCCAACTCATGTTTTATGTTCTTTTTCTATTCTCATTTCTTTTCTTCTTGTTTTTTTTTGTTCTTGTATTTTAATAAATTTTACCAAACTAAATCCTACATACATGAACATACATAAACAATAAGTATAGTAAAATGTTTGAATTTATAAAACAAGTATGCAAATCACCATAGAAGAGTCCCATACATCTCCCCACCAACAACTTGCACAGTTGTGAAATATTTGTTACAAATAATGAAAGAGCACTATCAAAATATTATTACTAATTATAGACCATATCTTACATTTGGTGTGTTTTCCCTCCAACCCAAACAATTATTCACACACTATATTAGTATTATATATCTGTTATTGTTCAGAAGAAAATATTCTCATATTTGTCCTGTTAACCACAGTCCATTCTCCACCACTGGATTCCCTATGTTATACAGTCCAATGCTTTGTATACTCCATTCAAAGTGTACATCCAGTGGCTCTCAATTTCATCAGAGTTGTGCTGTTATCACCTCAGTCAAATGTATAATTTTTCATTACTACAGAAGGAAAAATACCATACACACTTATCATCTCTAATTGTTGTCCCTTAGTATTGAAATAATTTCTTCTTACAATTGCTATAAAATATTATGTTACTGTTAACTATCACCCATGAATGACACTAGTTGTAATTTTCCCTTGTATCACCATATACTTAACACTTTTTATTGGAAGGACATTCTTATACTATTAACCACCATCTTCATCCACCACCAAAATTACTGTTTTACATACTTTAGATTATCTCTAGATTCCTTTCGATTGACATTTAAGTCCACAGACTACCCCTTTCAGCCAAAATCAAATTTATAAATCAGCTGTTAATTATACTCACTATAATGTGTTACTCTCAATGCTATTCATTTCCACACTTTT
Organism: Dasypus novemcinctus; assembly: GCF_030445035.2. NCBI lineage: Eukaryota > Metazoa > Chordata > Mammalia > Cingulata > Dasypodidae > Dasypus > Dasypus novemcinctus. Next base: position 132,127,257 of record NC_080704.1, on the reverse strand, counting down.
ACAATAAACCTTATTAAAAATTCTACACGCATTAGGCATCACCTTCTATTGTCAATGCACATTCTATTTCCTAGTAACCTATACTCTAGTTTACTTTCATGAGTTTATTCATCATATTTAGTTCATATTAGTAACATCATACAATACTTGTCCTTTTGTGTCTGACTTATTTCACTCAACATAATATCTTCTAGGTTCATCCATGTTGACATATGCATTCTTATTTTATTTCTTCCTACAGCTGAATAGTACTCAATTGTGTGTATATACCATATATTGTTTATTCATTCATCACTTGATGGACACTTGGAATGTTTCCATATTTTAGCAATTGTGAATAATGCTGCTATGTTATCGTACTTTAACTAATCTTTTCTTCCATAAGGTTAGTCCTTTTGAACATGTTTCCTAACTTCCTTAGGGTGGTTTTTCTAAAATATAAATCTAATCATGTTGTTTCCCCAGTTAAAAACTTTAAGTAGTTTCACAAAGGCTTTAAGTTCAAGTTTAAACTCCCTAAGGAGACGTATAGCACTAGCCTTTGTCTGATTTCTTTCAGATTCCTTGGGCACTCCCCCAATTCTGCCTGATTTTTCGTATACTCCTCTTGCTACTCCCCCTCTTATATCTCATATATTGCCCATGCTATCTATCTGTGTGATCTTGGGAAAATCATCTCACTCTCCCTGCAGCTGTTTCTTCAAATATAATATGATGATTTTAGACTGGAATAGACCTATATCGCTACCCAGCCTGTAAAAAATATGATTGTGAATTTTACTTATCAACTCTTCCATCACTATATATTCAGGTGTCAGGAGACTTTGTATGTGCTAAAAATGTCATGTTAGTACTCCTGGATATATATATATATATATATATATATATATATATATAAGGATATTTTTTATTTTTGAAAATGAAAAAATTTTAATCTTTTTTTAAAAGATACATAGATCACACAAAATTTTACAGTAAAAAATATATAAAATGTTCCCATCTACCCTACTCCCTACCCTCCCCCATTCCTCCCACAGCAACAACTTCTTTCATAATTGTGGCACATTCATTGCATTTGATGAATACATTTTGGAGCACCGCTATACCACATGCATTATAGTTTACATAGTACTTTACACTCTCTTCCAGTCCATTCAGTGGGTTATGGCAGGATATATAATATCTTGCATCTCTCCCTGCAATATCATTCAGGACAACTCCAAGTCTCAAGAACGCCCCAATATCACACCTCTTCCTACCTTTCCCTGCCCTCAGCAACTCCTGTGGCCACTGTTTCCACATCAATGATACAATTTATTCCATTGCTACAGTGAGAATAGTTCTATAGTAAAGGATATTCTTTTTATTTTTTAAATCAAATTGTCAATTTTTAAATGGTACATAAATCACAAAAAATGCTGTGTTAAAAAAATATGAGGTTCTCACGAACCCCACCCCCCAACCTCCACTCCTCCCACATCAACAACCTCTTTCATCATTGTGGCACATTCATTGCTTTTGGTGAATACATTTTGGAACATTGCTGCACCACATGGATTATATTTTACCTTGTAGTTTACATTCTCCTCCAGTACACTCAGTTGGTTATGACAGTATATATAATATCCAGTATCTGTCCCAGCAATATCAGTTAGGACAATTCAAGTCCCGAAAATGTCCCCATATCCCATCTCTTCTTCCCCCTGTCTGCCCTCATACCTAGGTTCTTGGTGGTGGTATAGTCTTAAGATTTTATTATACTTTGATGCTCATAAAGAATTCAAGAGCAATTTAATTCATAAAATTCTTTTGTACCATAATTATTTAAGTGCCCTTATATCAGAAGTAGATCTGATCCCACATGTTTTAAATCTGTCTTGCTCTCTCTCTTTTTTAATTAAGACAACAATACTTAACCCAAAGGTTAGGATTCAATTTAAAGTTCAGAATTCACAAAATTTGAATGGCTTATAAACAAATTAATTCCTGTTATCATTTTCAATACCATCTCCCACTAAACTGTCTTCATTCCTTCTGGTAACATCCAAAGTGATCCTTTTCTTTTAGCTAACCTGAAAATTGTGCAGCTTTTACATATGGAATTGCTAATTAATGCAGAAGGGCTAGGGTTTGTTCCTCTTCCTTTTCAGAATCAACGTTTCCAAATTTCTGCTGCCAACACAACAGAAACTCAGTGACTAGTTGTATTTGTAACACACACAAAGAACAAAAACAAACATGTTAAAGTATTCCGCAAATGGCAGGTGCAAGTACATTTTGAATCTCAGTTTCGTTTCTTTCTATTTATTGTTCTCCTTTTGGGAACTGGCTTCATTTGTGGAGCGTTTTCAAAAGATGTGAGGATTGAAAAAGAGACCCTAAGAAAACTTTTCAGAAACAGAATTGCTTGTTTTTTGTTGAATGCAAGACAAATGGATATCTACAAGAATGCAATGTAATGCAAGGGTTTCTTGAACAGAATTAGTGACTGTTGCATTAGAAGAGAAAGCAGAAAGGAATTGGTTCCTTCCTGTTTCTTCTTGCTCTTCATTACTTCTTGGACATTGTTTCCAGTAGCATGGACTTAGGAAACAGGTACATTAGAATAACATCCTTACTCAGTATTTCCTGACTTTGGGTAAAGTTATTTATCCTCATTAAGCCTCAATTTCCTCACAGTCAAATTGTGATAACAAAATTACTTATCTTGTAAGGTTGTAATAAGGATCAAATGACATAAGAGCTGGACACAAGGTAAATACTCAAATGTTAACAGCTTTTAGTAGTAGTATAAATATAAAATGTTACTGTTCTTGTTTCATGGGGTTACAAAGGAGAAAGTTAATTTCATACCACACAGAAAATATAGTCCAACACTTTTCATGAGATATTTTTCTACTCTTTTTTTAAATGTTCTAACTGGCAATCTGCTGCTTCAGTTCCTCCTTTTCACTTTTCCCTTACGCAGATTCTTAAAGTTTCCATAGTGTATGAGTAATTCAATTCTCTCCAAACATGAATTTGAAGTTCCATTCCACTTTCCCACTCCAGCCTCCTCCTGCTCCCAGCCCCTACGTAAATAAACAGGTCTAGCTAAAGTAAGGAATTCTGCTGCTAAGAACAAAACCATTTTTCTCTAGTGGTACAATTATCATTATTGTCCTCAACAGGCAAAGAAATCTACTGACTGTTAGATAATGCACACTAAAAGGATTTAGCTTTATATTATATATTCTAAGTAATTGCATTGTTTGATGGTGTCTTTAAGGTCTTTAATCACAAACCAGAAGAAGGCTGTTAGTCTGGGAGGTACAGGTACCTGCTGACAGATTATTCTATGTTTACCTCTGCTAAGGTGACATTTTGCCATTAAAATCTCTACACTATGAAGCTTTGCAGAATTTTCTTAGACAAAAAGTATACTTCCCTATATGGGGCTGGTGCAGTTTAGGCAATATGGCATATTAGAAAGAACCAGACATGGGTTCACATCCTGGCTGTGACATTGACTGGTTGTGTGAGTTTCTTAACTTCTGTGAACCTCAGTATGATCATCTATGAAATGGGGGAAAATGAATGTACGTCATTTTAAAAATATTTTAAAAGATACTTAGATTACTGAACTGTCCATATAATGGCCAGGCCATGGGCCTCAGCAGACTTGTGGTTCCTACCCTCTGGTTTCTTGGACTTACCCTGGCCAGCTGACAGGGAAGTGAAGAGGGTCAACCACCACACCAGGGAGCCAAGAGTGCCTACAGCTGCAAGCAGGAGAATTGCATCCATCATCCAAGTGGAATCTAAGCCCCCTCTTGAGGTAGAGGGGGACTGGACATAACCATCCCAGGGTCCACAGGATTGAGGAATAGAGTATGGATTAGAGTGGACTTACTGGTGTTCTGCTGGGGAACTATTATAATTAGTAAGGGAAGAAATTGTAGTAGTGATGTGGAAAGGGTGGCCACGGTGGCTGCTGATGGTCAGGAGAGGGAAGAAGAGTATGGTGTGGGAGCATTTTCAGGATTTGAAGTTGTCCTAGGTGGTGCTGCAGGGATGGATGCTGGACATTGTGTGTCCTGTCATGGCCCACTGGGTGGACTGGGGGAGAGTGTGGACTACAATTTGGACCACTGTCCATGTGCTGGAGAAGTGCTCCAGCATGTATTAGCCAGGTGCAGTGTATGTGCTGCAGTGATGGAAGAGGTTGTTGATATGGGAGGGTTTGGTGGGTAAGTTGGGGGGTATATGGGGATATCATATTTTGTGAATGTAACATTTTAAAGAAAATAAAGAAAAAAAAGGTAAATGCAAAAAAAAAAAACAACACAAAAACCTGTATGGATTTCCCATATGTCCCACTACCTACCCCTTCCACACTTTCCTACCTTAACAATATCCTTCATTAGTGTGTTGAATTTGTTACAATCAATGTAACACTGCCACTAAGTGTAGATTATAGTTTACATTACAGTTTCAACTCTGTCCTGCACAATTTTGTAAGATATGACAAGATATATAATGGCCTGTATCCGTCATTGCAATATCATTCAGGACAATTTCAAAGTCCAAAAATGGCCCCATATTACATATAGATTTCTCTCTCTCTCTACTCAGAAACTCTGGTGGCCACTGCCTCCACATCAATGATAAAAGTTCTTTCATTGCTAGAAAAACATAACTCTGTAGTAGAATAATATTGTCTACTCTAGTCCATAGTCCATCATTCATTCCCCAATCCTGAGGATTCAGGGATGGTGATGCCCACTTTACCTCTAATTTACAGGGGCCTTAGATCCAGTCTTATAATGTTATTTTGAGGATTAAATGCAATACATAATACATAGTCTATAGCACATAATATATATATATATATGTAAGTGTTACTGTAATTGTATATATATATGTATGTGTGTTTTAAATTTTTGGTTAAATGAAATATGCATAACTCAAAATAATATGCCTAAGTATATGTGTGACTAGAACTTATAAGTTGTCAAGAGCTAAATCTAAATGTACATGTTAAGAAATGCTGCCTCTGCTTGTAGTCACTATTATTTATTTATTTATTTATTTATTGTATTTTTTTTTATTAGCCTTGAGATCCCACTGTAGCTCTGTTGTGGAACTACATTTTGGGAGAGATAGCTTTGTCATAAGTCTTCAAGGTATTTTAATTTCTCAGTCCTTTTAATGACATCTAAGATGGCACTATATAATGCTGAATCCTTCTTTTTAATAAGTGATGTATTTCCCTTTATGAGCGTAAGATCAATCCAACAGCCTGAGAAAAAGATGGAAGAGAAAAAAAATGAATCATACCAAAATAATAGTTATTTTCTCATGAAAATGCAGCCCCTGAACATTTTCCCAAGCAGTTGTCAGAGAATGCTTGATAATTAAGTGTTCCCCCATTTCTATTGATGCATCTTCAATACAAAACAACCTATCAGGATGACAAATTAATCTAATGTGAGTTTTAAAATCTAGCTTCAGACAATTATCATGTGAACATACCATTGTATATGGGATTAGCTGTAGTTTGATCAGATTTTTTGTTGAATTGCTACTGCAAGAAAGGAAGTTCTCACTTTCTGAGCCACTGGAGTGACCTCTATTCTGAGAATAAAAGATCTGGTAACATTTGGCATTTAAAACTGTATACATAAAAAGAAACTATGCACAGGAATTACACCTTGCTTTGAGGCAAGGTTCTCATTGCTCTTCATCTTCAGGGCCATTGCTAACTCTCCTTTACCATCATCTGACTTTTGTCCTCTGAGTCCATGAGCTTGCCATCATGAACATCTTTTGTGATTTCATGAAGAATCAAAGGAAAGGTTTGAGGAACCAAGTGAATGCCTCTCCTACTATCTTGGTTTCTTCACTTGACATGAACCACACATACACAACTGCACTTTCACTAGGTAACTGCCGCTCATCATTCAGATCTCAGTTTAGGCATCAATTTCTCAAGGAAACCTTCCATGATATCCCAGAATCTGTAAGATCTCCACATTATTAGCTCTAATTATCCCTTCTATTTCTCCTTCATATTGGTTATCACATTATGTCATATTAAGTTGACTTTTATGAATCCTTATGTAGTAGTTACATAGGTCAAAAACTGTCAAGTATTGGCAGAGTCATATTTTTCAACTTAAAATATTTATTTGTGGGGGTAATTTATTCTTGTCGCCATCACTAAACTATAAATGCCAGGAAGTTAGAGAACCATCTATTTGTTTACCTCCATGTCCCTAGTATCTAACAAAACTTTCTGACATTTAGTAGGTTTTCCATAAAAATATTTGTTGAATATGTGAGTTCCAATTTCAAAGATTATATATAAACTCTTGGAACAAATATTCCAATTTCAAGAATCATATATAAACTTTTTTAATTAGAATTTTTATTGACTTTTAAGAAAGATATATTGATACTGTTGGTAAAGGGGAGGGAATGCTTTATCATGACAAAGAGACTCTTTACAAAATTGCGGTTTCTTTACAGTACATATTCATAGTTGTCCCAGGGTTGCATACCATCCCCACTCTCACAGGCTTCCAAGAAAGAATTGCTGTTTGGTTTACTGTTGTTGATGGATGTCTTGATCCTTCCTGGAGAATTTTGGACCAAAATAAAACAACAACAACAAAAAAGAAAGTAATTACTCTAGATTCTGATTCCTACTTCATTACCAATCTTCTATCCTATAATCCTCTTAGGTGACACTTTCTTTCACTCAAGCCAAACTGGTCTTCTTGCTATTTCCCACATACATTCTGGGCTTTGTTCAGTCTCTATCTATTCTCATGCCCCTGAATTCTACCTATTGATAATCCCACTCATCTTTCATATCACAACTCATATTCTACCCTCTTCCTGAATTCGTTCATGACTAGTCAAGATAAAATTTCTCATTTACACTCTTATAAAACTCAGTAAGTGTCTCATACAAGGTTATTATCATTTCATTAATTCTTAATTTTATAATAATTTGATCATAGGTGGACCCATTCTTCTCTTTATATCTTACCATTCTGATCCCTCACTATTAGTATTTTGGGGAAGTGAGGTATGGAGAAAAGCATGCCTGCTTTGCACTATGTATATCAATAATTTTATTTTTAAAGTATTTTAAAATATTTTTATTTATAAACATACTACAGAAAGTGAATGGGGTTTAAAGTTTGGCAAAAGGAAACATTAATTTAAAAGTTCTGAGAAACTGCAAAAAAGAAAAAAAGAAATTATAGACAGGCACTATGCAACAAGAAGAAAGTATTAAAGTGCCCTACCCTGCAGGCAATAGAGATGCAGACATGTCCCCTCTATCCTTCTTTCACTGAATGTCAAAGCATTGCAAAAATATATAGTAGAGAAGATGGCAGCAGAGTAAGGAGCTCCTGGAGTCAGCTTGTGAAACAGGGCACTTGGTGGTCACCCAGAGTTACCTAAAGCACCCAGGAGACCAGAGGACTATCCTGCAATTTCCTTGACAGTGTGGAAGGAGGACACTACCCATCTGCACAGAGGAATCATGAGTAGAGCACTCCACACCACGGAGGTCGGTGACTGTAGCGTGCAAGTCACCTCAGGAGTTCAATTTACCCCAATAAAAACGGGAGGAAAACACGGTGTGGCACTGACTTCAGCTACTGATTAGTGGATTCAGTGGATTAAAGTATAATCCTAGGAACAACTAAGCTGTGAGCCTGTCCAAGTAAGAGGGAAGCCAGTGGCCACCATTTTGACTCCACCCCAGGCATGAGGGGAAGTGGCGCTGTGCGGTCACCCCTCGGGCTGAAGTGTGGTTTGCTGGCCTGGCAGGGGAGCGGCCGCGGTAGGCCTAATTCCGCTGCCCCCATAATAGGGTGGCTGGTCGGACTCACCACCACCCCTGAAGGAAGCTCGGCATGGGCGCAGAGTGCCCTCGGGTCTCCCCTTCTCGGCAGCCATGCTTCCACGGCCGCCCCTCCTCCCAGATGGCGCCACCCGATGCCTTGTGGGGTGGCACCCTTCTTCTTCCTTCTCCCTGCGCAGGCGCAGGGCAGAAAATTCCAATCTGCCCTTTTCCCCTCCCCCGACAGCAACAACAGCCAGGTGTGGGCGGAAAAATCCAGCCCGCCCTTTTCCCCTCCCCCGACAGCAGCAACAGCCAGGTGTGGGCGGAAAAATCCAGCCCGCCCTTTTCCCCTCCCCCGACAGCAGCAACAGCCAGGCGTGGGCGGAAAAATCCAGTCTGCCCTCCACCCCAGCAACAGCAGCCACCAATCCCTAAACCCTGCCCCTTCCCCCAGCAACAGCGACAGCCAATCCCTAACCACCACCCCTCCCCCGTCCAGTACCGCCCACTGACCTTTCGCCAGCAACCAATCAGAACAGGGCGTGGCTTCGACCAATCAGCCTTCCCCAGCCCCTATAAAACTGTTGCCTCTCCCTCAGTAAAGTGGACTTGCGTGTTTACCTTGTCTCCGCGGTAGTTCTTCTGCCGTGCGCCCTCCAGTCCTGAGAGCCCCCGACAAGGGCCTGGCCTCCCTTGTCCCAAGTTCGTCGCCTGCTTCTCCGGGCGACCCCTTCGTCACCGGCTTCGCCGGGCGACCCCTTCAGCCGAACCGCGCAACCCCTTGTGAGACCGATCCCTCGTCTGCTGCCGGACCGATCCCTCGTCCCAGGTGGGACCGACCCCTCGTCCGCAGCCAGACCCCACCTCTACCGACCGAGCAAGCCGCCACAGCCCTGATTGAAAATCATAGTGCTTGTAAGGACTGGCTTCTTTTCACCCAGGCTGGATTGCAGGTCTAGCCTAAACCTCAGTACCACTTCCAGAAGTGAGGAGGCTGGGGTGACCTGCACCAACTCTCTGGGAAGCTGCAAGACACATTGCAGAGGCTGATGCCCATCCTAATCTAGGGGAGCAAGTCACCTCAGGAGCTATTATGTGGATGGAGTTAGAAGTTCCATTTCTCATAAATGGTGGAGGAAGAGACAGATGTCCACTGGCCTCAGCTACTTATTAGTGGACTTGGCTGTCTAACATATATTCTTAGAGACAACTAGGGTCTGAGCCTGTCCTACCTGGAAAGAGTTTGGTAGCTACCATTTTGACTATGCCTCCTGTCATAAGAGGAAGCCTGGCTGACTGAAATTCAGTGAAGTTAGAGACAGGCTTCTTTCCACCAAGATCAGACTGCAGCCCTAGTCTAGGCTTCATCCCTACCTCCAGCAGCGAGGTAGCTGGAGGAAACTGCACCAGGCTCTTCCAGGGAAGTGCAAGTGCTCTCCGCTGTCAGAGACTGAATAGTCAGACACCTAGGGATGTGTCCTTGTACCCCAAGAGAATAGGAGAGGAGCTGGGTGTCCTCAGCTTCTCCAGACAATGGCAGGAGTTTTCAGCCCACACAGATTTGTTGAGTGCCTTTGAACCCATCTCCACCTCTGTCCCCCCACAGGATAAGAGGGGGCTGGTGTTATTTCAACCTCTCAGACAATAGCTTTGGGCTGCACAAGCCTGACTGTTGGGCACCTGTGACTCCATTTCCATCCCCAATAAGACAATAGATGGACTGTGTTTGCCCAACCTCTCTGGGTAACTGCAGGTGCTTTTGGCCTACACAACCTGGTCTTGTGGCTACTTGTGGACCCACCCTCACTCCCCAATAGGAAAGAAGGGGTCTGGTATTTCCACAGACGTTTTGGGCAAGAGCAGACCTTCAGCACACATGGACTGAGCTATTGGATGTCTATGAATTCACCCCCACCCCAATAGGATAAGAAGGGTCTGGTGTCTCCACAGCCTCTCTGTACAATGGTGGTATTTTCAGCCAACAGGGACTGAACTGTCAGGGGCCTGTGGATCCAACCACACACAACACCATGCTTTAAGAGAATAGAAGGGAGCTTGTGTTTCGTCAGCCTCTCCAGGCAACAGCAGGTATTCTTGGCCTAAAGGGATGGAACTGTTGAGCATCCATAGAACCTCAACCTCTCCTGGCAATGGTGGGTATTTTCAGCCTACAGGACTGAAATGTTGAGCATTTGGGGTCCTGTTTCCACCCCCTAAGGGCAGAAGGACAGTACTCACTAAGCCTATCAGAGCAATTGCAGGCATATTTGGTGCACAGAGATTAGATTATTGGGCAATCCAGAGGGTCCATTCCCACTCCCAGCAGGGAGAAGGTATGGTGATACATCAGTTTACCTGAGCAATTTTGGTCATTTTGGACCCACAGAAAATAGATTGCTGACCAAAACTATAGCTCCATCCCTACCTAAGGTAAGGGATGAAGGGGATTGAAGCTTCATCAGTTGTTCTGGGCAACTAAAAACAAATTTGTGCCCAACTGGGATTATTGCACACTGCTGCAGCTCCTGTCCTTACCAATGACACAGCAGAAAGGTGGGAGAAGCTTCATTACTTGCTGGGGCTATGTGGGCAGCTTCAGCCTCCATAACGTACAGCACCAATGAAATCCTTGACTCCTACTACACAACCAGCAAGGGAGAAAAGATAAGAAATCCCTAACTAGAGGGAGAAACTGCACTCAGAAAAAATACATCTTGCAAGCCAGATGCAGAAAAACCAACAAAAAATTAAAATCCATACAAAGAAACAGGAAGAGATGGCCCAATTAAAGGAACAAGATAAGCCTGCAGATGACATAAAGGAGTGGAGACAACTAATCTTAGATGTTCAAACACCTTTCCTTAATAAATTCAATGAGATGGCTAAAGAGATTAAAGACATTAAGAGGACATTGGATGAGCACAAAGAGAATTTGAGAGCATTCCTTATGGGAATGAAAGGTGCAATAAACAAAATTAAAAATACACTGGAGGTGTATAACAGGAGGATTGAGGAAGCAGAAGAAAGGATAGGTGAGCTCAAATACATAGCCTCTGAAAGCAAACAAACAAAAGAACAGATGAAGAAAAGAATGGAAAAAATTGAACAGGGTCTCATGGAACTAAATGATAGCAAGAGACATGCAAACATATTGTCATGGGTGTCCCAGAAGGAGAAGAGAAGGGAAAAGCTGCAGAAGGAATATTTGTAGAAATAATGGTGGAAAATGTCACAATCCTAATGTAAGACACAGATATCCATGTCCAAGAAGGACAATATACTCCCATCTGAATAAATTCAAATAAACCAACTCCAAGACACATACTAATCAGAATGTCAAATGCCAGAGACAAAGAGAATTCTGAGAGCAGCAAGAGAAAAGCAATGTATAACATATAAGGGATGCTCAATAAGATTAAGTGCCGATTTCTTGTCAGAAACCATGGAAGCAAGAAGGTAGTGGTATGATATATTTAAGATACTGCAGGATAAAAACTGCCAGCCAAGGATTTTTTACCCAACAAGACTATCTTTTAAAAAAGAGGATGAGATTAGAATAATTACAGATAAACAGAAACTGAGAGGGCTTATAAGAAAAAGCCCAGCTTTGCAGGAAATACTAAAGGGAGTGTTACAACCTGAAAAGAAAAGACAGGGGAGAGAGACCTGGAAGAGAGTCCAGAAAGGACAAATCTATCAGTAACAGTAACTAAAAGTGTCAAATATAAAATGACAGATAAAACACAAATATCAAAATGGATGAAATAAGAACTGCCTTTACAGTAATACCATTGAATGTTAATGAATTAAACCCCCCAAACAAAAGAAAGAGACTGGCAGAATGGATAAGAAAATATAAGCCTTCTATTTGTTGTCTGCAAGAGACTCATCTTAGACCCAAGGATACCAAGGATTTGAAAGTGAAAGGTTGGAAAAAGATATTCCACACAGGCAGTAACCAAAAAAGAAAAAAAAAAATTGAAGTAGCTATACTTATATCAGATGATATAGACTTTAAAAGTAAAACTGTTATTAGAGACAAGGAAGGCCATTACATATCAATAAAAGGGATGAGTAACCAGGAAGAAATAACAATCATAAGTATATATGCACCTAACTGGGATACCCCAAGATACATGAGGCAAATACTGGCAAAACTGAAGGGAGAAATAGACATCTCTACAATAATAGTTGGAGATATCAATACACCACTTTCACCATTGGATAGAACATCTGAGCAGAAGATCAATAAAGAAACCAGAGAGCTTAAATAATTTGATAAATGCACTAAACCTAATAGACATATACAGAACATTGCACCCCAAAACAGCAGTCTATACATTCTTTTCAAGTGCTCATGGATTATTCTCCAGAATAGCCCATATGTTGGGACACAAAGCAGATATCAATAAATTCAAAAAAATCAAATTATACAAGGCACTTTCTCTGATAATCATGGAGTAAAGCAGGAAATCAGCAAGTGGCAAATAAAGAGAAAATTCACATGTATATGGTGATAAAACAAAACACTCTTAAATAGTCAGTGGGTTAAAGAAGAAACTTCAAAAGAAATCAATAAATATCTCAAGACAAATGACAATGAGAATACAACATATCAGAACCTATGGGATGCTGCAAAGGCAGTGTTGAGAGGAAAATTTATAGCCCTCAATGCTTACATTGAAAAAGAAGAAAGAGCTAAAATCAATGGCCTAACTACACAGCTGGAGGGACTAGGAAAAAAACCGCAAGCTAATCCTAAAGCAAGCCCAAGGAGTGAAATAACAAAGATCAGAGCAGAAATAAATGAAAATGAGAATAAAAAACAAGAGAGAAAATTAATAAAACCAAAAGTTGGTTCTCCAGAAGATTAACAAAATTGACAAAACTTTAGCTAGACTGACTAGGAAAAAAAGAGAGAAGATGCAAATAAATGACAAAAAAAATGAAAAGGGGAACCTAACTACTGACCCCACAGAAATAAGAGAGATCATAAGAGGATACTATGAACAACTTTATGTTGAAAAATTAGACAATGTGGATGAAATGGAGAAATTCTTAGGAATGTACAAACAACCTACACTGACACTAGAAGAAATAGAAGACTTCAACAAATCAATCACAAGTAAAGAGATTGGAGCAGACATCAAACAGCTCCCCAAAATCAAAAGTCCAGAATGAGATGGTTTCACAGGTGAGTTCTACCAAACATTCAAAGATTTAATACCAATTTTATTCAAGCTCTTCCAAAATATTGAACAAAAAGGAAAGCTACCAAACACATTCTATGAAGCCAATATCACCCTAACACCAAATCCAGGTAAAGATATTACAAAAAAAGAAAATTAGAGACCCATTTCTCTAATGAATACAGAGGCAAAAATCCTCAATAAAATATTTGCTAATCAAATCCAACAAAACATTAAAAGAATTATCCATCATGATCAAGTAGGTTTTATACCAGGCATGCAAGACTGGTTCAACACAAAAAAAAATCTGTCAGCATAATACACCACATTAATAAATCAAAGAAGAAAAATCACATGATCTTATCAATTGACAAAGAAAAGGCATTTGATAAAATATAGCATCCATTCTTGATAAAAATACTACAAAATGTCAGAATTGAAGGAAACTTTCTCAACATGATAAAGACCATATATGAAAAACCCACAAATAATATTGTCCTCAATGATGAAAGACTAAAAGCTTTCCTGTTGAGGTCAGGGACAAGAAAGAATGCCCACTGTCACCACTGTTGTTCATATAGTGCTAGTTTCTAGCTAGAGCAATCATACAATAAAAAGAAATAAAAGGCATCCAAATTGGAAAGAAAGAATTAAAATTTTCACTATTCACAAATGATATGATTGTATATCTAGAAAGTCCCCCAAAAATCTACAACAAAGCTGCTAGAGCTAATAAATGATTTCAGTAGTTTCAGAATACAAGACCAGTAAGCAAAAATCAGTAGTATTTCTATACACTAATAATGCTGAGGAGGAAATCAGGAAAAAATTCCATTTACAATAGCAAGTAAAAGAATCAAATATCTAGGAATAAACTTAACCAAGTATGCAAAGAAGTTGTATTCAGAAAACTATAATGCATTGATAAAAGACAAGACCTAAATAATTGGAAGAACATTCCATGCTCATCGATTGGAAGACTAAATATCATTAAGATGTCAATTCTACCCAAAACTGATATACAGATTCAATGCAATCCCAATAAAAATTCCAGCAGCATTTTTTAAGCATATGGAAAACACAATTATCAAATTTATCAGAAGGGTAAGTGACCCCGAATAGCCAGAAACATCTTCAAAGGAAAAGTGAAATTGCAAGACTCTCACTTCCAGACTTTAAATCATATTAACTACAGTGGTAAAAACAGCATGGTATTGGCATAAATAGAGATACCTAGAGCAATGGAACCGAATTAATGGTTCAGAAACAGACCCTCACATTTACGGCCAAGTGATTTTTGACAAATCTGTCAAGGCTTCCCAAGTGGGGCAGAACAGTTTACTCAGCAAATGGTGTTGGGAGACCTGGATATCCATAGCCAAAAGAAAGAAAGAAGATATCTACCTCATACCTTGTACAAAATTTAACTCAAAATGCATCAAAGATCTAAAAATAAAAGAAAGTACAATAAGCTCTGCAATCAGTCATAGGGGTGCTGATGCAAAATACAAGAAACTGGTTAGTTTTATAAAGAGGATTTATTTGGGGTAGTAGTTTACAGATACCATACCATAAAGCATAAGTTACTTTGCTCACCAAAGTCAATTTGAAGCAAGATGACTGACAACATCCGCGAGGGTTCAGGCTTCCTGAGTTCCTATGTGCCTGGGGCTTGCTTTTCTCTGGGTTGAAGTTTCCTTCCATCCCGGTTCTGGCTTCTCTTTCCTCTGGGTGCTGACTTCCCAGGTCTTCAGCATCAAAGTCTAACATCAGAAATCCCTAAATGTGTTCTTCACCATGTATTTTATCTGTGAGTTCCCTCCCACCAATTAGTGAGGACACAACACCCTATTCATAACTCAAGCATGCTCAGGTACAGACCAGATTGCAAGCATAATTCAATATTTCTTTTTGGAATTCATCAATTATGTCAAACTGCTACATTCCACCCTCTGAATTTGAAAAAGTCATCACAATATTCAAAAAAGCCTTAAATCAGTGACAGTGCAAGTACTAAATCATATCATAATCAATTTAAAGAAATATAGTTTGTCTTGGGGCAAAGTCCTGTCTGCTATAGACCTCTGAAACTTACAAAACAATTTATCTGCTTCCAATACACAAATGGATAGAAAAAGGATAAACATTTCATTACAATAAGGAGAAATTGGAGGAAAACATGAGTTACAGTTTCTCTGCAGTTCAGTATACCTGCAGGGCATCCTATATTAGATTTCAAAGTATGAGAGTCATTCTAAATATGATGGTTTCTTCTCCTTGGGGCCTTATAGGAACCCACCTTTTCCACATGTTTGACCAATGGCCATTTTCTTGGTTCCACACTCATCAAGCATCTGGATGTTGACCAAGCTCCAGACCTCTCGTTCCAAGAGTGTTGGGTTGATTGCCAAACCTTACCCAATCTTTGTGCTAGAGACTTAACCCCCCTAGCACAGTGATGTGAAGACTAGTTCTCCCCTAACTTTTGTCATACAGGCTCAACTCGCTCAGAGCAATGAGTTGACCACCTGGCCTCCCCTAAACTATGGGGGACAGGTCCATCCCTCTCAGACCTGAGGCGTGTTGACCTTAACCACCCTAATCCTTCGGGAATGTGCTCCTCCTTCTCTATACCTGTGGTGGCAAAACTCTCTCAGAACATCTCACAGGAACATCCACCCTCCTCAACTGCTGGGGCAAACTCATCCTCTCTGTGCACATGGGTGGGGTTCCTCTCTTGGCCCAAGATAATGTCCTAATTCCAGTTCTCTGCTTCCATGGTTTTCCTACTGAAGTTGTTTCCCCTTCAATCTCCTTTTCATGTCCTTTTTTCTTCTTCTTTATTTCCTTTTAATTGTTACATTCAAAAAAATATGAGGTCCCCATATACCCCCTATCCCACCACTCCCACATCAACAAACACTTCCATCATCACAGAACATCCACTGCACCTGGCAAATACATTCTTGAGCACTGATGCACCACATGGACAGTGATCCACATTATAGTCCACAGTCTACCCCAGGCCACATCTTGATGTAGAGGGAGACTGGATATAATCATACCAGGGTCCACAAAATGGAGGAATAGAGTATGGATTAGAGTGGACTTACTGGTGTTCTGCTAGGGAACTATTGTGATTAGTAAGGGAAAAAATTGTAATAGTGATGTGGAGAGGGTGACCATGGTGCCTGCTGATGGTAGGGATGGAAGAAGTGATATGGTGTGGGAGCATTTTCAGGATTTGGAGGTGTCTATGTACTTTTTATTCCAGGCTGACAGTGGTTTTGTTTATACAGCTCTCTCAGAAAGTCTGTTGATTTAGCATGCAGGAAGCAGGGGTCCAAGCCATCAGACAGTAAGACTTTCCACAAGTCTTTCCAGCATAACTGCATCTTCAATCCTGATTTACAATTCCCAGGTTTAGTCAAGTCCTCCAGTGGGGCACTTTCATCTGGGAACTTGATCTCCAGAGGCTTGGAATTTCTAGAATCAGTTTCTGTTTTCTTTGTGTCAAACAGTTCAGTCTTTAGGTTATCTCTCTCATCTAGCATTTTGCTATAAGCTGCAAGCAGAAACCAAGCTGCATTCTCTGTGTTTACTTTGGAAATTTCTTCAGCAAAATGCCCAGGATTGCCATTTTCAATTTCTGCATTCTGTACAACACCAGGAGTTAATTTTGCTAAGTTCTCTGCAACTTTAAAACACAAACCACCTTTCCTCCAGTTTCCAATTTTTCATCATTTACATCTAAGGCATCATAAAACGTCTCTTTAGCATCCATATTGCTATCAACAGTCTCTTCAAAGCACTTTAGGTCTTTTTTTCCAGGCATCTCACAATTCCTCCAAAAAATACCCATTACCCATTTAGAAAACCATTCCAGCATTTTGGTAATTGCAAAAGCTCTTCCTCACTCCTCGGTACCAAATTCTTTATTAGTCAGTCTAAGGGGCACTGAAGCAAAACACCAGAAACTGGTTGGTTTTATAAAGGGGATTTATTTGGAGTAGAAGCTTACAGATACCAGGCCATAGGGCATAAGTTACTTCCCTCACCAAAGTCCATTTGGAGCAAGATGACTGTTGACGTCTGTGAGGGTTCAGGATTCCTGGATTCCTACATTGCTGGGGCTTGCTTTTCTCTGGGTTGAAATTTCCTTCCATCCCGGTGCTGGCTTCTCTTTCCTCTGGGTGATGACTTCCCACGTCTTCAGTATTAAACTCTAACATCAGAAATTCCCAATCTGTTATTTTCCATGCCTTTATCTTTAGTCTCCACCCACCAAGGGGTGGGGAGGCAATTCCATAATCATGACCCAATCATGCTCAGGTACAGATCAAATTACAAGCATAATCCAATATTTCTTTTTGGAATTCATCAGTTATATCAAACTGCTACAAGCTCCTAAAAGAAAATTTAGGGAAACATCTTCAAGTCCTGGTGGTAGGTGGTGGAATCTTGAACCTTACACCAAAAAGCACAAGCAACTAAATAAAACATGGACAAATGGGACCTCATCAAACATTTCTGTGATTCAAACTTAAACATTTCTGTGATTCAAAGGACATCATTAAGAATGTGAAAAGTCAACCCAGTACATGGGAGAAAATATTTGCAAACCACTTATCTGATAAGAGTTTAATTTCCATTCTATATAAAGAGATCATACAACTCAACAATAAAAGAGGAAGTAATCCAATTAAGAATGGGTAAAAGATTTAAACAGACATTTCTCCAAAGAGGAAATACAAATGGCCAAAAAACACATTAAAAATTTTGCATATCACTAGCTATTAGGGAAATGCAAATTAAAACAACAGTGAGATATCTAATACCACATAGAATGGCCATTTAAAAAGCTGACAACAATAAGTGCTGGAGAGGATGTGGAAAAATAGGAACACTCCTTCACTGTTGGTGGGAGTGTAAAATGGTGCAGCCTCTGTGGAAGACAGTTTGGCGGTTCCTCAGGAAGCTAAATATAGAACTGCCATTAGATCCAGCAATTTCTCTACTAGAAATATATCAAAAAGAACCAAAAACTGTGACATGAACAGACATCTGCACACCAATGTTCATATCGGCATTGTTCACTTTTGCCAAATGATGGAAACAACCCAAGAGTCTATCCACCAATAAATGGATAAACAAAATATGGTATATACACTGCAGTAAGAAGAAATCAAATTGCACATATGTGATAACATGGATGAGTCTTGAAGACATTATAATAAGTGAAGTAAGCCAGTCACAAAAGGAAAAATATTGCATGGTCTCATTAATATAAACTGAATACAAATAATAAACACATGCAATTAAAACCTAGAGCATAGGTTATTAGGAGATAAGAGGAGGGTTGAGAAGAACTACAGATGCTTAATGTATGTAGAAGCTTTAAATAACTTGACTGTAAAAGTGTGGAGATGGATAGAGTTGATAGTAACATATTATAATGAGTAGCACCTAGTTTATAAATGGGATTGTGGTTGAAAAAGGTAGTCTGGGGATGTAAATGTCACTAGAAAGAAAGCTAAAGAATAATCTAGGGACTGAATAACACTGAACCCAGAGGTGATTGAGAATTGTGGTTAAGGGTACAAATGCAAGAGAGTCCTTCTGTGAGCTAGAGCAGATGTACATCACTATTGCATGGTAGTGAGAATATGGAGAAACATGGGTAAACTACAACTGGTGTGACTTATGGACTGTGATCTGCAGCAATACAATAATATTCTTGCATCAATGCCAAAACTGTACTGTGTTGATAATGGAGGTGTATGGAAAAGTGTGCTAAATGAATGCTATGGACCATGATTTTTGGTAATAGTCTGATGATACTGTCTAATAATCTTTAACAAATATTCCACCAGGGTGTGGAGTTGTATGGGAAATCTACACATCTGTATGATTGATTCGCAAGTTCACAATATCTGTAACAAAAATATATTTTTTAAAAAATAGTGTGGGTTGGGGGAAAATACACTAAATATAAGATAAGGATTGTAGTTGGTAGTAATACTTTGACGACGCTGTTACATAGTTTGTAATGAATGTTTCACAACAAAGCAAAGAGTTGTTGGAAGGGTGATGTATGAGATCTCTGTGTGATGTTATGTATGTTTATTTTGTAAGTTCACAATCTTTACTATATATGTATTGTTTATGCATGTTCATGTCTGAATGATATACTTCAATAAAAATAAAAATAAATATATATATATATTGGAATCTTTCAGTGCCACATGATCACTGTAAAACTGTCTTCATCTATATTCTTTCTCTTTCTCTCCTATAACCAGCAATTTTGGCAGTTAAACTTAGAAATGTGTAGTTTAGAAATGAGATAATTGTTGCTTAAGAAATACCTTAGATTCAGGGGTTATGTTTTAGGGTCTACTTTAAGCTTCAGAGTGAGCTAAATAATTTGGTGATTTGTGATTCCCTTGTAAATAATCCAGCAGATATTCTCCAATTTGGGAATGAGATAGGAAGGAGAGCAGATCTATTCACTTAAAGAAAGTTATTTGGCTGCATCAACTTCTACTCTTCTTTTTGCAGATTGATTTTACCAGAAACAGTTATACATATGCACCATCGGTAAATGCTAGAAAGTCACCAAGGAATATGGTCTCCCTTAAATAATCAGTTCCTTGAAACTAATAATTTTAACTTGTACTTCTACTTTACACAACACAGTACATTATAAATAGTATGTACTAAGTAAGTATTTTATTGAATAAACTGGAAATGAACCTAGAAATCCCTTAATTTAACTTCCTCATTTTATAGTTCATGCAATCAACATTTATAATATGACAACTCTGTGCTATGTACTCTGTCCACAGGAAACCCAAAGACGAATAAGGCAGTGCCTGGATTTGAAGGAAATTACAGAACAGGGGAACTGAAACTGAAAGAGGGGATGTCTGAAATCATAAGGGTAGACTTGGTCATTCAGAGTTTAGTGCTCTTTCCTTAAGAAAAAATAATGTTTTGGTTGAATCCATGGTGAGCAACACTACCTCACTTTGGATCCTGGTAACTAATGCATTCCTAACTCCAGAAAATTAGCTCTTTCTCCTGCCTTATTCTTTGAAGAGTAAATATAATTAATGAAGTCTCCTACTTCATTATCCCTCATGTGTGTAAAGTTGCAGTTCCTTCTTATAGTAAGCTTACCTTTTCTCCTTATGTATTACTCTTACTTTCTTTAATTTTATAATATAAAGATTAAAGATTTAAGGCAGTAGCTTAACTTTTTTTAAAAAAAATCCCTTTAAAGAATATTTTTTTCTCACTTTATTAAAAATACTTTATATTTATAAAAAATATTTTTCAAGCTAATTATGGGAAATTTTAAAGACAGAGAGTATATAAAGAATAAATTAAAATGCAACCATAACATTCCTCTACCCAGAATTAATCACTACCATTCAATCTTTTTTGTATAATACCTTTCAAAATGGGGTGATTTTATAATCTGTAATCCTGTAATCTGCTTTTGCCTAAATAATATGAGTATATTTTTGAATCAATAATTATTTTCTATATTGTTTTTAATGGCTGCATAAGAGTCCAGTTTATAGAAGTTTCTCTTTCTTTCATTGGACTACTATGGAGTAACTGCTATGTGCATGACCTTGTGTTGTAATATAAGCACAGAAGAAAAGAATAATAGTGAATGGTTTGTGCTTACTTTATAGTTCAACAGCTGACTTTGGAGTACCTTATAAGAAGAATTATTTATTCATTTTGGAAAATACCAAATTAAGCACCTTAGGAATGGAGGAAATACAATTGGACTACAGTTATAGGATTAATGCTGAAACAAGAAAAAGGCTGCTTAAAAGCAGTAAGATCTCATGGTACCATGACTGTTCCATCCTCCACTTCAATGGCTCCACACTGACCTGTGATCTTAAGGCGAATCCCTGTTCCTGGTTCTGGAGGTAGCTGTGTATCCCTCATGCACAAACTGGGAGCAAGTATGTTTGTCTCAATCTCTTTGGTGGTGGCCTGAAGGACTCACCTTCCCAAACACTGCCCTGCATGTCTACATGTTAAAAAATAAAAAGATCCAGGTTTCAACAAAAGATTACAAAACTTACCAAGAAATACTAAGTGATAATCTAAACAAAGGAGAAGATAAAAACCTTAGAAAGCATCAATAAGGATGATATGACCTGGAACATACCAGACAAATACTTTTTAAAAATAATCCTAAATTGTGAGCTGCAATTCCAAGTTAGCAACCCCTGCTGTGGGCTGCTATTCCAAGTTAGCAACCCCTGCTGTGGGCTGCTATTCTAAGTTAGCAACCTACGAGGACCGGGCGGGCTTCCACGGCTCGGCGGTGAGCCCCTAGGCCAGCGCGTAAGCCTAGGTTCTCCAGGCGTGGGGGACGCGCGGTAAAAACCACGGAGACAGCCTGTGAGAATGAGCTAGTCTACTTTTTTGCGGAAATACACTTGATTATATAAGGTCGGGTCAAGGGAGGGGTAGGAATTGGGGCGGGTAAACTACGGGGCGGTAGTGGATAGGCGGAACTGTGCAGGCAGCTATGAAGTAGGCGGTGATTAAGAAAGGGGGCAGATTATGAGTTGGCTAAGTGGACGGGACTGGCGGGAAGGATAGCAACGGCTGGAAAAGGGAGATAACAAAGGCTAGGAGGAGGGGTGAAGGGAGGCAGCAACAATTGCTCCTTTTGTTTTATTTAAAAAAAGGGCGTGAGAGAGTAGGGGGATGGGCTGTGGAGGGTGAGAGAAAAAAGGGGGTAGGATCGACTGGCGATGGGCAAATGACATATCATTTGGCCAGAATGTATGCATAGCCCTTAGGGTCGGTGCATGCCGGTGCTAGACGAAATATCTAACATGATGTTGCGCACGCTTTTTTGGGGTGGATAGCGCTGTGGCTGGCTTAACCGCGAAGGACTCTCAGACGTATAGCAATAAAGGGGGGCGGAGGGTGCACCCAAGCCCTTTACTCCGAGGGAAACAAACCCGTGCCGGCGGCTAAAGTCAGGGAGTTTCACAGCAAGCAGCTTCACAGGCGGGAAGTATGGTGGGAAGGGGGGCGAGGACAAGGGCGAGATTGAGGAGCGAGATCAGAGGTAGCAAGATGGTGGTAATGGATTTGAACAAACGAGGAAAATACACTGTCAGCGTGATCTTTGGCAAGGCGGATGATTCGTCGAATGGCCCAAGGACCAACGGTGAGACCTAGGATGATGAGCAGAACTGGGGTTATTAGCGGGAGGAGATAGGGGAGGAGGGGCTGCAGGAAGCCCCAGGAACCAGCAGTTTGGGCTCGTTCAAGTCGGCGTTGGTTGAGACCTTTTTCAAGTTCTTTTAAGCTGGAGTCTACTAAACCGGTATAGTTGGCATAGACACAGCATTCTTCTCCCAGAGCTGCACATAGGCCACCTTCTTTGAGGAGGAGGAGGTCAAGGCCTCGGCGGTTTTGTAGGACAACTTCTGAAAGGGAATTGAGGGAGTCTTTAAGATATTTGACTGCATCTCAGAGGTAGATGATATCAGAGTCTACTGCTTGTCTGAGGTTTTGGAGGGCGGAGGCTTGTGTGGCTAGGGCTGCAACACCAGTGGCAGCTCCAGCTGTAGCTAGGAGGGAAGTAATAGGTTTGCGTTTGTGGAGGTAAATAGCTTCTTGAGTGTGGTCAAAGGCTTCAAAGAAATGTAGAGGAGTGTGATAGATGACTCGAGGCGTGAGGAGGATGAGAGCACACATTTCTTTGGTCTTGTTAAGTGTGGCAACAGATAAGCATGGGGTAAGTCCGGTGGAAGAGCAGAGCCATTGGGTGGTGTTTAGGGGAACTAAGTATTTGGCAGAGATGTTTGGGGAGGTATAGTTGGTACAGGCAGTAAGGCTAGGAGTGTGGGAAGAACGGGGGTGAATGCATAAACCTTTGGAAGAGATGTGCGTAAAAGTGAGTGGGACATGAGTAGATTGATTCCAATTGCAGGAAGAGGGGGAATCGTCGGTGGAGGAAGTAAAGAGTGGTGAAGGGATAGCAAGTGGATCATAGAGGGGGAGGCTGGGGGAAAGACACAACCAGCAAGAGCGAGTGAGGTTGGGGTGGGAGGCGTTGAGAGAGGAATAGGAGGCGTTTAGGAGTTTGAAGTAGGGACTAGAGGGGATGAGAGGATGTGGTTGTATACCTGAAGCGGGGGGGGGAAGTGGGGCTTGTAGAAGGGACGACGGCGGCCGAGGTGGAAGAGATTTTGAGGGGGGTAGATGAGGACGGAAGAAGGTGAACAGTGGGTGAGGGAGGAGGGTTAAGGATGTGGTTGGGACCAATAGCAGAGCGTGGGGCGGAGACAACACGCTTTTGGATTTCAAACAAAGCGCCACGATCATAGTTGCTCATGTACAACCGGAGTCCATAGGGGCGAGCGGCCAGCCATGTATCGTCGTTTGGGTTTTTTACTGTCAGCCAAATGAAGTCCCAACAGGAATTGTTGGCTACTTGGAGAGAGAGATACGGGTCTCTGTTGGGGGCGCCGGACCATCCATGGGCCATGGTCACACATCCCCAAGAGGGGCAGTAGAAGTGTGATGGGTCATGACAACCTCGAGCACTAGCAGGACAGATGTAAAAACCAGACACAGGGTTGAATTGAGGGCCAAGGAGACGGTTGTTTCGAGAAAGCAGGCATGCTGTATTCCCGCCTCGACAGGATGAGGAGGAGTGGTGGCCTACTTTCGCTTTTCTGATGTTGTTTACTTGGCATTCGGGACGGAAGGAAATTCCAGCAAGAGGGCAGACGTGTGTGAGAAAGGAGGGAGCGACACTAGTAACATTATAAGCGAGAATGCGTTTTTTCGGGAATGTCTGCAAGGTCCAGTTGAATGGCTGATGGGATGAGGAGTTTTGGGCAGAAGAGGCTAGAGACAACATGAGAATGAGGAGATGGATGAGGTAGGGAAGGGTAGGGGAACAGGAGGCGGGGGTGTGAACAGAGCGGGCCTGTCGGAGGAGCTGGAGAACTTGGCGCTCGATGGGGTCATCATCTTCAAGAGAAAGACGGCTTAGGCGGCGGGCAAAGAAGCGTTGTCGACGTCGTTCGCGGCGAGAGAGAGCTGGTGTGGTCCCCATGGGCGACGGTGTTGGAGTAGCAGGCTCAGATGAATGTACTTGGGGGCGCATAGTAGCCATGGGAGGAGGACAACAAGGGAAGTGAAGATGCCAATCAGAAGCAGCCAGGCGACAGCGAGGAGAAGGCGTTGACGAAGGTTCCAATCTGTTGGGGCTGTGGCTGCGAGACAGACAGCTGAAAAGATTGTTAAAAAAATGAAGACTATAAAAAAGAAGTATAAAAGTGGGTGAGGGTGCGAGGGGAGTGGGAAGAGCATCTGCACTGAGAGTTTTTCTCTGATAAATTGTAAGGCACGTTTCGGTGGAGGTTAGGCACTTGTCAGCAGCAGGTTGTAGAGGCGGCAATAAGGCTCTTCTTGTAGACTGTGCAGAGGTGAGTCCTTTTGCGGAATCTGTAAAGACAAAGAAAGGAGAAGAGAGCCCTCATAGGGGAGGGATAATCAGCAGAAAGAAACTCGGAGAGAGCACTTATCTAATATAAACATTTCAGGGAGGGGCTGGTTGGTGCTGGATTTGAGCGAATGGGGTGACATCTGGGCCTCCGCAGTCGATGTTGTCTCTTACGGAGGGCATAGTGTGTTCATCATTCGGTGGAACTTTGGGGTCGGTGGCAGGCCGGATGTAGCGCCCAGGAACCCAGAGCGGTTGTGGCTCGGAGTCTGGGAAGACACAAGCAAAACCTCTCCCCTGTGCTAGCAAGGGAGCTGGATCTTGCCAAAGGTTTGTGGCAGGGTCTTTCCAATGAACAAGGGGAACTTGCGAAGGTTGCCACATGGGTCCCCAATGTTTATGGGTTGGGGAGAGTCCTTTGTCATCGAAAGTCAGGAGATTGTGATGGATAAGGCAGGCAATAATGACGTCGGCAGGGGCCTTGTGGGGAGAGGAAGCTTTTTCTTTTTGAATGAGTAGCTTGAGCTGCTGGTGAGTACGCTCAATAATTCCTTGCCCTTGCGGGTTGTAGGGGATGCCGAAATGGTGTGTGATGTGGTACATCTGCACAAAGCTGGCAAAGGTGGCACTGCGATAGGCTGGTCCATTGTCAGTTTTGAGATCCCAGGGAATTCCCATGAATAGAATGGCTTGCCGAAGCGCTTTGATGCAATGTTTGGCATTCTCTCCTGTGAGGGGCACGGCGTAGCATAGGTGCGAAAAGGTATCAACTGCAACATGAAGATATTTAAGGCGCCCAAAAGCACTAACATGGGTGACGTCTAGCTGCCAGCGGGAGTTAGGCCGCAGGCCGCGGGGATTAGCTCCGCGGGGCTGCAAGGGTCCAAGGGGTAGCAGAGGTGCGCATGTTCGGCAGGAACGCACAAGATGTTTGCATGTTTCGATGGGGAGGTCTGGAAAGAGCCTCTGGATAGATCGCGCAGAGAAGTGGAATTGAGAGTGTAAAAGTTTGGCTTGGTTGACGTCTTTTATATGGTGGAACTCTCTGTAAGGGGTTGGTATTACTTTTGTAACTTATGTAAGTATGAAAGTATTTTAAAATAAAAAGTTAAAAAATATTTCTGAAAAGATTACAAGATTTGTCAATACAGGATAAACTAAAATGGTATCTTTTCTTCCCCCTCTTTCCAAAAGAAGGGTGCACATAGGTCACCTTTATATGGCAGTCCATATAGATTTCCTTAAATTTTTATGGCTGTATAACATGGATATGCTGTAGTGAATTTATTTAAAGCTTTATATATGGATATTTAGATTGCTTCCAGTTCTTTTACATTACAAGTACTACAATCCGCACTCTTCTCAAACTTGTGCTCTTATTTCTATATGCGTACCACCACTGAACATACTAGACCACACCCACTCCTTTCTACATTTCAGAACATCAAAAGAAAGCCCTTGCTATAATCAAGATCTATATCCATATCACTGTTGAGCAAATCCTGAAATAATCCCAACCATGCACCCTCAGGTGAATTGATCAAAAGCATAATGTTTGTAAAACAATGACTAGAAATGAAAAATTGGTCCAAAGAATGAACTTGGTTGAAAATAAGGATTTCCACTTATTCACTACTTTTTCTTCTATTGGTAGCACTTTTGTACAATGGAATGGGAGAGTTTTTAAGCTGCTTTAAAACATTTACCAGTTTAGTAATTGCTGAAGCCTGTGCAGTGATAAAAGACAGAAGGATGATGCAAAATAAAAGTAATACTGCAGAAACCATGAATCAGAGCTAGAGAGAATTTTTAAAAACTTAAATCCACAGTATATGCAGAATTATTAGTCAGATGTATCAGATTCCCATGGTGTAACAAGTTGATATTATTGATGAATTCCAAAAAGAAATATTGGATAATGTTTGTAATCTGCTCTGTACCTGGGCATGACTGAGTTATGATTAGGGCATTTAGTTCCCACCCCTTGGTGGGTGGGGACTCACAGATAAAAGGCTGATATTGTGGAGGAAACAGAGGAGGCTAGTCCAAAGGAACCCAGAAAGCCTGAACCCTCACAGATGTTCAGCTGCCATTTTACTCCAACATGTGGAAATAGACTTTGGTGAGGGAAGTAATTTATGCTTTATGGCCTGGTAACTGTAAGCTCCTACCCCAAATAAATACCCTTTATGATGCCCAGCAGATTTTTGGTATTATGTACAACATGCCTTTGGCTAACTAAAACACAAGGCAACTGGCCTTTTATGCCTAACTTACCTAGACCATAAGTGGAAGATAATTCCAATTGACATCTGGATGTCAATGAAAACTAAGCATAAGAAAATAAAAGGCAAAATAGAAAGGTTTGTTTAGGGATTGGGGGAAAGATACGAATTGATAGGTACAATTCTAATTTATGAGTACAAATGTATATCCTTTAATAATTCTCCCAGTACTTTTGCAATAGATCGAATGTTGGCATTGAATATTTTTTCATTCATTTAATAAATGTTTATTGAATAACCAATGTATAGATCAAATTTTCTAAGCATTGTGGGGGCATAGGATCTTTGCCTTTAAGGAGTTTATATACAAGTCTTAAACTCACATGCACATAATTTAAACGATTTAAGAAAACACAAAGAGGGAAGCATATGTGGCTCAAGCAGTTGGGTGCCCACACGCTACATGGGAGATCTCAGGTTCATTTTCTGGTGGGTTCTAAAGAAAGTGAGCAAGACAGTGAGATGAACTGATGTCCTGGTGCAATGGGGTGGTGCAGCGAGATGACGCAACAAGGAGTTACAATGAGGAAACACAATGAGAGACACAACAAGCAGGGAGCAAATGTGGCTCAAGCAATTGGGTGTCTCCCTCCCATATGGCAGGTCCTGGATTTGGTTCACAGTGTCTCCTAAAATAAAGAAGATGAAGAGACACAGACACAGAGAGCACACAATGAACAGACACACTGAGTAGATAGCAAGTACAAAAAATGAGTGGGGAGAAATAATTATTTAAAAAAATATATATCTCACATAATACTTACATATATAAAAATGAGAACACAAGAAATAGCAGTGGTCCACAGTACAAAAAAACATGAGTTTTCAAACAAGATAGATATACTTTATATCCTGGCTATCTATGGAACCTTGGCATGATGCTGCTTTGTCTCAGGTAGGTAATTAATATTACCTGACTCTTTGGACTATGGTGAAAAATAATATAATGAATTCAAATACTTAGCAAAATACCTCAAACACTGTAAGCACTTAATAGTCATGTTTTTATTATTATAATAATAATAGTTGCTATTATATTAATAATAGTTATTATTGTTATTATCTATTAATAACAGTGAACACAGGGTATGTTCTAAGAGAGTATGTGATTAAAGGGCAACTGAGGGCTAAGGAACAGGGATCTTTCTTATGTGAAGGAACATTTGACAGATATTTTAGATTTTTCAGGCCACATGTGCTCTGTTACATATTCCTTTTTGTTTACAATATTTTGAAATATAAAATCCATTCTTAGCTCAAAGGCTGTACAAAAGCAGACCTGTAATTGGATTTGGCCAGAAAGAACAGTTTGCCTATCCTTTCTACAGATGAAAAAGTGCTGGAAGATTTCAGAAAAGGATGCTAATTAGCATGGTGAGCTTCCTATAAACGGTGGGGCATGAGCTAGGTATTTGAGAATGAATTGCTGACAAATCTTAAATTGATAATTCTTATCTTCTTTGAGCAACCAATATAAACATTGCTCAATTTCTCACTCTGAAAAATATTTTGACTACAGATTGTAAATAACTGAAAACAGAATTTAGGGATAGGAGTTTCAAGTTCTGACCACCTTCTATGAGGTTTCCCATAATAAATTCTCCCTACATTCTAATCTTACATTTTCTATTTCATAAGGGTCCAAAATTAAGAATCCATTATATCTGAAAGAAGAAAACACATACAACATTAATTAGTAGCATTTTATTGAATTCTAAGTCCCAGGTGATGTTTTTTGTTTGTTTGTTTGTTTTATTTGTAGCACGGTCAATGGTGGGATTCTTTGTGTGTGTGTGTGTGTGTATATATATATATATATATATATATATATATATATATATATATATATATTTGTCTTTATTTTTTTAATGTTACATTAAAAAAATATGAGGTGGCCATATACCTCCACCCCCCTCACCCCATTCCTCCCCCCATAACAACAACCTCCTCAATCATCAGGAAACATTCATTGCATTTGGTGAATACAACTCTGAGCACTAGGTTTTGTTTTAAATGCCTCACATTCATTAACTCATACAATCTTTACAATAACATTAGGAAGTAGTTATTGTTATAATCAACCCCATATTATAGATGGAGAATCTGAAGCTTAAAAAGTTTAGTCAAGTTTAGATTATGAATGGCAGAGGTAGGATTTAATCAGAGGCAGTCCTAGCATATCTCTCCTGATGGACTCTAATTCTTTAGTGGTCTTAGACAAAGGAGATTGAAACTCAAATTTTTAAATTAAAAATGAATTAATTATAATTTCAACCATGCAAAATTTTTATCAGTAACTTTTGAAGTTTACACTGAAATCAGAGGGGATTTTTTTTGTAATCAAATCATTTTTATGGTGCTTTTTCTACTTATATATCAGTGATAAACATTGTGGGGGCATACAATAATCCTATAATGTATATTCCTATGTCATCCTTATTTTACAGATGAGGAAACCAGGATTTGGAGAGGTGAAGCAACTTGTCCAAGGTCACAACTACTCAAATGGCCAATACAGGATTTGACACCAAGGCTGACTGCTGCTATAGAGCCCATGCTTTAGCCATATTTCATATGCCCATATTTACACTCCAGTTGGGGAGAAAAATTACATATCTATAGAAAAGTTTATTAACAATACCAAATAGCATTTATGAAATGAGTTGAATAAACAGTAAGTGCTGTCAAAATTCAGAGTAAAAAGAGGGCAGTTTGGATTGGGGTGAACACAGAGAAATTCGTGGTGATGCCAGTGTGTCCACAATTAACAAGAAAATATTGGGAGGTAAGGGTGGAATTGGGATGCCAAAAATATTGGAAAGATGTTAGATGATTTGAGACAAGGATGCATCAGTAAAATTTGCTTCTTCTGTGATTTATTGTTGTGGAAACAATATACACTAACAGTAAATATTCAAAAAAACAAAGAACTAAAGACAGAAGGAAAGTGGGAAGTGAAATCTGAAATCTATCTTTGAAAGATTAATGAATCATATTGAAAACTTTGAGCAGAAAAATGATGCCATTATGCTACAATACTAGACTTTCAGACAATAGCAAAAAGATTGGAATTAGTAATGTGATTTTTTTTGGAAGGAAAACTTGCTGTGTGGATACTATCAACATGATATGCTTGTGATTGAACAGTTTTCATGCTATGGATACAAATGATTTTTATTCTAATAATTTTCTTGGCATTTAAAAAATTCATCATATTTTAAACACTATCCTATTACTAGCAATTTCCACCTGCATATTGTATTTTGATATTTTTAACCTTAATATGGATATAATTTATTCTTTCTAAAATATGTCATTACTGTCTAGAAGTGTGATACTGTCTTCTCCCACTCATTTCTATGGCATTCTGTTGAAAATTATGTTTGATTTCTTTTGTAATTCCTGATATGATAAGCATTTTCTTTGTATTGGAAGGTCATTAAAACCTCTGGGTAGATTGATGAAAGTACTACTTTTCCTATCATGATAGGGCCACAGATGTATCTGAAAGAGGTGTACTAATGGTATGGCAATAATACAATTTCACAAATGACATAATGGAGCACATAAAGCATATTTCCTCTATTACATACACATAGAATGTAGTCATATCTTGTTTTATGGGCTATGAAAAATATTTTTAATCATCTAATGGATGAAGAGAGACTCTTCAAGGTTATGCAAATTAAGTTATATAAAACCTTTAAATGCATAATCTTCAATGAGTGTTCAGGAAGGAAAATTCAATCAGAGCTGTTTGTTTAGATTGACAACATTTGTGCGTTTCTTAAATTTCAAACAGGACTTTAAAGAGAAAATTTAAATGTTTGTATCATTTTTAACAACCAAATTTTTTAAATTACGGTTATTCAAGGCTTATCTAATTTTTAAAAAATCAATGAAATTCTGTTTTATAGAAAGTAAAAAGACTCAAAATGAGTCTAACAGCTCAGTGATCCTAGATTTCTGACATCTCCTCTAGCCTGGATCTGAGCACAATTGTAGCTATCCTTGTTTGTTTGCTTCTTTTTAATTCCCTGGCCACCTGCAAGTATTCCTCAGTGTGCCACTGTGGCATCGTTTCTTGGCAGCAAGTAATTATCAAAATACCTTCATTTGTCAAATTTCTGTCATGAAAATAAAGAACCTTTTATACTTAGTTAATTAATCCATTGGTTTGTTCAATTATTTTCTCAACAAATATTTTTTAGCTTGTATTATATACCCAAAGCTCTACTAAGTGCAGGGGATTTAATATGGTTCAAAATACTTCTAATAGTCTGAGTTATAGCTCTGTGTGATACTGAGGTTATTAGGCAGTGGGCTAAGACTTAGACTGAGAATGAACCAGGAAGGTGTTCTAGCCTTTTAATCATTAAATGGGGTGAGGGTGTTGCAGTTCCACTTTGGGAAGAAAATTATGTAAGAAATGGAAATTTAGAACTTAAACAGGGTTTGGAGAGGGAGAAGCAGCTGGAATTAAGACAAGGTCTCTGATGCTCAATATTGTCAAAACCCATGACAAGGTGGAAGGAAGTGGTTTGGCATGGATGGGAATGATGGATGGGAGTGGGGCTGATGGTGCTGGAGTTTGAGGGTAATCACTGAATATGTCTTAGTTTGGACTACCCATGGAACTGGGAGGAAGGCTTGAAGAAGGAAGAGGTGAACTCTGGGGATTTGTAGGTCTATGGTTGAAACTACAAGGGTGGGAATATTATTTGGCAATATGGCAGGCAATAGTCACTGGTGCAGGGCATCCAGGGTGGGAGGATATGTGGGAAAAAGTACACTTGGGGGATGTTTCCACGGAATATGAATGTGTTCATCTTATCATAGGGTGTTAACTCAGTGGGTGCCCAAGAAAATATTAAACTCCCATCCTGGAACATCTGCTATGTTCTCAATTAGAGGGACAAGAATCTCTTGGGAACATAAGTGGTCCCTAATAACAGAAAACAGACCAGTATTATCAGGCCCTCAGTATTAATGTATGTGACTATTAATCTTGTCTTTCAAAAATTGAACCTTAGTGGTTTCCATAGGTTCCAAGGGGAGGAGGAGAAAAGAATGACTGAAACATAGGGCATATTTGGGGCATTGGAATTGTGCACAATCTTGCAATGATGGCAAGTCATTTCAATGATGGCAGAAACAAACCATTATAAATTTTGTCAAAACATGTAAAAGTGTACAGTACAAAATGTAAACCATAATGTAAACCATTCACCATGCTTAGTAGCAATGCTTTAATATTTGTTCATCAATTGAAACAAATGTACAATACATATGTAGGATGTTACTGGTAGGGGAAGATGTCAGAAAGTAGGGGATGGGGGGTAGTAGGAATCCCCTATATTTTCTATGTGACTTTTCTATAATTTAAAGCTTCTTTGAAACTAAAGTGAAAAAAATAAGGCACTGGGGGAACATCCAGAAGAATTTGTCAATATACATAAAAGATAACATATTACAAGGACGAAAGACACAATGCAAAAAAATTATTTGTTTTTTTATTTTTTATTTTATGCTCTTATTTTTTGACTTTGTTCTGGGGGAGGCTTTAGATTGCAGAAAGTTTGCAAATGTAGTAGGGAATGATTACTGGTGTGGGGTGTTGGGGTTGGGGGGATTATGGGGAGGAGGGCACCTGGGGCTTGGCTCTATGGAAGATTAATGTGTCCATGTATTCTTGGGATGTTGTCTTGGTAGATGGAGATAAATACAATAACCAACAGAATATTGAATTCCCGTCCTGGTGCATTCTCCTACTTTCTCTAATAGAGTGGCAAGAACACTTAGAGTACAATGGCAGTGCCTGGCATAGGAGGATAGACTAATTTTCCAGGCCCTTGATATAGATGCTTGTATCTATGAACCTTGTTCTTGTGAAACTGAAATTTAGCCTAGCAATATATATTGCCTAAGAGTTACCTCCTGAAAGCCTCGTTGATGCTCAAATGTGGCCTCTCTCTAAGCCAAACTCAGCATATAAATTCACTACCTTCCTCCCAGCTTGCGACATGACTCCCAGGGATGAGGTTCCCTGGTCCTGAGTGATTATTACCAAGCACCAACTAGTGACAAGTTTGGAAAATATCTGGATGAAAAAGGGGAACTATTAAATCCATTTTAAGGCTGATATTTCAAAGTTAGTCAGGAAGTTATTCTAGAGGTTACACTTATTTTACGTTTCATGAGGTTCTCACTGACTGCCGCAGTAAACAGTGACTCAAGCAGGGGTGCTCCCGAGGGCTTTAGAGACATCTAGATACTATAGGTGGGGCAGGCAATCCCAGGAAATTATCACCCTGTCAGTGACCCTTACTTTGGAACATATGATAACCTGTCTTCACAGTGTATTGGAGTTTGACTCATTTCTAATTTTCCTACACATGATTCTTCTGTCCCTTTTATTTGAACCTATAATTATCACTATACCCATTAAATATATATCCCGGAGACTTAAATCTTTGGTCTGTTCATATGCCAGTTGAGCCCGGCATCTCAGCAAGATTGCAGCCAACACATAGTCTCCAGTTCATTGTACTCACTCAGGACAACTAACAAAATGATGGTGAAGGGCAATGCCCATCCCCAAAAACATAGTGTATCTACAAATGCATGCAAGACAGTTCCATTGATCTGCCACATAGGATCTCAGCCCCCTCTCAGCTGGAAGCAGAGTGGGTACTAAGATCCTAAAATCCTCAAGCTTGAGGAGTGAATAATCATAAGGGTGAGAATACATCTAAAGTAGATTTATTGTACGGACTAAAGTAGATTTATCGTTCTAGAAATGGAAGAAATTATAATATTGATATAAAGACATTGATGACCAGATGTTCTGAGAAGAGGGAGAGGAAAGAATAGGTGTATTATGGGGCATTTTTAGGACATTGGAATTGCCCTGCATGACATTGCAAAGATGGATACAGGCCATGACATATTTTGTCAAAACCTAGAAAATTGTGTGGTGCAAAGAGTAAACCATAATGTAAATATAGACAATGGTTAGTAACAATGCTACCATATGTGTTCTTCAATTGAAACAAATGTTCCTCACTAATAAAAGATGTAGTTAATGGGGGAATTTGTGCAAGGGAGGTGGTGAGGTATATGACAATCCCCTATATTTTCAATGTAACATTTATGTCATCTAAATCTTATTTTAAAATATTTTTATATTAAAAAAGGTGAGACTTTTTTACCAGGAGGTTGCAGCAGGAGTCAAAGAGCGTCCAATCATCTGAGGTTAGAGTCAACCTGAGGGTTTCCCAGCCAGGGAATCAAACTCTTTAACCAATGCTTTGACTTTCTTCAACCAAAACTCTTATATTTTCCCTGATAATAAATAACTTTATGACTCATGATGAAAACTGAGGCACCTGAAGCACTGTAATGTTTTCCATCATCCGAGAATGATTAAAATTTTCTCAGTGTATTATTCTTCCCAAAGCTGGAGAAACAAACAAATTTTTAAAATCCTGTGTTGAGATTTTTTTTCATTAAGAGGTGAAACCAAAATCAGTTTTTGCTTTGCATGAAAATATTTTGAAAACTTCATCATGGTCACAACATCTAAATCTTGTTCTGACTGCTTTACTTATGATCTGTATGATCTTGTGTATATCATATTGCTTCCCTGAGCTACAGTTTCCTTCTGTATGAGTATACTAAAACACGTCTTGACTAACATCCAAGGTTGTGTTAGGAGAATCCAATGGTGTTAAATGTAAGAGAATTACAAAATTTTTTGAGAATATATAAATGTAAGGGAATTTTATTTGCATGTATATTGGGCCCTGAAAAAAAAAACTGGCTTATTACCTGAGCAGCAATCCCCTTGAGTCTCAGCTAAAAGTTATTACAGTAGTGAAAAGTATTTTTAAGAATATATAATCAAACTGGAAATAATAGATATTCCCATTTTATTATACAGGAGATGGAATTTCCAAATAGGTGAGTTTAGGATGGCTGCTTTTATTCTGAATAAGTAAATTATATAAAACCTTTTTTACAAAGAATTGAAAGCACTTAGAGCTGTTCTGGGATGCTGTGCCCCTCCTTATAGAGGATGTTTTTTTTTTCTAATAGGTTGAAGTAAATTCTGTTACAGTCTATCAGACAAGGGAATGCACTATCTATGCAGTGCAGTAGGACAGAAATAAGGGCCAGAGAGCTAGTTTATGATTTCCCTGTTAATGACCAACAGCACTAAAGTTTTGCAGCATGGAAAGTATAGCAGTATGTCCAGAATAAAAACAAAAGCAAAAACAAAACAATTTTTCAGAGCGCACAGATATTATTTTTTTTCTATATTTTTTCAAGGTTTTTCTTTATAATCAGTGGGAGAGAGAAACTGTGGTTTACTTAAACTGATTTAGCCAGGATTGGAAATGTCAACCTATTTTTTCTTAGACTGATAACTTTCCAAGTTATTTGATTTAAAAGGAAACATAAATATCTTTCTGCGACATTTTTCCGTTTTGAGAAATCCATACTGTAATCAAATTTTCATTTTATTTTTTATGCTTTTCAAAATTTATTGAAGTATACCACCAATACATAAACATACATAAACAATAAGTGTATAGTAATAGTTATGAACTTACGAAAAATATAACATCATATCTTTTTTTTGTTTTGCTTTGTTTTTTGTTGTTTTAATTTTTTTATTTTTGTTTTTTTCTCTTTCACTAGATCTTATTTATTGCATAGATAACAGACTATAGGATTTACATAATGACTAAAGAATAAACACAATATGAGACTTTGAAAGCCCTGACTGGTTCATTCTGTCAAACATTGTTTCTGTATTGATTATGAATAGTACTTGAATATTATTGTTCTATGATTGGTAAAATTGCAAAATAATTTAAGCTATTTTTTTTAAAAGTACAATTTTTCATGTTCCTAATGTTCATGACCACTGATCCATACCTCCGTCTGCATTATTAGAATTGTTTTATGAGTTTAAGTGCTAGCCCATGGGTTTCCCTGCCATTGATTAGAGTTTTATAAATATGTTATCTTTCAGAGCAGTTAGAGCTAAATTTAGAGTTAAAATAATCCTTAAAGATAATATAGTACAGCCAGGAAATATTTAGTGACCACCTATTTAATCAGGTACTGAGCTAATTTGTACAGAAATAAAGAGGATTAAGGTATAATCTTGTCATGAAGACTTAGAAATATACATAGTAGTGGTTAATATAATGATAGATATAAGACTCTTGAAGCTTTATGGTGGAACATTTAATCTAACACTCTGTTAGACAGATTGTGTTGTCAAAAACCTAGAACTGATGGCACTTGCACTAACACTTGAATGCATAGGATTTAATTAAATGTCAGAAGGGAAATTGTTGTAAAGGTTTTAAGGATTGCATATGCAAAGACAATGCAGAAAGAAACAGCATGTCACATGTGGAGAACCACAAGAAGGCCTAGATCCCCAGAGTATGTGTTAGAAGTAGCAGATAGGCTGTGTCAGTAGGTACCAGTGGTTTTGAACGTCGTGTTAAAGAATTTGGACTTTAAGGTTTGTATTGCGTTTTCTGCTTAGAAAAGTAACACATTAGTGATAAAAATTAATCATTACAGAAATAAATAAAGCATAAAACGAAAGTTGAATGTATCAATCTGTATATCTACCTACTTATCTATCAATCTTGCTGATTGATAATTATGTCTTTAGTAAAGTATACACACATAAAATCATATTGTACTTCTAGGAAGAAAGAGGCACTGGGCTTACATCTCTACCAGAAAAACAGCTAAAAGACAAGTGAAAACTATCTGTAAAAAAATTTTCTAAGGCTCAGGAGACGAGTAGAAGGCTGGACATCACCCAGAAGAGACAGCGTAGAAGTAAAAGATATTCTTGGGTCTGTTGCTGTCAGTAGCCATTCTTGGAGCAGACAACATGGGGTCCCCTGGTCCCTGGCCAGTGGCTATGAACTGAGAGTGCTGCAGAGGTCTGCTTCCCCAAGAAAGGGAAGAGGGAGGGACACAGCTTACTGCCAATACAGTTTTTTTTTAACTTTTTAAAATTTATTGAACTGTATCACTCATATATAAACATACACAAACAATAAGTGTATAGCAATAGTTGTGAACTTACAAAGCAAACATATATAACATCATACAGAACTCTTGTACCTTACCCTATCACCAATACCTTGCATTGTTGTGAAACATTTTAATATGACTTAGTGTCATGCCCAAGGTGCACTCTTCCCCACACATTCCCCCATCAAAGACATCCCATACCTGTGATTCTCCCCTTCCACATTTGTGACCCATCTGTTATCCAAAACCTCCCCAAAAACAAAGCCAAAAAATAACCATTTAATATTAATAAGAAAATAAAATAATACTAAAAATAAGTAACAAGTAAAATATAAAGCAAAAATACAACATTAAAAAGTATTCATTGTGTTTTTCATCACTTAAGAGCTCTTATCTTTTATGTCCAGTGACAATATTTTCCATATGTTCCTCCACTGTCTTATTTTTATTTTTATTTTTTTGCTTTTTCTTCAAAGAATCTTTAAGTTACAAAAAAGTCACAAGGAATTTTTGGGATTCACGTATACCAATGCCCTACCCCTCTCTCACTTTCCCCTATTCATAACATTTTATGTTTGGATGACACATTTGTTACACTTGATATACAAATATTTAGGGATTGCTAATAACCAAGGTCAATGGTTGACATTTTGGTTTACATTGTGCACTGTACCCATCTGTAGGTGTTGAAAAAAATAAAATGTACTGTATGTGATACTGCAATATCACATAGAACAATTTTAATGCCTTAAAATGCTCTATGTTCCATCTATTCCATTCTTCCCTCCCCTTACCTCAGAACATATGATAACTTCTAAGTTTCAATTTTTGAAGAATAAGTTTCATAGTTACATGCAATAATATTAAGGGCTTTTCATATTCGTCTGTTAGACCCTGCCTATGTTCTTGAGAGACTCTTTCTGCTATAACTGAGCACAAAGCAAGACTCCCCCAGTGGGAGTTTAATGTTTCCTTTTTTATCATGTGGCCTCCACCTAGTGAGATAGCACATGATGACACAATGAAAACTTTCATATTCCATATAAGCATGCCCCAGGTGTGTCCTATCACAGATGACTGCTACCCATGACATCCCACACTAGGAGACCCTGCCATACTTACCAAAAGAACATTCTCACCATTGTAGTTTTGGCCACAGACCTGCAAATCTC
The DNA here is from genome assembly GCF_030445035.2 of Dasypus novemcinctus. NCBI lineage: Eukaryota > Metazoa > Chordata > Mammalia > Cingulata > Dasypodidae > Dasypus > Dasypus novemcinctus. Next base: position 132,089,182 of record NC_080704.1, on the reverse strand, counting down.
CAGAGTTCACCTGCTCCTTCTTCCATCCCTCCCCCTTTTCTATGAATAGACCAACCCAATTTCCCCTCCCTACAAAACCTCATATTCCTACACAATAGATTCCAATCACATCACTACACCACTATCACACCCATCCACTGTGCAATTCCATCCTTCCACCTTATTACAGATTTTACCCATATTGAGCATCTGCTCACAACCCTGCTCCCCAGCACGTTTCTCTCCTGTTAAGCTGTCATCCAGACTAGGTCTGTGATTCTGCTCTGTCCCATGGGTTCCAACCTTCAGCTTCATGCCCTTCATGCCTTCCCAGAAGAGCCAATGGAGAGCTAAAGATAGGCTGCCTTCTTTCAAATACCATCATTACTGACTTGGACTGGCAGCTGTCAAGAGAAGGGTGTGGAAATAGCATTCCTCCCTGGGAAAAGGGAGGATGTGGCCAAGGGAGGGGGGGCTTGAATCATGAGGCTTGGCTTTTAATAGTCCATTAGGAGGGGAACTTTCTGTGATACTGCTTCTGCATCACACCTGTGGGCTGGGTTCCAGTGAACACATTACCCCCTAGCGTTTGAGTGAACAGGATTGCTAAAAAGTGCCATCTGCTGGAAGGCCAGGAAAGTGCACTCCAGGGGGAAAATAAGTAAGTAAACAAGGCATATTGGTTCCTTTACTGCCCCACTCCACAAGGTCCCTGAAAACTCTTCTGCACATTATTAGTGGGTTCCTGGCCCTATATTGAGAAGCTAAACAGGGGCAATACTGAAGATCTAGAATAAGTTAAACTGAGAATCAAAGAAGAGTCATAATACAAAGCCACTCATAACAAATTCCCTAGGCAAGAGAGAGAAACTGATCATCCAAGTAAACTCATCATCATAATCAAATGTTTATACATCAGCAAAATGTTTACAAACCATACTAAGAAACAAGAATAAATGGCCCATCCAAAGGATCAAATAAAAAATTCTGATGAGACTCAAGATTTGAAACAACTAATCAATTGTTTTTGTACATAGCTCCTAAATCAATTCAAGGAGTTGAAGGAATATATGGGTAAAATGAAAAGGACATTAAGAAGACACTGGTTAGGCACAAAAAAATTGGAAAGTTTGAAAAAGAAAATAACAGAACTTATGAGAATGAAAGACACAATGGATTAGATTAAAGATACATAAAGCACTTCACAAAAAAGCAAGGTGGTGGCGGTGGAGCATGGGATCCCTGTATGATGTTATGTTATGTGTGTTTATTTTACAAGTTCACAACTTTTACTATACATTTATTGTTTATGTATGTTCATGTATGAATGATAAACTTAAATTAAAAATTTAAAAACTACTTTAAAAATTCACTAGATGCATGCAACAACAGATTTGAAATGAGAGAATAAAAAAATAGTGAATTAGAAGATGTACAGCTGAAATTGAAAAGATAGATAAAAAAAATGGAAAAAAGTAAGCAGGGGTTCAGGGACTTGAATAATAGCACAGAGTACACCAACATATATGCCATAGGAGTTCCAGAAGAAGAAGAGTTGGGAAAATGTTCAGAGAGAATATTTGAGGAAATAATAGCAGAAAATTTCCCAACTTTCATGAAAGACGTGAATGTACATATCAAAAAGTACAATGTACTCACAAAAGAATAACCCCATATAAACCCACTCCAAGAGATATACTATTCAGAATGTCAGATGCAAAAGTTGAAGAGAGAATTCTGAAAGCAACAAGGGAAAAGTGATTCATCACATACAAGGGACATAAAATAAGAGAGTGAAGATTTCTAATTAGAAAACCATGGTGACAAGAAGACGGTTGTATAATATGTTTAAGAAACTGACAGAGAAAAATTGCTGGCCAAGTATTCTTTATGCAGCAAAATTTCCTTTCAAAAATAATGCTGAGGGACAACAAGCAAGATGGCAGGAGAGTAAGGAGCTCCTAGAGTCAGCTTGTGCTACAGAGCAGTTAGTATCACCCAGAGATATCTAAAGCACCTGTTTGGGGGATCCAGGAGACAAGAAGAGCATCCATTAACATCCTTGAAGGAATGGAAGGGGTAGACTACCCATATGCAGAGAAGATTCATAAGTAGAGCACTCCACGCCACAGAAGCTAGTGCCCATAGTCCACTGGAAGCTAAAGTTGCCTCAGGAGCTATTCCACAGCTGGAATTGGAAGCTCCACTTCCCAAAAGTTGGAGAGGAAGAGATAGTTGGGAACCAACTTCTGCTACTGATTAGTAAATTCAGCAGACTAAATTATAATACTAAGAACAGCTAAAATTTGAAGCTGTCTAAACCAGAAAGAGGCTGGTAGCCACCATTTTATCTCCATCCCTGCATGAGGGGAAGTGGGGAAGACAGAAATTCATAGTGCTCATAAGGACTGGCTTCTTTCCATCCAGTTCAGATTGCAGCTCTAGACTAAGCCCCTAACCCACCTCTGGGAGGGAAGAAACTGGGGGTACATGTGCCAGCCTCTCTAGGAAAACATAGGCCAGACTTTCAAGGCCAGAGCTCATCCTACTCTGGCAGTGCAAGCAGCCTCAAGAGATAGTCTTTGCTTGGAATGGGAAACTCCATTTGCCAAATACAAAGGAGGAAGTGATGGTTGGTCATTGACTTCAGATATTGATTAGTAAATTCAGCTGACTTAATTATAACCCTAAGAACAGCTGAAATTGAAAGCTATCCAATTTGGAAAGAGACAAGTAGCCAACATTTTGACTCCATCCTGGCATAAGTGGAAACCCAGCTGACTGCAAATCACAATAAAGGTAGGAACCAGCTTCTTTCACCCACGTCAAGCTGCAGCCCTAGTCTAGGCTTCAGCCCCACATCTGGCAGGAAGGAGACTGGCAGGCCCTGCATCAGCCTATCCAGGTACCTGCAGTTACCTTTGGCTGGCACAGACTGAAAATTGGAAGTCTACCAGGGCAACTGTCGTCATCTTGGACCCACATTGCACAGATTGCTGCACACACCTGCAGCTCCATCCCCACTTCAGATAGGGGAGAAAGGGGCATGAAGTTTCATCAGGTTCTCTGGACAACTACATTCTAGGCCTGCAAAACTTGGAATATTGCACATGGCTGTAGCTCTGTCCCTACTCCTGGCAAGGAGAAAGTTTGGAGAAGTTTCATTGGTCTCTGGAGCAATGAGAGCATCTTGAGATTCCATAGCTTGCATCACCAACTACGTCCTTGGCTTTTACTATACAACCAGCAAGGGAGAAAGGGCAAGAAAGCCCTAAACCAAAGAGAGAAATGGCATCCAGAATAAATACTCTAGTAAGCCAGATGCCAAGACACTAACAAAATATTACAATCCACATCAAGAAACAGGAAGATATGGTCCAGTTAAAGGAATGTGATAAGCCTCTAGATGACATAAAGGAGTTGAGACATCTAATCATAGAGTTTCAAACAAATCTCCTTAATAAATTCAATGAGATGGTTAAAGAGATTAAGGATATTAAGAAGATATTGGATAAGCACAAAGAAATACTTGAAAGCATACATAGAAATATAGCAGAACATACAGGAATGAAAGGTGCTATAAATGAAAGAAAAAATGCACTGGAATCCTATAATAGCAGATATTAGGAGGGAAAAGAAAGGATTGGTGAGCATGAATAAATGGCCTCCAATGAAAGAATAGAGGAAGAAAAGAATAGAAAAATTCAACAAGTTCTCAGGGACATAAATGACAACAAGATATGAGCAAACATATGTGTCATGGGTGACCCAGAAGGAGAAGAGAAGGGAAAAGGGACAGAATGAATATTTGAAAAAATAATGGCAGAAAATTTTCCAATGCTGTTGAAAGACATAGATACCCATGTCCAAGAAGTACAACATACAGCCATCTGAATAAATCTGAATATAACAACACCAAGACACATGCTAATCAGAATGCCAAAGACAAAGAGAGTATTTTGAGAGGAGCGAGATAAAAGCAATGCATAACGCATAAGGGATACCCAATAAAATTTAGTGACAATTTATCATCAGATACCATGGAGGTAAGAAGGGAGTGGTATGGTATATTTAAAATACTGCAAGAATAAGAACAAGGCCTAGAGTAGCACTGTGCCTGGCAGTTTCCTCCTGACAGCCTTCATGTTACTCAAATGTGGCCACTCTCACAGCCAAACTCAGCATGTAGATGCAGTGCATTCCCCCCAACGTGGGATATGACACCCAGGGATGAGCCTCCCTGGCACCGAGGGATCACTACCACATACCAGCTGAAGATGCAACTAGAAAATGACCTTGAATTAAAGATTCAATATGGATCAGCAGAATATCCCTGTCTACATATAATAACATGACTTCAAAATGCTGTTTGACCTAATATAAGGGGGAAATGGAAAGGAGAAATGAGATTATAAGGCTATGAGTCTCTAAAAAAGAGTCTGGAGGTTGTCAGAAGGAATGCCCTTATGCACAACTGAGCAGAGTCTAAGAGACAGATAAAGTAGATACAGCCCCAGGTATTGGTTCTTCTGAGGGATAAAGAGACCCACGGGTTCTATGGTCATGGCAGATGGGGTTCACTGCCATGGCAGATGGCTCTTCTTTGGAGCTGGTGTTTCTACATGATGGAATTGAACTCGGAGGGGATCTTTTCCCACAAGACTTGCATGCTACTTTATTGGAATTGTAGTTGGTGCTGGGGTTTAAGATATATTTAGGGGATTTGAATCTCTGGACTGATAATAAGACACCCAGGCCCAGAGCCTCAACAGACTTCAGCTCCTACACTTTGATTTATTGGACTGACCCCACTCAGCTAACATGGAGTTGAAGAAGGTCAACCACCACACCATGGAGCCTAGAGTGTCTACAACTGAAAGCAGGAGGAGTGCATCCAGTATCCATGTGGAATCTAAGCCCCCACTTGACATAGATGTGCAATGGACATAACCAATCTAATGTCCACAGAGAAAATGTGGAATGGGTGTGGGAAGGGTAGCCATGGTGGCTGCTGGGTTTGGGGAATGGGAGGAAGAGATGAGATGTGGAGGCGTTTTCGGGACGTGGAGTTGTCCTGGGTGGTGCTTCACGGACAATTACAGGACATTGTAGACCCCCCCCAGGGCCCACTGGATGGAAGGGGGGAGAGTGTGGGCTATGATGTGGACCATTGACTACGGGGTGCAGTGATGTTCAGAGATGTACTTACTGGGTGCAATGGATGTCTCACAATGATGGGAGAGAGTGTTGCTATGGGGGGTGGGGGGTGGGGGCGGTGGGGTTGATTGGGACCTCATATTTTTTGAATGTAATTCGTAAAAATAAATAATTTTAATTAAAAAATAAAATAAAATAAAATAAAATACTGCAAGAGAAAAACTTTCAGCCAAGAATCTTATATCTGGCAAGGCTGTCTTTCAAAAATGAGGGTGAGTTTAGAATATTCACAGATAAACAGAATGAGAGAGTTTGTAACCAAGAGACCAGCCTTGCAGAAAATACTACATGGAGTGCTACAGGTTGAAAACAAAAGACAGTAGAGAGAGGCCTGGAAGAGAGTCTAGAAATGAAGATTTTACCAGTAAAAACTGACTGAAAAACCTCAAAAATGTGGTGAAAATAAAATATGACAGGTAAAACCCAAAGGTCAAAATGGGTGCAATAAGAGCTGCCTTACAGTAATAGCAGTGAATTTTTAATGGATTAAATACTTCAATCAAACAACACAGAATGACAGAATGGATAAGAAAATATGAGCCTATATGCTGTTTGAAGTAGACTCACCTTAGAACCAAGGATACCAATAGATTGAAAATGAAAGTCTGGAAAAATATATTCCATGCATACAGTAACAACAACAACAACAACAACAACAACAACAAGCCAGAGTAGCTATACTTGTATCAGATGAACTATGCTTTAAAAGACACTAGTAATGCTCAATCTTAGAAGGAAGTCAGGAAAAAATCCATTGACAATAGTGACTAAAAGTCAAGAAACTGGATTCTTTGGACTGTTCATGTGCTACCTGGGCCCTGAGCATTAGCAGAGTTGCAATACCAATTCTCCTTCCTTCCTTATCTCCTTCCTTATGTCCAGTCTCTCCAGGTGCACTTTCTTCTTTATCTACATTCTTTCTGTGAACCTTGGAGCCTGCTTTGCATCGCTCTTCACATAGTCCCCTTTTTGTTATAAAATTAAGAAAAAGACTGCCAGCTATGACTGTGTCTCTCATAGGTTGGCCTCCTCTGAGGCTCTTACCTATCATTGACTACCAGCCAGCGAGGACAGTAAATTTGTCCCAGGCAGCTCCTATTCACAGGGACTGTTCACATCTTATTATGCGACAAGGCCTTTCGAGTTAGACATAATTGGGTGCTTTCAGTTTGTATGTGGTATATGTGCTGTTGTAAATGCACACAGATTATAGGAAATAGGCACCAGAGAAGTAACAGAAAGCTGACCAGGGCTAACAAATACCAAAAGTATTTATGGAGGAGATCCCAAGGGGTGAACTTATGCAAACTATTTAACAGACTGTTAGCAATAGATTCAGGATTTACCGTAGTGAGATGAGCTGATTGCAGGGCTAGGATTTCATCCTGCAGGCTCCATAAATCTATATTAATATTTTCATGATCCCAAATCCCTTGTAAATGGAGACAGACAGTAGTCCAATTCCACATTGTATCATTGAATAATAGGGGGGTAACACAAACAAAAACATTTTGAGGATGACATTGTAAATGCATTTGATATGGTAAAACATCAAGTTGATTACCCAAGGAGATTACAGTTTCTTCTAAAACATTTAGTTTTTTTTCCAATTTGTGATGAATATGTTCCTGGTCTTGAAAGCTACAGAAGTACTATGTGCTAAGGAATTAACAAAATTTGCCGTTTGAATATTTTGAGAAAGCACAAGTCCAGCAGTAGTGGAGGATGCAATGATTTTTATAAGTGTGATAATGCAGATTATAATTAAACCTAAGTTTAGAGGGCACCTGGGGGCTAATTGCTGTTGAATAATGTAAAGTACTCTCCCTCCAGTTTCACTATACCAGGGAGTGTTTAAGTGTGTGGGAATCATGAAAAAAGGAGGCTGATGTACTATCAAGAGATCATCATCCCATTTAGCAGTAGTAACAGTTAGTTAAATTACAATGCAAACAATGTACAACAGCACACACAGTCCTGAAGCCCTTAGGCAGACAGAAAATATAAGCTTGTAGTTCCAGGATTTTGTAAAGCTAATATGATTCCTGGCAGCCACCAATTGCCAAAGGTCTCACTGGAGTACATGTTCTGGGCTGGTGAAAACATTGCTGACAAAATCTCCGGCTGACAGAAAATGGAAGTGCGGATGTATATGGTTAACACGATGAGCCCAGGTATACAATACCGTATGGCATTCTGTGATGTTGTGAACATAAACACAGTGCCATTAAAAGTGAATAACGCAGCTGTCATGTAGTGCTGTGGGTTTATTAGCTCTTCCCACGTTTCTTCACCATTTATGTTTTATTAAGCAAAGTTTTAAGAGTGTTATTGGCATGTTTAATGATAGCCTGTCCTTGGGGAGTGTATGAAATGCCAGTTACATACCAGAGAATGGTAGCCGTTTTGTTATAAGAGTTCTGATGCATTGTCTGTAGCAGTGAAATTATACCTCATTCCTCCCAAGAGCAGGAGGTGTCAGTGCCACAGTCCTTGGAGTAAGCATAAAGGACACTCACAGGTGATGTTCATGAGCCAGTAGAGCCACTCAACAACTTTTCAGGTTTCAGTGGTATGACTGGATTTTTATGAAGGCATCTGCCTCAATAGTCCTAAAAAGGAATGTTAGAGGAGTGGGCAGGGACATGACAGACAGTTACCTGTTACAACTAGCAGGTATTCCAGATGTTTTTCCATAAATCTGAGGGTGATTTAAAACAGTCCATTATTTCAGTACTGCTTTTAGTATTTGCAATCAACCCCAGATAGGGGTGGCAGTCTTCAGAGTGACCAAATAATATTGGGTTAAATCTTTCACTTTCAGCAGGGCTTCCTATGATGCACACAATTGCCTTTTTATATTGTACTTTTGGCCTCTATTCAGAATTGTGATGAAAACCCAAGGGGAACTTGTTTAGAATTTTGCCTTCACAACAAACCCCACCCAAAGCCAGTATTGATGCTGACAACATCCAATTCATAAGCTAAGTTAATGTCTACCTTTACCCTCCTTATTGTTATTACTTAGAGCAGCTTGCTGGAAGTTTTCCTACTTCCATGAAGGGCTTTTCCCAGTTAATACTTACAATGGTTTTAATACTTGAGCTAAGTGAGGGATGAAAGATTTTTAGTATTCCAACAAATATTACAAACTTTATTAACATGAGAAAACATTGTACTTTATCAATTACAGCAGAGAGTTTAATTTTGTTTTACCCAACCAAACAACATTTAATAATTTGATAGAGCAGAAGGGACTTTGCAGCCTCTTCTAATTGTTTGCCTATTTTAGGCTTTTAAGATAAAATATTATACTTTCTGGTGTTTCCTTTAATTCTAAAAAAAAGGATTACTGGTTAACATAATGTTATCAGTAGGGTTTCAGCCACAGATTCTTTCTACACACCCAGATTTTTTATCACCGTGCCAGGACAGATGGTTGGGCTATGCACACAGCCTTTGGGAAACACTGCAAAAGCCTTTTGCTGGGTTTTCAACAGATAGGGAAATGCAGCCTGGTTTGTCTTGTTTAAGAAGATACTAAAGAAAGTCTTAGCAAGTTTTAAAACAAAGTGTTAGTGACACAACAAACTAGCAATTTATTGCAACAAACTAGCAATATTTGGGATTGCTGAATACTACAGTGTTGTTATTTTAATTTATGATAAGAGGTTGTTTCTGTGACACATACCTTTTTATAATAATTAACACCATAATTAAACATATTGTATTTTGTTTACTATTATGCTGAAATATTGGTAAATTTGTACACTCTTAAGTATTCATATGAACTTTTTACTCATACAACTTTAATTCACAAAGTTAAAAAATCCTTTTAATTTTATAGCACTTTTAAACACTTTCCATTCAACTTATATTATTAAATGAACTCAACTGTTTTATTACTTTAATTTTTCTTTCAAGGTAAAAGAATAAATCTTTTGTAAATAGTATGAAATTAAAAGATACTTTTGAGGATTTGATTTTGAGAAAGCGGGTTTAAACATTATGTTCCTTTAAAAGAGATTACCTTTTCTTCTTAGAACACCAAGGAAATAATAAGGTTAAAACACAAGAAGCTATTTTGATAAAACAGACTTTCTTTTTATACTGATTATACAGGATAAAATCATTTAATAAACTTTTACTAAAACAGACTAATGAGTTCAGAAACTTTGAGAAAGACCTAAATCTTAAATTTGCCTCAGTATACAACTTGATACTAAACCTTTTAAAACTTTATAGATAGATCCATCAAACCTTACTTAACTTTAACCATAAAAATTCCTTTTCCACAAACCTTTTGCACTTTCTGTACTTATTCATATTTTGTCCCACATTTTATTCTTTCTGAATAACCAATCATTTTATTTTAGGACAAAATTATTTCCTGTTTCCTTAATAATAAAAACACATTCTACACATTCTACATACATAAGTTACCAAAGCAGTTTTGGAAACTGCCTCCAGGCAAACTTCTTACAATATATATTTACCATCAACACTAAACAAATTTGTTAAAGTAATGAATTTTTTTTCACTTTAAATACTTTTTAGCATGCAATATTAGAAACAGTATTTTAGAAACAAGCTGGCAGGGGAGGTTGGTGCTAAGAAGTTTTCCTGTTATGAAATTACCTTTTTGGAACCAATGTAACTGTGTGGGCAATAGAAATGTTCCACAAGAGTATGCAAGCATGGATGAAAGACATGCAAAATTACACCAAAAATACATAGGGGCTGATAGGCTAAAATATAAATCATAATGTAAAACATAAGGTAACTAAAAATTTAGAAAATTGTATAGTCTAAAATATAAACCACAATGTAAACACAAATGTTACCTTGTTTGAAAGCTATTGTCTCAATATCCGTACATCAGTTTCAGTAAATATAGAATGAATATGTAAAAAGATTATTGCTGTGGAAGGGAAAAGGTTTTATGTTGGATATGTGGGAGTATTGTATATCGTATATATGAATTTTGTGATCTAAAACTCTTGTGAAGATAAACTTAATAATTAGAAAAAACAAAAGAAAAAGATAGGACACAGACACTGAGGAAAAGATGGAAGTAGTTGTCTTGCCAATTTGCATACAGGGCAACACTTTTTGCAGTGATGGAAGGCAAAACATCAAAACAAAGCTTTTGCATTTTTTAAGTATTTGATACCCCAATTTATTTTTACCTTCATTTTTCCAAGTTAATATGTATTCTATATCTAACCTTTAAACTCTTCGCTACATTCCATTTTACTATTAATGGAACATGGCAATATATTGGGCTTCACTTTTCAGGAAGTTTTGGATCACAGAGAGGTTCAACAATGGCAGCGGAGGAATACAGTGTGGGATGTTATTGACAGGGGACACATGGTTGGCAGGGAGTTCTCCAAGCCATATAACCAGGGTACATAAAAATGTTTGGATATTTTGATAGTGGATGCAATTTAAAACAATAACTGAGGGAGTCCTGAGTTCCTAGCCAGGGGAGCTTTATCACAGTCCCTAAAGGAACAACAACAATCCCCCAAGTGCAACGGCAAAGACCAAAAAAGAATGAAGGTCCAACAATGAGCCCTTGATACTAATGACTATGCTTGTGAGCCTATACACCTGAAATAAGAACAAGGCCTCGACCTGCAGGGTGCCTAAGAGTTGACTCCTGAGAGCCTCCATGTTGCTCAAATGTGGCCAGTCTCAAAGTCAAACTCAGCATGTAAATGCATTGCTTTCCCCCCAGTGTGGGACATGACTCCCTGGAATGAGCCTCCCTGGTGCCAAGGGATTACTACCAAGTACCAGCTGATGATGTAACTAGAAAATGACCTTGAAGAAAAGGGTCAACTTGGACCAGCAGAATATCTCAGTCTACATATAATATCAGAAGTTAAAAATGCTTTTTGACCTGGATCAAGGGGGAAATGGAAAGGACAAATGAGTTTATATGGCTATGAGTCTCCAAAAAGAGCTGGGATGTTATCAGAGGGGTTGCCCTTATGCACACCTGAGCAGAGTCCCAGAGACAGATAAAGTAGATACAACCCCAGGTATTGGTTCTTCTGAGGGCTCCAGAGACCCACAGGTTCTATGATCATGGCAGATGGAGTTCAATGCCATGTCAGTAGGCCCTTCTTTGGAGTTTGTGTTTCTGTGTGATGGAGCTGGACTCACATGTGATCTTTTTTCACAAGCCTCTCCTGCTACTTTTACCAGAACTGTAGTTGGTGCTGGGGTTTAATGTATTCCCAGAGGATCTGAATCTCTGGACTGACCATATGATAACCAGGCCCTGAGCCTCAACAGACTTCAGCTCCTACACTCTGGTTTATTGGACTTACCTGACTCAGCTAACATGGAGTTGAAGAAGGTCAACCAGCATACCATGGAGCCAAGAGTGCTTACAACTGAAAGCAGGAGGATTGCATCTAGGATCCATGTAGAATCTAAGCCCCCTCTTGATATAGATGTGGAATGGACACAACCAATCCAAGGTCCACAGGATGGAGGAATAGAATATGGATTAGAGTGGACTTACTGATATTCTATTCATGAACTATTGTGATTAGTAATTGAAAAACATGTGGCATTGGTGAGGAGAAAGTGGACATCGTGGCTGCTGGGTGTGGGGAATGGGAGGAAGAGATGAGATGTGGAGGCATTTTTGGGAATTGGAGTTGTCCTGGGTGATGCTGCAGGGACAGTTACCGGACCTTGTATGTCCTCCCATGGCTCACTGGGTGGAACGTGGGAGAGTGTGGGTTATGATGTGGACCATTGACCATGATGTGCAGTGGTGGTCAGAGATGAATTCACCAAATTCAATGAATGTTTCAATGATGATGGAGGAGATTGTTGCTATGGGGGGAATAGTGTGGTGAGGGGGGTGGGGAATATATGGGGACCTCATATTTTTTTAACGTAATATTAAAAAAATAAAGACAAAAAGTAAAATAAATTAAATTTAAAAAATAAGATAAAATCACCTTTTATTATTATTATCAATTCAGTTTTTGTTTAATAGTGACTTTTTGGAATTAGCCATTTAAACACCTCAATTTAAACAATGCTTCTATAAACTTCTTACAATTATTTATAACTACATAGACTATAATTTTATTATTTTAGGACAAATTTTATCTTTACAGAACACATTTCCTTACTTAAAGTTACCACAATACCTTTAACAACTTGTCATATGTATTCAAGTCTTATCCTGCATATTTCCATTTTGATTTTTTTTTAATTAATTTTTTTATTGACTTTGTAATAATGTTACATTAAAAATATATATGTGAGGTCCCATTCATCCCCACCCCCCCACCCCCCCTCTCCCCCCCCAACAACACTCGTTTCCATCATCATGACACATCCATTGGATTTGGTAAGTACATCTTTGGGCACCTCTGCACCTTATAGACATTTTGATTTTATGAAAACTATCTATCTTATTTTAAGTTAAAACACACATTTTTGAACAAAATTATTAAATTTCAATCAGCACTCCCACAAACTTTTTATCTATTTAAATATTCATTTAAGTTTTACATCCTTCATTTTATCCTGTGAAGAAAAATAAACCATTTCAATTTAGGCAAGAACTATTCTTTATGAGGAGACTGATAGTAATTTCGTTAATCAAGACTTATAATTTTTATCATTGTAGAGATCTTACCAGCATTTAAATTTATGTATTAATATAAGTGCTTATTTAATTTTTGACCTTTTGAATAGAGCTCTTTAATAATTTTTATTTATTAACTTATATTACCATCTGAAGTTATCAAAATATACACTGACATTGAACAAACAGACAAACACAAAACACATACAACACACCAATAGAAACATAAAGTTTACAGTTTGACTCATGATTCTTACCCTTTTGGTTTAGTTGTTTTTAAGTTCTCCACTACTTTACATATTAGATTTTACTGCTTTTAAAATTTCTTTTGGAATCCATGTTGCCTGTAGCATGCAAGCTTGTTTTTGGAAACAATTTTATTAGTTATTAGCAACAAGTTAAGATAACTTGAGCAGCATAAATGTAGTTAAGCTTTTTATTTAACAGTTTAGACAGACAGTTAGCACTCATTTTTTGGATTCTGCTCTTTTAGACTACACTGAGACTTGAAGTTCTGGAGTAAGCTATTGGTTCAAAACCAAAAATTCTTTTTAACACATTGACAAAAGTTTTGTACTAATTTTATTAATTTGGCCTAATAGGCCCATTCAGAGTCAGCATGGAAACAAAACAGAACACCAATGTTGCTATGTTTTTCTCCTCCTCCAGCAGCTTAATTCTATTAACCCCCAGGAGCCCACATCTACATAATCATGTAGGCAGCAGGCGGTTTGCAGAGTTGCTGCCAGAATAGTTTCCTTATCTTAGTTAACGCTTTAACAGAGAGTTCCCTTACAAGCAAGATTTCACTAACAAGGACTTTATTTAGCAATTTTTCCTGTATATCTTCATGGAGAGCTCTCTATTAAAGTATTTTGCCCATTTTTAAAATGTTGTTGTGTTGAAGGATTACTTTATACATACTGGATATTAATCCTTTATTGGATATGTGATATCCAGATATTTTATTCCATTGTATAGGCTGTATTTTTACTTTCATGATAAATTCCTTTGAAGACTAAAAGTTTTTAATTTTGGTGAGGTTCCATTTATCTATCTTTTTTTGTTTGTTTGTTTCCTATGCTTTGGCTGTAAACTGTGAGAAAACTTTGCCTAACACAAGGTCCTGATTATGCTTCCCTACATTTTCTTCTAGGAGTTTGATAGTTCTATCTGTCATATTTTAGTCTCTGATTCATTTTCAATTGATATTTGTATAAGAAGTTATGTAGGGAGCTGCTTCCTTCCTTCCTTCCTCCCTCCCTCCCTCCCTCCCTCCCTCCCTCCCTCCCTTCCTTCCTTCCTTCCTTCCTTCCTTCCTTGTTCCAGTTTTCCCAGCACCATTTGTAGAAGAGATTATTTTTTCCAAATTGAGTGGCCTTTGCAACCTTGTCAAAAATTATTTTGTCATACATATGAGGGGTTAATTCTGAGCTTTCAGTTCTGTCCCATTTATTTATGTTTGTCCTTGTGCCAATACCATTTTTTTTTACTTTGTTGAGTTATATTCCCACACCATACAATCCATCCAAAGCGTAGAATCAATGTCTCTCATTATAACCACAGAGTTGTGTGTTCATTACCACAATCAGTGGGGTGGGGGTGGTGGGGTTGAATGGGACCTCATATTTTTTGAATGTAATATTTTTACAAAATGAATAAAATTTTAAAAAAAAGTTTTAGAACATATTCATTACTCCAGAAATGAATTATACCCTAAACCTACCCTTTTAACCATGTTCACACACAAATTAGTGCTGTTCATTATACCAAAAATAATGTGATACTATCACTCCCATTCATATACAAACTTTTACAGTCAACCTAATTAGAAATTCCATATAAATAAAGCATTACCTCCATTCTCCACACTCATTCCATTTCCTGGTAGCTTATATACTAGATTTAATACTGTGAGTTTGCTTATAATAATTAATTAATATTAGTGATACAGTATTGGCCTTTTGTGTCTGATTTATTTTATTCAACATAATGTCCTCAATGTTCATCTATGTTGTTACATGTATCAGGACTTCATTCATTCTTACAGACAAATAATATTCCATCATATGTATATACCACACTTTGTTTATCCATTCATTGCTTGTTGGACCTTGAGTTGTTTCCATTTTTTTGACAATAGGAAAAATGCTGTTATTAACATCAGTATGCAAATGACTGTTCACCTCCTTGATTTCAGTTATTCTGGGTACATACCTAGTCATGGGATTGTCTGCTAATATGGCAATTTATACTAAGCATCCTGAGGAACCCACAAACTGTCTTCTACAGTGACTGAACCATGTTATATTACCAAAAGCAAGGGATGAATGTTCTTATTTATCCACATTCTTTCCAACACTTGCAGCTTTCTGGTTTTTTAAAAAATAGTGGCCATGCTACTAAGTGTGAAATGTTATCTCATTGTGATTTTTTTTGCATTTACCTATTAGCTAATGATATGAAGCATCTTTTCATATGCTTATTAGCCATTTGTACTTCATCTACATGGAAAAGTGTCCGTTCAAGTACATAGCCCATTTTAAATGGGTTGTTTGTCCTTTCTGTTTTTGTTGAGTTGTAGTATTTGCATATTCTAGATATTACACCCTTATCAGACATATGGTTTCCAAATACAGTCACCCATTTTGTAGGCTGCCTTTTCACTTTCTTGATAAATACCCTTGAAGCATAATAGTTTTCAATTTTGAGGAAGTCTTACTTTTCAGGTTTTTTTTTTCATTGTTTGTGCTTTGGGTGTAAAGCCTAATAAAACTTTGCCTATGCCAAGTTCTTGAAGATGTTTCTCTAAATTTTTTTCTTCTAGGATTTTATGATCCTGGCTCAAAAATTTAGGTTTTGATCCATCTTGAGTTAAACTGTGCATGAGAAAGGATAGTCTTTTATTTATTTTTTTGGATACCGATATTTAGTTCTTCCTGAATCATTTATTGAAGAAACTATTCAGTCCCAGTTGAGTGTACTTGACAGCATTGTCAGAAATCAAATGAGGGTCTCTATATATGAACTCTCAATTCTATTTCATTGGTCAATACATCTATCTTTGTGCTAGAACCATTTTGTTTAGACCACTGTAGATTTATATTATGCTTCAAAGACAGGAAATGTGTGTTCTCCAGCTTCATTCTTTTTTCTCATAAAGTTTTTGGCTATTTGCTGCTCCTTATCATTCCAAATAAACTTGATAATTGGCCTTTCCATTTTGGCAATGTAGGCTTTTGGAATTTTAATTGGGATTGAACTGAATCTATAAATTAATTTGGGTAGAATTGACATCTTAATGATATTAAGTCTTCAGATGCATGGACCTTTCCATTTATTTAGGTTTTTTGTTTGTTTCTTTTAGTAATGTTTTGTAGTGTTCTGTGTACAGATCCTATTCTTGGTAAAGTTTATTCCTGGATATTTGATTCTTCTACTTGTTATTGTAAGTGAAAATATTTTCTCGATTTCCTCCTCAGATTTCTCACTACTAGTGTATAGAAAAACTACTGATCTCAGCTTGTTGATCTTGTATCCTGTCACTTTCTTTTATTAGCTCTAGTAGCTTTGTTGTAGTTTTCAGGGACTTTCTATATATAGGATCATGTCATCTACATACTGGTAGTTTACTCCTTCCTTTCTAATTTCAGTGCCTATTGTTTCTTTTTATTGCCTGATTGTTCTAGATAGAATGACTAACAAAAAGTTGAATAACTATGGTGGCAGTGGATATCCTTATAGGTCTAGATCTTGGAGGGAAAGCTTTCCATTTTTCACAATTGGATATGATGTTAATTGTTTTTTTTTATCATATATATGCACTTTATCATGTTGAGGATGTTTCCTTCTTTTCTGATATTTGAAAGTATTTTTGTCAAGAAAGGATACTGGATTTGCCAATTAACTTTTCTACACCTAGTGTGATGATCATGTGTTTTTTTTACCCTTGAATTTTTTTAATGTGGTGTATTACATTAATTAATTTTCTTGTGTTGAAACACTATTGCTTACCTGGGATAAAACCCACCTGATGATGATGTTTAATTCTTTTAATGTGCTCTTGGTTTGATTTACACACATTTATTTGAGGAAATTTGCATCTATATGCATGAAAAATATTGGTCTGTAGCTTTCATTTCCTGTGGTATCTTTATCAATATTTGGTTTGAAGGTTGACCTAATAGTGTGACTTAAGGAGTGTTCCCTTGTCCTCAATTTTTTTGAAGAGATTGTGTAAAATAGTTAAATCTTCCTGGAATGTTTTGTAGTATTCTTCTGTGAAGCCAACTGGTTCTGGCTTTTCTTTGTTGGGAGGTCTTCTATTACTAATTAAATCTCTTCAGTCATGATTTATTTGTTGAGATCTTATATTTCTTGTTTTTCAATGTACAAAATTTGAGTGTTTCTAAGAATATGTCCACTTAATCTTGCTTATATAATTTGTTGGCATATATTTATTCACAGTATCCACTTATAGCCCTTTTGTATTTCACCCAGGTTGGTAGTAATATTCCCTTTTCATTTTTGATTATTATTATTATCCTCTTTCTTTTCTTTGTCAGTCTAGCTAATAGTTTGTCAATTTTATCGACATTTTCAAAGAACCAATTTTTGGTTGTGGTCATTCTTCTAGTGTTTCGTTTAATATTTTACATATTTCTGGTTTAATCTTTGTCATGTCCTTCCTATTGATTCCTTTACATTTAGTTTGCTCTTCTTGTGCTAGTTCTTCCAGTTTTGAGGTTAAGTTTTGGACTTGAAGTCTTTCTTCTTATATAAATATTCATAGCTATAAATTTCCTTCTCAGCACTGCCTTCACTGCATCCCATAAGCTTTGGTATGTTGCATTTTCATTTTATTTCTCCTCACAATATTTCTTAATTTTTTTCTTGAATTCCTTTTTATATCATTTATTGTTAAGGAATATGTACTTTAATTTCCACATATTGTAAATTTTCCTTTTCTCCTTCTGTTATTGATTTCTAGCTCCATGCTGTTGTGATAATTTATATTGTATGACTTCAATTTTTAAAATTTACTATGATGTTTTTTGATCCAAAATATGGTCTATCCTGGAGAATAGCCCATGTGCACTTGTGAACAAAGTGCATTCTCTTTTCACTGAATGAAGTGTTCTATACGTTTAAGTCCAGTAGGTTTAGTATATCATTCAAGCCCAGTACTTCCGTGTTGATATTCTGAATAAATGTTCTATATATGTCTGCTTGGTCAAGTTAGATTAGTGTATCATTCAATTCATGAGCTTCTTAATGATCTTCTGACTAGATGTTCTATATATTATTGAGAGTGGTGTGTTAAAGTTTCTTATTGCTAATGTAGAACTATCAATTTCCTCTTTCAAATCTCTCAGTATTTGCATCATATATTTGGGTTCTGCTATTAGATGCACATATATTTATAATTGTTATATCTTCTTGTTGAATTTTCCCCTTTATTGTGTGTCATGACCATCTTTGTTCACATAACTGTTACTAAATTAAATTCTGTTTATCTGATATTAGTATAACCACAAGAGCTCTATTTTATTTTTACTACTTGCATGATATATTTTTTCCATCCTTCAACCATCATCCTACTTGTAACTTTAACTTTAAGATGAATCTTTTACAGACAGCTTATATTTGGATAAAGTTTTTTTTAATCCATTCTGCCAATCTCTGCCTTTTGATTGGAGAGTTTAATCCATTTACATTTACAATCACAAATGATAATATAGGTATTCTTTCCATCAGTTTGCTATTTAGCCTCTGTAAGTTTTATACTCATTTTATCCCTCACTTCTCTTAAAGTGTACTTTTATATTCATTCGCTTTCTTATGCTGGACCATACTGAATGCCTTCTCATCTATATTTAAATATATTTTTCATTTATTTTCCTTGTGCCTACTATGGGGTTAAATTTAACATCCTAAATATGCAGCAATTATATATTTTTTATACCATCTTAACTTCAATAGCATGCACACATATTTTCCTATATCCCTTCACCCCCACACTATTTTTTGTACTTGTTGACATTTATATCTCTGTACATTTTATGTCCAAAAATATAGATTCATCATGACTTTTATTCATTTGCATTTTAGCACCTCTAGGAAGTAAGTACAAACAATATGATGCAACAATACTTGCATTTATAATTACACAAATGATTATCTTTACCACTGGTCTTTTTTTCTCTATGCTCTTCCGAAGCACTGTCTAGTGACCTTTCATTTCTGTCTGAAGAACTCCATTTATCATTGCTTAGAGGGTAAGAACTCTCTAACCTTTTGTTTATCAGAGGATTTCCTAAACTCTCCCTAAATTTTGGGAGAGTCTCATCAGACATAAAACTCCTGGCACATAGTTGTTTTATATCAGGACATTAAATATTTCAACCCATTCTTTTCTTTCCTGCATGGTTTCTCATGAGGAATTGGGATCTGACTTTCTCCTGCAGATTTCAGAACACTCTCCTTGTGCTTTGTATTTGTTAGTGTAATAAATATATTATGGAATGTATTATTCTTCATGTCGATCCTGTTTGATATTCTCTGTACTTCTTGGATGTGGATATTCACATCTTTAGATGAGTTTGTGATGTTCTGTGTCATTATTTACTTACCTCTTCCTTCTGTCCCTTTCTCTGACTCCTTCTTTCTGGGAAGTCAATAATGGATATATTGGTGTACTTGATGGTGTCCCTTAGCAGTCTTAGGACATTTTCATTCATATTGTTTCTTTTTTTCTTACTGCTTCTCAGGCTAATTCATTTCAAATATCGTCTCCTTAATTTCACTGGTTCTTTCTCCTGCCAGCTTCAATCAGCTCTCAGAAACCTCCAAGGCATTTTTCATTTCCGTATCTGTGGACTTCAACTCTAGTAGTTCTCCTTGGTTTCTGTAAAAAAAAAACTATCTCCTTAGTTATACTCCCATATTGTTAATTCGTTGTTATCTTAATAAACTTTAGTTATTTCTTTGTACTTTCATCTTCTCGCATTCTTAAGATCATCTTTAAAGGTTTCATTTGGTATGTCCACATTCTCATTTTCATTGGTGTTTTTTGCATTTCTATCATTTTCCTTTTATTAGACCACTATTTTCTGTTTACACCCAGGATTTCTGGGAGTTTTTGGCTTTTTAAACTGCTTGCAATAAGAGAGAGTTTATTTCTTTTTTTTTTCCAAATATTTTGCCCCTATTTCAGTAAATGTGCTTTTTCCTTTCTTTTTTTTAAATTAATTAATTCATTTAATTTTTTTTTACATTCAGAAAATATGAGGTCCTCATATAGCACTCATTCCCCTCACTCCACTACTCCCCCCATAGCAACAATCTCTTCCATCATCATGAGACATTCATTGCATTTGGTGAGCTCATCTCTGAGCACCACTGCACCTCATGGTCAATGGTCCACATCACAGTCCACATTCTCCCACAGTCCACCCAGTGGACTATGGGAGGACATTAAAAGCCCAGTAATTGTCTCTGCAGCACCACCCAGGACAACTCCAAGTCCCGAAAATGCCTCCAAATCTCATCTCTTCCTCCCATTCCCCAAACCCAGCAGCCACCATGGCCACTTTTGCCACACCAATGCCACACTTTCTTCAATTACTAATCACAATAGTTAATGAAGAGAATATCAGAAGTCCAATCTAATCCATACTCTGTTCCTCCATCCTGTGGACCTTGGATTGGTTATGTTCACTCCACATCTATATCAAGAGGTGGCTTAGATTCCACCTGGATGCTGGATGCAATCCTCCTGCTTTCAGTTGTAGGCACTCTTTGCTCCATGGTGTCCTGGTTGACTTTCTTCAACTCCATGTTGGCTGAGTGGGGTAAGTCCAATAAACCAGAGTGTAAGAGCTGAAGTCTGTTGAGGCTCAGGGCCTGGCTATCATATGGTCAGTCCAGAGATTCAGATCCTCTGGGTATATATTAAATCCCAGCACCAACTACAGTTCTGGTAAATGTAATAGGAGAGGCTTGTGAAAAAGAGATCACAGGTGAGTCCAGCTCCATCACACAGAAATACAAACTCCAAAGAAGGGCCTACTGACATGGCATTGAACTCCATCTGCCATGATCATAGAACCTGTGGGTCTCTGGAGCCCTCAGAAGAACCAATACCTGGGGTTGTATCTACTTTATCTGTCTCTGGGACTCTGCTCAGGTGTGCATAAGGGCAACCCCTCTGATAACATCCCAGCTCTTTTTTTGGAGACTCATAGCCATATAAACTCATTTGCCCTTTCCATTTCCCCCTTGATCCAGGTCAAAAAGCATTTTAACTCCTGATATTATATGTAGACTGAGATATTCTGCTGGTCCAAGTTGACCCTTTTCTTCAAGGTCATTTTCTAGTTACATCATCAGCTGGTACTTGGTAGTAATCCCTCAGCACCAGGGAGGCTCATCCCTGGGAGTCATGTCCTACGCTGGGGGGAAAGCACGCATTTACATGCTGAGTTTGACTTTGAGACTGGCCACATTTGAGCAACATGGAGGCTCTCAGGAGTCAACTCTTAGGCACCCTGCAGGTCGAGGCCTTGTTCTTATTTCAGGTGTATAGGCTCACAAGCATAGTCATTAGTATCAAGGGCTCATTGTTGGACCTTCATTCTTTTTTGGTCTTTGCCATTGCACTTGGAGGATTGTTGTTGTTCCTTTAGGGACTGTGATAAAGCTCCCCTGGCTAGGAACTCAGGACTCCCTCAGTTATTGTTTTAAATTGCATCCACTATCAAAATATCCAAACATTTTTATGTACCCTGGTTATATGCCTTGGAGAACTCCCTGTCAACCTTGTGTCCCCTGTCAATAACATCCCACACCAGTATTCCTCCGCTGCCATTGTTGAACCTCTCTGTGATCCAAAACTTCCTGAAAAGTGAAGCCCAATATATTGCCATGTTCCATTAATAGTAAAATGGAATATAGCGAAGAGTTTAAAGGTTAGATATAGAATACATATTAACTTGGAAAAATGAAGGTAAAAATAAATTGGGGTATCAAATAATTAAAAAATGCAAAAGCTTTGTTTCGATGTTTTGCCTTCCATCACTGCAATATGTGTTGCCCTGTATGCAAATTGGCAAGGTAAATATGTCTGTCTTTTCCTCAGTGTCTATGTCCTATCTTTTTCTTTTCTTTTTTCTAATTATTAAGCTTATCTTCACAAGAGTTTTAGATCACAGTAATTCACATATACATCAGGGAAATGCAAATCAAAACTACAATGAGATACCATCTTACTCCCATAAGATTGGCAGATATGAAAAAAGAGAAGACTACAAATATTGGAGAGGATGTGGAAGAATGGGAACACTTATCCACTGCTGGTGAGAATGTAGAAGGATCCAGCCATTCTGGAGGACAGTCTGGCAGTTTCTCAGAGAGAGTTTCTTGAGCTTCACAATCAGGAAAGTATGACCAGGTTAAATACATTATTAGGGGTTTTCCTGTCTGTCTGGACCTCTGTCTTGTCCTGGGCTTTTGCTTGTTAATTATTTGAGAATTCCCCTGTTTATAGGATTTTGCTTGTCCCTCTGTTTCTTATGGTACAAAGCTACCTCTCCTTGATATTTGAAGCTGTCTGGCTTTTGTCCCAGACTGTCCACTTCTACAGTTCTTATACTCCTTTTGTTAACTCATGTTGGTTTTGTATGGAGGAAAGTTCTGGCAGGTGTGTCACCATGAGGAGGATTATTCCAGTGTTTGTCTTTCTAAGCTAAAACCAGACCAGCGACCCACAAAAGGGTTGCTGACCAGCTCCAATTTGCCCTGTGGAGGATGTCCGGAAGGGCCCCAAAAACTTCTCTTATGGCTCCCCAAAGCTGAATTTCCTAGCCTGCCCAGAGAATGTAGCCCTTCAGTTGACTGTTGCTGGCAGGACTGAGGAAACACTGCATTTTTAAATCTCTGTTGCCTCTGCCGCTATCTGTGGAAGTTTGAAACACTGGTTGTAGCTGCCTTTCTCCAGGGTGGGTTGAAACAATAGCTACTTTTAGAGCCTGGACACAGGGATCTGAATTTGCTAATCAAAAACTTTGAATAGTGATCAACTACGCCCACCTCTGTTCTTTGGTAAGAGGATTTTTATGTCTCTTTCTATTTCCAGCAGCTAACTAAGGATTGGACCCTGTGACAACATGCCATAAGAATGGGGTAAGGAGGTATTAGCTGCCACACAGAGGGAAACATTTACAGTTCTTTACCATAATTTATCAGTCTCTTCTGAGGCAGGCTAGTATAGGGAGAAGAGGAGAGACAAATCACAGCTGGGATCCAGCAGAGAAAATTACCATGAATCCCTGCCCAGAAACCCCCTGAGGGAAGGCTGCTACTAAGAACAAAGCTGTAAAGACACCTCTATGATCCTGGCAACAAAGTCCCTTTTGAAACTCTTTCCAAGGTCAAGGAGAAGCCCTGAATGATTCCAAACAGGTCTCCCCAGTGCTCCTTGATAACTCCAAATGAAAGACCTCACCATTGGGTCCCTAAGAACTAAAAGGTGGGGCAACCAATCAAAACAGCAAACAGCTGGGGCTTCTCCCCTAACATTAGGAAAGAGGAGGAGTGAAGAACAGCCTTAATAAAGGCAATCCCCTAACCCAAATGTCCCTCTTTGCCTGACAGAGTCCACATCCACATCTTGGGTGTGTTCTTCTTTCTTTTTCTCCCATTTCTCAATAAACTCTTTTACTAGTCTAATTAAACTGGCATGTTCTTAAACTCTTTTATGTGACATAGCCAAGACACTAGAGGAATCCAGTATCCCCTGATTTCACTTACTCTACTCTTCCATGGATGTTCTTCTGGCCTCTGGAATTTCATATAGTGGTTTCAGATAGTTCCTGACTGTTCAGTAGTTTTTTGTGTGTAATTTCTGAGTCCTGGAACTCCCTATTCTAAGATCTTTCCTGGAAGTCCCCATAACATGCATTTTTTGTAACTTGCTTTTTTAGTTAATGTCTGTTGGGCATATTCCTATGCCCATACATATAGGTCCATCTCAGTTATTCTACATGGTTGCATGTATGAGGTTAGACTTTATCCTACAGCTGATGGGGAGTCATTTAAACATAGTTACACTTTCAATTTACATACATCATTGCAGTTGTAATGTAAATGGGGACAAAGTTAGAGGCAAGGAAGCCACTTAGGAAAGTAAAGCTTCAGTCTTCCAGGCAAACAGAATGAGTGCCTGGACCAAGGCAGGTGAATAAAGAGGCTTGGTATATGTTTGGTAAGTTAAAAAAAATGAATCATGAGACTCAACTAGGAAATAAAATGAAGCCTACTTTTATGCTATAGAAATGTATTGATGGAACTCATTCAGCACTGGAGTCCATCAGAGCATTGGTAAAAATGTTTTCTTTCACAATT
Organism: Dasypus novemcinctus; assembly: GCF_030445035.2. Lineage (NCBI taxonomy): Eukaryota > Metazoa > Chordata > Mammalia > Cingulata > Dasypodidae > Dasypus > Dasypus novemcinctus. The sequence continues at coordinate 132,064,959 of NC_080704.1, read as the reverse complement.
TCTTTGTATGTTAAAATGAAACTTTCATGGCAAGGCATATTTGGATAGTATTTCTAGTTTTATTCTGTTGATCTACAGATAGCTTTATGACTATGGGGAGTTGGAAATTGGACTAGCATTTGTTAAACCATTATACCATGTCACCAGTCTTATACTAAAATCTTCATTTGATCATAGCTAATCCTAATGACAAATCTATGGAATATTACTCCTAATTTACCTATGATGAAATGAAATCTAATAGATATTAATTAACTGCCTAAAGGTCACAGAGCTAATAAGTGTTATTTAAGCCCACATCTCTGAGACTTATTTGACTAGACCAAGGGTTGGCAAATTACAGTCCATGGGCAAGTGTGATCCCCTGCTTGTTTTGTTGAAATATAGCCATGCTCAATTCTTTATATATTGCATAATTGCCTATGGAAGCTTTCATACAACAGAAGAGTTGATTAGTTGCTAGAAAGATTATATGACACACCAAGCCAAAATATTTACTACTGGTCCTTTACAGAGAAAGTTTACTGGTGTCTGCACTACACCAGACTGCTATCAAACACAGCATAATTCCAAGAATGTCCCAAACTTATCACATTATCACATATTTATGTCACTTTGTGATACCATTCCTTCTTATCTCGTTTCCAATTGTTTTCATACATGATAGCTAGTTAATTTATTCTGATCATAGAGATTAATTGCATAATGATAGCTGCTAAACCTCTGGCTTTTATGCTCTGCTAGGAAACATAGGAGCATGAGCAGGAGAAATAACTCTTGGAGATAAAGACCCTAGTCCTAAGAAGTTTGAGTGTGAGCAAAGAAAGTTTCAGAGCACTGGATTAGATACACACTGGAAAATGGATTCTGCTTACACAGGTAAATAGTGGCTTTCATGTCAGCTGTCTTGGCAGAGAGGCTAACACTCCTTGAAATCAAATGCTTGCTCTGGAAACTTAGATTTTAAAGTGACAGCAGGTGGCAGACTTGGCCCAGTGGTTAGGGCATCGGTCTACCACATGGGAGGTCCGTGGTTCAAACCCCGGGCCTCCTTGACCCATGTGGAGCTGGCCCATGCGCAGTGCTGATGCACGCAGGGATTGCCGTGCCACGTGGGGGTGTCCCCCGTGTGGGGGTGTCCCCAAGCACAAGGAGTGCGCCCCGTAGGGAGAGCCGCCCAGCACGAAGGAGGGTGCAGCCTGCTCAGGAGTAGCACTGTACACGCGGAGAGCTGACACAACAGCATGACACAGCAGGGAGAGGCACAGATTCCCGCGCTGCACAGATTCCTGTGCTGCTGGTGGCAACAGAAGCGGACAAAGAAGACACAGCGAATGGACATGGGGAGTGGACAACCAGGGTGGGGGGCAAAGGGGAGAGAAATAAATAAAATAAATCTTAAAAAATAAATAAAGTGACAGCAATAAAATTGAAAATTGAATATGGACTCAGAAAATTTAACCCACAAGGAGGAATGTTAGGCCTAATCTCTATTTAGATACTCACTTCTAAAAGATTTGCTGTTTACCATGCTTACATCAAAGAGAGTAGAGCCCTTGAGTACTATTACACAGCCCTAAACGTCCTTTGGTCAAATATATTACAGGATTTATAACAACTCCGTCCATTAAAAGCCAACTATAGCATGTTAGTATAAATATTAGTCGTATTCTCTTTATTTTTTAATGAAAGAAACTCATTTCCTGATTATGATATCTCTCATCAGAGTGAATGATCCTTTATAGAAGAGGAATGCAAAGTAAAATAAACTGAGCAATCAAATATTCAGATATTTTTAGAGATTAGTATATATGATAGTATATGTGATTAGATATATGATTAGATGTTTTTAATTGCAGTAAATTGTTCTGTAACTTGATTTTATCAACAGAATGGAAAGTAATTTGATATAGAATTATTATATATCAGAAATGGAAGAAAAATTAGCAATTCTTTGGCCCAATCTTCTCATTTAATGGTGAGGAAACAGAGATCCAGAAAGGCAAAAGGATGTTACCAAAGTGTCACAGTGAGATTCATGAGGGTCCTTGTGCAAGAAATTCTCAACACTTAAGAAGAAAGATTATTTGGAATGAGTGCAGTGGTATAGATGAATGTAAGGGACAGTGATACAGAAAGGAGGTTATCTCAATTAGCACTTCCCAAGGAATTTGTGTAGTAGAGTGAATGGCATTTGAGTGAAGGATAGAGAGTATCTCTTAAGTATGTCACAGGCAGAAATAAAACAGGTTTCTTCTCAGGTTGTTTCTGGATGTGGACCTTTCTTTCTACGAGTTCTCTATCTAATAAAGTTTGAGCCTAAGCACAATAGAATTTTTACACTGGTAGACTGTGCAGTAAACATGTAATCTAAAACACTCATGCGGGGAGGAGGGGGGCAAGATGGCGGCTGAGTGAACATCCCTGTTAGAGTCTTCTGCAGGGAATCGGCTGGGCGGCGTTGGAGACTCTTTGGGACCGGATTGTTTCGGGATTTTTGCTGGTCCGGAGGTGTCTGGACATCGATTTGGAGGGAAGGTGCTACAGGGAACACCTCACATTTGCTGGGTTTTCCCATCCTCCACTGCCTCATTTCTGTGTGAACTGATTTAGGCTACCTACACTATCCCCCTTCCCCTGCATCTAGATATCCACTATCATCTACTGTCTCTCCTATATTCCACCCCCCACCTCCCGTTCTTTGATCCACAAAGTGTCTAACTCTTAATTTCTAATACCTTTGTTCTGTTTTCTGTCTATTATCCACTCTTGAAACTATTACCTTTCTTTTCTTTTTCCCTCTCTCATGAAAACAATAGCTGTGTAGTTCATACCATATTCCTCCCAAATTCAGTCATCAACTTCATAAAAGGTACTCTACCTACAGCTATAACTCTATACAATCTACATGAATCTAACCTCCATCCTTCCAGATCTCATATTCCTGCTTTTTTAACATACATCACCAATACAACTTTACACTTTTCCCTTGCTTACACAATTGCCTTTCCCCAACACTAATACTTTCCTCTAAAGTGAACTTAACCAACAACAAGTAACTAGAATAAGAAGAAAAAAGTGACAAAGAGAAGATATAACACCTGTGCAAAAATAACAACTAATTAACCTCCAAGAGCAGACAAAGAAGCTAAAGAACTGATTAAATTCGTCAAAATAAAGAGATGACCAGAAAGCAACAAAAATCTACGAACCAAACCAATAATCAGGAAAACATGGCTGAATCCAATCAACAAACCAATAATCACGAAGGGGAGCAAAACTTGGCACAAGCAATGAAAGATCTCAGAACATTTATTGCCGACAAATTTGATGCAGTAATGAAAGAGGTTAACAACATGAAGACATCACTTGGAGGGGAAATTGCAGACATACGCAAAAACATAACAGATATGATGGGAATGAACACCACAGTTCAAGAAATCAAAAATACACTTGCAGCAAATATCAGCAGACTAGAAGAGACAGAGCAGAGAATTAGTGATGTGGAAGACAGTACATCAGAAATCAAACAGATAGTAGAAGGGGTCAATAAGAAGATAGAAAAAATCCAATTAGGATTTAGGGACCTGAATGACAATGCAAAACGCTCAAACATACGTATTATAGGCATTCCAGAAGGTGAAGAGAAGGGAAAGGAGTCAGAAAGAGTGTTGCAGGAAATAATGGCTGAAAACTTCCCAAATCTACTGAAAGAGACAGATGTACATATCCAAGAAGCACAGCGCACTCCACAAGTCATAAACCCCAACAGGCCCACCCCAAGACATATACTTGTCAAATTATCCAATGCTGAAGACAAAGAGAAAATCCTAAAAGCAGCAAGAGAAAAGAAAACCATCACATACAAGGGAAGCTCAATTAGATTAAGTGCTGATTTCTCTTCTGAAACCATGGAGGCAAGAAAACAGTGGTATGATATAGTCAAGGTACTAAAGGAAAGAAATTTCCAACCAAGAATACTTTATCCAGCTAAACTAGCATTCAAATATGATGGAGAGTTCAAAATATTTGCAGACAAACAGAAACTGAAAGAGTATACCAACAAGAAACCTCCCCTTCAAGAAATTCTAAAGGGAGTGCTGCAGGAAGAAAGGAAAAAACAGGAAAGGCAAAGTTGGAGGAGAGTATAAGACCAACAACAACAACAAAAAAGACAAAAAAAAATATACAAACAAAATATGACAAACACAAATCCAATCAAAGTATGGCTAACACAAATAATTCCTTGATAGTAATAACACTGAATGTCAACGGATTAAACTCACCTATCAAAAGATTCAGACTGGGACATTGGATAAGGAAATATGACCCATCCATATGCTGTCTACAAGAGACACATCTTAGACCCAGAGACGCATGGAGATTGAAAGTGAAAGGCTGGAAAACAATCATACAAGCTAACAATAACCAAAAAAAGGCAGGAGTAGCTATATTAATATCAGACAAAATAGACTTTAAATGTGAAACAATTGTGAGAGACAAAGAAGGATACTACATTTTAGTCAAAGGGAAAATCTGTCAAGAAGATCGAACAATCATAAATATCTATGCCCCTAACAAGGGTGCCTCTAAATACGTCAGGCAAACGCTGGAAAAACTAAGTGAAAGAATAGATACATCTACAATTATAGTGGGGGATTTTAATACACCACTATCAACTCTGGACAGAACATCTCAAAAGAGAATCACCAAAGAAACAAAACATCTGAATAGTATATTAGAGGAGCTCGATCTAATAGACATATATAGATCGCTACACCCAAACACAGCAGGATATACATTTTTCTCAAGCGCACATGGATCATTCTCCAAGATAGATCATATGCTAGGCCACAAAGAAAGGCTGAACGAATTCAGAAAGATTGAAATCATACAAAACATTATCTCTGACCACAGTGGAGTCAAGCTGGAGATTTGCAAGGGAAAGAAGCCCAGATTTCACACCACGATTTGGAAATTAAACAACACACTCTTAGAAAAACAGTGGGTCAAAGAGGAAATCTCAAAAGAAATCAATGACTACCTTGAAACAAATGATAATGATAACACAACATACCAAAATTTATGGGATGCAGCAAAAGCAGTACTGAGAGGGAAGTTTATAGCCATAAATTCATATATCAAAAAAGAAGAAAGAGCAAAAATTGAAGAACTAACTGCACATTTGAAGGAATTAGAAAAACAACAACAAAGTAACCCAACAGGAAGAAGAAGGAAGGAAATAACAAAGATAAGAGCAGAACTAAATGAAATAGAAAATAAGAAAGCACTTGAACAGATAAACAAGACCAAGAGCTGGTTTTTTGAGAAGATTAACAAAATTGACAAACCTTTAGCAACACTAACAAAGAAAAAAAGAGAGAAGATGCAAATACACAAAATAAGAAATGAGAAAGGCGATATCACCACTGACCCCACAGAAATAAAGACTATCATAAGAGGATATTTTGAAAAACTATATTCCAACAAAAATGACAATCTAGAGGAAATGGACAAATTCCTAGAAACACATAAACACCCCATATTGACAAAAGAAGAAATTGATGATCTTAACAAACCAATCACAAGCAGAGAGATAGAATCAGTTATTAAAAATCTCCCAACTAAGAAGAGCCCAGGGCCAGATGGCTTCACAGGTGAATTCTATAAAACATTCCGGAAAGAACTGACACCAATCCTGCTGAAACTATTCCAAACCATCGAAACAGAAAGAACATTACCCAACTCCTTCTATGATGCCAACATTACCCTAGTACCAAAGCCAAACAAAGACATCACAAGAAAGGAAAATTACAGACCAATTTCTCTAATGAACCTAGACGCAAAAATACTTAACAAAATACTTGCTAATCGTATTCAACAACACATTAAACGAATTATACACCACGACCAAGTGGGATTCATCCCAGGTATGCAAGGATGGTTCAACATAAGAAAATCAATCAACGTAATACACCATATAAACAGATTGAAGGAAAAAAATCACATGATTATATCTATTGATGCAGAAAAAGCATTTGACAAAATACAGCACCCTTTCTTGATAAAAACACTCCAAATGATTGGAATACAAGGAAATTTTTTGAACATGATAAAGAGTATATATGAAAAACCTAAAGCCAATATTGTTTACAATGGAGAAATCCTAGACTCCTTCCCTCTAAACTCAGGAACAAGACAAGGATGCCCACTGTCGCCGCTCCTATTTAACATTGTCTTAGAAGTACTTGCTCGAGCACTGAGGCAAGAACCAGAAATAAAAGGCATTCAAATTGGAAAGGAAGAAGTCAAAATTTCATTATTTGCAGATGACATGATCCTATACATAGAAAACCCTGAGAGATCTACAACGAAGATTCTAGAACTCATAAATGAGTTTAGTAAAGTCGCAGGTTATAAGATCAATGCGCAAAAATCAGTAGCATTTCTGTACACCAATAATGAGCAAGATCAGGAGGAAATCAAGAAACAAATACCATTCACAATAGTAAATAAAAAAATCAAATACTTAGGAATAAATTTAACTAAAGAGGTAAAGAACTTATACACTGAGAACTACACAAGATTGTTCAAGGAAATCAAAGAAGACCTAAATAAATGGAAGACTATTCCTTGTTCATGGATAGGAAGACTGAACATTATTAAGATGTCTATCCTACCAAAACTGATCTACACATTCAATGCAATCCCAATAAAAATCAATGCAGCCTTCTTTAAGGAACTAGAAAAACTAACTATGAAATTTATTTGGAAAGGAAAGAGACCCCGAATAGCCAAAGACATACTGAAAAAGAAAAACGAAATTGGAGGAATCACACTACCTGACTTCAAAACATACTATAAAGCTACGGTGGTGAAAACAGCATGGTATTGGCATAAGGAGAGACATATAGACCAATGGAATCGAATTGAAAGCTCTGATATAGAACCTCACATATACAACCACATAATATTCGATAAAGCCACCAAACCCTCTCAACTGGGAGAGAGTGGCCTATTCAACAAATGGTGTCTGGAGAACTGGATAGCCATATGTAGAAGAATGAAAGAGGATTACCATCTCACACCTTATACAAAGATCAACTCAAGATGGATCAAAGACCTAAATATAAGAGCCAAGACCATAAAAACCTTAGAAAGCAGTGTAGGGAAACATCTACAGGACCTTGTAATAGGTAATGGATTTATGAATATCTCACCAAAAGCACGAGCAGCAAAAGAACTAATAGATAAATGGGACTTCCTCAAAATTAAAGCCTTCTGCACCTCAAAGGAGTTTGTCAAGAAAATAAAAAGGGAGCCCACACAGTGGGAGAAAATATTTGGCAATCATATATCTGATAAGAAACTTATAACTTGCATATATAAAGAACTCCTACATCTTGAAAATAAAAAGATAAACAATCCATTTAAAAAATGGGAAAAAGACTTAAACAGACACTTCTCCGAAGAAGAAATACAAATGGCAAGAAAGCACATGAAAAAATGTTCCAAATCTCTAGCTATCAGGGAAATGCAAATCAAAACCACAATGAGATACCATCTTACACCCATAAGATTGGCAGCTATGAAAAAAACAGAAGAATACAAGTGCTGGAGAGGATGTGAAGGAAGGGGAACACTCATCCACTGCTGGTGGGAATGCAGAAGGATCCAACCATTCTGGAGAACAGTATGGCGGTTTCTCAAAAAACTAGCCATAGATTTGCCATATGACCCAGCAATACCACTGCTGGGAATATACCCAGCAGAACTGAAAACAAGAACACAAACCAATATATGTACACCAATGTTCATAGCAGCATTGTTCACTATTGCCAAAAGTTGGAATCAACCCAAATGCCCATCAACAGACGAGTGGATCAATAAAATGTGGTATATACACACAATGGAATACTACTCGGCTGTAAGAACAAACACACTACAAATACATGTGATAACATGGATGAATCTTGAGAACCTTATGTTGAGTGAAGCAACCCAGACATTGAAGGACAAATACTACATGACCTCAATGATATGAAATAAACAAGCTGCCCTAGATAGCAAGAGACTGAACGATAGGCTTCCAGGAAATCGGAGGGTGGAGGAAGGATATGAGCCGATGTCTGCAGGGGTGGAATTTAAGACGAGATGGTGCTAAGATGGAGGTGAAGAAGGACAACCACCACACCATGGAGCCTAGAGTGATTACAACTGAAAATGGGAGGATTGCATCCAGCATCCAGGTGGAATCTGAGCCTCCTCTTGACATAAAGGTGCAATGGACACAACCAATCCAGTGTCCACATAGAAGAGGTGGCATTGGATTGGGAAAAGGGGACATAATGGACAAAGGGTATGGGGAAAGGCAGGAAGAGATGAGAGGTGGAGGCGTCTTCGGGACATGGAGCTGCCCTGGATGGTGCTTCAGAGGTAATCACCGGACATTGTAAATCCTCACAGGGCCTACTTGATGGAATAGAGGAGAGTATGGGCCATGATGTGAACCAATGTATATGAGGTGCAGAGGTGCCCAAAGATGTACTTACCAAATCCAATGGATATGTCATGATGATGGGAACGAGTGTTGTTGGGGGGGGGGCGAGGGGGGGTGGGGGGGTGGGGTTGAATGGGACTTCACATATATATTTTTAATGTAATATTATTACAAAGTCAATAAAAAATAAAAAAATTAAAAAAATAAAATAAAATAAAACACTCATGCGGGGGAGCAGATGTCCTCAGGTGGTTGAGCACCTGCTTCCCATGTATGAGGTCCTGGGTTCAATCCCAGATATCTCCTAAAACAAAAACTGATGGTTAAACTTTAAAAGGGTGATTTAAAACACTCATGCTTATCATACATATAGTGAAAACAGCACTTCACTGGAAGCCCCAAAATCTGGATTTAATTACTGCCTATGACACCATATGAAGCAGTTTGAGGTTTTTTTATAAATCCCCAAAAGGGAAAGCTTGTGTTTGTAAATTAATCTATTCCTCTGGCTGTGGTACCCTTTGATTGCATCAAATTCAGCTGAGGGGACTTTGATTATATTACCTGTTAAGAGTGCTGTGAGGCTTTTAATTGGACAGTCAGTAAGCCATAACTCAGGTTGTGTCCCCACCTCCTTGCTGAGTCTGATATAAATAGACTCACACAGTCAGACAAAGAAAAAGAGAGATCTGCCATTTTCTATTCTGCCATGTTGCAGAAAGAAGAAGGTTCAAACAGCTGAGGCCCCAGGAGAGAAGAGCCATTAGCCTGATAGCTTACAACTAAAATTGGAAAGAGAGCAGAACAGCCAAGGGTGATATAGGAGGCCCCCCCCAAAAAAGAAACAAGCCTAATGCCAGGAGAGAGACGACTACAACATTACTTAAGTATGTATCCCTAGGAGGCTGGACCCATAGAGCTCAAGAGGAAAGGGTGAGCCCAGAGGGTAGGGCCGAAACCTAGGCAGAGATCATGCTTCAACATGTGCCAGCTGACTTTGGTGAAAAAGCATCTCTTATGGTGCCTTGAGTTGGACTTTCCATGGCCTTGGAACAGTGAGCTTTTACTACAAGTAGATCCCCATTATAAAAGTCAAGAAATTTCTGGTACGTTGCATCTGCAGCCACTTTGCAAATGAATACACCATAGGCAAGTCATTTCCTCTTTCTAGTTTCAGTTCTATACATGCGAAATGAAGGTGTTGGTCTTGAAGATCAACACTAAGATCCCTTCCAACTCTCATGACTCAAAGATAAGACTCTAACATCCCTACTCACCTGTGGTGACAAGAATTTCATTATCTGTGGAATTACCTGATTTCAATTGTAGATATCTCTACTCATTAGAAAACAGCTTTTCATGTAGAACAAAACCTGATTTGCTAAAACTCACATTCATTGATACTAGAGAGTAACTGGAACAAATCTGATCTCCTTTTCTATGTAGCAATCCATCAGATAATTAAATCCACTGATAATTATATTCTTTTCTAGGCCCAATAGCCACAGTTCTTTCAACTATTTTTCAGTTAATATGGCTTCTGCCCCTCACCAATTTTCTTACCCTCCTCTGGGCATGTGGTTTGTCACTGTGGAGTCCAGAAAAGACCTATCCCAGAAGTTGGATTATCATAGATTAGAACAGTTTTAACATCTCCTTTGTTTTACTAACTGTATTCCTTGGTTTACATCCCATGATCACATCCATTTTTAAACAGTTGACATGTTAAATATATGGTTAGTCCACCCAACTTTAATTTCTTGATATATGTGACTGTGGAACCATGATATCCCCAGTCTTTACTTGAAAACCTTTATTATTTAGACCCAAGGGCAAAATTCTGCAGTATTTCTAGGTATAATTCATCTCTTTAATATCTTGGCCCTTGCCTATGTCATGCAATGTGGTAATTCTCATCTAAGTTCATATCATTGACAAAATTGATAAACCACACATAATTGTCTTCCAAATAATTAATAACAATTTTGAACAATAATGGCCATAGAATGTCACTGAAGTTTTATGTTGACACTATTTCACCAATTATCACATTCTTGTAAGGTATCTCAGACAAAAATCAATCTAACTCTATCAGCAACCAGTCCGTATTTTGCAATCTTTGTCCATTAATGATATTGTCAGATGCCCTGCTCAAAGGTCAGATATGGTTTGACTACATCATTTTCCCCGATCTACTAGACACACAAACCCTAACAGAAAGGGAAATGAGATTACTTTGGTATGACTTGTTCTTTATAAGTCAATGTGGAATCCTAGAAAAGTGCTCGTTCATTAAACCATTATTTAAATAATAATTATGAACTTCTGTGTCACCCATTTTTTCCTTGAAGAAAAAATAGGATAATACCAATATATCTCTTATCTTTCATCAAATAATATTACTCTCATATACAAACAGCAGCAGTGTAATGTACTGTAGATAGTGGCCATAGAATCAAATTTGTGTTCAATTTATGACTCCACAATTTACTTGCTGTATAGAAGATTTCTTAATATCTCTTAAGAATAGCATTTTTCCCTTTACTAAATGTAAATTATGTTATTTACTTGACAAAAGTGTTGTGAAACTTAGGCATGCTTATATCTATATCTTTTTATGTACTCTTCTTTCTGTAATTGCTTTCTGGAATTAAACGATTAATTCAATCATCGCCTATATTGGTAAGTGCTCCTCGAACCTCCTACATTCCTGATCTGGGTTAATGCACAATCTTTGTGCTACCACGGCATCTTGTTTATCCTCTATCTCAATACTTATGAGACAATATTTTCTGTTTACCTGCCTAGCTCCCCAATAGGCTTTGTGCTCCTTAAGGACAGGCTGGAAATGAGTGTATGCAAAGGACATTTATAAATCAACATATCCAAATGAATATTGTGATTGAGACGAGGAAATTTTTTTTTACCATGCACTAAATAGCACCAGTGGTTGGTTATTTATAGTCTACATGTACAGTGACATGTCTGCCAACAGCTATTTTTGAAGAAAATAGTACACCATGTTTCATTGTTAGTTATACCAGTTGGATTTACACACAAGTGCATACACATGCTCATATACAAACACAGACACATATATACTTTTCTTGTCTTTGAGAGCTCTACATCCCAGAAAGTAAGGTGGAAATAGTTTAAATTATACTGTTAAATTTTGACCCCATTTGTTTAAATACAAATAATATTGATTGTAGTTATACCTTTTCTCTGGTCAAAATGTTTATTTATTTTGGAGGCATGATACACCTGAGGGAAGCAATTTGGGAGAATTGCTAGCTGGGGAGCTGAATTCATTTAAATGCTTATGCATATCAAACAGGTGTGTGTGTACATGTGTATATACATATATAAAAATTCATGTGCATTGCTTATTTATGTTTGCATGATATGAATATATATTCATATGTTTATTGTGTAGTCAAGCAATGGAAAATGCCGTATATTCACATCTTCATCTAATATATATCACCAGTGTCCAGTACATGCTAGAACGTTTTTAGGGAAATTATGCATATGACATAGTGAACTTGTAGAAATCTGCCATTTTTTTAAATGGACATGTGTCATTTATGAGTGTACAGATTGAACTTCAATGAAGTGGAGGAGAGATTTATATTTTGAGATTTGGGTGGGGTGGAATTACAAGAAATTTTCAATTTGTGTTCATTTGCATGTGTGTTGTTTGAGTATTTAACTAAGTGCCTATTTTACTTTTGCAATCAGAATAAAAAGATAAAAGCAATTTTAAAAAGAAAGTTGTCAAGTTACTTCTGACATGAGGAGAACCAATAAAAGAGTGTACCAATTAGATAATACAATATCATGTAGATTATGACAGATTTTCAAAGATTTCTTGAGAGTTAATGAAATTAGTTTCCATTGGCTCTGTACTTTATATTAAATGAATGCCATGCACACATATACAAATTTATCAAAATGGAAATTATAAAGGCTAGAGCCATTTCGGAATTAAATAAATTAATAATCAGAATAAGAGCTGAGAACCTGATGGTTGCACTCATAAAAATTTCCTTTGGAATCCACAGTACCAGCTATAAATAAAAAGAGGATGAAAATTTATATCATAGCCATCTATTTGACTGTTTGGAACCTTGATCTTTAATTATATCCCAAAGGTCACTATTTAAATGACTAGCACAGATCACTGATCAAATTAGTAAATTTGTTGTATTGAAAGACAGACTGCTGCCCTTGGATAATGGAAAACCAAAGATGAATTTCATTGGCATGAATTGTGAAGGTGGCCAAGAGTCTACCAGAAAAAGGGAAGCAATAAGGTAGATTCTTTGAAAACATGCCAAGATATATTTAAAGGAATTTGTGGTCTAAGTCTTAGAGCAATCACTGAAGATGAGAGTATCTTGCCCAGGAGGAAGAGTGAGCACTGTTGTAGAGAGAAAAGGCAGGAAACAATTTGGGGTGGATATACCCCTCAAATAACACCCTTTATGGAATTACTTATATCCCTTAAACTTGAGTCCATCTCTTGATGAGTTCATCTATGGTATTTTATTCATGGAAAAACATGTGATTTCCTGTTTATACAAGGGGAAATGCTGAATTGGTGCATCAAAGTAATCTAAGGATTCTTTGTGTATCAAGTGCCACAAAAGGAAGTACATTTTGATGAGTCAGTGTAAATGAATCAGAAACGTGTGGATCTGAACTTCCTCTCAGTTTATGACACAAGAAGGATCCTAAACATTTCAACTGGAACATTATAAGTTTAAGGATGACATGTCAAGGCGAATCCATGGCATTTAGTCTGAAGTTTAATAAGTTTGAGCTGAAAATAAGATTGGCCCTTTGTAGTCAATTTGTTACATTAGCTGGTAAACATATGAGGTTTGTTACATTTTTATTTTCCAGGGTTTTATTTTCTCCCATCAGTATTTTGGTACAGTTTTCTGTCTTATAATTTATTCATCTTACTCACTGACCATTTAGTAATGGAATAAAAAACGTACACAATGAAAAATTAATGCCTGAGTGGATATTTTATATTAACCTAGTAATTATTTCTACCTTGGAATAGACTAAAATTACCTAGAATATTTATTGGATTATCTGTAGCTTTCTAACAAATTCTTTGAAGCAGTGCTCCCCACCATTAGTGCAAATAATCAATACCTTAAATGTCCAACTTTCTCATTTTTCCTCTTCCATCACTTTGTTATTATTTTGAGTAATAACAGCTTTAGAAGAGGATATGGTTGGCCATTTCCAAAAGTTATATAATTTCTTTGCACTTTCTACTTCTGTAGTTAAAAGTGCTTCTAGGATTTGAGAATGTACTTCTTTGGAAAAAATATTTCCTTTAGTAGGAAATTCTAGTGTCTGCCAGGCAAAACTTTCTTTGTGTTGTGTGCTGAATTTTGAGGTTCATGAAACAATTTCTAACCTCAGTCCACAGTCCAGGCTGAAGAAATGTTAGTCATCTTATGTGATGGAACCCACTGATATGGCCTCTCTTTATGAAGGTTTAACTGGAGGGGAGTTGGAAAAACCTCAAGAAGTTTTAAGTAGTAGTATTCTGTACTCTGAGCAACTAGGGTCTGAGTGAAAAACTCTCAGGAAAAAATAAAGCCAAACTGTTGGGACAGGAGTTATATAAGAATTGTCTTCTTAGGCAAAATTCTTAGAGAGATCATCTTGTTTTTAAGGTTTCCTGAAAATACTGATATTATGGGTGTTGTACTTTAAGAAAATATTAAGACATTAGGAACATGTCAGCAAAGAACAAATCCTGTTGTGGAAAGTTCTTTATAACTCGAATGACCTTATTGAATTTTAAAAAATCTCTCTAAGAGGAAGACACAATTTCCTTACTTTGATTGTCCAAGGGAACAAACATTTCTGAATGGAAATGTAATTCATGATTTCAGACTAGTCACCCTTTAATGTCTGTTTTGGTTGGATGCAATCATAGTAAAATTATTAAATAGCAATGGTACATCATTGTTACTGCTGTGGGAAAAAAGAAAAACAGAACAACTTTTCTTGGTGATGGCTAAAGTCACCACTAAAAGAGAGGAAGGAACTCCTTGCATGGATTTAGAGTGATTCATTCCACATGGAGGTTTGTATATGAGCGTGTATTTGGGTGTGTATGTGTGTTACTTATTTCAGAGTAGACCTTCCAACACTGTTTGCCTTTCTAGGTTGAAGCCTAAAGAAATAGTAAGAGTTAGGTAAGTGAACAAGGACTAGGAAGGTAGGAATGAGTTCAGGGTATGCTAAGACCCTGAGATTAAAAATGATACAGCATTTTTAAAGGACTGAAAGGAATTCAAAACAGTAGAAGCATATAATTCACTTGTATGAGTAGGAGATTAGAGAAAGAAGCACAGCCTGGTAAGTAAGTTTGTGAATTTGAGACTTATCCTAAGTGTTAGGAGAAAGCATTAAAGATGTTATATATGTTTGTTTTGTAAGTTCACAACTATTATTACACACTTATTGTTTATGTATATTTATGCATGAGTGATATACTTCAATAAATTAATTTTTAAAAATGAAAAAAAGGTTTTTAAGCAAGAAAGAGATATGATCAGACTCATGTTTTATAAAGCTCAATCTGACTGCATATCAAAAATGAATTTGAAAGCTGTAAGAATGGAGGTGGGGTGACTACTACATTCACCAATAGAAAAATTCAGGCAAGATATTAATAGGAAATAACTAAATAAACAAATCTGGTAACAAATTGAGTTACTCAGCAACTATTAGGAAATAGGGAACAGGTCAGGAGTTGAGGAAAATTAAAATGATTTTAATGATAGATAAAATTAAATGGCAATGATGATTCATATCCAAATTGTTACTAAAGTGCTCAATAGCTTGCAATTAACTTTCACTACTGGTATCTAATTTAATCTCTTAATAGCTTTATAAGGTAAATATAGGTATATGATTATCATTTATCCATTACAAATAAGTGATTTGAAGCTCAGAGAATTCCAAGAATGTTCAGTGTCATAACTGTCAAGAACAATGAAATGTTTGAGGTTTTATCTTGCTCATAAGCTAACAGGTTAACCTGCCAGTGTTAGCTGGAAGCTGGCAGAAAACAGGAGATTCCTGGGTCAGAGACAAAGGATTGTATTACTCATGGCTCATCAGACAGCTTGATCATATTTGTATCTGTTTACTTTGCCCCTCAAGTCCAGAAAGGGTAATATGGAATGGCTCAAGTAGGGGGCTCCTGCTCATTCAATGAGTTTCTTCACAATTGAGAATCCCCAAGATTAGGAAACCTCAATATTTTAACCTTCCCAAAATTTTCCCTGGAGGGAGACATTACCTTATTCCTTGTGTACATCAAAATATCTGCCCTCTGCCCTGGAGGGAGATATTATGTCCATCTTTCAGGCTATTTTCTATACAAACATACTTGATAAGATAATCTTGAACTAAAATTAAATGCCTCTGCTCAGAAAATGTGCAAAAATTTGAGATCCATGTTAAATTGTCTCTCAACAATATTACTTGCCATTGGATGCTAATTTCCATTCTTCCATAGCCCTGCATTTGCATAGTAGTTATTGTAATTTTTTGTCTCTGTTGGAAATGTTCAGACCAACATTTTTTAAAGTAGGAAAATCAATAATCTGTCACTACATTAGCTATATTAAAGCTATAGAACAAACTCAAAGATGGTCCTCAGATCATCAAGTCCAACTCTTTCATTTTAAGGATGGAGAAACTGAGATCTGGAGTCTTATAGAATTTTTTACAAGGGCTTTCACCTTCCCAATAGTGAGACTTTGTCAGAATGCCAGATTTTTGTTTGTCTGTTGCATTTCCCTCTATACTTCCTAATATTCTCTTGAGAAGCTGATGATAGTTGTAATACAGTAAAATGATATATATGAGAGGCTGAAAGAATAGATGCTTAGAGTAAGGTCTGGGAGGATCTCAAATGCTAGATTCCATGCCCATTTACAACACTGAATTAAGCCAAGACTTTATATATGGACCACTCTACTCTGAAACACAGAAACTTTTGCTCATGACTATGGAATATAGTTAGGTAGCTTGTGAGAGACATAGTTTCAAATTTTTACATTGCTTAAACATTTAGGAGGTCTCAATTATTGCTGCTGTTGGATTGAAATGGATGAAAACTAAAGGAGCATGGCTGAGTGGTTGTTTATTTATTAGATTTTCTAAAGTTCCCCTTCAGGATGATTAGAATTGCAGGAGGACATCAGTGCTGCCAGAATCATTCAGTATGAAAGGAAAGGACAGTAAGCCATATGGAGTAAGAAAAATGCTTCACTAGTAGAATCTCAGAAACTAATAAAACTTCATTGGGTGTATACTTCAATGTGCTAAGACTCAATATCAAACATGGACATTGTATCAATGTCAAACTACAAAAACCCTCTATTTTATCGACTAGAGAAAATGAAGGACCTATGGTCCTCTTTTAAAGTGCTTGGACTAACCTTTAAACCCATTGCTATATTCCATTTTACTAGTAAGGGATCCTGACATTATATTGGGCTTCACTTTTCAGGAAGTTTTGGATCACAGAGTGGTTCAACAATGGCAGCAGAGGAATACTGGTATGGGATGTTATGGACAGGCGCTATATGGTTGACAGGGAGTTATACAGGGCATATGTCCAGGGTGCATGGTAATGTTTGGATATACTCATAGTGGCAACAATTAAAAACAACAGCTGGAGGGATACTGGGTTCCTGGCTGGGGGTGCTCTGTTGTGGTGCCTAGGGGAGCAGCGGCAGTCCCCCAGGCGCAACGATAAGGACCAGGAAGGAATGAGGGTCCAACAGTGAGTCCCTGATACTAATGAATATGCTTGTGAGCCTATACGCCTGAAATAAGAACAAGGCCTAGAGCAGCACTGTGCCTAGGAGTTTCTTCCTGACAGGCTTCATGTTACTCAAATGTGGCCAGTCTCGAAGCCAAACTCAGCATGTAAATGCAATGCATTCCCCCCAGTGTGGGACATGACACCCAGGGATGAGCCTCTCTGGCACCGAGGGATCACTACCAAGTACCAGCTGATGATGCAACTAGAAAATGACTTTGAATTAAATGTTCAACGTGGACCAGCAGAATATCCCTGTCTATGTATAATAACAGGAGTTAAAAATGCTGTTTGACCTAATGTAAGGGGGAAATGGAAAGGAGAAATGAGTTTATATGGCTATGAGTCTCTAAAAAAGAGTCTGGAGGATGTCAAAGGATTGCCCTTATGCACACCTGAGCAGAGTCTCAGAGACAGATAAAGTAGATACAACCCAAAGTATTGGTTCTTTTGAGGGCTAAAGAGACCCACAGGTTCTATGGTCATGGCAGATGCGGTTCACTGCCATGTCAGTTGGCCCTTCTTTGGAGCTGGTGCTTCAGCGTGATGGAGCTGGACACAGATGGGATCTCTTTTCACAAGGCTTTCATGCTACTTTACTGGAATTGTAGTTGGTGCTGGGGTTTAAGATATATCTAGGGGATTTGAATCTCTGGACTGACAATATGATAGCCAGGCCTTGAGCCTCAACAGACTTCAACTCCTACACTCTGATTTATTGGACTTACCCCACTCAGCTAACATGGAGTTGAAGAATGTCAACCACCACACCATGGAGCCTAGACTGCCTACAACTGAAAGTAGGAGGATTGCATCCAGTATCCATGTGGAATCTAAGCCTCCTCTTGACATAGATGTGCAATGGACACAACCAATCCAAGGTCCACAGAGAAAAGGTGGCACTGGTGTGGGAAAAGTGGCCATGGTGGCTGCTGGGTTTGGGGAATGGGAGGAAGAGATGATATGTGGGGGCGTTTCGGGACTTGGAGTTGTCCTGGGTGGTGCTTCAGGGACAATTACCGAACATTGTAGATCCTCCCAGGGCCCACTGGATGGAACGTGGGAGAGTATGGGCTATGATGTAGACCATTGACCATGAGGTGCAGCGATGCCCAGAGATATACTTACCAAATGCAATGGATATGTCATGATGATGGGAGAGAGTGTTGCTGTGGGGAGTGTTGGGGTGGGGGCGGTGGGGTTGAATGGGACCTCATATTTTTTTAATGTAAAATTTTTACAAAATGAATGAAAAAATTAAAAAAAAATAAAGTGCTTGGAAAACTAAATTTGTAGGTTCACAAAACAGAAGGTGGAAGGAACTATGAACTACTTAGTACTTCCAATATGCAATATGCTTTCATTTAATTCTTACTAAGACTTTATGAGATCATTATTCTTCCCATTTCAAAATGAGGAACATACATTTTTTAAAGGCTTAGTAATCTTCTTCAAAGTTTTACAGATGGTAATTTGCCAAACTAGGTAATTTTAGGTATAATTCTGCTTGTGCTCTATTCCATGTGACCACACTATTAAAATTTTTACAAATACATAGGGTATTTGGAATTTTTATTCCAAAGAGGACTGGAGGTCACTTAATGAAATATGTTGACATGACGAATTTGATAAATTATGTGTATTAGTCAGTCAAAGGGTGTTGATACAAAGTACCAGAAATCTCTTGTTTTTATTAAGGGTTTTTATTTAGGGTAGAGGCTTGCAATTACAAGGCCCTAAAGAGTCCAACTTCAAGGCACCATAAGAGGTACATTCTCAATGAAGATGGTTGCTGATGTTTGTGAGGGTTCAGCATTCCTTCTTCCTCTTATGGCTCTAGGGTCCTACCTTCTTCTGATCTCAGCTGTAGCCTGGCATAGTGCTTGTCTCTTTTCCTGGGGCTTTCTAAGTTCTGAAAATTATCAGGCAAATTGCTCATCTCTCCTCCTCGGGCCTCTAGATCTTCTTCTGTGTATATGGTACTCTCTTTTTCTCATATATCTGTTTCTGTCTCCTTAATTGAGTGTCCATTTATATAGCCCACCAAGGGGCCAGGGACTCAACCCTGCATTACCTAAAGACATTGTTGAATCAAAGCTATAATCTTAACATAATCAAGTAAAGGTAAAACCTTTTAATTTAATACAAACAAAAGATATCACACCCAGAGGAAAAAACATAATCAATATCTCTATTTTGAATTCATAAATAATATCAAATTGCCACACTCCATCTTCTGATTTCCAAAAAGACATTACAATATTCAAAAAAGTCTTAAATCCTTTCGGTAGCAATGTTAAGTACAAAATCACATGACAGTTTAAAGAAATAATTTGTCTTGGGACAAATTTTGATCTGGCTATAGAACTGTGAAACTTACAAAGCAATTTACCTGCTTCCAGTATACAAAGTGTATGACATAGAATAAACATTTGCATTAACATAAGGAAAATTTGGGAAGGAAATATGAGTCACTGGTCCCCTACAGTTGTAAAAAACTGCGGGACATACTTCATTAGATTTCAAATTCTGAAAGTCATTCTTAAGATGATGGTTTCTTCTCATCCTTGGCCTCATGGGGGCCCACAATTTTCAAAAGCTTTCCCAATGGCCATTTTCTTGATTCCACCATCATCAAGTATCTGGGGTGTTGATAAAGCTCTAGAGCCCACACTCCAAGAATGTCGGGGTTTTGGCCACAATTTACCCAATCTCTGGGGTAGAGTCTCAACACCCTTAGTACAGTGAGGTGATAGCAACAATCTCCCTAATCTCTGGCTTACAGGCCCAACCTTCTCAGAGCAATGAGTTCATGACCTGGCCTCCCCTAATCTATGGGGGACAGACCTTCCCTAACCTATAGGGGACATAGATTAGGGGTGTCAACCACACTCTCCCCAACCCTTGGGGAATATGCTCCACACACTCTGTAGCCTGGGGTGGCTAAATTTTCTCTGAACAGCAGGTTGGAACTTCCACCCTCTTCAATTGCAGGGGAAAACTCATTCTTTCTTAGCACATGGGTGGGCATCTGTATTAGTTAGCCAAAAGGGGGGTTGATGCAAAGTACCAGAAATATGTTGGTGTTTATAAAGGGTATTTATTTAAGATAGAAGCTTATAGTCACAAGGCCCTAAAAAGGCAAACTTAAGGTACCATATGTTAACTTTCTTACCCAAAATCAGTTGCCACCTGTTGATGCAAGATGGCAGGTGATGTCTGTGAGGGTTCAGCCTTCTCCTTTCCTCTTAAGGCTCCATTGTCCCAGCTTCTTCTAATCTCAGCTGTAGGCTGGAATAAGATTCCTCTCAGTGCTTCTCAGCTACTCTGTTATCTTCACAAGTTCAGCTATAAACTCTGAGGGAAATGTCTCATCTCTTTCCGAGACTCCAGTGTCAGAACTAAATCCTCTCTTCCATGTCTTTTTCAGTGTATCTACTTTAGTGTGAGAGTCTGTTTAATCAGCCCACCAAGGGGGCTGGGACTCAATGCTGAGTTACACTTTAATGACATGGTTGAATCAAAGCCCTAATCTTAATATAATTTAATCAGATGTCTTAGTTGAATCTAATACAATCAAAGGGTTTCAAACTCAGGGAATAGGCCAGTTTACAAACACAATCTATATCTCTTTTTGGAATTCATGAATGATATAAAACTGCCACATGTTCCTCTCTTGGCCCAAGGAGATATCTTAATTCCTTACCTCAGCTTCCATGGTTTTCCTCTTAAAGTCATTTTTTCCCTTCCATCTCTCCCCTCCCTGTCCTTTTTGGTCCAGGCTAAGAGTAGCTTTGTTTGTACAGCTCGCTCAACAAGCTTGTTGGTTTAGCATACAGGAAGCAGAGACCCAAGCCATCAGATTGTAAGATTTTCAACAAGTCCTTCCTGGATAACTGCAATTTCAATACTGGCTTACAATTTCCAAGTTTAGCTAATTCCTCAAATGGGGTGCTGTCTTCTGGGGGTGTGATTTCTAGAGGTTTGGAATTTCCAGAATCAATTTCTGGTTTCTTTGTGGCCAAGAATTCAGTTATCACCCTATCTCTTTCCTCTTACATTTTGCTATAAGCTGCAAGGAGAAGCCAGGATGTATTTTCCACATTTAGTTTGGAAATCTCCTTGGCTAAATGTCCAAGTTTGTAATTTTCAAATTCTGCCTTCCATATAACATCGAGTCAATTTTGCTAAGTTCTCTGCAACATTGAAACAAGGATCATTTTTCCTCCAGTTTCCAATAATAGCTTCATCATTTTCTTCTAAAGCCTTATCAAAAGTATTCTTAGCATACATATTTTTAGCGTCAACCTCCTCACAGAAATCTAGGTCTTTTCTATCAAGTATCTCACAATTCCTCCAAAAAATACCCCTTATCCATTTATAAAACCATTCCAGCATCTCTGGTAATTGCAAAAGCATGATCCCACTTCTCCTGGTACCAAAATCTATATTAGTCGGGCAAAGGGGTGCTGATGCAAAGTACCAGAAATCTGTCAGTTTTTTTAAGTGTAATTATTTTGGGTAGAATCTTACAATTACAAGGTCCTAAAGAGTCCAACTGAAGGTACCATAAGAGATACTTTCTCACCAAAGATGGTTGCTGATGTCTGTAAGGGTTCAGCCTTCCTTCTTCCTCTTAAAATGTCATGGTCCTAGGTTCCTCTGATCTCAGCTGTAGGCTGGTATAGGGCTTGTCACTCTTCCAGGGGCTTCTCAGCACTAAAAACTGCCAGACTAATGGCTCATCTCTCTTCCCAGGGCTTCTGGAACCACTTCCTTGTCTATGGAGCTTACTTTTTCTTGAGTATCTGCTTCAATCTCCTTGATTGAGTGTCCATTTATATAGCCCACCAAGGGGGAAGTGATTCAACCCTGTATACCCTAATGATGTGGTTGAATCAAAGCCCTAATCTTAAAATAATCAAGAAAGATAAAACACTTACATTTAATACAATCAAAGGGTATCACACCCAGAGGAACAGACCAGTTTAAAAATATAATCAATATCTCTTTGGAATTCATAAATAACATCAAACTGCCAAGTTATGCTATTTGAAAAAACTTCACATTGGAAACAAAAGCAATAAGATGGGACAGAGAGAAAAGCAGTGACTGTGACAGGGGAGGCGGTGCAGGAAGGAACAAAGTCAACAATGACTTTATATTTCAAGGACTAGAATGTTCCCCAGACACTGGCAATGTTTATGTGTATTAGCTAATTGGATACAAGAAGATATACAAATCCATTCTGTCTAAATCTGCCCAAAACGATGTTGTCATAATGGAAATGGTTTTAGATTGTCTGGACTACTCAATCAGATCAGTGATCTGAAGCTAGTTTCATTACTCAGAAACACTTCATTACATTCTTATTTCCTGCACTATCTGTAAGAAATTGATCAATTCAGTGATAGTGTTCAGTAAAACTGATTGTTCAGGTCCTGTGGACAAGTAAGACAAAGTAGAAATTTAACAGGATTTTTCCTCTGTACAAACATTTGGAGTTAGCTCTGTAGACACAGAATTACTTTTTAGAGCCTAAAATAGCAAATATTGCTTTGTCTGTTCTTCCCTCAGTTCTTTAGGACAGGCTCTGCAAAATATTGAACTAATAATATGAGGAAGAAGATTGTATCTGTTTTGTTTTGTTTTTATGTGAATCAAAGAGCTATACTGATGATTGCAGAGTTATCTTACCTGCCTGGAGTTACTCATGTGGATGGTTCCCTTGGACTCTGACAAGTAATCTCTCAAAAAATTCTAAAGAAAATGGAAACCTCTGGAATGAAATGGATTACTAAGGACAGAGGCAAGGTTACAAATTATTGGGATTAAATATCTGAAGAAAGACTGTATAAGATAAATTAAAATGATAAAGCTTAGTAATACACAAAGGAAAATGATTTGGGAGAAGAGTGGAAAATCTGATTATTTGCTTATGGGTTTGGATAAATAAATTTTCCGCTCAGTGTCTTTAAAGACAATCCTTGAAATGAAATTAATGGTGCTAAGTTTTCAAAATAGATGAACAGCACCCATCCCAAAACACAGAGAGTATCTACAGCTGCAAGCAAGACAGTTCCTTCCATCAACCTGGTAAGATGCAGAAGTGGGCATCACAATCTCAAAGTTATCAAGATTTAGGCATGAACAAACAAAAGGGAGAAACGCAACCATGGACCAAAGTAGAATTATCATAGTATTAAGAAAATAACTTGTAACACTGATGTAAAGATAGTGGTTATCAGAGGTTCTGAGGGGAGGAGGAGGGAAGGATAGGTGAAACAAGGGGCATTTTGGGGGCATTGGAGTTGTTCTGCATGGTATTTAAAGGACAGAGGGAAGTGGACTTGGCATAGTGATTAGGGCGTCCATCTACCACATGGGAGGTCCGCAGTTCAAACCCCAGGCCTCCTTGACCCATGTGGAGCTGGCCCATGTGCAGCGCTGATCCATGCAAGGAGTGTCCTGCCACACAGGGGTGTCCACCGTGTAGGGGAGCCCCATGCTCAAGAAGTATGCCCTGTAAGGAGAGCCGCCCAGCACGAAAGAAAGTGCAGCCTGCCCATGGAAAGCTGACACAACAAGATAACACAACAAAAAGAAACACAGATTCCCATGCCGCTGACAACAACAGAAGTGGACAAAGAAGACGATGCAGCAAATAGACACAGAGAACAAACAACCGGGGCGAGGGGAAGGGAAGAGAAATTAATTAATTAATTAATTAATTAATTAATTATTTTTTTAAAAATTAAATAAAGGGCAGATATAGTCCATTATACATTTTGTCAAAACCTATAAAATTGTATGATGTAAAGTGTAAAGCATTATGTAAACTATCAACCATGATTAGTAACAATGCTTCATTATGTGTTCATCAATTTTAAAAAATGCACCATGCTAATATAGGATGTTATTAATAGAGGAAAATGTGAGGGGGGAGGGGATGAGTTATGTGGGATTCCCTTTTGTTTTTGATATAATTATAAAAATTAAAAATTGCAAAGTGCTATAAATTGGCTAGGGAAAATTTGCAATTGTGTTTTTAAAATATATTACGCTACAAGTAATATTTAATGTTTGAGGAGTTAGTGATGTTAGTGATGTTCCTCCCATGTCTCTGTGTAATTAATATATTAATGAGATTAACTGTATTGTAGTAATAAGGGCTTGACTTTCTTACAAGATAATTGAAATTTTTAATTGATTTTAATGACACTGCAATGCTTCTTTTAGATAGAATTGTGAACTAGCAGGTTGTTGACAGAATTTATTTTTGATCAGAAGTATGGGGTTGTAGAGGTAAGATGGAGTTGGGGAAAAATTATTCCTTCCCTCAATAAGAAAATTTATAAATCAATTGCATGAACAAAAAGTTTTTACTCAAAGCAAATTCTATATTGTGCCTTAAGTTATTTGTATCCAATGAACACTAAACAAGTGAGCACTCTTCTGGACTGAATTTTTAATCTTTTCCACACTTCTCCCCTCCTTTTCTGTCTGCTCTTCTTGCATATTTATTAAGTTCCTACTATGTGTCAGGTACTTGTGCAAAGTTCTGATGAGTTAATTGTGGACAAGAGAAACACAGTCGATGCCGTCTTGGAGCTTATACCACAATGTAGAAAACAGTCTAGTAAAATTCCAATTACATTGTGGTAAATGCTAAAAAGAGAGAAGTGCTGAATAATTTATTTGTAAACAGAGATGACAGATACCTAAATCAGGATGGATTTCAGGAAAGGCCTCTTTCCTAGAGGGAGTAACAATAAGAAAATCAACAATACCAAAAATTAGTTCTTTGAAAAGGTCAATAAAATTAACAAAAATTTAGCTAGACTGAAAAAAATAAAAAGAGAGGGTGCAAATAACCAAAATCAGAAATAAAAAGGGGAATGTTATTATTGAACCTAGAGAAATAAAAATGATTTTAAGAGGATACTAGGAACAACTGTATGCCAATAAATTAGATAACCTAGATGAAATGGGCAAATTCCTAGAAACATACAAACTGTCTACACTGCCTCCTGAAAACAAAAACAAAAACAAAAACAAATACCAAGCAAAACAAATGAAAAAAACAACTCAGAGACGTGGCTCAGTGGTAGAGTACCAGCTGCCAAAATATGAGGTCCCGAGTTCAATCCCTGGCCCCCAGTACCTCAAAAAAATAAAGAATAGAAAATCTTAAATGACAAATAACTAGTAAAGAGTCAGAATAAGTAATTTAAAAATCTCCCAACATGTGGAAATTGATGTGGCTCAAGCACTTGGGTGCCCACTTACCATATGGGAAGTCTCAGGTTCAGTTCCCAGTGCTTCCTGAAGAAAATGAGCAGGATAGCAAGCTGACATGATTAGATGATGCAATAAGATGATTCAATGAAGAGACACAATGAGGACACACAATGAGAGATACAACAAGCAGGGAGCAGAGGTGGTTCAAGTCATTGGGTGCCTCCTTCCCACTTGGGAGGTCTAAGGTTCAATTCTCAGGGTCTCCAAAGAAGAAAACAAGCACACAATGGACAAAGAGAGCAGACAGTGAGTGCAAACTCTAGGTGGGGGGAGGGGATAAATAAAATTAATCTTTAAATAAAAAACACAAAAAATCCCAACAAAGGAAAGCCCAGGCCCAGATGGCTTCACTGGTGAATTTTATCAAACATTCCAAGAATTAAAACCAATCGTGCTCATACTCTTTCAAAAAATTAAGGAGGAGGGATCATTCCCTCACTCATTCTATGAGGCTAATACCCTCACCGTGTTACCTAAGCCAGATAAAGTTACTACAAGAAAAGAAAATTACAGACCAATATACCTTATGAATGCAGACATAAAAAATCTCAAAAAAATATTAGCAAACCATATTAAACTGCAAATTAAAACAATTATATACCATGATCTACTGGGATTGTTTTTTGATGTACCAGGACTGGGAATTGAAACTGGAATCTCATATGAGGGAGGCTGGTGCTCAACCACTGAGCCACATTGGCTCCCTTGAGTTGTTTTTTTCATTTGTTTGCATGATGTTTGTTTTCATTTTTTTTAGGAGACACTGGTAACCAAATTCAGAACCTCCCTTGTGGAAGGTGGGCTCTCAATTGTTAGAGCCACATCTTGTCTCGCAATTGGGATTTAACTTAAGTATGCAAGGATAATTCAACATAAGAAACTCAATTAATATAATCTGCCACATCAATAGAACAAAGAGAAAAATGGTCACCTCAATTGATGCAGAAAGGGCATCTGACAAAATCCTGTATATCTTCTGGATAAAAACATTTAGTACATTAGGAATAGAAGGAAACTTCTTCAACATGATAAAGAACATATAGGAAAATCTCACTGCTAACATCATGCCTAATTGTGAAATAATAAAAGCTTTCCTCCTAAGATCAGGAGCAATGCAAGTATTCCCAATATTACCACTGCATTTAACATTGTACTGGAACATCAAGACAGAACAATCAGGGAAGAAACAGAAATAAAATACGTCCAAAGTGGAAATAAAGTTGAGGATTGTCCAAAGATGAGAGTATAGGAAGCTCCCAGGTGTCAGTCTGTCCACCAGAACAACTATTTAACAGGCACAAACAGTCTTAATCAAATATTTTGAAACTCTGGAGTTTAATAGAATACCATGTTGCATCTAGGGAAAGGCAGGTGGATGATGTTGATAAATGAGTAAATACTAGTGAATTTCACTCTCCCTGAAAAGGCCACCATCACATATTCTCCAGCCTCATGGCAGACAATAGTGAGGTACACAGTCCCAGGCCTGGTGCAGGTTAATGGTGCCAGGGCTGGATATAAGACCTAGTTTCCCAAAATCCAGGGGTGTGCAGTCCACTTGCTGATCACTGCTTTTGATTAGTAACTTCAGATTGCTTGGGAACTGGCTCTGAGGGTATCCATTGTTCCAACTGGCCTCAGGCAAAAATAATATAAGAGACTTAAAGATATCGGTCTTCCTCAAAATTACAGAAAAGTGTTAAAGGACTGCATTTATTGTGCAAGTGCCAAATCAAGAAAATGCAGCTTCAAAGAGTCATAGAAAAAGCTCCTGGCACCCTTGCTGGCCCCTTCCCCAAACCTTCCACAGAGGCACTGTGGAGACAGCTAGCACTCCCTTTACGTATCCCTGGCCTTGTTCCAGCAAAGAAAGTCTACATTGGAAAATTCTTCTGCTGCTTACCCCTCTCTAAGACATTGTCATCCAGGCAAAAGCAGAAGAAAAATAGTTGAGTCATAAGGCATCGGAAAGTCCTGCAGTGGAGCACAATGGAGGTGGAGACATTCTGTTTCCTAAGGAGTGGAAGGGGAATTCAAATTCCTGTAAACAGGGGAACTCCTAAGGCAACTTATAAACAAGAGGCCATGGAAAGACACAGGCCCAGAAAAGACATGAAGGACCCTACACTTTTCATTTGCTTGGGCTGACCTTGACCTGAACTCCAAAGGAGAGCACCAGCCAACACAAAAGCAATTTGTGAAGAATGTGAAAGCTCTTTGTTTTTTTTTTTCCCTTTCCTTTCCTTTCCTTCCCTTCCTTTCCCTTTCCTCTCCTTTTTGCTTTCCTTTTCCCTTTTCTTTTCCTTTCCTTTTCATTTTTGCACTGTTTTGTTTGTTAGCTGCTAACATTCAAGAGTATCTCTGCATGTCAGTAACTCAATACAAACATAAGAAACAGCTTAGGGACAAAATCTGAGAGTTTACATTTTTAAAATTATTTTTAAATTGAAATATATCATTGATATATTAACAAGCATAAACATAAGTGTATCCAAAATGTTTTACACTTACAAAATAAACACATAACATCATAGAGGGGACCCATACATCCCCCCTCCACTGACACTTTACATTATTGTGAAACAACTGTTTTACACTATGCAAAATTATTAACAACATATTACTACTACTATAATTCATATCTTATATTTGGTATATTTTCCCACTAACCCAATGTACCAGTTTGATATGGTTATGAATTCCAAAAATAGATATTGGATTATATCTGTAATCTGATCTGTACCTGGGCATGATTAAGTTATGATTAGGGCTTTGTTTGGGCCATGTCATTAGGGTGTTGGGTCCCCAACCTTTGGTGGATGGGGACTGACAGATAAAAGGCATGGCAAAGGATAGAGTTGAGGGAATCTGATGTTGGAGATTTGATGTTGGAGTTTGATGCTGAAGCCTTAAGCTCCAGCCCTGGGAAGTAAGTTCACAGAGGCAAGAGAAGCAAGCCCCAGGAAGAGAGGAACCCTGCACCCAGGAAGAAGCAAGCCCTGGGAAGAGAGGAACCCTGAACCCAGAGAGAAACAAGACCCTGGAAGAGAGGAACCTAAGAAGCCTGAACCCTAGAAATGTCAGCAGCCAACTTGCTCCAAAATGTAAAAATAGACTTTTGTGAGGGAAGTAACTCATGCTTTATGGCCTGGTGTCTGTAAGCTTCTACCCCAAATAAACACCCTTAATAAAAACCAACCAATTTATGGTATTTCGCATCAGCACCCCTTTGTCTGACTAATACTCCCACCCAACTTTTTAAAATATATTTTCACAGAGGTTGTGAACTTACAAAATAATCATGTGCATGTGTAGAATTCCAATACATCACTCCTTCACCAATGCACCATACCATGGTGAAATATTTGTTACAGTTTATGAGATAATTTCATCAGACTACTACCACTAACCATGGGCCATAGTACACATTTGGCACACTTTTTCCATATCCCCATTATCAACACAGTACACATTTGGAATTGATGCAAAAATGTTACAATATTGCTGTTTCCCACAGTTCATAGGTCTCACCAATTGTATTTTTCCAATGCTTCAACAAATTCCCACCTCCTGCTAATAGTTACATATAGTTACATATATCTGCTCTAGTTCATGCTCTTGCATCTGTACCATCAACAACCATTCTTAATTTTTTCTGAGTTCACTGTGTTATTCAGTCCCTAGATTATCTTCTAGCTTTCTTTCAATTGACATTTTATAATGAGCTGTTACTCACTAAAATGTTACCATCAGCTCCATACATTTCCACACATTTACAGTCAAGTTAATTAAAATTTCTACATACATTAAGCATCAATAGTTCTTCTCAACCCTCCTCATATCTCCTAATAAATTATACTCTAGGTCTTAAATCCATGCATTTATTCTTCATATTTAGTTAATATTCATGAGACCATGCAATAGTTGTCCTTTTGTGTCTGACTTACATCACCTAGCACAATGTCTTCAAAATTCATCCATGTTATCATCTGTGTCCCAATTTAATTTCTTCTTATTGTGGCATATTATTCCATCACATGTATGTACCACATTTTTCTTCTCCATTCATTGATTGATGGGCACTTGGGTTGCTTCTGTCTTTTGGCAATGGTGGATAATACTGCTATGAATATTGATGTACAAATGTCTGTTCATATCACAGTTTTCAGTTCTTCTGGCTATATTCTTAAGGAATTGCTGGATCATATGGCAGTTCTATATTTAGTTCCTGAGGATTTACCCAACTGTTTTCCACAGAGGCTGCACCATTTTTCAATCTCTCCAAGAGTAAAGGAATATTCCTTATTCTCCACATCCTCTCCAGCACTTGTTGTTTTCTATTTTTTAAAAATAATGATCATTTTATGCAGTGTGAGATGATATCTCATTGTAGCTTTGATTTACAGTTCCCTAATAGCTAGCAATATGGAACATTTTTTCATGTGCTTTTCTGCCATTTGTATTTACTCTTTGAAGAAATGTCCATTTAAATATTTTCTCTTTTTAAAATTGGATTGCTTGCTCTTGTGTTGTGTAATCTCTGTATATAGAATGGAAATCAAACCCTTATTGGATATGTGTTTTCCAAATATTTTCTCCCATTGAGTGGGCTGATATTTCACCTTCTTCATGAAGTCCTTTGAACCACAAAAGTGTTTTTAAGTTTGAGGAGACCCCATTTTTCCATGTTTTCTTTCATTATTTGTGTTTTCAGTGTAAGGTTACTAATCCACCACCTACGACCAGGACTTGAAGAGATATTCCTACATTTTCTTCTTTATTTTTCTTGCTTTTATATTTAGGACTTTGACCCTTTTTGAGTTAATTTTTGTATAAGTGTGAGATAAGAGCCCTCTTTTTTTCTTTTGGCTATGGATATCCAGTTCTCCCAGCACAATTTGTTGAATGGACTATTGTGCCCCTGCTGTGTAGGTTTTACAAGCTTGTCAAAAATCACTTGAACATATATGTGAGGGTCCGTTTCTGAACCATCAGTCCAGTTCCATTGGTGTATGTGTCTATATTTATGTCAATACCATGCTGTTTTGACCATTGTAGCTGGGTAATGTGATTCAAAGTCTGGAAATGAGAGTCCTCCAATTTCACTTGTCCAGTTTAAGATGTTTCTGACTAGTCGGGGTCACTTACCCTTCCAAATAAATTTGATAATTGTGTTTTACATTTGTTTAAAAAATGCTGGTGAAATGTTTATTGGGATTGCATTGAATCTGTATATCAATCTGGGTAGGACTGACATCTTAATGATACTTAGTGTTCCATCCCATGAGCATGGAATGTTCTTCAAATTATTTCAGTCTTTTTCATTTCTTTTAACAATGCATTGTAGTTTTCTGAATACTTTACATCCTTCGCTAAGTTTATTGCTAAATATTTGATTCTTTTAGTTGCTATTGTAAAGGAAATTTTTTCCTGACTTCTTCCTCAGATTGCACATTAAGAGTTTATATTTTAAAATATTAAAGCATACAGTGTGTAACAAACGATTACAAGATAAACAAAGAATAGAAGATGGTGACCCATCCAAAGGAAAAGAATAAAAATCCAGAAAATATCAATGAAAAAACCCAGACTGTGACCATACCAAAGAGTTTTAAAACATGACCTTCAGTATACTCAAGAATATGAAGGAAAATACAGAGAAAGAAGTAAAGGATATTAGTAAAACAATGAATGGAAAATAAGAGAATGTCAATAAAGACAGAAATTATACAAACAAAACAGAACTACTGGAGTCACAGACCACAATAACTGAAATGAAAAATTTCTAGGATGGTTTCAACAACAGATAGCAGGAGGCAGAAAAAAAAATCAGAAACTGAAATCAAGACAATGAAAATGAGCCAGGCTGAAGACCAGAAAAAGAAAAGAAATAATAAATGGAAGAACTGCCTAAGACACTTCCGGGACAACTTCTATAGACATTATGGGAATCCCAGAGGGTGAAGGAGAGAAAGTAGAAGGAATGCTCAAAGAAACAATAACATAAAAATACCCAAAACTTCCAAAAATTGGCAAAAGACATGAATATGCAATCTAAGGAGAACATCAAATTCCAGATAGGGCAAACCTGAACAAAAATACGCAGAAACGCATGGTGGTTATATTGCAAAGGACAAGGAAAGAGGTCAAAAAGTTGCCTCCCTGGCACTGAGGGATTACTACCAAGTACCAGCTGATGATGTAACTAGAAAATGACCTTGAATAAAAGGGTCAACTCGGACCAGCAGAATATCTCAGTCTACATATAACACCAGGAGTTAAAAATGATTTTTGACCTAGATCAAGAGGGAAATGGAAAGGACAAATGAGTTTATATGGCTATGAGTCTCCACAAAGAGCCGGGAGGTTATCAGAGGGGTTGCCCTTATGCACACCTGAGCAGAGTCCCAGAGACAGACAAAGTAGATACAACCCCGAGTATTGGTTCTTCTGAGGGCTACAGAGACCCACAGGTTCTATGGTCATGGCAGATGGAGTTCAGTGCCATGTCAGTTGGTCCTTCTTTGGAGTTTATGTTTCTGTGTGATGGAGCTGGACTCACATGTGATCTTTTTTCACAAGCCTTTCCTGTTACATTACCAGAATTGTAGTTGGTGCTGGGATTTAATATATACCCAGAGGATCTGAATCTCTAGACTGACCATATGATAGTCAGGCCCTGAGCCTCAACAGACTTCAGCTCCTACACTCTGGTTTATCGGACTTACCTGACTCAGCTAACATGGAGTTGAAGAAGGTCAACCACCACAGCATGGAGCCAAGAGTGTTTACAACTGAAAGCAGGAGGATTGCATCCAGCATCCATGTAGAATCTAAGCCCCCTCTTGATATAGATGTGGAGTGGACACAACCAATCCAAGGTCCACAGGATGGAGGAATAGAATATGGATTAGAGTGGACTTACTAATATTCTATTAATGAACTATTGTGATTAGTAATCGAAGAAAATGTAGTATTGTTGTGGAGAAAGTGGCCATGGTGGCTGCTGGGTGTGGGGAATGGGAGGAAGAGATGAGATGTGGAGGCATTTTTGGGACTTGGAGTTGCCCTGGGTGATGCTGCAGGGACAGTTACCGGACACTGTATGTCCTCCCATGGCCCACTGGGTGGAACATGGGAGAGTGTGGGCTATGATGTGGACCATTAACCATGATGTGCAGTGGTGCTCAGAGACGTATTCACCAAATGCAATGAATGTCTCATGATGATGGAGGAGATTGTTGCTATGGGGGGAGGAGTGGGAAGAGGGGGGTGGAGAATATATAGGGACCTCATATTTTTTGAAGGTAATATTAAAAAAATAATTAAGACAAAAAAAAAAAAAAGACCAGTCAGAGTGTTCTTCCCTGATGTGATTGATATTTGATTGGCTTTAAAAATCAAAGTGATCTTGAAAATCTCTTCTGGTCTGAAGAATAAAGACACCCAGTTCATGGTTTAAAAAAAAAGTTGCAAGAGAAAACCAATGTGTTATGTACAACAGGGTCCCTATTAGAATAAGCTCTGATTTTTTATCAGAAACCATTCAGGCAAGATGGCAGCATGCTAAAATTTTTAAAGTCCTGTGGAAAAACAATTACTAACTAAGAATTATATATTCAGCTAGACTTTTATAAATGAGGAAGCAATTAAGATGTTCCCCAATAAAGGATGAAGGAGTTCAATACCAATAAACCTGCCCTAGAAGCAATGCTAAAGAAAGTTCTTCAGACTGAAAGGTAAGGAAAATATACAGTGGATAAAAGTGACATAAAGAAATAAAGATCTTCAGTAAAGGTAACAAGTTGGGTAATTATAACTGTCAATACTATTGTATTGTATTTTTGGTATGTAATTCCACTTCTACTTCTTAATTCTCACAGGTGCTATATTGTAATAATAAATCCATGGGTTTGGACATACAATATGCAAAGATACAATTTGTAACAAGTACAAAAATATGTGGGATGGAGGGGTGTAAGAATAGCATATGTGTATATTCTTGAAGTTAAGTTGGTACCAAATTAAAAACGATTGCTCTGTATATTAGGATGTCAAATTTTAACTTCAGAGTGTCAACAAAAATATGTGAAAAAATATATACTGAAACAAATGAGAAGGGACTCAATATGATAAAAGAAAAAATCAAATATATATGAAAATAGACTTGTGCCTTGGAACTATGTATCCCAGGAAAAAAAAATGTTCTTAAATTTAATCCATTCCTGTGGATGAGAAACATTGTAAATAGTACTTCTGATGAACTTATTACAGTTAAATTGTGGCCCAAATGAATGAGTATGGGCCATAATCCTATTACTGAAAGCTTTTCTAAGCAGAATAAAATTCAGACACAGAGAGGAAAGTCACACAGGAAGCAAACAGAAGTTGGAAATTAACATAACCAAGAAACCAGGAGAACCCAGGGTGTGCATTGCTGTGTGACAGAAAAGTTAAGGACCAAGGACTGCCAGTAGTCAGCCCCAGAATGCAGTAGTTTTCTGGGAGAATGCATTACCTTAATGATGCCTTTATTTTGTACTTCTCCTAAACCCAAAACCACGAGACAATAAATTCCAGTTCTTAAAGGCAACCCATTATGTGGTATTTGCTTTGGCAGCCAGAAAATATTAACAATTGACATTAATGGAAGAGTTGTCCTGGGTGGTGCTGCAGGAACAATTACCGGACATTGTAGATCCTCCCATGGCCCACTGGATGGAACGTGGGAGAGTGTGGGCTATGATGTGGACCATTGACCATGAGGTGCAATGATGCCCAGAGATGTATTCACCAAATGCAATGGATATGTCATGATGATGTGGGAGAGTGTTGCTGTGGGGGGAGTGGTGGGGTGGGGGCGGTGGGGTTGAATGGGACCTCATATTTTTTTAATGTAATATTTTTTAAAAATGAATTTAAAAATTAAATTAAAAAAGGTGTAAGATTTGATCTGCAAAGACTAAACATCAATATGGCAGAAGAAAGTAATGCATTATTAGTAGTTACTTTAAATTTAAAAGGAATAAATGCTATAGTCAAAAAGCAGATGACAGATGGCAGAATGGATAAAAAAGCATGACCCAACTGTTTGCTTTCTATAAGTGACTCACCTTAAATTCAAAGACATGAGCCACTTGAAAGTGAAATGATGGAAAAAGCATGCATATACTATGCAAAATGAGAGTAGGAGTAGCTATAAGAGTATCAGCTAAAATTAAGTTTAATTAAAAAACTTTTAGAAGCAAAAGAAGAGCACTGATAAAAGGTGTAATTAAACAAGAAGATATAACAATTATAAATATATATACACCTAACAGTAGAGCCCCCAAATATGAAGAGAAAAATAGACAGTTCTATTAATAGTAGGAGGCTTTAAGACACCAGTTTCAAAGTATCAGTAAAGCCTTAAAGATTTGAATGATACTCTAAATGAATTAGACCTAATATATATATATATAGTAATTAAGCTAGCCGTAGCACCAGAATGCACATTCTTCTAGGGCACATGGATTATTCTCTAGGATAGATCATAGGTTGTCACAAAACAAGTTTCAGTAAATTCAATACTATTGAAATCATATAATGTACCTACTCTGACCACAATGAAATTAAACCATAAATCAATTAAAGGGGGAGAAATGGGAAATTCGCAAATAAGAGGAAATTAAAAACATATTTTTCTCTATTAGAGAAATTGTGTGTTTATAAAAACAATCATGTGTAAAATATAAGATTCCCATATACCACTCCACCACCAATACTTTGCATTGTTGTGGAACATTTGTTATAACTGATAATTGAAGGATTTTAAAAAAAATATTCTAGTACCATACACATAATCAAACCTTTCCCCTTTTAGTCACATTCAGGTATATATTTCACAATGCTGTTCCACCATCCACCACCAAAATATTCCCCTCATTACAAACAGGAACTCCATACATTTTTACATGGCTGAACTTCCCATTCTCTACCTCCACCACATCCCCTGATAACCTATAGTCTACATTCTGAATCAAGGAGTTTGCTTATTCAAATTTTTCAAATCAGTGAGATCAGCAATATGTGTCCGTTTGTGTCTGTTTTTTTTTTCACTCAACACAATGTCTTCAGGTTTTTCCATGTTGTTGCATCTATCATTTTTATGGCTGAATAATATTGTATTAATATTATATAACGAACACCACATTTTTTTATCCATTCATTGTTTGATGGGAACTTGGGTTGTTTCTATCTTTTGGTAATCGTAAACAATACCTTTGTGTATATCAGTGTGCAAATATCTATTCATAAAAAGATATGAAAAGGGACAAAAACTACATTTCTTGGGGATATCTTTATCCAGCTTTGGTGTGAGGGTGATGTTGGCCTAGTAGAATGAGTAAGGGAGTATTCTCTCCTCTTCAAATTTCTGGAAGAGTTTGTGCTGCTGTGGAGTTAATTTTTGTTGGAATGTTTGGTAGACTCACCTTGTGAAGCCTTCTGATCCTGGGCATTTATTTACTGAAAGATTTTTGATTACTGATTCATTCTCTTGGATTGATGAGATATTATATTTCTTCTTGAATCAATGGAGATAGTTTGTGTGTTTCTAAGAAATCTTCCCTTTCATCTAGGTTATGTAATTTATTGGTATAAATTACATAAATTTATTTCAATAGTTCAGTAGTATCCATCTCTCTCTCTCTTTTTTTTTTTTTTTTTGGTCTAGCTAAAGGTTTATTGATTATATTGATTTTGTCAAAGAACCAACTTTTGGTTGTGCTAATTCTTTCTATTGTCTTTTTTTCCACTTCACTTATCTCCACTCTAATTTTTGTTATTTCCTTTCTTCTGCTTGCTTTGTCTTTAGATTGCTCTTCTTTTTTCTAGTTCTGATTTGAAATCTTTCTTCTTTTTTGAATGCAAGCATTTAGAGCTATATATTTCCCTCCCATTTACTACTGTCACTGCATAAGGTTTGGTATGTTGCATTTTAATTAGCCTTAAAATATTTCTAATTTCATTTCTGATATCCTCTTTAAGTCATTGGTTGTTTACTTGTACATTTTTTAAATTTTCACATATTTGTGAATTTTCTATTTCTCCCTCTGCTATTGATTTCTAGCTTCATTCTGTTGTGTTTGGAGAATATATATTGTATGATTTCAATAGTTTTAGTTTATTGAGGCTAGTTTTGTGATGCAACATGGGGTCTATCCTGGAGAAAGATCCATGTGCACTTGAGAAGAATGCTTATTTTGTTAATTTGGGTGCAATATTCTATATATGTTTGTTAGTTCCAATAGTTTTAGTATATCATTCAATTCCTGAACTTCCTTACTGATCTTTTGACTAGACGTTCTATCCATTATTGAGATTGTTTCTACGATTAATGTAGAACCATCTATTTCTTGTTAAAAATCTATCAGTATTTGCATCCTTTATTTTGGGGTTCTGCTCTTATGTGTATATATGTTTATAATTGTATACTTTCCTGTAGAACTGTACCCTTTATCAATATGTGAGGACCATTTTTATCCCTCATGACTATTTTTTAATTAAAGTATTTTATCCAATAGTAGAACAGCCACTCCAGTCCCTATGGTTTACTACTTACATGAAGTATTTTTCCATCCTTTAACCATCAACCTACCTGTAACTTTAACTTTAAGGTGAACCTCTTGCAGATAGCATATAGTTGGTTCATACTTTTCTATCCATTCTGCCAATCTCTGCCTTTTCACTGGAGAGTTTAATCCAGTTATATTCAAAATCACTACTGATTATACAGAGATTTCTTCTGGTTTTTTTTTCTATTTAACCTTTGTAAATCTTTTAACTCTTTTGTCCCTCATTTCCAGTAAAGCCTCCTTTTATATTTATTTTCTTTCATGTGTTATACCATATTGAGTTCCTTCTCATTTCTCCCTGGACATATTTTTCTTCTGCTTCCCTTGTGGTTACCATGGTGTTAAAAATTAACATTCTAAATCTATAAGAATTATATTTGATTTGATACCAACTTATCTTCAAGAGCATGCATGCATACTTTCCCTGTAAACCTCTGTCTCCTCTCCCCATTTTCAACTTCTTTCCATTGATATCTTTGTACGTTGTATTATATATCCAAAATATTGACTTACCATTAGTTTTTATGCAATGAATGTGCCACAATGATGAAAGAAATTGTTGATGTGGGAGAAGTAGGGTGAGGGGGTGGGGACTATAGGGGAACCTCTTATATTTTTTTAATACAACATTTTTTGTGATCTATCACTTGAATTTTAGCATGTGTAGGAAGTAAGAAGTTGAGTTATATACCAAAAAATACAATACAATAATAATGGCATGTATAATTACCCAAATGATTACCTTTAACACAGGTCTTTATTCCTTTATGCTAATTTGAACAACTGCCTTGTGTCTTCATTTTAGTCTGAAGAACGCCTATTCATATTACTTAGTGAAGATCTGGCACAGGTTTTCTGCTGGTCTAGTGGCAATGAACTTCTTCAGCTTTTGTGTAATTGGGAACATCTTAATCTTTTCCAGTTTTTTAAGCAAATCAATTTTATTGATACATATTAATAAATTACATAATTCATCCAAAGCACATAAGCAATCGTATTTGGTATATTCACATAATTGTGCATTTATCACTTCAACCATTATTAGAGCAGTTAATTGCTCTAATAATACTAATACTAATAGTAATACTAATAGTAAGAAACAAGAAACAGAAAAACAAGAAAATTCTTCACCTCCAAATCTCACTGTGCTTCCCCTGCCATACACAGCTATTATTCCTGGATATTCCCACACATTGAATTATTTTTTAAGAATATGGAAGGAAATTATATATTCATGGATTGGAAGACTGAATATTGATATATTCAATAAAATCCCAATCAAAATTATAATGGAGCCTTCTTGCTGAAATGGAAAAGCCAATCATCAAATTTAAATGGAACTGCAAGAGGTCTCAAAGAATCAAAACCATCTTTAAAAAGAAAATCTAAATTTGAAGAATCATACTTCTAGTACTTAAAAGTTCTTACAAAGATGTGGTAGTGAAAACAACATGGTACTGACACAAAGACAGACATATAGAACGATGCAATACAACTGAGAGCTTAGAAATGAACTCTCACCTTTATGGTCAAATCATAATTGACAAAGGGTAAAGACCACAAATTTGGGAAATAATAGTCTCTTCAACAAATGGTGCTTTGAAAACCGGGCATCCTTAAAAAAAAGAAGAAAAGGAGGACCCCTACATTTCACTGTATACAAAAAATCAACTCAGAATGGTTCATAGAACAAAACAAAAGGGTTATAACAAGGAAAATCCTATAGAGTGTAGAGAAGCATCTTAAGGACCTTGTGTTAGGAAATGGTTCCTCAGACTTTAATCCCAAAGCACAGGAAACAAAAGAGAAATGTAGATAATGGGGTCTCATGAAATTTTTAAAAAATTGCCTCAAAAGCCTTTATCAAGAAAGTAACATGGCAACCTACACAATGAAAGGAAATATTATTTAGAAATCACATATCTGATAAAGGGTAATATATTTTTAATTTCATCTCACCAAAATCTTTCTATTTTCTCTTTTAAAAAAGATACATGGATCACACAAAGTGTTACATTAAAATACATAAAATATATACCCCACTACCCTCCCGTGCCCCTCCTCCAACATTGACAACTTTTTTCACTAGTGTGGTAAATGCATTGCATTTGATGAGTACATATTGGAGCATTGCTATACATCATGGATTATAGTTTATGCTGCAGCTTACACTCTCTCCCAGTCCCTTCAGTGGGTAATGGCAAGATATATAGTGTCCTGCATCTCCCTCTGCAATATCATTGAGGACAAGTCCAAGTACCGAAAATACCCCGATATCATCCCTCTTTTTCCCTCTCCCTGCCTTCAGCAATCCGTGGCCACTATCTCTACATCATGATATAATTTCTTCCATTCCAGGTTCTCAATATTTCTATAGATGAATACCAGTAAATCCAGTCTAATCCATATTTTTTCCTCCATCCTGAAGACACTGGGATGGGGATTTTCACTCAACCTCTAAATTGAGAGGACTCTTAGATCCCTCATGGATGATGGATGAAATTCTGCTTGCAGTTGTAGACTCTCTTGGTTCCCTAGTGTGGTGGTTGACCATTATCAACTCCCTGTTAGCTTACCTGGGTAAGAACAATGAAACAGAGAGTAGGTGTTGCAACTCTGCTAGACTCAGGGTCCAGCTCGCCCATAGACAGTCTCAAGATTCAAGTCTTCTGAGCATACACCAGCTCCAGCACAAAACACAGTTTCAGTAAAAGTGAGAAAAGAGTCATGCATAGATAGGTCACATCAGACTACCACCCCACCACGCTCAGTAGCCCAAAGTCCAAAGTAGGGCACACTAGCAAGGCACTGAACTCCAGAGCCATCTGTTATGACTGTAGTGCCTGAGGGTCTCCATAGACCTCAGGAGCACCACTACCTGGGGTTGTATCCACTTTGACTGTCTCTGATATCCTGCTGAGATATGAGTAAGTGCAACCCATCTAATGAACTCCTAACTCATTTTGAAGTCTCTTAGCCATAAAAACTCATGTGTCTTTACCATTTCCCCCTTTTATTCAATGTCTTTTTCTAGTGGCATCACCAGCTGGTGCTTGGTAGTAATCCCTTGGTGCCAGGGAAGCTCATCCCTGGGAGTCATATCACACTCTGGGGGAAGGTAATGCATTTACATGCTGAATTTGGCTTAGAGAATGACCACATTTGAGCAAATTGGAGGCTCCTAGGATGTAACTCTTAGCTACCCTGAAACTATAGACCTAGTTGAAACTTCAGGCACACAGGCTCATAAGCATAGTCTTCAGTATCAAGGGCCCATCATTGGACCATCCTTCTTCACTGGTCTTTGCACCTGTACTTGGGGGATTGTTGGTCCTGCATTGGGGAGGGCAACAGAGTTTCCAAGAATGGGCACTCAGCACCCCCTCACTTATCATGTGACATTTTACACCCATGACAATACCCAATGAATATCTGAACATACCCATGTATCCTGTAATCATACCCTGAAGAACTTCCTCCCACCCATGCATCCATCATCAATGATGACCCACATCACTTCTCCTACCCTGACATAGTTGAATCCATCTGTGATCCAAAACTTCTTAAAAAATAAAGTCTAATATATTGCCAAATTCAATTAATAGGAAAATGAAATGGTAATGATAGGTTTAAAGTTGAGATATACAATATATAATAATTTATAAAAACTAAAATAAAGTAAAAAATAAATTGGGGTATTAAAAAATGAAAAATATCATAAGAAAAAAGTTTCTGAAATTTTGCCTTTTGTCACTATAATAGGTGTTGCCCTGTACATACAGTGGCAAGGCAATCTCTTCCATTTCTTCCTCAGTGTCTACTTCATTTTTTTATCATGTCTTCAAAAAAATTTTATGTCACAGTAAAGTTGCATATAGAATATAGGAAATTCCCATACACTGAACATCAGACCCTATTCCCCCTTCTCCACCAGTGACCTTTATACATGTGGATGTAACTTTTGCTGCAACTGATGTACAGATATTGAAAAATAGCTACTAACCATGGTTACATTATGGTTTACATTTCAGATTGTACACTTTTATAAATTTTTTATTACATAATGGTTTACATTTTAGACTATAGACCTTTAAAGTTTTTGGAGATATTTTACATGGCCTGTATCATCATTGCAGGATCATACAGAACACTTCCATTGCCCCCAATTTACCCCACTTCCAACTATCCTATTTCTCTCTCACACTCCTCTCAGGGTCCACAGTGAATACCAAGCTTCACTGCTTGAAGGACAAGATTCACAGATACTTGCAACAATGCTGAAGGCTTGACATACTAGCTGTCCTTGCCTACGTATTAATGCTGTGTTAATACTGTATTCCTTCTTCCACCTGAGTAGTGTTCCATTGTATGTATATACCACATTTTATTTATCATTCATCTGTTGGTGGTCATTTGGGTTGGTTCCAACTTTTGGTAATAACAATTGATGCCGCTATGAGTGTTGGCATACATATATCAGTTCGTGTCCTTGTTTTCAGTTTTTCTGGGTAAATCCCCAGCAGTGGAATTGCTCGACCATATCCAAATCTATAGCTATTTTTTGAGAAACTGCTAAACTGTTCTCCAGAACAGATCCAGAATGGCTGGATCTTCCTAATTTTCCACCAGCAGTGGATGAGGGTTTCTATTACTCCACATCCTCTCCAACACTTATAGTCCTGTTTTTTAATAGATGCCAGTCTAATGGGTGTGATATGATATTTCACTGTAGATTTGATTTGCATTTCCCTTATGGCTAGTGATGTTGAACATCTTTCCATGCTTTTAATTCATTTGTATTTCTTCATTGGAAATCGTCTGTTCAAATCTCTTCCCCATTTTTAAAATGGGTTGTCTTTTTATTTTTGAAATATATGATTTCTTTTTATATGCTATATATTAGGTTTCTATCAGATATGTGGTTCCCAAATCTTTTCTCCTATTGGGTAGGCTCTCTTTTGACTTTCTTGAGAAACCCCTTTAAGGTGATAAAGGCTTTAATTTTGATGACGTCCCATTTTCCTTTTTATCTTTTGCTGATTGTGCTTTGGGTGTGAAGTTCATGAAACAATTTCCTATTACAAGATCCTATAGATGCTTCTATACTTTGTTTTCCTAGGTTTTTATGGTCTTGGCTCTTATATTATATCTTTGATCCATCTTGCTTTGATTTTGTATAAGGTGTGGAATGGTAATCCTTTCTCATTCTTTTGCATATGGACGTCCAGTTCTCCAAGCACCATTTGTTGAAGAGACCATTCTCTCCTAGTTGAGTGGGCTTGGTGGCCTTGTGACTGCATATGTGAGGATCTATATCAGAACTCTCAATTCAGTTCCATTGGTCTGTATTTCTATCCTTATGCCAATACTATGCTGTTTCAACTACTGTAGATTTGTGGTATGTTTTAAAGTCAGGTAGTGTGATTTCATTTTTCTTTTTTCAGTATTTCTTTGGCTATTCAGGGCTTCTTTCCCTTCCAAATAAATTTCATTGTTAGCTTTTTCAGTTCATTAAAAAATGATGTGTTGATTTTTATTGGGATTGCATTAAATCTGTAGATTAATTTGGGTAGGGTAGACATTAATGAATATCTTTTTTTAATTGGTATATTTGAATAATTTATATTTAATATGATTATTACTATGTTAGAACTTCGTTTGCTATTTTATTCTTTTTGGTTTTTTCTCTCTTGTTTTCTCCTGTTTCCTTTTACTGCCTTCCTTTTGGATGCATGAACATTTTTAAGATTTCTATTTTGATTTTTTTCATACTGTGCTTGTATATATCTCTTTTATAGCTCTTCTAGTAGTTGCTTTAGGTATTTTATTATATATT
Source organism: Dasypus novemcinctus (assembly GCF_030445035.2). Classification (NCBI taxonomy): domain Eukaryota; kingdom Metazoa; phylum Chordata; class Mammalia; order Cingulata; family Dasypodidae; genus Dasypus; species Dasypus novemcinctus. The sequence goes on along the minus strand of NC_080704.1, from coordinate 132,021,832 downwards.
CATAACTTCACACAGTCTTTTAATGGCATCATTTTACCAGTTTGAGTGAAGTGTAGAAATCTTACCTCCCTTTGCCTATTCTTCCTTCTTTGTTTTAATATAATTGTGTCTACATATTTCCTCTAAATATATTTAGAACCATGTTAGACAGCATCATATTATTGTTGCAACTGTCAACAATAATTTAGAAAAGTCCAGAAGATAATGAAATCCTATTAGATTTAATCATATCTTTTATTGCCCTCATTTTTCTCATATCCTGATGTTTCAAGTTTACTTTATTATATTTCCTTTCTGTTTAGAGAACTTCCTTTTGCCATTCTTTTAGGGTAGTCCTGCTGGTGACAAATTCTTGTAGTTTTCCTTCATCTGAAAGTACCTTGATTTCCACTTAATTCCTGGGAAATATTTTCCCTGGTCATAGGATTCTAGGCTGACAAATTTTTCTTTCTACATGTGAAATGTATTGTGTCATTTCCTTCTGACCTCCATGGTTTCTTATGAGAAATCACTGTCACTCACATTTTTTCACCTATAAGGTGTCATAATTTTCTATAAACTTTCAAGATTTTGTCATCGTTTTTATTTTGGAGAAATTTCATATGTGTTGGTGTGAATTTCTTTTGGGTTTCTCTTGTTTCAGGTTAAATCTGCTTTTTGAACCTATAGGTTCATGTCTCCTGCCAAATTCAGAAAGTATTCAGCTACTATTTTTTTCTAGTTCTTTTTAAGCTACAACCCCTTTCCCCTCTCCTTCCAGGACTCTGATGGTTACACATGTGTTAGAGTTTTTGTTACAACTGCACAAGTTTCTGAGGACTGTTGATTTTTTTAGACCTGTTTTATCTCTGTTGTACGATTGGACAATTGCTGATTGTTTCCTCTGTCCTCTCCATGCTTCCATTGAATTCATCCAATGCATCCATCCACTGGCTTTGTAATTGATATTTTTCAGTTCAACTATTTCCATTTTGGTTCTCCTTTATATCTTCTCTTTCTTTGCTGAGATTTTTATTTCTTTGCTAACTGCTTCTGTATTTTCCTTTATTTCAAGCAAGTTTGCACTTGCTGGTCAAAATATTATTAAATCTGCCTTAAAATCTTTTTCATATGATTTTAACTTCTCTGTCATATTTGTGTTGTCATCTATTGAATGTAGTTTTTAATTCCATTGGAGATCTTTCCGATTCTTGGTATGATGAATGATTTTCTCACGAAACCTGGACATTTCCATATTATGTAATGAGATTCTGGACTTTTTTAAAAAGGTATGTTTTAACTGGCTTTTTATGACATTGCTCTGGCAGATGAAGGGGGAGTGATTCCTGCCTCATTAATCCCAAATGAGGGTTCACAACTCAGTCTCCATTGACACCCACTAGGGAGAGTTTTTCATTTCTGTTTGATTGAGGTGGAAGTTCTGGTTTCCCACATGGTTTCTGCTGACGCCACTGTGGGGGTGGCTTCATTGCCACTGGAGGTAATGAAAGTCATGATTCTCCTCTATACCTCCTCTCATATCATACCAACAAAGAAGAGGAAGTTTGCCTCATAACTTCCAGGTGTGTGTTGCAGTACAGGCTCCTCATGTCATTTCCACTAATACCATTGGGTTAGAGTTTGCTTACACTATGTAATCATGAAAATCTTGGATCTCTATTTGGTCTCCTCTGACACCACCTCAGTGAAAGTGTTGGGTGCTTCATCACAACCTTGCGGGTTATGAGTCTAGGCTCTCCAATTGGCTTTTGCCAGAATAAGTAATGGTGGGACCATGCGTTTTTTCTTTGTTGTTGTTTGTTTGTTTGTTTGGCTAAAGTAGAATGGTTATTGTCTCAATGCTTATTGCCTTGTTAGGTTGTTTCTGTTCCTGGTCTTTTGTCTGGAAAGGGCAGAGTTGTTTGCTTGTTTTGTATTTGCCTATTGGTATTTCCTAGTTGCTGGCTTCTTCAGCAAAACATCTTGATATATGAGACAAAAAGAAAACCCAGGGAACTCACCATCATGTTATTGCATGGGTCCCAATTTCTTGATTTGTTCTGCCTTCTCTCCAATTTTTGTTTGCATATATATATATATATATAATTTATATATATATATACATAAAAATTAAAGATTTTAAGATGTAGGTACTGGGAGGATTAGGGAGATATAGATCTATTCAACCTTCTTGGAAGTAGACATTTCTTACCTTTGATTTTTGTATAATCACCTTTTATCTTGCAACTTTGATAAAATCACTTACTAGTTTTAGTAGCTTTTTTGAAGATATTTTATGAATAATTTTATGAATAATTATATTGTCCCTGTAAGTAAACACAACTTTGCTGCTTTCTTTCCAATCTTGAGGACTTTTATTTCTTTTACTTGTCTTATTGCACAGAACCTCTAGTACAATTTTGAATGGAAGTGGTGAGAGCTGATATCTTTGCATTGTTCCTGAGCTTAAGGAGAAAACATTCAGTCTTGGACATGCCCTTCTTTTTTTGTTGTTGTTTATATTATGGTTTATATTTTAGACTGTACAAATTTCTAAATTTTTAGTTTCCTTATATTTTACATTATGATGTACATTTTTGCTTAAAGACTTTTAAATATTTTTGGTGTATATTAATATGTCCTATATCCATCATTATATGATCTTATGGAGCACTTACATCCATTGTCCCAGTTACCTTGCTACCATCTATTCTTTTTTCTTCTTCTTTATTTTATTTTAAATGTTACATTAAAAAAATATGAAGTACCCATATATACCCCCAAACCACCCATCCCAACCATCCCACATCAACAACCTCTTCCATCATTGCAGCACATCCACTGCACCTGGCAAATAAATTCTGGAGCACCGCTGCACCACATGGACAGTGATCCACACTGTAGTCCACACTCTCCCCCAGTCCACCCAGTAGGCCACAGCAGGACACACAACATCCAGCATCCATCCCTGCAGCACCACCCACAACAACTCCAAATCCTGAAAATGCACCTGTATCATACCACTTCTTCCCTCTCCATACTATCAGCAGCTACCATGGCCACATTCTTCATGTCAATATTACAATTTCTTTCCTTACTAATCACAATAATTCCCCTGCAGAACACCAGTAAGTCCACTCTAATTCATACTCTAGTCCTTCATCCTGTAGACCCTAGGATGATTATGTCCAATCCCCCTGTACATTCAATAGGGGCCTTAGATTCCACATAGATGACCGATGCAATTCTCCTGCTTGCAGCTGTAGGTACTCTTGGCTTCCTGGTGTGGTGGTTGACCCTCTTCACCTCCCTGTCAGCAGGCCAGGGTAAGTCCAACAAACTAGAAGATAGGAACTGCAAGTCTGCTGAGGCCCAGAGTCTGGCTGTGACATGGACTGTCCAGAGATTCAGGTCTCCTGAGTATACACCAACCCAAATGCCAACCACAGGTCTTGGGGTTTAATTAGTTGTTGTTTTTGCATGCGTGTTAAATCTTCTCTCTGTCGTTTTGTTCTTATTCTATTTCCTTGTTGTTGGCTATGTTCATTTCAAGGAAAATATTAGGGCCAGAGAAAGCAAAATGTGTAAGGAAAGAAAATGTATAATAGCAGTATTGATAGCAAAAGTTAACACAGGGACCATGTGAGATATACGTGAATTGATATTAGACTCACATAAGCTATGTAGAGTTATAACAGTAAGAAAAGTAGAGTACATATAATGAGATAGTAAACTGAATATGGGGAGGAATATAGTATGAATTAAAAGGCCAGTGTTTTTCAGGAGAGAGGGAAGAGAAAAGAAAAGAAAAGAATATAAAGAGTGAATAAAAGACAGAAAACAGAACAAAGGTATTAGAAATAAAAAGTCAGAAAATTAGGGGGCAAACAAAGAGAGGTGTAATGTGAAAAAAACAATAAATGATGTAGGATAGAAAGATGTAGACGAAAGGGGATAGTGTTGGTGGCCAAAATCAATACGCACAGACAAGAGCATATACAGCAAATGTGGAATGCTTTCTGAAGCACCTAATATAAAAATAATACAAAAGAAGAGAAAGAAAGAAAGAGAAAAAAAAGGACAGAAGGAAGGGGAAAGTAAGCAAGAAAAGAAAAAAGAAAGAAAAAAGGGCCTTGGGGGGATAAAGAAGAAGGAAAAATAAGAAGACAAACCAACAAAATACTAGGCAAAGATTCAAGCAAGGAATCCTCTTTATAGTTAAATAAAATGCTTAGGTATCTGACATTCCCCCTTTCTCCCTTCCTCACTTCCCTCTTTCTCAGACAGCAGGAAAACTGCCTAAGAGGTCCAGTAGGAGATTCAAGTGGGTTCTTATTGAATCATCTCTGCATAGAAAACAATGACTCTTAATTTCCAGAGAGTCCAACCTCACCAGAAACCCCCAAGTATTCTATTGGAAGCATGGAAAGCACCTCCAACAGCCCATCTCCTTTAGTTGTGCTACAATAGGGTTAGTTGAATTTCTGACTCCACCTTCTCCCGGGCCAAGTTTCCTATCCCAGGGTATTTTGGTGAATTGGACTTTCTCAGCAGATTCACCACTCCTCTCTTCCCAGACTCCCTCCAAGCCAACCAGTATGCTCCTCCAGGTGCAAAAAGTAAATAAATAAATAAAAGGAGGGGAACAGAAAATTTAACCTGCACTCACTGGCCCTTCTGGTACACCCCCTACCAAATCCTGCACTCAGGAAGGGAAGTCTGGGACACTGAAGACTCAGGGTATGTACGTCTGTGGAATGTGGGCTATGGGGGTTTAGGGGACATGGACCTGGGGACCACACATCTGGGGATCATGGGGCCCAGGTACGCCACTGCACAACCCACAGTTCTCAGGGAACACCAGGGTAGCCAGCCCTAGGGGGAAGGGTACCATTTCCCCACAGCCTCTGACCTCTGTTATTGCAACTCACAATTCTACCTTTAACAAGCACTACCTCTGTCACTGTCTATCCAAATTGATGTCCACCTATATGTTTAAATTAAATTATATATTTTATTAGAGAAGCTGTGGATTTACAAAAAACATCATTCAGAAAGTAGATAATTCACCCATAACTCCACCCCCGTTATTAACAACTTGCATTACTGTAGTGTTTTGTTATGATTAATGCAAGATTATTATAACTGTGCTATTAACTATAGTCTGTACTTTGAGTTAGGGTTCACTGCTTTGGTTGTATAGTCCTATGATATTATTAATATTTATTCTAACACTATATATAAAAAACATAAAATTTCCCCTTTTAACTACATATAGATATATAATAAAATGCTGACAGCTAAATTCACAATCTTGTGCTACAATCATTGCCATCCATTACCAAAAACTTTTCCATCATCCCAAAGAGAAATTCTGTTCTGATTAAAGTATTGTCTCCCCATTCCCTACAACCCAGCTCCTGGTAAACTCTATTACAGGTTTTCACACTACAAATTTACTTGTTCTGGTTATTTCATATCAGTGAGTTCGCACAGTATTTCTCCTTGTGTGTCATGCTTATTTCACTCAATATGTTGTCTTCAAGATTCATCCATGTTTTCAGGTGTATCAGAGCTTCATTCTTTTTATAGCTGAATATTATATTGTATGTGTATACCATACTTTGTTCATCCATTCATCTGTTGATATACATACAGGTTGCTTCCATTTTGGGGCAATTTTGAATAAAACTGCTATGATCATTAGTGAGAAAATATCCGTTCCTCTGTTTAATTCTTGTGGGTATATATTTAGGGATGTAATTCACAGGTCATATGGTAATTCTATACTTAACATTCTGAGGAAATGCCAGACTGTTTTCCACAGCAGTTCCACCATATTTCATGACCACCAACAATAAATGAATGCTCTTATTTTTCCATACCCTCTCCAAATTGCTATTTTCCATTTTTGAATAAGGCCATTCTAGTTGATGTGAGGTAGTATGCATTGTGGTTTCTATTTGCATGTGCCTAATGGCTAATGATGTTGAGCACCCTTTCCGCTCTTATTGGACATTTCTAAATCTTCTTTGGAGAAATATCTATTCAAGGGTTTGCCCATTTTTTAAATTGGGTTGTCTTTTTTTGTTTGTTTTAGGAGGTACCAGGGAATGAACCCAGGATCTCATAATAGGAAGTAGGCACTCAATCACTGAGCTACATTCACTCCCCAAAGAGTTTTTCTTTGTTTGTTTGTTTTTAGGAGGTATGAGGGATTGAACCTAAGACCTTGTACATGGGAAGCAGGTACTCAACCAGTTGAGCTACATCTGCTCCCCAGGTTGTTTTTCTTTTTGTTGCTAAATTCTAGGAAATTTTATATATTCTTTATATTAAACCCATATTGTATGTGATTTTTCAATATTTTATCTCATTGTGTACATTGTTTTTACTTTCATGAAGTCCTTTGAGACCCAAAAGTTTTTTTTACAAGAAAGTTAATTCATTCTTCAAATCTGCAAGTTAACAAATTTCAAGGAAAGAAATTCTTGGGAAAAAAAAGGAGGAGTCATATAGGTATTTCTAGCAGTATTAGGAGAAAAGAAAGATGATTTCAGAAAGGAGACAAGCCTTCTAAGTAGCTCATTGTTCAGTCTACAATTTATGTGAAGAGGCAAACTTTGGAGTCACAAAAAATTAAATCTCAGTTGATGATGCTTGCTCTTGAAGGCGTCATTCCAGTTGATCCCCAGAAAATGACTCATATGCACTAGGGAAAAGGATCTCACAGGGGTCAGCTCCAATCAGAGATACTACTTGCTTGCAAGTATATTCTACAACTGCCTCGCTCTCCCAGTCATAAGCATGTGATCAGGAATGTGAGTTCTCATAGTAGTTGACAAGGTAAGAGAGCATGGCATAGAGCACCAGTGGGTCCAGAAGCGATATAGCTTGTATATCCATATAGAGAGGTCACATCACTGCCTCCACCCCTGGAGCAATGGCTGTATCTGAGGGAACAGTACACTATGGAGCATGGTCTACAACATGCAGGTTCAACTCTTGTGTAGGCATCATGGGTCTCGAGCTGGGAGCCACACTCAGGGCAGCGGCAGCATTTTCCAGGCAGTTTGATGCATCAGGATGGTCCCGGTAGTAAGGTCCACAGTCAGAAGTGGCCACAATCTTCAGCCCTGAGAGCCCAGAGACCCAAAAGTTTTTAAATTTTGTTGAAGACCTATGTATGTCTATGTTCTTTTGCTGCATGTGTTTTTGGTATAGAGTCTAAGAAACCATTGCCCAACAGACAGTACTGAAGGATGTTTTCTTATGTTTTACTCTAGGAATTTTGTAGTTTTTATTCTTATGTTTAGGTTTTTGATACAATTTGAGTTTATTTTTGTATATGGTGTGAAGTAGAGACCCTTCTTCATTCTTTTGCATATGGATATCCAGTTTTCCCAGCAGCATTTGTTGAAGAAACTACTATTTTCCCAATGAGAATAATGGGTGGAGATAAGGAATGAAAAGTTAAGACTTAAAACATACAAGTTTCCTATTTGGAGTGATAAAAATATTTTGATAATGGATGGTGGAGGTGGTATCACAATACTGTAAATGTAATTGACAGTAGTGAAATATTTATCTGAATGTGGTTAAAAAGGACATATTAGGTTGTATATATGGCAACAGAATAAAAATATATGGAACTGTAAAAAAAATCTACTGGGGAGGTGCATGTGGGTAGATAGTGAAGTAGTGAGCTCCAAGATCCAGCTCTTCCACCAAAAGAATTATTAAACAGGCAGGAAGGATTTGAAACAGGTACTTTGAAACTCCAGAGGACAGAACACTGTACATCATCCAGGGAAGAACTGGAAGATGCTGATAATTACAGTAAAGAACAGTAAATTATTTTCTCCATGCTGAGGTTACCATCACCCATATCCCAGTCTCACAGCAGGCTGACATGGGGTCTAGTTCATGAGTAGCTTTCTGGAGACAGAAAGTGACATGAAAATCCCCTTCCCTAAGACCAGGGGTGGGCATGGATAATCATTAACCATAGGTTTTATTTAACAACTTCAGATTTCTAGAAGGCCGGCTCTGAGGGCAGCCTTTGTTTCAACCCACCCAGGATAAAGTCAGTAGCAGCCATTGTTTCAGCCAGCCCAGAAAGGTGACAGCAGTATGTATTATTTCAACCTACTTGGACAAAGGAAGCAGTGTGTATTGTTTCACCCTTCCTCAGACAGGGGCAGCCATGAGGGAGGTTTAAAGATGCTGCACTTCTTCACAACTGGTGGGACATTTAGTGGATTCCCTTCAAGGTCATGAAAGCTCAGCTTTGAGGATCCATCAGTAAAGCTCTGGTGCCCTTATTGATCCCTTCCCAAGGGCATTTTGAAGCTACACTGTATCGCCTTAGTGTATCCATGGCCCTGTTTTGACTAGGAAATACTGACTTGAGAAAGATCTATCTGTGTGCCTGTCCTAGAACTTGCCCTCCAGGCAAAACTGCCTTGAGACAATGAAAGGTATGTAAGAAACTATAGAGGTGAACAGTCTGGGACAAATGCCTGCCACCTTTAAACATCTAGGAGAGGGAAGTTTATCTCCTTGGAAACAGTGGACAACCAATTCTGTAAACAGGTAAGCTTCAAACCAATTAACTAGCAAAACCACAGGATACAACAGAGGTCCAGAAAGACAGGAAAAAACATACACACTGTATTCACCATGGACAAATCTTCCTGATAGGAAGACTGATGCTCAGGAAAATCTGTCTCATCACCACATGGTTAAAAAATTAAGAAATAAACATCCCAGAATAAATTCCAGAGTTAACATTTAAAAATATTAAAATGTTCAGTGTGCAACAAAAATGTACAAGACAAAGAAAGAAACAGGAAATGATGATCAGCCAAAGAAAGAGGATAAAAATCCAAGAAACACCAAAAATAAAGATAAGAATATGGACATACTGAGGAAAGCCTTTTAAAAAATTATCTTAACTTTAAGTTATATATGTTAGAATAAAAATTCAAAAAACATCATACAACTCAACAATAAAAGAACAAGTAATACAATTAAAAATGGGCAAAAGATTTAAATAGATATTTCTTCAAAGCAGAAATAATAATGACCAAAAAAAAGAAGACACATCTATTAGGGAAATACAAGTCAAAATGACAATAATGGCCATTATATAAAAAAAGAAAACAGTAAGTGCTGGAGAGGCTGTGGAGAAATAAGATTAGTCCTTCATTTTGGGTGGGGTTATGAAATGGTACATCCTCTGTGAAAGAGAGTCTGGCAGTTCCTCAGGAAGCTAAAAACAGAACTGCCATATGATTCAGCAATTCCTCTACTAGGAATATACCTGGAAGTATGACTGAAAACTGTGACATGAACAGACATCTGCATGCCAATGTTCATAGCAGCATTAGTCACAATTGCCAAAGATGGAAAAAACCCAAGTGTCCATCAACCAATGAGTGAATAAACAAAATGTGGTATATGCATACAATGGAAAACTATGCTGCAGTAAGAAGAAATGAAATTGAGACACAGATGACCACATGGATGAATCTTGAAGAAATTATGCTAAGTGAGGTAAGCCAGACACAAAAGGACAACTACAGCATGATCTCATTAATATGAACTAAATAGGAAGAGTAATTCATGGAGCTAAATTTATTGTGTAAGTTATTAGGAGATAAGAAGTGGGCTGAGAAGGACTACTGATGCTTAACGTATGTAGAAAACTTAATTAACTTGCCTGTAAATGTGTGGAAATGAATAGAGTTGATGGTAACACATTATAGTGAGTGACTGCTGGTTTATAAATGGGAATGTGGTTGGAAGGGGTAGTCTAGGCACATAAATGTCAATTAAAATAAAGCTAGAGAATATTCTAGGGACTGAACCCAAAGGTGTATGGGAATTGTTAATGATAATGATAGTGGAGTGTCCTTCTGTGAGCTAGAGTGGATGTACATCAGTATTGCAGGGTGGTGGGAATGTGGAGAAGCATAGGAAAGATACAGTTGGTGTGACTTATGGACTGTGGTAAATAGCAATGCTGTAACATTCTTGTATCAATGCCAAATATATATTGTGTTGATAATGGGAGAGTATGGTACAAGTGTGCCAAATTGTACACTATGTACCATGGTTGTGGTAATAATCTGACGGTATTATCTCAAAATCTGTAACAAATGTTCCACCACATTGTGGTGTGTCAGCAAAGGGATGTTATATAGGAATTCTCTATACATGCATGATTGTTTTGTAAGTTCACAACTTCTGTAATAAAAATATATTTAAAAAACAAATAATAGGGTTTCTTGAGAGAAGATTGAGCAAGATGGCATCAGTTTAAATGGGCACTCATGAGCTCTCTCACAAAAAAAATGGCTGAGAAGGGGCAAAATCCTATTTGAGTGAGCTGTTTTGGGAACCCACATAGCAGGAGGCTTCAGGGCATCTATCTGGAGGGAACTGGACAATAATATAAAAAGCCCAAAGAAAAACGATGAGTTTTTCACCCCGATGCCTGGAAATGGCAGGAGGCTAACCCCCCTCAAGGCAAAAAGCTGCTGTTAAACCCAACTCCAACCAGCCACCAAGAGGAAGGGAGTGTACTTTGGGAGTAAGAGTATTCTGGTGAAGACAGGAGAGTGGTTTCCTTTCTGTGGGATTAATTATCTAGATGCCTTTTGAACATTAAGGAGCATAACAGCTAATAAGAGGTGGACCCAAGAAGAGGAAAGAGGTAAATTTGCGTAGTCAGCCTGATTTACTAGCTGACTTGGGAGAGAGAAACTTGGTCTGGGAGAGGGTGGAGTCAGTTGCCACACCACTGGTGTGGTGCTGAAAACTATCAAAATTCCAATTCCCTTAAGGGAGGCAAGCAGTAGGAAGTGCTTAATAACCTTCCAAGGTCCTATTAAGGGTCCCCTGGTTGGAGGGGGAGGTCTTAAAGAAGGTTAAGAGTTTCTCTGCAGAGAGTGTTGATACCAGAGTCCCACTGGAATTTCAGAAAGGAACTAAACTTGACCAGGAGAGGTGAGGAGGGATCAAACCACACAGGCTATCACATCGTGCTGCTCTGGGAGAGAAAGCAATAAGAATAGAAAGAGGCAGGGATAGAAAGACTCCTAATCAGTAGGAATCTACCCAAGTGCAGAGTCAAACCTGCCCTAGGGAAAGTGAATGGATATCTCTCTAGCTAACAGCCCAAACTAGAAAGCTTAGTTCAGTGGAGGATTCTCCATTTTGAATATACAAGGTCCCTGGTTCGATTCCCAGCTCTCCTTAGAGTAGTGATCCATCGGGTTATCTAACACTGAGCTGATATTTTAGGACAGGGAACACATAGGCATTATTTTTGTATTAGATCTCTTGGGTTTCTTATTTTTCTTAATTTATTTTTTCCTTTTTAAGAAAAGTTAAATTAATTTACTCACTAAAACCTGACTCAAAACCTGCAGAGGGCAGGCTGCAGGATAATTAATTGATGAACACTAACAGCCCTAGAAGCTCCTTAGGCAACTAGGAGTGAAAGCTGTTTTTCCTAAGTTTTTGTTTGATTGCTTGCTTGCTTTATTTTTCGTTCTTTTTTAACCTTCTTTCTTAATGCTATTTTTTCCTTCCTTCATCTTCTTATCTTCTGTTTTCTGTTTTTGTTATTACATTAAACTTCTTTTTGTTTAATCTTTAATTTTTCTTATTTTTATTTCTATCTACTCTAGTCTCCATTTTGTTTTTTATTAAACTTTTTTGCTTATTGTCTTTTCTTTCCCTCTCTTCTTATCATTCTGTCCTTTAAAAGGACTTAAAATCATTCTACATATTTTTCTCTATTCAGTTTTTCATTTCTTTTTGTACCTCAATTTTTATTCTTATTCCTCTACAGTTCTAATATGAGTTAACTATTCATAGTCATAGGTCTTATATTGTTCCTCTTCTCCATTTTACTATTACTATTATCATTACCCTTTCTCTCTTCTTGACCACTTTCCCTTTCCCTTACTGTAATCTTTTTCTTTCAAAGGAACATATACAAAAGCATGGGAATAGAATAAGCATATCAAAGAATCAAGTGAAAACTTACCACACACACACACAAACAGCAATTAAATACAACCCTAGAGTAGAGATAGGAACTAATCAACGGAATAAAATCACCAAGATAAAAAGTTGCTTAAACACCAACAGAAAATCACAAACAATACTAAGAAACAGGAAGACATAGTCCAGACCAAAGAACAAACTAAAAACCAGGAGCAGATGAAGAACATGGAGCAAGTAATCAGAGCTGGCCAAACAAATATCATGGACCAACTTAATGAAGTGAAGGAAAAGATCAAGGATATTAAGAAAACACTGAGGGAACATACTGAAGAAATTATAAACATACATAAAAAGATAACAGATATTTTATTGATAAATGGCACAATATGAGAAAAAATATACTGGAAGAACACGGCATCAGATTTGAACAGGCAAAGGAAAGAATTAGTGATGTGGAAGAAAATACATCTGAAATCAGATAGTAGAAAAGATAGATAAAAAGAAAGAAAAAATCCAGCTAGGACTTAAGGATCTGAACAACAACACAAAACACACATACACACATATTATAGGCATCACAGAGGGAGAAAAGAAGGGAAAAGGTACATATGGAGTATTGTAGGAAATAATACCTGCAAATGTCACAACCATACTGAGGGAGAAGGATGCACATGTTCAAGAAGTGCAGCACACCCCAAACAGTATAAATCCCAACAGACTTACTCCAGGACATATACTTGTCAAATTGTCCAATGTTCAAGACAAAGAGAGAGAATATTGAAAGCAGTAAGGGAAAAGAAAACCATCACATATGAAAGAAACTCAATAAGATAAAGTGCTGGTCTTTCATTTGAAACCATGGATGCAAGAAAGCAGTGGTATGACATAATTAAGGTGCAAAAGGAAAAAAAATCTTCCAGCCAAGACTTCTCTATACAGCAAACCTGGCATTCAAAAATGATGGAGAGTTCACAATTTTCACAAATAAACAGAAATTAAGAGAGTATGCCAATAAAAAACCTGCCCTTCAATAAATACTAAAGGGAGATCTGCAGGTTGAAAGGAAAAAAAACACAAGAGAGATGTGGAGGTGATTGTAAGAAAAAAAATTTTAAAAGAGAGAAATAAGAACAACATGTGACATACATTAACCCAAAGAAAATATGGCTTATGTAAGTAATTCCTTGAGAGTAATAAGACTGAATGTTAATTAATTAAACTCACTAGGCAAGAGATACAAATTGGCATAATGGATAAGGAAATATGACCTATCTATATACTGTTTATTAGAAACCCACCTTAGACCCATGGATTCAAGCGGGCTGAAACTGAATGGATGGAAAACAATCTTACAAGGAAACAATAACCAAAAAGGGTGGGAGTAGCTATACTAATACCAGATAAAGTAGACTTTAAATGTAAAATTATTCTAAGAGACAAAGAGGGACACTATATATTAGAAAATGAGATAATCTTTCAAGAAAAAAGAACAATGATAAGCATTTATGCACCTAACCAGGGAACCACAGAATACATGAGGCAAACATTGGAAAAACTAAGTGGAGAAAAAATACCCTTACAATTATATTGGGGGACTTTAATACAATATTATCACCATTAATCAGAACATTTTGACAGAGAATCAATAAAAAAACAGACTTTGAATAATAGATTTAAGGATCTGGACCTAACAGACATATACAGAACACTACATCCAAATAAAGCAGAATATACATTCTTCTCAAGTGCATGTGGATCATTCTCCAAGTTGGATCACACGCAAGGGCACAGAACAATTCTCAGTGAATTCAGAAAGATTGAAATTATATGAAGTAATTTCTCTGACCACAATGGAATAAAGCTGGAAATCAGTAAGGGCCAGGGAACTAGATTAGGCACAAAGATATGGAAGTTAAGCAACACACTCTTAGACAAACAGTGATTCAAGGAGGAAATCTTAAAGGAAATCTGTAACTACCTTGAAACAAATGAAAATGAAAACACAACATATCAAAACATATATGATGCAGCAAAAGTTCTACTGAGAATTAAATTCATAGCCATAAATACATATATTAAAAAAGAAGAGCTAAAATTGATGACCTGAGTGCACACCTTAATGATTTAGATAACAACAAACTAGCCTCATAGGAACTAGAAAGAAGCAAAGAACAAAATTAGAGGAGAACTAAAAGAAATAGGAAATAAGGCACTAGAAAAAATAAATATAAATACACACTAGAAAAATATGTAAAACCAAAAGTTGTTTCTCCAAGAAGATCAATAAAATTGACAAACGCTTAGCTAACTAAGAAAAAAAAAACCAAGAAGATGGAAATAAACAAAATAAGAAATGAGGAAGGGGATATCACCACTGACCCCACAGAAATAAAAGGATAGTTTGAAAAATGATATGCCAACAAGAAGGACAAATTCCTAGAAACACACAAGCAGCCTACAAGGATAAAAGAAGAAATTGATGAACACAGCATACCAATCACAAGTAACAAATTTGAATTAATCATCAAAAACCTCCCACTTAAGAAGAACCCAGGGCCAGACTATTTCACCAGTGAATTCTACCAAACATTCCAGAAAGAACTAACACCCATCCTGCTTAATATCTTCCAAAAATTAGGAGTAGAAGAAACATTGCCTACCTCTTCCATCATGCCAAAATTACCCTAATACAAAAGCCAAAGATGCCACAAGAAAGAAAAATAATAGACCAATCTCTCTAATGGCCCTAGATGCTAGAAGCCTCAACAGAATACTTGCTGATTATATTCAACAACACATCGAATGAATTGTACACCATGATCAAGTGTGTTTCAGCCCTGGTATGCAAGGATGGTTCAACATAAGGAAATCAATCAGTGTAATACACTACATAAACAGATGAAAAGAGAGGAAATACATGATCATTTCTATTGATGCAGAAAAAGCATTCAACAAAACTCAGCAACATCTCCTGATTAAAAAAAAACAAAACTGCACAGCATAGGAATAGAAGAAAACTTTCATAGCATGATAAAGGATATATATGAAAAACACACAGCTAATATCATATACAATAGTGAAATCCTAAATGCTTTCCCATTAAGATCGGGAATAAGACAATGATGCCCACTCTTTTTGGTCCTATTTAACATTGTGTTAGAAGTACTTATTCGAACACTTAGGCAAGAAAAAGATAAGAAAGTCATCCAAACTGGAAAAGAAGAAGTCAAACTTTCACTATTCTAGATAACATGATCTTATATATAGGACCTCAAAAATCTACAACAAAGCTGCTGGAGCTTATATATAAATACTGTAAAGTTGCAGGTTACAGTATCAATGTTCAAAAATCAGTTACATTTCTGTAACCAATAATGATCAATCTGAGGAAGAAATCAAGAAAAAAATCCCTTTACAAGAGAAACTAAAAGAATCAAATACATAGGAATAAATTTAGCTGAAGAAGTAAATGACATACACAGAAAGCTATGCAACATTGTTAAAAGAAATAAAAAGTGTTAAATAAATGAAAGAATATTCCCTGTTCATGGATGGGAATAGTAATCATCATTAAGATGTCTATCCTACCCAAAATGACCTACAGATTTAATGCAATCCCAATAGAAATCACCACAGCATTTTTTTAAACAAATTGGAAAAACTACCTGTGAAATTTATTTGGAAGGACAAGAGGCCCCAAATAGCCAAAGATATTGAAAAAGAAAAATGAAATCAGAGAAATCACACTACCTGAGTTTAAAACATACTACAACTCTACAGTGATCATAACTGCATTGTATCGGCACAAGGATAGATATACCCTCCAATCGATCAGAATTGAGAATTCTTATATAGATCCTCACATTTACAGTCATGTAATATTTGACAAGGCCACCATGCCCACTCAAAAGGAAGAGAATGGTCTGTTCAACAAATGGTGTTTGGAGAACTAGATATCCATATCCAAAAGAATGAGAGAGGAACACTACCTAACACCTTATATAAAAATCAACTCAAGATGGATCAAAGATCTAAATGTAAGAGCCAAGATCATAAATACCTTAGAAGATAATGTCGGGAAGCTTTTACAGGATTTTGAAATAGGAAATGGTTTAATAAACTTCACACCCAAAGCATGAGAACTGAAAGAAATAGTATATAAATGAGACCTCCTTGAAATTAAAAAAATTTGAACCTTAAAGGAATTTGTCAAGAAAGTGAAAAGACAGACTATTCAATGGGAGAAAATATTTGGTAATCATATATCTGATAGGAGCCTAATAACAACATAAATAAAGAAATCCTGTATCTTGAAAAATAAAAAAAATGACAAACCATTTAAAAAATGGACAAGTGATTTGAACAGACACTTCACCAAAAAAGAGATACAAATAGCTAAAAGTACATGAAAAATTCTCAACGTCATTAGGTACTAGGGAAATGCAAATCAAAACTACAATGAGATATCATCGTACACTGATTAGACTTGTGGCCATTAAAAAACAGGTCTACAGGTGTTGCAGAGGATGTGGAGGATGGGAACACTTATCCACTGTTGCTGGGAATATTGAATGATCAAGTCATTGTGGAAGACAGTTCGACATTTCCTGAAAAATCTAACTACAGATTTACTATATGATCTAGCATTTCCACTGTCTGGTATACACACAGAAAAACTGAAAGCAAGGACATGAAAAGATATATTCACACCAATGTTCATAGCAGCATTATTCACTATTACCAAAAATTTGAATCAACCCAAAGCCCCTCAACAGATGAATGGATAAACAAAATTTGGTATATGCATACAATGGAATATTACTCAGCTGTAAGAAGGAATACAGTACTAACACATGGGATAACATGGATGAATCTTGAGGACTTTATGTTGAGTGAAGCAAGTTAGGCATTGAATGATAAATATTATGACTTCGCTGATATGAATTAAGCAATTCAAGGAGTCTCAGAGAGATAGAGTCAGGAAGATAGGTTTACAGGAAATAGAAAGGGAGATGAAATTTGTGAGCCAACACCCATACAGGGAAAATCTATGGTAAGGTGGAATTGAACAGTTGTGCAGTGAAGGGATATGACAGTTGTATAGTGATATTATTGGGTTATGTGGTGCAAGTTTGGCAGGGGGGTGGGGTAGAGATGGTGGGTTGGACAGACCATGGAATTGGGGGGTGGATTGGGGCAGGGAGCTGGTGAAAACTGGTGATTGCCGAGTATGAGGTTGAAACAATGTTAGGAAAGCTCTTTTGGCAATATGACAAGGAAGGGTTATTGGTTTAGGGTGTTGGATGGGGGCTCATTCAGTATAGGGCACACCTGAGGCAGTATTCAAAATAATGTGCGAGTGATCAATTTGTCATACCATGTTGGATCAGTGGGTGGAGACCTACATAATGAGGATTTGGACTCCCATTTTGAGGAGGACCCATCTGTTCTCAAACAGGGTGTTTCTTGACAGCATGGGCAGTTCCAAATAGGGGAGGAGAGCGCAGTGTGTCAAGCCCTCAGTGTTGTTGTAAGTAACTATGAATCTTGTCCTTCATGGAGTGAAGCCTGGTGTTCGCCTTGTGCATTGAGGGTAGGGGAGGGATCAGTAGAATTGATGGAAGAGGGTGATTTAGGGAGCAATGGAAGTGTTATGCATGATCTTGCAATGATGGATTCAGGTCATATTAACTTTTATCTAAAATTTATAAATGTTTATGGTCTATGCGTGAGTCATGTGGGATCTAAGTCCCCTCTGAATTTAGAGATGGAGTGAGCATCACAATCCCAGGGTCCACAGGATGGAAGAATAAAATATAGATTAGAGTGGACTTACTGGAATTCTGGTATAGAAAAATGACTCTACCAATGGAAGAAATTATGTCATTGTTGTGGAGACAGTTGCCACAGGAGTTGCTGAGGACAGAGAGAAGGACAAAGAGGGGTAATATTGGAACATTTTGTGGTCTTGGTGTTGTCCTCAATGACGCTGCATGGATAGATGCAGGACATTATATATCCTGCCATAACCCACCAAATGGACTGGGAGAGAGTGTAATCTACAAAGTAAACTATAATCCATGCTGTGTGGCAGTGTTCCAAAATGTACTCATCAAATGCAATGAATGTACCACACTAATGAAAGAAGTTGTCCATGTGGGATGAGTGGGAGTTTTGGGGAATGAGGTATATGGGAAATGCATATTTTTTTGAATCCCCAATAATGTATTTTTTACTTTTTAAAAAATTTGTTGAAATATATCACTCATGCATAAACATACATAAACAATAAACGCATAATAGTTGTGAAATTACACAGCAAACATATATAACATCAAGCAGACATATATAACATCTCACTCTACCACCAATAACTTGCATTGTTTTTAAACTTTTTAACTAATGATTAAAGAGCATTGTCAAAATATCACTACTAAACAAAGTAGTTTTCCCCTAACCAATCCAATTGTTATTATCTTTATATCATTTATATATGAACATACATAAATAATTAAGTGTATAGTAAAAGTTGTGAACTTACAAAGCAAAAATTCATAACATCATACAGTGGTCCCATACATAAACCCTCCACCAACACCTTGCATTGTCATGAGATGTTTGTTATAAACTATGAAAGAACACTGTCAAAATCTTAGTACTAATCATAGTCCTTATCTTACATTTGGTGTGTTTTTCCCCCAACCCACCCTATTATTATTTTTTAAATATATTTTTATGACAGAAGTTGTAAACTTATAAAACAATCATGAACATGTGCAGAATTCCCAAACGACATCCCTCCATCAACATCCCTCCAACAACAAATGTGGTGTGTCATTTGCTACAGATAAAATAATTTCATCTGATTCCTACCATGTCCATAGTGTACATTTAGCTCATATTTTCCATGCTGCCTCAGTATTAACAGAGTATATCTTTTGCACAAATGCAAGAATATTATATTATTACTACTAACCACAGTCCATAGGTCACTCCAGCTGTACTTTTCTTTTCCCATGCTTCTCCACATTCCCATCGCCCCGCAGTAGTGATATACGTTTGTTCTAGCTAACAAAGGACACTCTTGCATCTCTACCATCAACCACAATTCTCACCCAACTCTTGGTTTACTGTGCTATCCAGTTCCTAGATTATTCCCAAGCATTCCACCAATTGGCATTTACACAACTAGACTACCATTTTCAGTCACATCACCATTTATAAATCAGCTGTTACTCACTGTGTGTTACGATCCTCCATATACATTTCCACAATTTTACAGTAAAGCTAGTTAAAACTTCTGTATACGTTAAATATCAGTAGTCCACTCAGTCCTTCTCTTATCTCCTTTAAGATTTCATCACTTACCACCAGGTCTTGAAGATATTTTCCAATAATTTCTTCTAGAAGTTTTATGGTTCTTGCACTTATTTTTAGTTAGGGGTCATCTTTCCATCTTACAGCTATGGAAGTCCAATTTTTTCAGCATCATTTCTTGAATGGATTGTTATGCCTGAGCTGTGTAAGTTTGACAGGCTAGTCAACAATCACTTGATTATACCTCTGAGGATCTTTTTGGGGACCATAAATTTGGCTCCATTGGTCTATTGTGTCTGTCTTTAGGCCAGTATCATGTTGTTTTTACCACTATAAGAAGGTATTATGATTCAAAGTCTGGAGGGGAGGGTTAATTTTTCCTTTTTATGAAGTTTCTGGCTATTCAGGATTCCTTACCCTTCCAAATAAAATTAATGATCATGTTTTCAATTTTTTTCTGTAATGGTGGTATTATTTTTATTGGGATCGCATTACATCTGTATATCAATTTGAGAAGAATTGACTTCTTAATGATATTTAGTCTTCCAATCCATGATCATGGAATGTTCTTCCAGTTATTTTGGGGTTATAGTTTCTGGATTTGTTTTAGCATTGAATTGCAGTTTTCTGAATTCAAGTGCTTTACATCATTGGTTAACTTTATTCCTGACTATTTAAGTTTAATCTGTCATATTTTATTTTCAAAATTCTTTGGACACTTTTAGTTGCTTTTATTGATATAATTTTCATTTCTAGACTCATTTCCAGGCCACTCTCTCCTGTCTTTTCTTTTCAGGCTCTAGCGTACTCTTTAGTATTTCCTGAAGTTCTGGTCTCTTGCTTAGAATTTCTCTCAATCTCTGTTTATCTATGAATATTCTAATTTCACCCTCATTTTGTAAGGGCAGTCTTGCTGGATATAAGATTCTTGGCTGGAAATCTTTCTCTTGTAGTGTCTTAAACATATCAGACCACTGTCTTCTTGCCTCCATGGTTTCTGGTGAGAAAGCAGTACTTAATCTTATGGGGTATCTGTTATAAGTTACGCATTGCTTTTCTCTTGCTGCTCTCAGAATTCTCTCTTTGTCTTTGGCCTTTGACATTTTGATGAGTATGTGCCTTGGAGTTGGCCTATTTGAATTTTTTTTCTGATGGGAGTACGTTGTGCTTCTTGTACAGGGATATCTATGTCCTTCAATAGGGTTGGGAAATTTTCTACCATTACTTTTTTAAATATTCCTACTGCCCCTTTTCCCTTCTCTTCTCCTTCAGGTACACCCATGACACATATGTTTGCATGTCTTTTGCTGTCATTTTGTTCTTTAAGACCATGTTCAATTTTTTCCATTCTTTTCTTCATCTGTTCTTTTGTATGTTCACTTTCAGAGGTCATTTCTTCAAACTCACCGATCCTTTTTCTGCCTCCTCAAATCTGCTATTCTATGATTCCAATGTTTATTTAAATTTCATTTATTGCAACTTTCATTCCCATAAGATATGCTATTTTTTTGTGTATGCTTTCAAATTCTTCTTTGTGCTCATCTAATGTCTTCGTAATATCCTTAATCTTTTTTGCCATCTCATTGAATTTATTAAGGAGATTTGTTTGAACATTATGATAAGTTGTCTCAACCTCTTTATGTCATCTGGAGGCTTATCTTCTTCCTTTAACTGGGCCATAGCTTGCTGGTTCTTGGTGTGGATTGTAATTTTTTGTTGGTGTTTTCTCTTCTGGTTTACTAGGGTATATATTCTGGGTGCAGTTTTTCTCTTTAGTTTAGGGCTTCCTATCTTTTCTGTCTTGCTGGTTGTGCAGTTGGAGCCAAGTATGTTGTTGGTGCTGTAAGCTGTGGAGGCTCAAGCTGCTCTCATTGCACCAGGGACCAATGAAGCCTCTTCCAACATTCTCCTTTGCCAGGGGTAAGGACAGAGTCATAGCTACGTGGAATAATCCACATGCAGGCCTAGACTGCAGTTGCCCAGAGAGACTGATGAAGCTTCCCATCCCTTTCTCCCCTACCTGGGACTGTGATGGAGCTGCAGGTATGGGCAGCAATCTATGCAGTTCAGGTCCAAGAAGACCACAGTTGCCCTGGTAGACTTCTGATTTTCAGTCTGTGGCAGCCAAAGTTACCTGCAGTTACCTATTTAGGCTGGTGCAGGTATCCTCAGCTTTCTCCCCACCAGAGCCAGCGGGGCTGAAGCCTAGGCAGGCTTCTGGCTGCATGCTGAACTGTGCAAAAGAAACTGGGAGAAGCTTATATTTTTTAATGTAACATTTTGTGTGATCTATGTGTCTTTTAAAAAATAAAAATATATTAAAAAGTGTATGGTCTAAAATATGAAATATAATGCAAACCATTAACCATGATTAGTAGCTATGTTTCAATATTTGTACATCAGTTGTAACAAATGTACCACCAGCATATAAAAAGATTATTAATATGGGAAAGGAAAAGGGGGTGGATATTGTATATGGAAGAGGCCCTTATTTTGTGTATGTGACCTTACTGTGATCTAAAACTTTTAAAATTTTATTTTGGTTTTAGTTTTTATAAATTATTACATATTTTATTTCTTATGGTGAAACTTATCATTATTATTTCATTTTCCAATTAATCATACTTGGTAATATTCTTGGCTTCATTTTTTTGTCTTTTTTTTTTAAAGATACATATATCACACAAAGGGGTTACATTAAAAATATGAGGTTGCTATATACTACACTCCCCACCCCACCCCCACTCCTCCTACATCAACAACCTTTCATCAGTGTGGCACATTTATTGCATTTGATAAATACATTTTGGAGCAAGGACAAGGGCAAAGACCAGTGAAGAAGGGAGGTCCAATGATGGGCCCTTGATCCTGATGACTATGCTTATGATTCTGTGTGCTTGGAATTTCAACTTGGCTTCATTTTTTAAAGAAGTTTTGGATCACAGAAGGGTTACAACTGTGCCAGGGGAGGATCATTTGTTTGGCATACATGTTAGGAATTTCACCTGCAGGTACATATAAGGAATATAAATACATTTAATTGTTCTTGGGATACTGTCACAGCAGGTAGAGTTTCACACAATAACCAAAAGAATACTGAATTCACATTCTTGGGAACTCTGCCACATTTTCTAGTGGAACATCAGCAATTTCCCAAGTACAAGGGCAATGACTAGTCTAGAAGATTGGTTCATTGATGGACCCTTAATATTGATGACTATGCTTGTGAGCCTTTGCTCTTGAAATTGCAACTTAGCCTATTGTTGTATGGTACCTAAGAGTTACCTCCTGAGATCCTCCAAGTTGCTCAAATGTGGCCTTTCTCTAATCCAAACTCAGAATATAAATGTATTACCTTCCCCTTAGTGTGGGGCATGATTCGCTGGGATGAGAACCCTGGCACAGAGAGATTACTACCAAGCACCAACTAGCAATGCAGCTGGAAAAATACCTTGAATAAATGGTGTAAAAATTAAAGACAAATGAGCTTATATGGTTGAGACTTCAAAGTTTGTTGGGAGGACATCCCAGAGGTAACATTTAAGAAAATCTCAGCAAGATCTCACAGACTGACAAAGTAGATACTACCCCAAATAGTGGGGGTCCTGAGAGCTCTGGAGACACCCAGGTCCTATGG
Organism: Dasypus novemcinctus; assembly: GCF_030445035.2. NCBI lineage: Eukaryota > Metazoa > Chordata > Mammalia > Cingulata > Dasypodidae > Dasypus > Dasypus novemcinctus. Next base: position 131,998,878 of record NC_080704.1, on the reverse strand, counting down.
TCATGGTAGATAGCTCCAGAGTTTGGTGCTCTGCCAGTGGGCCCTACTTTGGAGCTTGTGCTCCTAAGTGTGACAGTGTTGGACTCAGTTGTGATTTCTCTACACATGCCTCTTCTTTTCCTTCTATTTGTCCCTAACACTGGTGCTGGAGTTAGTAGATGTACATCCAAGAGATTTAAATCTTTGGGATGTTAATGGGCCATCTTGGACCTGAGCCTCAGTGGAGTTGCAACACTTACTACTCTCCATTTCATTGGACCAGCCCAAGACAACTAACAAGGAAGTTAGGATGGACAACTACCATACCAATGCACAGAAAGGGTCTATGACTGCAAGCAAGAGAATCCCTTCCATCAACCATATATGATCAAAACCCTCTCTCTATTTTAGGTGGGGTGATCATCACCATCAGAGAATACCCCGAATAGGGGAATAAAATATGGACTAGAGTGCACTTACTGGTACTCTATTATACTATAAACTTATTGTGATTCCAGCAATGGAAGAAATTATATCACTGATTTGTAGACAGAGGCCACTGCCAGTGCTGAAGGCAGGGAGAGAGAAAAATAGGTGTAATTTGAGGTCATTTTAGGGTATTGGAATTGTCCTGAAAAACATTACAATGACAGATACGGGCTATTACCTATCTTGCCATAACCTACAGAATTGAGTGGGAGAGAGTGTAAACGACAATATAAAGTATAATCCATGCTTAATGGCAGTGCTCCAACATGTGTACATCAATAGCAAGGAATGTACCACAGCAATGAAAGAAATTGTTAAAGTGTGAAAAATTGGGAGTTGTGGGGAGTGGGGCATATGAGAATCTCATATATTTTATGTAGCATTTTATGTAATCTAAGTATTTTTTTCAAAATGAAAAGTGTTTTTAAAAAGAAAAACAAAAAAAACTAATAATAGAGTAGGTTGGGAGAAAAGACACCAAATGTAAGATATGGACTATAGTTGTAGCAATATTTTGATGACATTCTTTCATAACCTGTAACAAATGTCTCACAACAATGCAAGATCTTGGTTTGTGTGTGATGTAGGGAACTCATGTATGATGTTATGCGTGTTTGTTTTGTAAGTTCACAACTTTTACTATACTCTCATTGTTTATGTGTGTTCATGTATGAATGATATACTTCAATAAAATTTAAGAATTTAAAAGGCAAAATATTGGACGTTTTAATACAGTGAACCCAGTAATAGATGATGGAGTCTAGTTAACAGTACAAATATAAGTATATTCTTTCATGAATTATAACAAATGAATGACACTAATAAAAGGTGTTACTAGGGTGGTACATTGGAGAAATACACTGAATGTAAACTATGGACAGTAGGTAATAGTACTACTTTAATAATTTTTCATGAATTGTAACAAAGGTAACTACTGAAAAAATAGTACAATTATAAAGAAGTGCTATCATCAATTATAACAAATGTTCCACACCAATGCAAGATGTTGATGGTGGAGAGGTGTATGGGAATCTTTTATTGTATACATGATTGTTCTGTAAACCCACAAATTCTGTAATAAGAAAAAAGAGGGAAAAATGTAAATATACCCCATGCTTTACAGGAAAAAGTGTGCTTCAGGTATGCTGTACTCAAAATACATGTTTAAACTTGATGAAGCAGAAAGAATTGTGGATATCAGGAAAACAGTTAATGGACAATATGAGTGCTTTATTAAAGAGGTAGAAAATCTTAAAAGTAACCCAGCATGGGACATGACTCCTGGGGATGAGCCTCCCTGACATGCAAAGATTACTACAAAGCACCAAGTAGCAATTCAACTGGAAAAAGACCTTGATGAAAAGGAGGAAAGGGAAAAGGCAAAAGAGTTTATAAGTCTAAGAGATTTCAAAGTGAGTCAGGAGGTCATTCCAGAAGTTACACTTATGCATGTCTCAGGAGGATCTCATTGATGGCCACAGTAAATATTATCTCACATAGTTGACCTCCTGGGGGCTCTGGAGACACCCAGAAACTATAGGCAGGGTAGACAGCTCCAGAGTTTGGCACCCTGTCAGTAGGCCTTACTTTGGAATTTATGCTCCCCAGTGTGACAGAGTTGGACTCAGTTGTGTTTTTCCTACATATGACTGTTCTGCCTCTTCTAGTTGAAACTATTTGATACTCAAGGATAGGTGGATGCCCAAGAGACTTAAATCTGTGGGCTGTACATGTGCTAGTTGAGCCCTGAATCTCAAAAGCATTGCAACACCTACTTTCCAGTGCACTGGACTCATCTAGAACAATTAACAAGGACAAGAGGATGGACAATGACCATCCAAAGTATCAGAGAGAGTCTGCAACTGCAAGCCAGATACTCCCATCCTTCTGCCCCATGGGATTTAAAGTCTCTCTCAATTAGAGGCAAAGTGTACCTCACCATCCCAGAATCATCAGGATTGGGGAATGAATGATGGATCAGAATAGCATTACTGTTATTCTACTATAGACTTATTGTGATTCTAGCAATAAAAGAACTGTTATCATTGATGTGGAGACAGTGGCACTGGATGTTCTGAGGGGAGGTAGATGGATAAACAAGTGTAATATGGGGCCATTTTGGTGACTTGGGAATTGTCTTGAATTATATTGCAATGACAGATACAGGCCATTATATATCTTTTCATTACTTAAAAAATTGTGCAGGAGTGAATACTACAATCTAAACTATAATTCATGCTTAGTGGCAATACTCCAAAATGTGTTCATTAATTGTAACAAATCTATCATACTAATGAAGGATGTTGTTAATGTGTGAAAACACATGAGGAGTAGGGCACAGGGCATATTGGAATCCCTCATATTTTTTATGTAACACCTATGTAATCTAAGTATCTTTTTAAAAAGGTAAAAAAGTAAATTTAAATAGATAGATAAATGGAATCTAACCAATCTACTTGAGTTAAAGAATAAAATAAAAGAACAAAAAATGCCCAGAAGAGTTTCAAGGACATATTGGAGCTAGAAGAAGAAAGAATAAGTAAAGTCAAAGCTAAGATATGTGAAATGAGTCAGGCTGAGGAACAGAGAGATAAAAGAATTATTACAAGTGAAAATAGACTAAAGCAGCCCTGGGACATTATATACACATTATGCAAGGCCCAAAAGGAGAAAAAAAGAGGCAGAAAGAGTTGTCAAAGAAATCATTACACAGAATTTCACAAACACATCTTTGGGGAGCCATGAAAGAATTGTTTGGCATTCTTCCTGGTCCCCTCCCCAGGGTACTTTGGAAGTTTTCTATGCCCCAATCATGGGTTCCTGGACCTGTTTTGTTTGGGAAATGCTGTCTTGTGGAAATCCTCTCTGGGGTGATGATCCTTCCAGAATTTGCCCTCCAGGAAAAAGCAGTAAGAGACAATGAAAGGAGTGTTAAAAAATTTTAAAGGCAAAATTAAAACAGAGCAGAATAAGATTCCCAGAGTAGGAGCAGACAAAAAGAAGCGTTCTCCTGGGGTGTATAACAATTGAAAAACTAATAAAAGACATTCATACAAATCTGCTAAATCAGTTCAAGGAGTTGAATGAAATATATTTAAGCAAATAAAGTATATGAGGAAGACACTGTGTGAGTATAAAGAATTTGAATTTATAAAAAGAAATAAAAAGGAATGATGGGAATTAAAGGGAAAATAGAAGAGATTAAAATACAGTAGAGTCATAGAACAGAATAATTGAATAGAATAGGAAGAAGAAGGAATCAGCAAACTAGAAAACAGGACTATTGAAATATTATAGACAGAAGAACAGTTAGAGAAAAGAATGGACAAAAATTGAGTAGAGTATCAGGGATTTGAATGACAAAATAAAGAATGCAAATATACAAATCATGGGTGTCCCAGGAGAAGAAAATGGAAAAGAGGTAAAAAGAATAGTTGAGGGAATAATGGCCAAAAATTTCCCAACTCTAATAAGAAACATAAATACACATGTCAAAGAAGTGCAGTATATTCCAAAAAGAATAAAATCTTAGCAGGCGTACTCTGAGACACAAGCTAATCATAATGACAAATGCCAATGATAAAGAGAGAATTCTGAATGCAACAAGAGAAAAGCAATTCATCACAAAGAAGGGAACCTCAATAAGACTAAGTGGCAATTTCTCATTAGAAACCATGGAGACAAGAAAGGAGTTGTACAATATATTTAGAGTAGTAAAAGAGAAAAACAGAAGCCAAAAATTCTTTATCCAGCAAAACTGTCCTTTGAAAATCAGAAAGGGTTTAAAATATTCACTGGTAAGTAGAAATTGAGAGGGTTCCTCCACAAGATACCTGTTTTAAAAGAATTACTAAAGGTAACTTGTCAGGCTGAAAGGAAAAGCAGGAGAGAGTGGCTTGAATTAGTATGAAGAAAGAAAGATTGTCAGTAAGGCTAACTAAATTGATACAAAGAGACACAAAATAAATATATACCATATAAAAACTAAAGGATAAAATGGCGTAAGTAGTGCCTCTGCAGTAATAACATTGAATGTAAATGGATTAAACTCCCCAATCAAAAGACAAATTGACAAAGTGGACACAAAAGAATGACCCAACTATATGCTGTATACAACAGACTTACATTAGACCCAAAAGGCACAATTAATTTGAAAATGAAAGGTTGGCAAAAGATGTTCACACAAAGAGCAACCAAAAAAGATATGGGGTAGACATAGTAGTATTGGAAAAAATGACTGTAAGCTATTCAAAACTGACTGTAATATGTGACAAAGAATGACACTATATATGAATATAGATGGCAATACAACAAGAAGAAATGACAATGATAAATATTTATGCACCTAGCCATGGTGTCTCAAAACACATGAAGCAAACACTGGCAAACCTAAGGGAGAAATAGATGTCTCTACAATAATAAAGAGTTTGTGAGTGGACTTACTGATATTTTATTCTGGAACTATGGTTATTAGTAATGGAAGAAAATGTAACATTAATGTGAAGAAAGTGGCCATGGTAGCTGCTGAAGGTAGGGAAAGGGAAGAAGAGATATGACGTGGGGACATTTTCAGGACTTGGAGTTGTCCTGGGTGGTACTGCTGGGACAGTTGCTGGACATCATAGGTCCTGTTATGGCCCACCGGGTGGACTGGGGGAGAATGTAAACTACAATATAAACCATTATACATGAGGTAGAGTAGTGCTCCAAAATGTATTCACCAAATGCAATGAATGTGCCACATTGATGAAAGAGGTTATTGATGTGGGAGGATTGGGGTGAGGGTTGTGGGAGCAATATGGGGACCTCATATTTTTAAATGTAGCATTAAAAATTAATTAATTAAAATTAAAATAAAAAACAAGAGTTTAATGCACTAGTTTCATCAATAGAGCATCTAGACAGAGGATATATAAAGAAACAGAGAACTTGAATAATACAATAAATGATCGAGACCTAACAAACATATAAAGAGCATTTCACCCCAAGCAGCAGAATATGCATTCTTCTCAACTGTGCTTGTTTCATTCTCAAGGATAAACCACATGTTGGTTCACAAAACATGTCTCAATAAATTTTAAAAGTTTGAAATTTTACAAAACATTTTTTCTGACCACAATGGAATGAAGCTGGAAGTCAATAAAAAATGGAGAAGTGGAAAATTTATTAATTTGTGAAATTTAAACAACACAAGGAGAAATTTCAAGAGAAATAATAAATGCTGGAGACAAATGAAAAGAAGAACAACATAGCAAAAGTTATGGGATGCGGGGGGAGGAGGCAAGATGGTCGCTGAGTGAACTTGCCTTTGCGGTCTGTCCCGGGAAGAGACGGCTGGGCGTGGCTGCAGGTTCTCCAAGGCGGGACTTTTTCGGGATTTTTGCAGGGCAGAAGTGCCTGGACATCGATTGGGTGGAAAGTGAACTTAACCAACAACAAGTAACTAGAATAAGAAGAAAAAAGTGACAAAGAGAAGATATAACACCTGTGCAAAAATAACAACTAATTAACCTCCAAGAGCAGACAAAGAAGCTAAGGAACTGATTAAATTCGTCAAAATAAAGAGATGACCAGAAAGCAACAAAAATCTACGAACCAAACCAATAATCAGGAAAACATGGCTGAATCCAATCAACAAACCAATAATCACGAAGGGGAGCAAAACTTGGCACAAGCAATGAAAGATCTCAGAACATTTATCACTGACAAATTTGATGCAGTAATGAAAGAGGTTAACAACATGAAGACATCACTTGGAGGGGAAATTGCAGACATACGCAAAAACATAACAGATATGATGGGAATGAACACCACAGTTCAAGAAATCAAAAATACACTTGCAGCAAATATCAGCAGACTAGAAGAGACAGAGCAGAGAATTAGTGATGTGGAAGACAGTACATCAGAAATCAAACAGATAGTAGAAGGGGTCAATAAGAAGATAGAAAAAATCCAATTAGGATTTAGGGACCTGAATGACAATGCAAAACGCTCAAACATACGTATTATAGGCATTCCAGAAGGTGAAGAGAAGGGAAAGGGGTCAGAAAGAGTGTTGCAGGAAATAATGACTGAAAACTTCCCAAATCTACTGAAAGAGACAGATGTACATATCCAAGAAGCACAGCGCACTCCACAAGTCATAAACCCCAACAGGCCCACCCCAAGACATATACTTGTCAAATTATCCAATGCTCAAGACAAAGAGAAGATCCTAAAAGCAGCAAGAGAAAAGAAAACCATCACATACAAGGGAAGCTCAATTAGATTAAGTGCTGATTTCTCTTCTGAAACCATGGAGGCAAGAAGACAGTGGTATGATATAGTCAAGGTACTAAAGGAAAAAAATTTCCAACCAAGAATACTCTACCCAGCTAAACTAGCATTCAAACATGATGGAGAGTTCAAAATATTCGCAGACAAACAGAAACTGAAAGAGTATACCAACAAGAAACCTCCCCTTCAAGAAATTCTAAAGGGAGTTCTGCAGGAAGAAAGGAAAAAACAGGAAAGGCAAAGTTGGAGGAGAGTATAAGACCAACAACAACAACAAAAAAGACAAAAAAAATATACAAACAAAATATGACAAACACAAATCCAATCAAAATATGGCTAACACAAATAATTCCTTGATAGTAATAACACTGAATGTCAATGGATTAAACTCACCTATCAAAAGATTCAGACTGGGACACTGGATAAGGAAATATGACCCATCCGTATGCTGTCTACAAGAGACACATCTTAGACCCAGAGACGCATGGAGATTGAAAGTGAAAGGCTGGAAAACAATCATACAAGCTAACAATAACCAAAAAAAGGCAGGAGTAGCTATATTAATATCAGACAAAATAGACTTTAAATGTGAAACAATTGTGAGAGACAAAGAAGGATACTACATTTTAGTCAAAGGGAAAATCTGTCAAGAAGATCGAACAATCATAAATATCTATGCCCCTAACAAGGGTGCCTCTAAATACGTCAGGCAAACGCTGGAAAAACTAAGTGAAAGAATAGATACATCTACAATTATAGTGGGGGGATTTTAATACACCACTATCAATTCTGGACAGAACATCTCAAAAGAGAATCACCAAAGACACAAAACATCTGAATAGTATATTAGAGGAGCTCGATCTAATAGACATATATAGATCGCTACACCCAAACACAGCAGGATATACATTTTTCTCAAGCGCACATGGATCATTCTCCAAGATAGATCATATGCTAGGCCACAAAGAAAGGCTGAACGAATTCAGAAAGATTGAAATCATACAAAACATTATCTCTGACCACAGTGGAGTCAAGCTGGAGATTTGCAAGGGAAAGAAGCCCAGATTTCACACCACGATTTGGAAATTAAACAACACACTCTTAGAAAAACAGTGGGTCAAAGAGGAAATCTCAAAAGAAATCAATGACTACCTTGAAACAAATGATAATGATAACACAACATACCAAAATTTATGGGATGCAGCAAAAGCAGTACTGAGAGGGAAGTTTATAGCCATAAATTCATATATCAAAAAAGAAGAAAGAGCAAAAATTGAAGAACTAACTGCACATTTGAAGGAATTAGAAAAACAACAACAAAGTAACCCAACAGGAAGAAGAAGGAAGGAAATAACAAAGATAAGAGCAGAACTAAATGAAATAGAAAATAAGAAAGCACTTGAACAGATAAACAAGACCAAGAGCTGGTTTTTTGAGAAGATTAACAAAATTGACAACCTTTAGCAACACTAACAAAGAAAAAAAGAGAGAAGATGCAAATACACAAAATAAGAAATGAGAAAGGCGATATCACCACTGACCCCACAGAAATAAAGACTATCATAAGAGGATATTTTGAAAAACTATATTCCAACAAAAATGACAATCTAGAGGAAATGGACAAATTCCTAGAAACACATAAACACCCCATATTGACAAAAGAAGAAATTGATGATCTTAACAAACCAATCACAAGCAGAGAGATAGAATCAGTTATTAAAAATCTCCCAACTAAGAAGAGCCCAGGGCCAGATGGCTTCACAGGTGAATTCTATAAAACATTCCGGAAAGAACTGACACCAATCCTGCTGAAACTATTCCAAACCATCGAAACAGAAAGAACATTACCCAACTCCTTCTATGATGCCAACATTACCCTAGTACCAAAGCCAAACAAAGACATCACAAGAAAGGAAAATTACAGACCAATTTCTCTAATGAACCTAGACGCAAAAATACTTAACAAAATACTTGCTAATCGTATTCAACAACACATTAAACGAATTATACACCACGACCAAGTGGGATTCATCCCAGGTATGCAAGGATGGTTCAACATAAGAAAATCAATCAACGTAATACACCATATAAACAGATTGAAGGAAAAAAATCACATGATTATATCTATTGATGCAGAAAAAGCATTTGACAAAATACAGCACCCTTTCTTGATAAAAACACTCCAAATGATTGGAATACAAGGAAATTTTTTGAACATGATAAAGAGTATATATGAAAAACCTAAAGCCAATATTGTTTACAATGGAGAAATCCTAGACTCCTTCCCTCTAAACTCAGGAACAAGACAAGGATGCCCACTGTCGCCGCTCCTATTTAACATTGTCTTAGAAGTACTTGCTCGAGCACTGAGGCAAGAACCAGAAATAAAAGGCATTCAAATTGGAAAGGAAGAAGTCAAAATTTCATTATTTGCAGATGACATGATCCTATACATAGAAAACCCTGAGAGATCTACAACGAAGATTCTAGAACTCATAAATGAGTTTAGTAAAGTCGCAGGTTATAAGATCAATGCGCAAAAATCAGTAGCATTTCTGTACACCAATAATGAGCAAGATCAGGAGGAAATCAAGAAACAAATACCATTCACAATAGTAAATAAAAAAAATCAAATACTTAGGAATAAATTTAACTAAAGAGGTAAAGAACTTATACACTGAGAACTATACAAGATTGTTCAAGGAAATCAAAGAAGACCTAAATAAATGGAAGACTATTCCTTGTTCATGGATAGGAAGACTGAACATTATTAAGATGTCTATCCTACCAAAATTGATCTACACATTCAATGCAATCCCAATAAAAATCAATGCAGCCTTCTTTAAGGAATTAGAAAAACTAACTATGAAATTTATTTGGAAAGGAAAGAGACCCCGAATAGCCAAAGACATACTGAAAAAGAAAAACGAAATTGGAGGAATCACACTACCTGACTTCAAAACATACTATAAAGCTACGGTGGTGAAAACAGCATGGTATTGGCATAAGGAGAGACATATAGACCAATGGAATCGAATTGAAAGCTCTGATATAGAACCTCACATATACAACCACATAATATTCGATAAAGCCACCAAACCCTCTCAACTGGGAGAGAGTGGCCTATTCAACAAATGGTGTCTGGAGAACTGGATAGCCATATGTAGAAGAATGAAAGAGGATTACCATCTCACACCTTATACAAAGATCAACTCAAGATGGATCAAAGACCTAAATATAAAAGCCAAGACCATAAAAACCTTAGAAAGCAGTGTAGGGAAACATCTACAGGACCTTGTAATAGGTAATGGATTTATGAATATCTCACCAAAAGCACGAGCAGCAAAAGAACTAATAGATAAATGGGACTTCCTCAAAATTAAAGCCTTCTGCACCTCAAAGGAGTTTGTCAAGAAAGTAAAAAGGGAGCCCACACAGTGGGAGAAAATATTTGGCAATCATATATCTGATAAGAAACTTATAACTTGCATATATAAAGAACTCCTACATCTTGAAAATAAAAAGATAAACAATCCATTTAAAAAATGGGAAAAAGACTTAAACAGACACTTCTCCGAAGAAGAAATACAAATGGCAAGAAAGCACATGAAAAAATGTTCCAAATCTCTAGCTATCAGGGAAATGCAAATCAAAACCACAATGAGATACCATCTTACACCCATAAGATTGGCAGCTATGAAAAAAACAGAAGAATACAAGTGCTGGAGAGGATGTGAAGGAAGGGGAACACTCATCCACTGCTGGTGGGAATGCAGAAGGATCCAACCATTCTGGAGAACAGTATGGCGGTTTCTCAAAAAACTAGCCATAGATTTGCCATATGACCCAGCAATACCACTGCTGGGAATATACCCAGCAGAACTGAAAACAAGAACACAAACCAATATATGTACACCAATGTTCATAGCAGCATTGTTCACTATTGCCAAAAGTTGGAATCAACCCAAATGCCCATCAACAGACGAGTGGATCAATAAAATGTGGTATATACACACAATGGAATACTACTCGGCTGTAAGAACAAACACACTACAAACACATGTGATAACATGGATGAATCTTGAGAACCTTATGTTGAGTGAAGCAACCCAGACATTGAAGGACAAATACTACATGACCTCAATGATATGAAATAAACAAGCTGCCCTAGATAGCAAGAGACTGAACGATAGGCTTGCAGGAAATCGGAGGGTGGAGGAAGGATATGAGCCGATGTCTGCAGGGGTGGAATTTAAGACGAGATGGTGGTAAGTATGAACACAAAGAAGAGATAAAAGGGGGGCAAGGGGTTGCCTTTGCTTGGGGCTTTGCGGGTTTGAGGGGTGGCTGGGGAGGGACGGGTGGGTAACGTTGCCCAAAAGTGGGGGGAGGGAGGGGTAGCATACGAACCAGGAGAGGGTCAGGTGTTGGTGGAGAGTAAAATGCCGAGAAAATCATATCAAAATATAATAAAGAGGGTTACCTGTTTAGAATGCTCGGAGGGGAGGGTCTGATGCAGGACGGGCTCCTGGGGAATGTCTAAATGCTCATTCTGCCAGAGTGGGTGACACCATGGGGTAGAAACCCAAGTAGTGAGAGTGGGGGTGGACCCACATCCTGGGGAGGACTAATGCCATCCAATAGAGGGAAATGTATCCCTCGAGAGAAAGGGTGGCTCCCAGGGCATTGGGGCAGTTGAGCAAGTTAGGCCCTGAACACTATTCCATCTATCTCTGGAAGTGGCTCCTCAGGAAACGGAGGTTGGCTATCACTGAGGGCACTAAGGTGGAAGGGAAAATGGACGTTAAATGTGTGGAACCAAAGTAAATGGGGGGTAAGAGAGGAGTTTCTTGAGAGTACACAAGGATGGATATAAAACATGTAATATTACACCATAACATATAGGAGATGACAGACTGATAATGTAAACCATAATGTAAAACATAGGATAACTAAAAATGTAAAGAACTGTGTATCCTAAAGTATGCACCATAATGTAAATACAGATGTCACCTTGTTAGAAAGCTAATGTCTCAGACTCTGTACATCACTTTAAGTAAATATGATATGAATAGGGCGTAAGAGTATCACTGTGGAAGGGAAAAGGTTTTCTGGTGGATGTGTGGGAGTGCTGTATATTATATATATACATTGCTGTGGTCTAGGACTCCTGTGAAGAAAAGCTGAATAATTAGGGGGGGGGGGGGGAAATAGGATGTGGAAATTTTTTCAAGTCAACATTCTTTATCTAAGTTCTTTATCTAACTTTATCCAAGTTCTTTATCTATCCTTTAAACTCATCGCTATATGCCATTCCCTAGTAAGGGACCATGACATTATATTGGGCTTCAAATTTCGGGGAGTTCTGGATCACAGAGTGTTTCAACAATGGCAATGGAGGGATACTGGTATGGGATACCAATGACAGATGATATATGACTGACAGGGAGCTGTACAGAACATATGTCCAGGGTGCATGGTAATGTTTGGATATACTCATAGTGGCAACAATTAAAAACCACAGTAGGGGGGGTACTGGGTTCCCGGCCAGTGGTGCTCTGTCGTGGTCCCTAGGGGAGCAGCGACAGTCTCCCAGGTACAGTGGTGGGGACCGGGAGGGAGTGAGGGTTCAACAGTGAGCCCCTGATACTAATGACTATGCTTGTGAGCTGATAAACCCAAAATAATAACAAGGCCTAGAGCAACTTTGTGCCTGGGAATTTCCTTCTGTCAGCCTTCATGTTATTCAAATGTGGCCAGTCTCGAAGCCAAACTCAGCATGTAAATGCAATGCCTTCCCCCCAGCGTGGGACATGACACCCGGGGATGAGCCTCCCTGGCAACGAGGGACCACTATCAACTACCAACTGATGATGCAACTGGAAAATGACCTTATACGGAAGGTTCAATGCGGATCAGCAGAATATCCATGTCTACATAAAATACCATGACTTTAAAATGCTGTTTGACCTAAAGTAAGGGGGAAATGGAAAGGAGAAATGAGTTTATATGGCTACGAGTTTCTAAAAAAGAGTCTGGAGGATGGCAGAAGGTTTGCCCTCATGCACAACTGAGCAGAGTCAGAGAGACAGATAAAGCAGATACAACCCCCAGATATTGGTTCCTTTGAGGGCTAAAGAGACCCATGGGAGTTATGGTCATGGCCGATGGGGTTAACTACCAGGGCAGATGGCCCCTCTTTGGAAATGGTGTTTATGTGTGATGAATCTGGACTCAGATGGGATCTCCCTTCATAAGACTTTCATGCTAATGTGCTGGAGGTGCAGTTAATGTTGGGGTTTAAGATATATTTAGGGGATTTGAATCTCTGGACTGACAATGTGATAGCCAGATCCTGAGCCTCAACAGACTCCAGCACCTACAATCTGATTTATTGGACTTACCACACTCAGCTAAGATGGAGGTGAAGGACAACCACCACACCATGGAGCCTAGAGTGATTACAACTGAAAATGGGAGGATTGCATCCAGCATCCAGGTGGAATCTGAGCCTCCTCTTGACATAAAGGTGCAATGGACACAACCAATCCAGTGTCCACATAGAAGAGGTGGCATTGGATTGGGAAAAGTGGACATAATGGACAAAGGGTATGGGGAAAGGCAGGAAGAGATGAGAGGTGGAGGCGTCTTCGGGACATGGAGCTGCCCTGGATGGTGCTTCAGAGGTAATCACCGGACATTGTAAATCCTCACAGGGCCTACATGATAAATAGAGGAGAGTATGGGCCATGATGTGAACCAATGTATATGAGGTGCAGAGGTGCCCAAAGATGTACTTACCAAATCCAATGGATGTGTCATGATGATGGGAACGAGTGTTGTTGGGGGGGGGGGGGGAGAGGGGGGGTGGGGGGGTGGGGTTGAATGGGACCTCACATATATATTTTTAATGTAATATTATTACAAAGTCAATAAAAAAAAATTAAAAAAAAAAAAAAAAAAAAAAAAAAAAAAAAAAAGAACTTTTAACTCCTGTTATTATATGTAGACTGAGATATTCTGCTGGTCCGAGTTGAACATTTTATTCAAGGTCCTTTTCTAGTTACATCATCAGCTGGTACTTGGTAGTACTCACTCAGCGCCAGGGAGGCTCATCCCTGGGAGTCATGTCCCAGGCTGAGAGGAAGACAACGCATTTACATGCTGAGTTTGGCTTCAAGACAGGCCACATTTGAGCAACACAGAGGCTCTCAGGAGGTAACTCCTAGGCACACTGCAGCTCTAGGCTTTGTTCTTATTTCAGGTGCACAGGCTCACAAGCATAGTCATTAGTATTCAAGGCTTATTGTTGGACCTTCCCTCTTTTTTGTTCTTTGCCGTTGCACTTGGGGGATTGTTGCTGTTCCTTTAGGGACTGTGATAGAGCTCCCCTGTCTAGAATTTCAGCACTCCCTTAGTTGTTTTTAATTGTTTCCACTATGAAAATATCCAAACATTTTTATGTACCCTGGATATATGCCCTGTAGAACTCCCTGCCAACCATATGTCCCCTGTCAATAACATCCCACACTAATATTCCTCCACTGCCCTTGTTGAACCTCTCTGTGATCCAAAACTTCCTGAAAAGTGAAGCCCCATACATTGCCAGGTTCCCTTAATAGTAAAATGGAACATAGCAATGAGCTTAAAGGTTATATACAGAATATGTAATAATTTGGAAAAATTCTGCATCCTATCTTTTTCTTTTCATTTTTCTAATTATTAAGCTTATCCTCACAAGAGTCTTAGATCACAGTAATTCATCTATACAATATAAAGTACTACCACATATCCAACATAAAACCTTTTCCCTTCCACAGCAATAATCTTTTAACATATTCATACCATATTTACTGAAACTGATGTACACATATTGAGACAATAGCTTTCAAATGAGGTAACATTTGTGTTTACATTGTGGTTTGTATTTTAGACTATACAATTTTCTAAATTTTTAGTTATCTTATGTTTTACATTATGATTTACATTTTAGCCTATCAGGCCCTATATATTTTTGGTGTAATTTTACATGTCTTATATCCATCCTTGCGTACTCCTGTGAAACACTTCTATTGCCCACACAGTTACATTGATTCCATCTATTCAATACTTACTTCCCCCTCCCCTGAGGGCCCACAGTGACAGCCAATTCTTCATTTCTTGAAGAGCCATGTTCAGAGATAGTTGCAACAGTGTTGAGTGCTTGATATGCTGAACTGCCCTAATGCCCTGGGAGCCATCATTACTCTTGAGAGATACAGTTCCCTCTATTTGATGGTCTCAGTCCTCCCCAGGATGTGGGTATACCTTCACTCTCATTATATGGGCTCTACCCAATGATATAACCCACTCTGGCAAAATGAGCTTTCACATATTGCTAAGAGTCTGTCCTGTGTCAGATTATCCCCTTTAAGAATCTTAAACAGGTAACTTTCCTTATTATAATTTTAAAAGTTTTTCTCAGCATTATACTCTAAATGAACACCTGACAATCTCCGATGTTCATATGTTGCCCCACCCTCACCCCAATTTCTTGGGCAATATTACCCATCCTCCCATCCCTAACCTCCCTCTGGCCTGCAAAGCACCACCCAAAGGTAACCCTATGCCCCCATTTTATCCATTCCACGTACACATACTTACCTCCAGCTTATCATAGATTTCACCCATGTAGATGTCAGCTTACGTCCTTCTTCTACCCCCGATTTCCTGTAAGCCTATCATCCAGTCTCTAACTCTGTGAGGCAGCTTGGTTTACTTACTTCATATCATTGAGGTCATGTAGTATTTGTCCTTCAATACCTGGGTTGCTTCACTCAACATAAGGTTCTCAAGATTCATCCATGTTATGATGTGTGTTTGTAGTGTATTTGTTCTTAAAGCTGAGTAGTACTCCAGTGTATATATACACAACATTTTATTTATCCACTCATCTGTTGATGGGCATTTGGGTTGATTCCGACTTATGGCAATAGTGAACAATTCTGCTATAAACATTGGTGTGCATATATCAGTTTGTGTCCTTGTTTTCAGTTCTGCTGGGTATATACCCAGCAGTGGAAATGCTGGGTCATATGGCAAGTCTATGGTTAGTTTTTGAGAAACCGCCAAACTGTCCTCCAGAATGGCTGGATCCTTCTGCATTCCCACCAGCAGTGGATGAGTGTTCCCATTCCTCCACATTCTCTCCAGCATTTGTATTCTTCTCTTTTTTTCATAGCTGCCAATCTTATGGGAATAAGATGATATCTCTTTGTAGTTTTGATTTGCATTTCCCTGATAGCTAGAGATTTGGAACATTTTTTTCATGTGCTTTTTAGCCATTTGTATTTCTTCTTTGGAGAAGTGTCTGTTTAAATCTTTTTCCCATTTTAAAAATAGGTTGTTAATCTTTTTATTTTCAAGATACAGGAGTTCTTTATATATGCAAGTTATAAGACTCCTATCTAATATATGGTTAGCAAATATTTTCTCCCATTTTGTAGGCTCCTTTTTCACTTTCTTGAGAAACTCCTTTGAGGTGCCGAAGACTTGAATTTTGAGGAGGTCCCATTTATCTTTTTGTTCTTTTCCTGCCCGTGCTTTTGATGTGAAGTTCATGAAGCCATTTCCTATTGCAATGTCTTGTTTATGCTTCCCTACACTGCTTTCTGAAGTCTTTATGGTCTTGGCTCATATATTTAGGTCTTTGATCCATTTTGAGTTGATTTTTGTATAGTGCATGAGAAGGTAATCCTCTTTCATTCTTTGCATATGGATATCGAGTCTCCAGGCACCATTATTTGAACAGGCCATTCTCTCCCAGTTGAGAGGGTTTGGTGGCTTTATCGAATATTATATGGCTATATATATGAGGTTCTATATAAGAACTCTCAATTTGGTTCCATTGGTCTGTGTGTCTTTCCTTATGCCAATACCATGCTGTTTTCACTACTGTAGCTTTGTAGTATGTTTAGAAGGCAGGTAGTGTGATTCCTCCAATTTCATTTCTCTTTTTCAATATGTCTTTGGCTATTGAGGGCATCTTTCCTTTCCAAATAAATTTCATAGTTAGTTTTTCTAGTGCCTTAAAGAAGGCTGTGTTTTCTATTGGGATTGCATTGAATGTGTAGATCAGTTTTGGTAGGATAGACATCTTAATAATATTTAGTCTTCCTATCCATGAATAGCGAATATTCTTCCATTTATTTAGGTCTTCTTTGATTTCCTTGAACAGTCTTGTGTAGTTCTCTGTGTATAAGTTTTTTACATCTTTCATGAATTTATTCCTAGGTATTTGATTTTTTGTTTACTATTGTAAATGGTATTTGTTTCTTGATTTCCTCCTGAGCTAGCTGATTATTCGTGTACAGAAATGCTACTGATTTTTGCCCATTGATCTTATACCCTGCGACTTTACTAAATACATTTATGAGTTCTAGAAGCTTTGTTGTAGACCTTTTGGGGTTTTCTATGTATAGGATAATGTCATCTGCAAATAATGAAATTTTTACTCCTTCCTTTTCAATTTGAATGCCTTTTATATCTGGTTCTTGCCTCAGTGCTTTAGCAAGTACTTCTAAGGCAATGTTAAATAGAAGGGGAGAGAGTGGGCATTCTTGTCTTGTTCCTGATCTTAGAGGGAAGGATTTTAGGATTTCACCATTGTAAATTATGTTGGCTGTGGTTTTTTCATATATACTCTTTATCATGTTCAAAAAATTTCCTTGTATTCCAATCTTTTGGAGTGTTTTTATCAAGAAAAGGTGCTGTATTTTGTCAAACGCTTTTTCTGCATCTATAGATATAATCATGTGATTTTTTTCCTTCAATCTGCTTATATGGTGTATTACATTGATTGATTTTCTTATGTTGAACCAATCTTGCATATCTGGAATGAATCCCACTTGGTCATGGTGTATTCTTCATATAATGTGTTTTTGAATATGGTTAGCAAGTGTTTTGTAGAGTATTTTTGCATCTAGCTTCATTAGAGAAATTGGTCTGTAATTTTCCTTTCTTGTGATGTCTTTGTTTGGCTTTGGTCCTAGGGTAATACTGGCATCATAGAATAAGTTTGGTAATATTCCTTCTTTTTTGATAATTTGGAAGAAATTTAGCAGGTTTGGTGTTAGTTAATTCCGGAATGTTTTGTAGAATTCACCTGTGAAGCCGTCTGGCCCAGGGCTTTTCTTAGTTGGGAGGTTTTTAATGACTGATTCTATCTCTTTAATTTTAATTGGTTTGTTGAGATCATCAATTTCTTCTTTCATCAATATCGGCAGCTTATGTGTTTCTAGGAATTTGTCCATTTCTTCTGAATTGTCATTTTTGTTGGAATATAGTTTTTCAAAGTATCCTCTTATGATAGTCTATTTCTCAGGGGTCAGTGGTGATATATCCTTTCTCATTTCTTATTTTGTGTATTTGCATATCCTCTCTTTTTTTCTTTGTTAGTCTTGCTAAGGGTTTATCTATTTTATTGATCTTCTCAGAGAACCAGCTCTTGGTCTTTTTTATCTTTTCAAGTGCTTTCTTATTTTCTATTTCATTTAGTTCTGCTCTTATCTTTGTTATTTCTTTCTTTCTTCTTCCTGTGGGGTCTTTTTTTTTTTCTAATTCCTCCAAATGTACCATTATTTCTTTAATTTTTGCTCTTTCTTCTTTTTTGATGTATGAATTTATGGCTTTAAATTTCTCTCTCAGTACTGCTTTTGCTGCATCCCATAAAGTTTGGTATGTTGTGTTATCATTATCATTAGTTTCAAGGTAGTTAATAATTGCTTTTGAGATTCCCTCTTTGACCCACTGTTTTTCTAAGAGTGTGCTGGTTAATTTCCATATCTTGGTGTGAAATCTGGGCCTCTGGCCCTAGCAGATTTTCAGCTTCACTCCACCGTGGTTAGAGATATTATTTTGTATGATTTTGATCTTTCTGAATTCATTGAGCCTTTCTGTGTGCCCTAGCATATGGTCTATCTTGGAGAATGATCCATGTGCACTTGTGAAAAATGTATATCCTGCTGTATTCAGGTGTAATGATTTGTATATGTCTATTAGATCCTGCTCCTCTTTTATGCTGTTCAAATATTTTGTTTCTTTAGTGATTCTGTTTTGAGATGTTCTGTCCAAAGTTGATAGTGGTGTACTAAAATCTCCCACTATAATTGTAGAGGCAATTATTCTTTCACATAGTTTTTAAAGTGTTTGCCTCACATATTTGGAGGCTCCTTGTTAGGAGCATAAATATTTATGATTGTTTGTTCTTCTTGAGAGATTGTTCCTTTCACTAATATATAGTATCCTTCTTTGTCTCTCAAAATTGTTTCACATTTAAAATCTATTTTGTCTGATATTAATATAGCTACTCCTACCTTTTTTTGGTTATTGTTTGCTTGTAAGATTGTTTTCCAACCATTCACTTTCAGCCTCCATGAATCCCTGGGTCTAGGATGTGTTTCTTGTAGACAGCATATAGATGGGTCATACTTCCTTATCCAATGTCCCAGACTGAATCTTTTGATAGGTGAGTTTAATCTGTTGACATTCAGTATTATTACTTTCATGGAATCATTTATGTTAGTCATATTTTGATTGGACTTGTGTTTCTCATATTTTGTTTGTTTTTTTTTCCTTCTCTTTTTGTCTTTTTTGTTGCTCTTACACTCTCCTCCAACTCTGCCTCTCCTGTTTTTTTCCTTTCTTCCTGCAGAACTCCCTTTAGTATTTCTTGAAGGGGAGGTTTCTTGTTTGCATACTCTTTCAATTTCTGTTTACTTGTGAATATTTTGAACTCTCCATCATTTTTGAATGCTAGTTTAGCTGGATAGAGAATTCTTTGTTGGAAATTTTTTCTTTTAGTACCTTGACTATATCATACCATTGCCTTCTTGCATCTATGGTTTCAGATGAGAAATCAGCACTTGATCTTATGGAGCCTCCCCTTTATGTGATGGTTTTCTTTTCTCTTGCTTCTATTAGAATTTTCTCTTTGTCTTGAGCATTGTATAAGTTGACAAGTATATGTCTTGGGGCGGACCTGTTGGGGTTATGATGTTTGGGGTGTGTTGTGCTTCCTGGATATGTACATCCATCTCACTCAGTAGATTTGGGATTTTCAGCCATTATTTCCTGCAATGCCCCTTCTGTCCCCTTTTCCTTCTCTTCTCCTTCTGGGATGCCTATAATATGTATGTTTGTGCATTTTGCATTGTAATTCAGGTCCCTAAGTCCTAGCTGGATTTTTTCTATCTTTTTATTGATCAGTTCTACTATCTGTTTGATTTCCAATGTACTGTCTTCCACATCACTTAATCTCTCCTCTGCCTCTTCTAATCTGCTGCTATTTGCTGTGAGTGTATTTTTCATTTCTTGAACTGTGATGTTCATTCCCATCATATCGGTTATCTTTTTGCATATGTCTTCAATTTCCTCTCCAAGTGTTTTCTTCATATTGTTAAACTCTTCCTTTACTTCATTAAGTTTTTCTCTGATATATGTTCTGAGATCTTTAATTACTTGTCCGAAGTTCCACTCCCCTTCCTTGTTTTTAGTTTGTTCATTGGATTCAGCCATGTTTTCCTGATTATTGGTTTTGTTTCTAGTTTTTTGTTGCAGTCTGGTCATCATTTTCTCTTGATGGGTTTAATCAGTTCCTTAGCTTCTTTGTCTAGTCTTTGGGATTAATTAGTTGTTGCTCTTGCTTATGTGTTATGTCTTCTCTTTGTCACTCTGTTCTTCTTATTCTAATTTTTTGTTGCTGGCTGAGGTCACTTTGAAGGAAAATATTAGGACCAGGGAAAGGAAACTGTGTAAGAAAAGAAAATGTGCAAATTAGTCTTGGTAATAAATGTTAACAGAGCAACAATGTGAGATCTGGAAGAACGGATATTAGACTCATGTAAGTTGTGTAGAGTTATAGCAGTAAGTAGAGTACCTATAATGAGATAGTCAACTGAATATGGGGAGGAATACAGTATGAATAAAAAGCCAGTGTTTTCATGATAGAGGGAAAGAGAAAAGAAAGACAATAATATCAAGAGTGGATAAAAGAGAGAAAACAGAACAAAGATATTAGAAATTAAAAGTTAGACAATTTGGGGACCAAAGAAAGGGAGGTGGAATGTAAGAGAGACAGTAGATGATGGAGGATAACAAGATGTGGGGGAAAGGGGTAGTGTAGGTGGTCAAAATCAATTCACACAGAAACGAGGAAATTGAGGATAAGGAAACACAGCAAATGTGAGGTGCTCCCTGCAGCACCTACTGTATAAATAAAATGAAATAAGAGGAAAAAGAGAGAAAAGAAAAAATAGAGAAAAAAAGGGGATGGGGAAAGAAAAGGGAGGGAAACAAGCAAGAAAAAGAAAAGAAGAAAGAAAAAGAAAAGAAGCAAGAAAAAGAAAAGAAGAAAGAAAGAAATGAAAAATGACCTTGGGGGATACAATGGGAGAAAAGACCAGGAGATAATGCAATATTAGCAACCAAGGCAATTAAAAAAGAAAAAGAAAAAAGAGAAAAAAGAAAATAAAAACACAAACGCCAAGGGCTAGGACAATCATGGACCTCAGATGGACCTCAGGGCATGGTGGATTCAGGGATGGAAAGTCTGTGATATTGCAGACTCAAGAGGTGTGAGTCTCTGGGGTGTGGGCCACCAGGGTTTAGGGGACACAGACCTGGGAACCGCACATCTGGTTAACAGGGAGCCTGGGAGCACCGCAGCACAACACAGCCTTCAGGGATCCCTGAAGCTGGGCGCCAGCCCTAGGGGGAGGGGTCACACACGCAAACTCTGACCTCTGTGTCAGAAACCCAAAATTCCACCTCTCACAAGCATCTCTTCTGTCACTGTCTCACCAAATCATCTTCAGGACACCTCCCGCCCTGCAAGCCCCTGAAACAGCCTGCTGGGGGTGCCACTGTACTACAAACAATTCAGGGACCGCCCCAGATGTGCCACCAGCCCTAGGGGTAGGGCCTCTAACCAGAAACTCTGATCTCTGTGTCAGAAGCACAAAATTCCACGTCGTGCAAAAATCTCCTCCGTCTCTGTCTCACCAAATCAGCTTCCAGACACCTCCCGCCCTGTAAGCCCCCAAAACAGCCTGCTGGGGGCGCTGCTGTACTACAAGCAGTTTGGGGACACTGCAGATGGGCCATCTGCCCTAGGGGGAGGGGCTCTACCCAGAAGCTCTGATCTCTGTGTCTGAAACCCAAAATTCCACATCTTGCAAAAATCTCCTTTGTCTCTGTCTCATCAAATCGACTTCCAGACACCTCCCACCCTGCAAGCCCCGGAATAGCCCGCTCAAGGCTTGGGAACTCCCCAGTGCAGTAAAACTTCCAGGAATCACTACCTCCAGGCCACAAGCATCAGGGGGAAGTGTCCTACATTCAGCCTCGATCTTCATAAAAGAGACCCAAAATTCTACCTTTTACAAGAATCTTCTCTGTCACCGTCCAACTAAATTGATGTCCAGACACCTCCTCTCCTGCAAACACCTGAAACAGCCTGGTCCAGCAAAATTCCAACCCTACTCAGCCGCTTCTTTGCAGGAGAGATTATAAGGTTCACTCACTCAGATGCCATCTTGCCCCGCCTCCCCCCTAAGTATGGTTTAAGGTAACATGCATGGTTGCCTAGTTGACAAGGGGTGGATTGTGATGGTTAGGCTAATGTGTCAACTCTGGAGGTAATTGTGCCCAGTTGTTTGGTCAAGGAAGCACTGGGCTAATTGTAAAACAAGGACATTATGAACTTTAGTCAATAGTGAGTTTAGAGCATAGAGAGCTGATTATATCTACAACAATCAGGGAGATTTCCATAAAAAATGAGTGAAGGTTTATCCAATCAGGTGAATGCCTTAAAAGGGGAAGTCGTACATCAGCATTCAGAAAGAATTTTCCACTTCGTCTTTGGACAGCCAATGTCTCCTGTAAACTAATCAAGAAACATCATTGTATATTGGGCTTCAAATTTCGGGGAGTTCTGGATCACAGAGTGTTTCAACAATGGCAATGGAGGGATACTGGTATGGGATACCAATGACAGGTGATATATGGCTGACAGGGAGCTGTACAGAACATATGTCCAGGGTGCATGGTAATGTTTGGATATACTCATAGTGGCAACAATTAAAAACCACAGCAGGGGGGGGTACTGGGTTCCTGGCCAGTGGTGCTCTGTTGTGGTCCCTAGGGGAGCAGCGACAGTCTCCCAGGTACAGTGGCGGGGACCGAGAGGGAGTGAGGGTTCAACAGTGAGCCCCTGATGCTAATGACTATGCTTGTGAGCTGATAAGCCTAAAATAAGAACAAGGCCTAGAGCAACATTGTGCCTGGGAATTTCCTCCTGTCAGCCTTCATGTTACTCAAATGTGGCCAGTCTCGAAGCCAAACTCAGCATGTAAATGCAATGCCTTCCCCCCAGTGTGGGACATGACACCCGGGGATGAGCCTCCCTGGCACCGGGGGACCACTATCAACTACCAACTGATGATGCAACTGGAAAATGACCTTATATGGAAGGGTCAATGCGGATCAGCAGAATATCCATGTCTACATAAAATACCATGACTTTAAAATGCTGTTTGACCTAAAGTAAGGGGGAAATGGAAAGGAGAAATGAGTTTATATGGCTACGAGTTTCTAAAAAAGAGTCTGGAGGCTGGCAGAAGGATTGCCCTCATGCACAACTGAGCAGAGTCAGAGAGACAGATAAAGCAGATACAACCCCCAGATATCGGTTCCTTCGAGGGCTAAAGAGACCCATGGGAATTATGGTCATGGCCGATGGGGTTAACTACCAGGTCAGATGGCCCCTTTTTGGAACTGGTGTTTATGTGTGATGAATGTGGACTCAGATGGGATCTTCCTTCATAAGACTTTCATGCTAATGTGCTGGAGGTGCAGTTAATGTTGGGGTTTAAGATATATTTAGGGGATTTGAATCTCTGGACTGACAATGTGATAGCCAGGTCCTGAGCCTCAACAGACTCCAGCACCTACAATCTGATTTATTGGACTTACCACACTCAGCTAAGATGGAGTTGAAGAAGGACAACCACCACACCATGGAGCCTAGAGTGATTACAACTGAAAATGGGAGGATTGCATCCAACATCCATGTGGAATCTGAGCCTCCTCTTGACATAGAGGTGCAATGGACACAACCAATCCGATGTCCACATAGAAGAGGTGGCATTGGATTGGGAAAAGTGGACATGGTGGCTGATGGGTATGGGGAAAGGCAGGAAGAGATGAGAGGTGGAGGCGTCTTTGGGACATGGAGCTGCCCTGGATGGTGCTTCAGAGGCAATCACCGGGCATTGTAAATCCTCACAGGGCCCACTGGATGGAATGTAGGAGAGCATGGGCCATGATGTGGACCATTGACTATGAGGTGCAGAGGTGCCCAAAGTTGTACTTACCAAATCCAATGGATGTGTCATGATGATGGGAACGAGTGTTGCTGGGGGGGGGGGAGAGGTGGGGTGGGGGGGTGGGGTTGAATGGGACCTCACATATATATTTTTAATGTAATATTATTACAAAATCAATAAAAAAAAATTGAGAATTCTGTCCTTAACAAGGATGATACAAATGAAAAAAAAAAAAGAAACATCATTGGACTTTCATCGAAGCCCCTGGTTTGCAGCCTGCCTGAGGAACCTGGACTTGTGCATCCCCGCAGTCATGTGAGAGACTGTTATAAAATCTCATACTATTGACAGATAGCGCCTGCTGATTCTGTTTTCCTAGAGGACCCTTACTAATACAACCTTTAAGAATAAAAAATGCATTATGTAGATGAAAAAGTTGTAATTATTTTAAAATTTGCAGGTTAGTAATTCGGAATGCAGAGAATATATGTGTTTGGGGTTTTTTCTAGATCTGGTAAGAAATTAATGAACTCCTTGTCACTTTCCATGATTGAGTAACAAAATTCAATTTACATACAACTGTTAGGGAAATATATCATGCAATGTGAAGCATATCAGGGTATGAATGCAATCTAAAGAATATGGATCTGAGTTCTGAATTCAAAGAAGAAAGAGATTTCCAGAATCTTCCTTTCTCCCAAATCTTTGGAAACTGTATTTGTAGAAACTATTGCTTCAGTACAATTCTTTCTGCCTTTGTAGAGGAATATTGCTAATGTGCAGTGAGAAGGCAAATAAAAAAGATATGGGTGTCCAAATACCTGACGGTTTTTGGTGTAGTATTAATTTAGCATATTGATACACCATTATCTGAGAATAAAAAGGATATAATTTCCCTCTTTTTAATCTCATTTCCAGAGCCTTAAGACACTTTGTTCCTTTATTTTTAAATTATAGATGATCTGTTAGTTGAGAGTATTCCCCTGACTTTTAATCTTGGAATGATGACCAATGTGAATTGAAAGCAAAAGGAATTCCAACTAAACACTGGGCAAATATCTCATGTTTACATCTCTATTGACATAAGCTTTGACCTTGGGTCTGTCATATTTTTAAATAAGTAGTCAAACTCAATCACCACATCCAGGATTTTGTATGTAATAGTAACACTGATGCTTGCATTGGGAGAAATGCAAGTTGAGAGTTGCAGTGATTTTTCACATCTTCTAGGAAGACTGTACTTCAATTCTCCTTCACTGCGCAATGACCTCTTATGTATCCATGACAGCTAAAATGAGGTACCTATTTGGTTAATTTGTGTGTGTGCTTGTTTTTGCATGTTAAAAAATTGCATGCAACTATATTTCAGAAACAAACAAGTTAATAAGCTAATGATGAAATTGTGTGTTTGTTTTATCTGTGAGAACTGTTTTTTCCTTTATACTGAATTTTTGTCCTCCCTGTCATCTAAATAAGATTAAAATGCATCTTGATTCAGATGATATGCCCTTGAATGAACTTTGAGAGCTATGTGCTACCAATGACTGGCTCGTATTTGGGAAAGAAACATGGGAAAAAATGCAATGTAATTGCAAGGAATTATTGACTGATAAAATTGATCCCTTGTTATGCATGATTATGTTTCCTGTATGTGAAAATATGTGTGTATTGTCAGTGAATACAAGGTGCATTAGGGTGAGTGGTCCTCCTAGATTTAGGTCCCTAGATCTTCAAGATGTCTTCACTTTGCCAGTTTTCATGGTTTCTCAATCATTCTAGTCCTGTTGATATTCTAGACTAGTTTTAGGAACTGCTTCCTCGGACAGAAAGAAAGTCAGTACTATCTCCTATGTCACAAATCAAAAGTTTGTTTGGCTTATAAGCACCATTGACTTGACCATAAGTGTTCCATAAATTTCCTTATTTGCTTAGATTTCTTGGATTGGAACAGGACATAACTATCTTCTATCTTTTCTTTGTGGGCATTCATTTCAGTCTTTACTTACCTATTGGGCTTCACTTACAACATGCACAACTGCCAAGCCTTTGAGTCTAGTAGATTTGCAACTGACAGAAATGCTGGAGATATGGGCTTTCTTCATATATATGACAATGGGGAATTTTTAATCATAATTATGATATATGTATATGTGTCTGAATATGGTTTGAAATAATAGCTATTTTCACCTTACATAACTGGAAAATAAAATGTTAGAATCTATTTTTTTTTCCTGTTTTAACTTTCAACCAAAAGGTTGATAGAAGAAAGAAGAGAGAAAACAATGATTTTTTTAAGGAACACTAATATTTGGGTGTTTTAAGCTTCTTAATATTCTTGTTAGGAGTCAAATTGCTTTCTATTTTTCCTTTCAGCCCTTATCCTTTCACAAATAGTTACATTTAAAGTATATTTCCATATGCCAAATACTTCATTTTTGCAGCAATATTTGTTCCTTTTACCACTCCATGCACATTTTTTTTCTAAGTCAAATACTATTCTTTGCCATAAATTGTTTATCTCTGGGTAAACAAACCTACCTGCTGTGGTTTGCACTGGTGTTCCTTTTTCCCTCCTCATGTGGCCTGGGCTTCCCCAGACTGTAATCAGCCAGTGCCCTTATAGAGAACAACACCTGAGAGCCTGGAGTTGATGCTGGAAAAGGAAACTGTGGGAATGAACACATATCATTCTTCACACATATCATTCTTCACCCACACAACCTAAATAAAAATCCCCCCTTTCCAAATTTATTTCGGATTTTCAAATCTTGATGTGATTAATTTAAATAGAGAGAAAGATTTGCAGCATGTTCTACTGGTAGAGAGAAGCTGACTCACGTCCGTTCAAGAATAAAAATAGGGAGCACTGATATCCAGAGTTTTATAGAACATATCCCCATGCTTGTCATTCTTTTATTCCCTCTGTTCCTTTTAAATCAAGAGATCTCCTCTATTCTGGCCCTTTCCCAAAACTGTTGGTGCTTTGAATAGACAGATGGTGTGTTTAGCTTTGAGAGACCAAAAAAGGCATATTCGTGCCTCAGCATTTTTCTCTAGCTTGCAAGCACAAATGCCTTTTTATGAGTTGGTATCCAGTAAAACTTCACCTACTGCTCTCAGTTCTTAATTTTTTAGCATAGTTCAGTAGTATTTTCTAGAACTTTCATTTTCTTGAGTGCTTGTGATTTTGGCTTCTCACCCTCTCTGCATGTCCAGCCTTTTTTATAAAAGGGAATGATGTTATGACATGCCTAGGCCATACAAAGCAGCTGGATTCATTTCTGCAAAGTTGAGAATCACTTGCTAATATTGGGAAAGAAAAGTGAGGAAAGGAACTGAAATGAGAAAAGATGGTCCTTTACAAATCCCCACCATTCTGGCCTTTATTCAAGGCCTTTCCCAGAAGAAATCAAGAAAGAGAGGGTTGTTTTGTACCCAGTACTGCCTTCTTTTCCCTTTGTGGCACCTCACTTCAGTATGCCTTACTATGCCTATTCTGCTTATGTGTCAGGTCCAGACCTGCTATTAGATTTCACACTTCTTTCTCATCTTATACTTCTTTCTTTTTAAAATTTGGGTTCTGGAAGAAGTCAGAAAAGGTAGGCCAAATAATCTAGAAAAGTTGACCAAACAATTACAAAAAATTGATATGCTCTCACCATATTCATTCTTTTCAAAAGATTTACCATCAATTTTTAAACCAGTTCTTTACAAATTAACCATCAGCTTCCCATTCTCTATACCCATTCTATTTTCTGGTGATCTATATTCTAATTATTAATTCCATGAGTTTACATAATATATTTAGTTCATAATAGTGCAGTCATACAGTATTTGACCTTTTGTGTCTGGCTTGCTTCATTCAATATAATGTCCTCCAGGTTCATCCATGTTGTCATATGGTTCTTAACTTCATTTATTCATATTGCTGCATAATATTTCATCATGGATATACATTACAATTTTTTATGCATTTATTAGTTGATAGACACCTGGTTTGTTTCCAAATTTGGCAATCATGAATAATATTAGTGACAGTGAGTATCCTTGTCTTGTTCCTGATCTCAGGAGGAACTCTTTCAGTCTTTCATCATTGAGTATAATGCCAGGTTTTTCATATATGCACTTTACCAATTTGATGAAGGCTCCTTCTATTCCTATCTGTTGGAGTGTTTGGTTTTTTTTTTTAATCAAGAAAGGGTGCTGTATTTTGTCAAATGCATTTTTCTGCACCAATCATGAGGATAATGTGATTTTTCTTCTTCAATTTATTAATGTGATTAAATTTCATTAAGGGGCTTTGGGTATTTGGGATAAAATGCACTTGATCTTGGTGCATAAATTTTCAAATATGCTTTCGGATTCTATTCTCAAGTATTTTGTTGAAGATTTTTGTACTATATTCCTTAGAGATATTGGTCTGTATTTTTCTTTTTTCATAGGATCTTTTTCTGATTTTGGTATTAGGGTGATGTTGACTTCATAGAAAGAGTTTGGTAGCATTCTTCCCTGTTCAATTTTTTGGAAGAACTTGAGAAAGATTGGTATTAGCTTTTCTTTGAATGCTTGGTAGAATCCACCTGTGAAGCCATCTGGTCCTGAGCTTTTCATAAATGGGAGGTAATTGATAACTGTTTCAATCTCTTCACTTGTGATTGGTTTTTTGAGGTTTTCTTTTTCTTCCAGGGTCATTGTAGGTGGTGTTTTTCTAGGAATTTGTCCATTTTGTCTACATTGTCTACTTTCTGGCATAGACTTTTTCATAATATCCTCTTATGATCTCTCTTATTTCTGTAGGGTCAGTGGTTATGCCCCCCATTTATGATAATATTTATTGTGTGTGTTTTTTCTTCAGCAGTCTAGCTAAGTGTCAATTTTGTGGATCTTCTCAAGGAACCACCTTTTGATTTTGTTGAGTCTCTCTCTATTTTTTAAAATTCCATTTATTTCTGCATTGATCTTTACTAATCTTTTCCTTCTGCTTGGTTTGGAATTAGTTTGCTGTTCTTTTTCAAGTGTCTCTGTGTACAGTTAGCTCTTAATATTTAGTTCTTTCTTCTTTTTTACTGTAAGCATTGAACCCTATAAATTTCCCTCTCAGCATTGCCATTGCAGTGTCCCATAGGTTTTGATATGTTTTGTTCTTGTTTTCATTTTTCTCAAAATATTTCCTTAATTCTTTGACACACTAATTATTTAAGAGTTTGTTGTTTAATCTCCATATATTTATTTATTTTTTAAAACATTTATTTATTTATTTATTTATTTATTTATCTCCCCTTCTCCCCCTATCCTGGTTGTCTGTTCTCTGTGTCTATTTGCTGCATCTTCTTTGTCCACTTCTGTTGTTGTGAGCAGCACGGGAATCTGTATTTCTTTTTGTTGCATCATCTTGTTGTGTCAGCTATCCGTGTATGCGGCACCATTCCTGGGCAGGTTGCACTTTCTTTCACGCTGGGTGGCTCTCCTTACAGGGTGCACTCCTTGCGCTTGGGGCTGCTCTACGCGGGGGACACCCTTGTGTGGCAGGGCACTCCTTGCGCGCATGGGCACTCCTTGCGCACATCAGCACTGCACATGGGCCAGCTCCACATGGGTCAAAGAGGCCTGGGGTTTGGACCGTGGACCTCCCATGTGGTAGATGGACGCCCTAACCACTAGGTCAAGTTCGCCGCCCTACATATATTTATAAATTTTCCCTTTTTCCATCCATTATTGATTTCCAGCTTCATTTCGTTATGATAACAGTAAGTGTTTTGTATAATTTCAAGCTTTTAAAATGTATCAAGACTTGTCTTAGACTGAGCATACAGTCTATCTTGGAGAAGGATCCATGAACACTTTAAAATAATGTATATCCTGCTGTTTTAGTGTGCAATGCTCTATAGGTGTCTGTTAGGTCTTGTCTATTTATCATATTATTCAACCTCTCTGTTTCTTATTTTATCCTCTGCCCAGATGTTCAATCCAAAACTTGAGTGGTATATTGAAGTCTCCAACTATTATTGTAGAGACTTCTATTTCTCCCTTCAGCTTTACCAGTGTGCACCTCATGTGTCTTGGGGCACTCAGGTTAGGTGCATAAATATTTAGTATCATTATTTCCTCTTGGTGAATTGCCCCTTTTATTAACATATAATGACTTTCTTGATCGCTTATATCAGTTTTGCGTTTGAAATCTATTTTGTCTGACATTAGTCTCAGTACCCAGCTCTTTTTTGGTTACTATTTACATGAAATATATTTGTCCAGCCTTTCACTTTCAACCAACTTGTGTCCTTATGTCTTAGGTGAGTCTCTTGTAGACAACATATTGATGTCTTATATTTTTTAATCCACTCTATCACTCTATATCTTTTAATTGGGGAGTTTAAGCTATTAGCATTCTATGTTATTACGGAAAATTCATTACTTAATTCATCCAGTTTGTCCTTTGGCTTTATGTTGTTATATTGTACTATAGTCTGTTTTTTTACCCTTAAATTTACCATTCCTAATAATCTTCATCCCCCAAATCTTCTCCAAATCTGTCAACCTTGTTTTGTTTTGTTTTTCTCCATTTCAGGCTGCAGCCCATCCTTTAGTACCTCTTGTAATTCTGGTCTTTTTGTAATATATTCTCTCAGTTTTTGTTTCTCTGTGAAGACTTTGAACTCATCCTCATTTTTTTCTGCCTTGTTTTTTTATTGAAATGAAAATAAAATGAAAAACCATGACTGTTTTAATTAAACTTTTACTTTGCAAATATAAATATATAACAAAAACTTCTTTTATACATTTTGTATAAACTTAATATCAGAAGAGTTCTTAAAACCAAACTATAAATGAGCTCATACACTGTGATGTAAATACAGTATGCATATGTTTTTAAATGCACTGAATTTTCTCTCCACACAATAGCGTAAATCAATACAGTCTCCCAACTTATTTCTAGTCTTGTGATACAATTCACTTATTTTATTTCATTTACTAATTCTGTTAAATGGAATTCATTTCAGGCAGTTTGCCCTTATTTAAATATGTGATGAGAAACATAATAATATAATTTGACTTGAGCTATAAAGCACTTTTTATTATTAACTTGTATTAATATTTTTTGAGTTTGCTTTTGTTGTGAAAAAAAAAAACAAAAACAACTCACCCTCATTTTGAAGGACAACTTTGCCAGATACAGAATTCTTGACTGCCAGTTATTTTCTTTCAGTACTTAAATACATCATACCACTTTTTTCTCACCTCTCTGGTTTCTGATGATAGGTCTGCACCTAATCTTATCAAGGTTCCCTTTTATGTGATGAATTTCTTTTCTCTTGTTGCTCTCAGAATCTTCTTTTTACCTCTGATATATGTCATTCTGAATAGTATGTGTCTCAGGTTACTTCTATACAGATTCATTCTATTTGGGGTGTGATTTCCTTCTTTGATGTTGATATTTATGTCTTTCATAAGGGTTGGGAAATCATAAGGCCAATATATCATTCATAAAGTCATAATTTCCTCAAATATTCTTTCTGCCCTTTTTACATTCTCTTCTCCCTCTGCAACACCGATAAGCATATGTTTGCGCATTTCACATTGTCATTCAGTTCCCTTGAAACCTGTTCCATTATTTCCATTATCTTCTCTTTCTCTTCTCCTGTTTTTTCCATCTCAAGATGTTCTGTCTTCAAAATCACTAATTCTTTCTTCAAGCAATTCAGATCTGCTCTTATGTGCCCCTAATGTTTTTTATTTTATTTTTGTCTTTATTTATTTATTTTTAATGTTACATTAAAAAAAATATGAGGTCCCCATATACCCCAGACGCCCCTCACCCCTCTCCTCCCACAACAATCACCTCCTCCATCATCATGGGACATTCATTGCACTTGGTGAACACATCTCTGAGCACTGCTGCACCACATGGTCAATGGTCCACATTATTGTTAACACTCTCCCCCAGTCCACCCAGTGGGCCAGGGGAGGACATACAACGCCCAGTAACTGTCCCTGCAGTACCACCCAGGACAACTCCAAGTCCTGAAAATGACCCCACATCGCATCGCTTCTTCCCATTCCCTACCCTCAGCAGCTACTATGGCCACTTTCTCCACATCAATACTACATTTATTTCAATTACTAATCACAATAGTTCCAGAATAGAATATCAGTAAGTCTGCTCTAATCCATACTCTATTCCTCCATCCTGTGGACCCTGGGATGGTTAGGTCCACTCCACCTCTATATCAAGAATGTATTTTTAATCTCATCCATCATGTCTTTCATACCATAAGCTCTGTTACTTTCTTCTGCAGGCTTTCAAATTGTTCTTTATGGTCTCCCAGTGTCTTCTTGATGTCTTTTATCTCTTTAGTCATATTTTCTTTCATATCTTTGAATTGATTTAGGAGAGCTGTGTGATTATCATTGATAAAGAGTCTTAAAACCTGTATTGCTTCAGGATATTTTGTGTTTTTACATGCTGGAGCCATCTCTTCCTGTTTCCAATTATGTCTTGTAATTTTTTTGCTTTTGTATAGACATCTGAATATGTTGGTGAATTTACACTGATGGTTTCTCACTGATGATTTTTCTTTCTTGTCTATTGTTTTTCTTCACAGCTCTTCATTGGCATTTGGTTCAACTCATCCTAAGTTTTTAAAATTTCCCACCTTAAGTAATGAAAATCATGCCAGGGACTCACTAATGGGGTGCTGGTTTTCTCCCAGGCATTATGATACAGAGAGAACCAAAAGCAATTTTTGTCCATGTAATTTCCAGACTGGCCAGCAGATGGCACCCATTGATGCCCCTTTCCACAGAGGTGGTTCAATCTCCATTTTCCTGTGGTTTGGTCTGGCCAGAGCTGAGATTCAAAGCAGGCTCTGATGACCAAATTCACTGAAGAAAACCCAACAGTCACCCCCTCCCTTTTCCCTGAAACAGCTCATAGGGAGGAGGAGTCTGTTCCCTTCTCTTTCAGCTGCAGTGACCCAGGGGTTTTATCTGAGCTCAGTATCTTGGGGGTAGGGAAGGGAGACCTTCCCAGCTGCTGTGGGATTTTGGTAACTCATGTTTTTCATTTTGATTTCTTTGTCTCTCTGTCCCTCATGTCTTGGGAGTTGTGAAGCACTCTCCTGGTCTTCTCACTCACAAAGCACGTCCCTCAGACAGCTGCTGGCTCTCTCTTTGCTGTGTTTGTGAGAGAGTTGTACCCTGCCTGCCTAATCTGACACCATCTTCTCACAATTCCTGTAACACTTCTTGGTTTTCTAAGGTCTTATTCTATAAGTTATCCTCTCAATAAATGATCTCAATCTCCACAATGTTTTTCCTCTCTTCTGTAAACATGCTTAAATACTATTGGTAAAAAAGAAAATCCTCCCTTGGTACTATATTTTCAGATGGACAATATTCTATTTCTCTTTTTCATGTATCTGGAGCCACAATGTCTGAATTTGATTTTAAGTTACAAACTGTGTCAACTTGGGCTAGCAATTTAATCTTGCTGTGCTTTAATTTCCTCATGTAAAATGTATACGATATTTTGCCTACCTTATAGTGTTGTTAAAAAGATCAAATGAGTGAATATATGTAGAGTCTATCCCCCTCAGTTGACTCTATTTAAATATTTGTTATTATTATTATCCTTCACTTGGAGATAAACTGCACTACTCTAATTCATTTTTGTCTATAGCATTTATCACATTTCAACACTCTATACGATTCATTTATAAGATTTGCTTTGTATTGTCTGTCAAATTGTTAAACTATAAGATCCCTGAAGACATTGTTGTGTATTCTCAGTGTCTAGCACATAGCAGGTACTCAATAAACATTTGTTCAATGAAGGTATTTTAATCTGGTGTTCACTCTCAACAATCTGTTGAAACTACTCTGACAGAGATCACCAATAACTGCAAACTTATGAAACATCTTTAACACTTCCTTCTCCCTTACCCAATGTACCTAATCAATGATGAAATGAAATTAATAGTCCAGTCAAAAACTCTCAAATCCACCAGTGTCCTCCAAGACCCATTGCCACTACCTTCTCTAGTACTAGATACTGTCTGTTTCCTGAACTGGCAGGCAGTAGACACTTAATTGATTTTTTTTCTTATATCTTTTACTTTGTTCAATCCATTCTCCAACTAGTAGACAAAGGAGATCTTGAAAATATATATCAGATTATATCATGTCCTTTCTAAGAATTCTTTACTAGCTTCCCATTGCCCTGCTGAATGAAACCTAAAGTCACTCCATAGTCTAATGAAACTATAAAAATTGACCATTTGGTTACTAAAAAATTAAATATAGAGTTACAATATGACCTACCAAGTCCACTCCTAGTTATATACCAGAGAAAATTGAAAACATATATCCACACAAAAGCTTGGATATGAATGTTCATGGCAGCATTATTCATAACAGCCCCAAAGTAGAAACAACCTATATTTCTATCAACTGATGAATGGATAAATAAAATGTGGTGTATCCATACAAGAGGATATTATTTAGCCATAAAAATGAACTACTGATATATGCTGCAACATTGCAACCTGGATAAACATTGGAAACATTTCACTTAGTGAAAGTAGGCAGGCATAAAACACCATATATTTTTATGATACCATTTATATGCAGTGATGGAAATAAGTAAATCTTCAGAGACAGAAATAAGATTAGTGGGTGCCAGAGGCTAAGGAGAGGAAGTGTGACTGTTAATAAGCATGGAGTTTCTTTTTGGAGTGATGGAAAAGTTCTGGAATTAGTGTGATGGTTGTTCAACCTTGTGAATATACTCACAATGACTGAAATGTATACTCTTAGATGTGAATTTTATTGTAATTTAATTATATTACACTTTTTAAAAAATCTGACCTTTGATTACTGTGGAGGATTGAACCATTTCCCCCAAAGGATGTATTCAAGTTCTAATCTCTGGTCCTGCACATGTAAACTCATTTATGAATGTGATCTTCAAGTCTTAAATCCCAGCCCTGTGGGTATTGATTCGCTTATAAATAGGGTCTTTAAAGATCTTATTAAGATGAGGCCAAATTGAGTGAAAGTGGGCCTACATCCAATAAAACTGGAGTCCTCAGAAGAAGAGGAATTTTGAACACAATAGTAGAGGAGTAGGAGACAGTAGGAAACAGAGGGTCATTTGCCAGAGACAGAGATTGAATTATGGATTGCCAGCAAGCTACCACCAGAATGCTACAGCCTTAGGAGAAGGCATGACCACTAATATCAGGATTTTGGATTTCTAAGTTTCATATCTGTGAGACAATAAATTCCTGTTGTATTGTTGTAGAAGTTGAGAGAGTTTCAATTATTTGCGTATAGAAAGGCCAGGACTCAAGAATGATTTTGAGAAGGAAAAATGATTTATTGATGGCTACCGGACTCGGACTGGGGAGCTTTCTGTTTCAAACCCGAACAAGATTTTCAAGTTCTTTTTATACAGGGTAGGGAGTCAAATGTTTTTGGTTTTTTTTTATTAAAGAAAACTACTTTCTTTGTTAGTTAAGTGTTTGCCTGAGTACCAGATAGGTTTTGAATTAACATATCGCCCATATTTCAGGTGAGCTTGAATTAGCATCTTACCCACATTCCATATGGATGCAAATTTGAATACACATTCAGTCTTACATCCTTTCTGAACAATCAAACCCCTATTACTTAACTAGATTTCTAGAGACTAGGCACACTTGGATACAGAATTAGATGATTTTGAATTTATGCACAGGCTATATTATATTTCCCATTCGAGCCCAAGTCCAAGTTCTCTTAAGCTTCAGCATCACCACCATCAGAGTTCCCTGGACTGACTGGTATGTATATAGAGTTTGTATTGCTAAAAGGCCTCCTAGGACTATAGTCATTGCCATGGTCACCAAGGGCAGGACTGCAGCCTTTCACTGCCCCACACCTACAAGTCAGGACACAAAGGGATGAACAGCCTCCCACCCATAGCCCACATCAGTATAAGCAATGAAGTCTGTGGTATTTTGTTATAGTGGCCCTCAAACTATGACACCTCCTAACACTTTGTCTTTCACTTGTTAAAATCCAGCTACAATTGTCATTTTTCAGTTTCTCAAGCATACCATGTTCTCTGTTACCTCAAGAGCATTGCATACATTGTTCTCTGTGTTACAACACTCATCTATCATTTCCTTTGCCTAATTCACTCCTGTTCATTATTCAGGACAGAGTTGAAACACTAGTACTTATGTCTTTCAGGAAGTTATCCTTGAATTCCTTCAGATTACTGAATTCTTCCCATAGCGCCTGGATTTTTTCTTTAAATTTACTTGATCACATATGTCCTCTGGTTGGCCCAATAGACCATAAACTCTATGAGATCAGAGACCATATCTATCTTTGTTTATTCCCCTCATGCTCTCCTCCATCCTCCCTTCTTCTAAACCACTAAACATTTATTGAGCTGTTACTATTGCACCAGGCCCTGTACTAGGTGCTAGGAATGTAATGATAACAAAAGAAAAAAAAAGTCCATTTCTTCACATTGCTTTTTTAAATTTTATTTTATAGAAGCTTTAGATTCCATAAAATATAGGGGATTCCCATATACCCCACACTCTACCCCTCCCATACTTTCTCATAATAATAACATTTCTCCTTATTGTGGTATGTTACAATTGTTGAACACATATTGAAGCATTGCTACTAACCATAGCCTATAGTTTACATTATGGTTTAAACTTTGTGCCACACAATTTTATAGGTTTTGACAAAATATCTAATGGCCTTTATCTGTCATTGCAATGTCATGCAGACCAATTTTAAAGTCCCCAAAATGCCCCATTTACACTTATTCTTCCCTCTCCCTCCCTTTAGAACCTCAGAGCTTACTTTTTTAGTGGAACACAAACAAGAAATAAAATATATAAACTAAATACTTCATTTTATTGATTCTGAGATACCCATTTTTTTTACATTTTAACATCATCTATACAATTGGAATGTGTCTTACAATTGATGCAACAAAGAAGTAATTTCATTCTTTTTCTTTTTTATTAATCTATAAAATAATTGTGTCTGTTACAATTGAGGATATCTTAGACTTAGTGAAATAGGATAATCCCTAAATATGCTAAATGCTGTAACAGAAATAAATATGCAAGATGGTAAGTATCGAGGATGGTAGGCTGTATTCTCAATAATTATTATTATGTCAGATAATGTAAATGTATCTTAAATTCATTATCCTTTCCCTCCTTCTGCATAACCCCTTTCTCTTCCAGTGTTTCCTGTCTTGTTTATTTAAAGAAACATAGATCTACCTTATTGCCAAAGTCAAAACTCTGTGTTTATTCCTTATTTTTTCTATGCCCCAAATTCTCTTCCCAGTATACAACTAATCTCCAAGCTCTGTTGAAATTAACTTCCTAAATATTTTACATCTCCCCCACTCCATTATCCTCAGTGTCACTACCTTATATCAGGCTTTGTTGTTATTGCCTTAACTATTGCAATAGTCATATAATTCAGTATCTCTAATTTTATTATTTATTTTTCCCATCAATTCTCCACACTGACACAAAAGTGATCTTCATAAAATGCCCATCTGTTCCCCACCCATCACACTCCATACCCAAGGCCCATTATTCTTTGTATAGATTTTGATTCTAGACGTTATCACCTTGTGTTTTATTTCATATATCTCTTATCAGGCTGTAAGTCTCAGGAGGGAAGGGGCAATTCTTATTTTAATTTACCACTGTATCCCAGTAATCTAGCATAGTGTCTGGTGCATCACAGATGTTCAATACCTTGTTGCCTTCCCATTTTTACCTTAGGGTTTAAATATCAACATTGATATTTAAATGTGGGAAGTTCAGTTGATTTGCTGGTTGAAACTGAATATTTCCAAGAGTGAACTACATGAGTGAACTACATAAACTGGTCCTTGTTGCCTTTAGACATTCTCAACATTGTGAACTTCTTTTTATCGATTTTCTTAGTATTTGTGATTTTCCTTATGGAATGCGGCAGTAGTAAATAAGGGGAACAAACAAAGTGCCTATGGGTATACATTAATTCATATCATAATCACATGTTATTTGTTTGGACACATAATATACATGCTCTCTCTCCCACAATGGGCTTTAGTAGTGAAACATTATGGCAACAACCGCAGGCAGGCATAAATTGCCATCCTAATATTAGCATTCAATGTTTTACATCTCTTAAATAGAAGACAATGTTTATGCCTATTAAAAGCTACCTGTTATATTAGAATCCACATTCCAAATGCAGCTAGTCAGTGAAGCTTGGAGTAGTGAAACTATAATGAAGTTGAAAAGAACACTGAGTGCCTCCATGAGTGAGTTGCATAACAATGTCTTTCTTTTTCTCTAGAACTCATCAAGAATGATAAAAAATCACCCCTCAGAGTCTTGGCTCATATTTCCAACTTGTAACAGGAGATTTGTGAGTGAAAGAACAGCTGCTCATCTGCTAGGAAAGTGAAGGAAATAAATCAGACTTACCCATTTTATGTTGAAGTTCCATATTATCTGAGGTAGATTTTTTAAAGTTATTTTTACCTTTATTTAGACTAAATGAAGATAATGTTTCTTTCCTAGTTGTACAAGCAAAGAAATCTTAGTTCTTTAAAATGAATTAACCTAAAGTAGGTCTTTGAATAATTAGTGATATGGCTCATTTTAAAATTAATATTTTGTTTTGTTTTTACTATACCAGTAATGCATGTTAGTTTTAGACAATTAAAAATTCAGACAAGCAGGAAGAGTAAAAACATAACTACAAGTTCATAAGCCAGCGATAACCTCTGTTAACATCTAGATGTGTATGCAAGGTGTGCATGTGTATGTGTGAGTATGTTTTTGTAACAAAAATGGATCATAATATATATGTATTTGTGACCTATTATGGATTGAAATGTGTCCCCCAAAAGAAATGTTGAAGTTATAACACTGGTTTCATGAATGTGATCCTATTTGGAAATAGGATCTTCATGTTAAGTTAAGATGAGGCCATACTACATTATGGTGGGCCTTAATCTAATATGCCTGGTGTATTTATACGTAAAGGAAATTTGGTCACAGGTGAACAGACAGAGAAGCCAGCCATGTGAGTGAGAAAGAGATTTAGTTTTGCCACAAACCAAAAAATACTATGGTTGCTGACAAGCCACCACCAGACCCCTAAAGACTTCAGAGGAAGCATGAATCTGCAAATACCTTGATTCAGATTTCTAGTCTCCAGCATTGTGAGATAATAAATTTCTGTTCTTTTAAGACACCCAATTTGTGGTACTTTGTTATGGCAGCACTAGCAAACTAAGGCACATTCTTTAGTCACTCAATGTTATAGCATGAATATCATTCTTTCATCAATAAATATATGTGATAGTTATGCTCATGTGTCACCTTGGCCAGGGAATGGTGCCCGTTTGCTTGGTCAAGCAAGCACTGCCCTAATTTTACTGAGTCCATTTTGTGAACTGAAATCATTAGTAAGTTGATTGCATCTATGGCTGATTACATATACAATCAACTGTGAAGACTGTCTTCAGCAATGAGATGTCTCATCTAATCAGTTGAAGGCCTTTGAAGAAGTGGTTATTTCAGCAGTTAGAAGAGAGAATTTCCATCTCTACTTCAGTCATCTAGCTTCAGCTAGAGCATTCATCAAAAAGCATCATTACAGTGTCTCAAACAGCAGGGCTCCTGAGGGCTTTAGTAACATTCAGATACTATAATCAGGGTAGACAGCTCAGGAATTTGGCACCCTAATGGTGGGCCTTATTTCAGAATTTATGCTCTCCAGTGTAATGGAGCTAGATTCATTTATTGGTTCTCTACACATGACTTTTCTACTCCTTTTATTTGAACCTATAATTAGCACTATATTTGATAATTATATGTCACAGAGACTTAAATCTTTGGTATGTCCATTGGCCACTTGAGCCATGAATTTCAATAGAGTTATAATACCTAATCTCCAGTTCATTGAACTCACTCGGAACAACTAACAAGGAGATGATGATGGACAATGCCCAACC
Organism: Dasypus novemcinctus; assembly: GCF_030445035.2. Lineage (NCBI taxonomy): Eukaryota > Metazoa > Chordata > Mammalia > Cingulata > Dasypodidae > Dasypus > Dasypus novemcinctus. The sequence continues at coordinate 131,958,729 of NC_080704.1, read as the reverse complement.
CAAGGAACTGTGCTTGCAACTGCATACAAGATAGTTTCATCCATCTGCCCCATGGGATCTAAGCTCCCTCTTAATTATAAGCAGATTGGGCATCACCATCTCAAAATCCTCAAGATTGGGGAATGAACAATGGACTAAAGTAGACTTATTATTATTCCACTATAGACTTATTATTATTCTAAAAATGGAAAAACTCTTGTCATTGATATAAAGGCAGTGGCCATCAGAGGTTTGATGGATGGGAGAGGAAAGAATAGGTGTAATATGAGGGCATTTTGGGGACATCGGCATTGTCCTAAAAGACATTGCAGCGACAAATATTAGCCATTGTGTCTTTTGTCATAACCTACAAAATTGTGTCTGACAAAGTGTAAACTATGATGTAAACTGTAATCCATGGTTAGCAGCAATGCTTCAATATGTGTTCATCAACTGTAACAAATGTACAACACTAATGAGGATTGTTGTTGATGTGTGAAAGTATGGGAAAGGAGGGAGTGGGGCATTTGGGAATCCCTTATATTTTTCATGTGACATTTATGTGATCTAAAGCTACTTTAAAATTTTAAAATATAATAAAAAAGAAAAACAAGCAAAGCAAAACCATCCTAGGATTTCCCAGTTTGCAGCCTGCCTGTATTAGTTAGGATTCTCTAGGAAACAGAATTGACAGGAGATATCAGTAAATATTATGAAATTTATAAAATTGTCTCCCATGACTCTGGGGGTGCATGAATCCAAATTTCATAGAGCAGGCCTCAATCCAGGAGCTCTGATGGAGACTCTCATTGAGTTCCTTGATATACTCACACCACAAGTCCATTGCTGGTTGACATGGAAGCTCTGCTTACTAAGTAGGGAACCAAGATGACTGAGGCTCCATCAGTTTCTGATGCTGCCCTCTTCACATATGCTTCTTGAATACCTTGGCAGGGAATGAGAATATAGGTAATTGCTTAAAGGCTTTTAAATACTTCTGTCTATGAGTGAATTATTATTGATGCTCCCATTTAATTGGATAGAACTAGTCATATGACCATATTTAAGCTCAAGGGGAAGAATATCATTGTTTCCACATGCCCAAAAGTAGAAGAGAACCAGATACTGTCTCCCACAATAGCTAACTGATGAATTTCAGGGTCAAAGGGCATGCACATTTCATATATATTTGTATTGTCTATTGTCAAGTCACCCTCCAAATGGATTATATCATTTTATGTTCAAACCATTAGTGATTAACCAAATTTTCCTGCACTGTCCCTCTTCAATTCAATATTTTCACAAATCTTTGCCAATTTTATGGACAAAAATGGCATCTACATTTTTGTGTAATTGGCATTTCTTTGATTGTTAGGTTGATGACCGTTTTGATATATATTCTGGAACATTATAAAAAGAGGAATCTAATTTTAATGTCATAGTATTGTTATGGGTGGAGTGACTGCAAAAAGTGGAGTGCATCTTAAAAGTTATAACTTGGTGTGAGTATGGTACTCTACTGACGGTATTTTCTTGTCCTCCAAATTCAGGTTGCAATTTGTTTCATGAATACAATTAAACTTGGAATGAATCGATTTTTTAAAGAAAACATTGAAAATTATGTACCCAGATTCTAAGAACATATTAATTTTGTAATGGTTTCATTCAGAAATTCTTATCTCTCTTAAATATTGGGGGCTTCTTGTTGTTAAAGACAATATCTTCTTTTGATTCTCCATGTTAAGGATCCAGTGTTGTGTACATAAGCAGGTACTTATTTACATGTTCAATTAAACTAATGGAAACAGTAAAGAAACTTATTTTTATGAGTATTATTCATTCATCTTACATCAGACATTTGATTTGAGGGCTCAATCTGCAAGATGTGGGTTTTTAAAAAATTAAAGTTAATAGATCACAAGGAATGTTACACTAAAAAAAAATTATAAAAACCATAAGAGGTTCCCATATAACCAACTCCCCACCCCCACCACATCATTTTTGTAAATCGTATTTTTTAAAGATATATACTTCACACAAAAAAATGTTACATTAAAAAATATAAGAGGTTCCTGTATATCCCCCACCCCCTCACTCCTCTCCTCCTACACCAACAACCTCCCTCAACACTATGGCACACTCTTCACACTTGGTGAACACATTTTGTGGCACTGCTGCACTACACAGATAATAGTTTACCCTGTAGTTTGCCCTCTCCCCCAGTACATTCAGTGGGTTATGGCAGGATATGTAAAGTCCAGCATCTGACCCTGCAATATCATTAAGGATGTGGTTTTGGTAAGTAATTTGTAATATTGTCAAAGGCAAGACCAAGAAAGATAATGATATGCCCCCTTGTTTCTGTAGTGGAAGAACCATTTCAAAAGGAATTCCCTAACCTAGATAGAATGCAGATGTTTTTATTTCCAAAAGTATTCTATAAAATATAAAGTATGATAAGGATCATAAAGATTAAAGACCACCCATTTCTGACTCAGTTTTCAAACTAGATTCTAATCTATTGTTAAATGTCCCTAGCCTTAGTGCTTAAAAGTGGGGGCGTGGTGAGTGGGGTATACGGGAACCTCTTATGTTTTTTATTTTTTTTATGTTTTTTAATGTAACTTTCTTTGTGATCTATTAATTTTAATTAAAAAAAAGTGTAAAAAAAAAAAGAGTCGATCCTATTGAGCCAAGGTAGAATTTACCACTTTGTCCTGACTTGGGCAAAGCCCATAATTGAAAGGAATTAAAAAGTTTAAATGGCCCAAATTACACGATAATGAGATTTCATGTCAACACATTTTTGTACTTTAACAGAGAGTTCAATGTATGCCAAAACAAAGATAATTCATTGTGTTTCCATTTTTGTGGGCAGGTCCAGCACTTGACGTAAACTGGTGAGGATTAAATGTTGGGAGTGAAGAGGAGGGATCAAATGTTCTCTTCTGTATTATTGATCCACCATGAACCAAATACCAATGGTTTTGGCAACATGATTCCAAATCGAGTCAATCAATTTAAATGAAGAAATAATCAGAAGAATTATTGTGTGTTTGAGATGACAGCATAAATTAATGCATGTGATTCATTTTATAAAAAGAGTGTTTTTTTTTTAAAGTAATTGGAGAATAAGGTATTGGTATTGATAGTCAAGGTGAGATTAGGGTGTTTCTGTCTCTGGGGTTCTTTAGTTAAGGGAATAAATTTCGTTAAATACTCATGTGTCTTAGGCAGGAACTGGGCCAAATAATCTCTTGCAGTCCCTATAGGCATTATGATGTGGGGGCATTTTTCAGGACTTGGAGTTGTCCTGGGTGGTACTGCAGGAACAGATGCTGGGCACTGTATGTCCTGCCATGGCCCACTGGGCGGACTGTGGGAGAGTGTGAACTACAATGTAAACCATTATCCATGTGGTGCAGCAGTGCTCCAAAATGTATTCACCAAATGCAATGAATGTCCCACAATGATGAAAGAGGTTGTTGATGTGGGAGGAGTGGGGTGAGGAGGGTGGGGGGTATATGGGGACATCTTATATTTTTAAATGTAACATTTAAAAAAAATAAAGAAAGAAAAAATTGTAAGTTGACTTCATTTCAACATTATTCTCACTTTGATGCTTTCCAGTTTGTAAAGGGTTAGAATAGGAGCTTAAGGTAGAGAACTGAGCTACTGTGTGTCTAGTACATTCACAACTATCTATTGAGTTTTATAAAATATCCCATACAGTTGGACACAAAATATTAGAGATTGTCCTTGTCCCCAAAGATAGTTTTGCTTAGGAAGAAGCAGACACTCCAAATCCTATTTAAAGGAGGCTTTGTTCAAACAAATGAGTTTCAAATTATATCAAATATTTATGATAATTAAACAATTACAGAGAAGAAGAAGAATCAATTGAGTGACAAAGGAAAGAATGAAAGTATATACAATCACTCATCAAACCAGAGGAAATCACAACATATGGTCTCTCAGGAGGATGGGAAGACCCTTTCAACAACCAGCCAGAGTCCTGATTGGAATTTCAGTCCCAGGCAGATTGTCAACTCCTGGGTACGACTTCAGCCAGCAGCTAGGGGTCTATACCTCTCAAAGGGTTCTGAACTTCAGAACTCTAATGAAATTTGCAACTCATGAGGGATGACCTCATGCAAAGCAATCAAATCCATCTGGTGGGGTGTGGCCAGTTCACCACAGGAAAGCATGATGTCTCAAGGTGCCTTATATTTTATTCATGGTATATTAAACAGGAACATCAGCTTTAACTTAGTTTTACAGGAGATACAACAGGATGTGCAAACATTACCTCTGGTGACTCGTTCCTTTTGAACACTTGTTTTTAATTAATAGGTGGCAGGATTACCTACATATTAGCATTTCAACATTCCAGAGAAAACAAAGCAAGTTAGTTATTTGCAATCACATGTTGAAACAGCAGAAGCTATAGATTTAGCAACTCATGAATACACAATTCTTATAAATTTTTTTATAGTACATCAAGTATCATGCACTCTATTTGAACAGAGACAAAAATATTATACTTGAAACAATTAGAGAACAACCAGGTACACTGTAGTATATTATTTTCTATTTCAATAGCAGAGCAAGGGTGAGTAAATTGCAGAGGAAGCAATCCTTGAGAAAATCCCTGTGGATAAGAAAGATTTAGAAAGGCTGGATGAGAGTCAGAAGGAATCACAAGTAGGGGAACCAGACAGATCCAGAGGTACCAGAGTTTATCCATGAAATATTTCCTTCACTTAAATGAACACTGTCCTGCTTTGTTTGCTCAGTAGAAACTTTCTTCTCCTGTGTATGTCTTATCCCCTGTGGACTAATTTTCTAATTAAATAACAAAAATCTATCATATCCTTATACAAAAGATACAAAATGGTGAATACTTGCAAAAATACTTGCAACAAGGGTGCGAGGAATGGTTTCTGCTTTTGAGAGTCTCTTTCATATCATCTGGAATCTCTCAGCTCACTTTTCTGCTTCAGGTCACAAACTGATAAAGTAAATCATCCTGCTTACTTAGTATCTGGAGTTGTTTAAAGGTTTTAGTTTGTGTGTGTCTTTAACTTATTCATATGCATGCAAAAGACCTACTGTTATTCCTGACAATGCAGGTTTGCTTTGATGAAGCTGTCAGATTTTTGATGGGACAATATTCTTGTCTATTAATACTCCTATTTAGAAGTTTACTTCAGAAAGCTTTCCTTCATTCATGTACATATGCTGTGTAACAGTGGCAGGGTGCATATAACAGCTCACCCAGGCCCCTAGCAATGAAGTTGATCCATAAGGACTTTCTGGGAATGCCAAGTTACTGTCAAGGTGTACATTTCCATGTTCAAAACCCTAGAATATGAGAGTAGTCAGGCACATGTCTGCTTATCTCTGTGTCTGTCTCTCTCTGATCTTTTTACATTTTCCAATTAAACAGTAACATCTGAATACTCTACACCTGACAGATCTATATTTCATTTCTCTCTGCATAAACTCATTTGGTATGAAACTGAACACAAATCAAAACTTCTGAGTATGTGATTTTGTTGAGATTTTTCTCACAGGAAATGTCTCTGAGGAAAGGGACTTTTGGTAATGGTCTCAGATGCAGCATGAATACAAAAAATATATGAACAACTCATGCTTTCTGAGAAAAGACTTCATTTGGGAGGTGGATGTAATTTCAAAATTATTGGTCCCTTGTGATTTTCTTCAATATAATACGATTTTTCCTTGCACTTGATTTTCTTTTCTTAGTATAAGTAGTAGGGATTGAACCCAGGATCACATACATGGGAAGCAGGTCCTCAACCACTGAGCTGTAGTATATACTCCCTAATAAGAGTTACTTTTTCCGTTCATTTGCTTTTAGGAGATAACAGGGATCAAAACTGGGACCTCATACATGGGAAGCAGGCACTCAACCACTTGAGCTACATCCATTCTTCGTTACACTTGATTTCAAAATGTGTTTTCAAACCTCCCTTGTTCTTAGTGTCTGGCCCTCTTTCAGAATCTGCTCTTGGTTTCAGGGCAGCTATTGTGTTATATTTGTTGTGTTATTGTTCCTGTGAAAAAGACATAGTGCTTGTGGACATGCTATTTGATGAATCAATTTCTTTATTAGGGTGATCTCTTTGGAAAGTGTTGAAAGAAACTTTAAGATAACCACAAATCTGGGACAGTAGTATATCAAATAATAGAGTAATGTAAATATTTAGTTCCCAAAAGAATGATATTAGGGAAAATTAATACTTTCCGTGTGTAAATGGATGAGATTCGATTAAAAAGTTTTCAGGCATTAACAGCATCTCCACCAAAGATTGTGAAACAGGAGTATAATGACTTTTCAGATTGTTATAATTATCTCAGCAATCTATGTGTAGGTTAGTCACACACAAAATGAAACCTCAAGATGACTTTCTTTGCTGTTTGGGGTTCCTTCAGACCACCTCTGTCTTACTTCATTTAGGTTGTAAATATAGGGAATGAACAAGAATCTTAACTTTAATGCAAGCCAGATATAAATAGAAATTCTTGTATTTTCAGAAGAATTGTAATCTGATATAGTGTTATCGGAATCCTTATTGTAATCCATTTTGCATTTTCTGCTTTTCTGGGAAGTTCAGCACTCTTTTCTATACTCCAGGACATCCTTCGAACACAGTAGATTGGTTACATAAAGAAAAAGAAGTTATTTTGGCAGGAACTTTAAATTCTGAAGTAGTAACTGAAGGAAATTGTGGAAAGTTTTTGGTTAAAAATAGGAGAGAACTGATTATGTATACCATGTGTCTATGTAGAAGAGTTTTCAAAAATATAGATGGAAAACAAAACAGACTGAGACAAAACTCAGGCATCACAACAGTTGCCAGAAGATGCAGTTATTTTAGTTATTAAAAGCATCCCACTGCACAAAAAGAACAGACCACCATCTGCAAACCACAAACTGTGTGTTATGATTTGACGGACATTGATTGCTCAACCTCTCCAAAATCATCTCTTCCACTAGCCAATAATAGTTTCCAAAATTCTCACAATGGCAATGTTGTACTTAGTCTGTAGAATGTTATTTTTAACTTGCAAACATATCTACTGGATGGTGTGAGACATTTATTCATCATTGGCACCCATTGTCATATTAACAGCCAAGTGTTTATCAAGCAAAGTTAGTTGCTGTCAGATAAGGATTAAGTTCTGGGAGAAAATGATCTAGAGGGTTATTTTTTTTTAATAAAAATGATATGTGAACCAATGTATATGAGGTGCAGAGGTGCCCAAAGATGTACTTACCAAATCCAATGGATGTGTCATGATGATGGGAACGAGTGTTGTTGGGGGGGGGGGGAGAGGGGGGGTGGGGGGGTGGGGTTGAATGGGACCTCACATATATATTTTTAATGTAATATTATTACAAAGTCAATAAAAAATAAAAAAAATTTAAAAAAAATGATATGAAGAATGCACAGTTGTGTAGGGTAGACAGGTTCATGTAAGCCACTCATATCGGGATGGGAAAAGGGGTGAGGGGAAAGGTATTCTGGGATGCCAGGTCCAAAAATCCTAAAGGGGAAGGTGAGTAGTGCCTGAGACTGACTTTCTCTCTACATGGTTCTCCATTTATACATTTTATGAGGAAAAGTGGCAGTGATAATCTAGGCATGTAATGGATTTTTTCAAACTCTTTATAGATTTGGAAACAAGCTTTTACTTTAAAAATGGTTATGAAAATTTAAATCACAAATTGATCTTCATTGACCAAATCTTTTGAAGCTATTTCATTAGAATGGCAACAATTTCGGGATGTGATGACCTTTAGAGGGTATCTAGTCCTGTGGTTTTCAAATTGTGTTCCCTGAACCATTTGATTCTGAAGAAAGGTCTTCAGGCAACTCTAGGTGCAAAGAGAAGGAGTACCAAGGATAGCTACAGAACCCTTGTCCATTGTTCAAGTAGAGAAGATATAATTTAATCTGTTTTCTCTATTACAGCTTAGAATGATTTATTATATTAAAAAGAGATTCTGGGAGGCAGATTTGGCTCAAAGAATAGAGTGTCTGCCTACCACATGGGAGGTCTTGGGTTCAAACCCAGCGCCTCCTGACCCATGTGATGAGCTGGCCCACACGCAGTGCTGATGCATGCAAGGAGGACCATGCCACGGGGGGAGGTGTCCCCCGCAAAGGGGAGCCCCATGTGCAAGGAATGCACCCCATAAGGAGAGCGACCCAGCATGAGAAAAGTGCAGCCTGCCCAGGAGTGGTGACACACACACACAGAGAGCTGACACAGCAAGATGATGCAACAAAAAGAGACACAGATTCCCCGTGCCACTGACATGAATACAAACAGACACAGAAGAACACACAGAGAATGGACACAGAAGACAGACAACTGGGAGAGGGGGGCAGGGAGAGGAGAGAAATAAATAAAAAAATAAGTCTTTTAAAAAAAGGAATTCTGTTGTTTTAAAAATGAGTTAAAAACCATGAGTCTAATATAGAACCATCATTTTACAGATGGAAAGATTTGCTTACAGTCGAACCTCCCTACTTCAAAATCTTAGAGCTTGTCTGTCTTAATGAAATTGGAAATTTAAAATGCTGCTTAACTTCTAAAAATAACATATGTTAAAAATTAATATAAATGGGTGCTAATAAGGAGAATGAGGTAACTTAATGAAAAATTAAAATTCAGAAAATGTCTATGTCAAATAATAAACTACCATAATCAAAAGAGCCTATTCGTATACAAGAATTAATTACAGGACTTGGTTGAAAGCATATTGAAGGGATTCTTAATTTATTGTGCTTTGGTTTGTAAAAGCTAGTGATTTTAGACTTGAATCATCTTTTTAACTGAGACCTTTGAAATTTACAAAGGAAAACATCCATTGAAATGTTATGTTCAGTTAGGGTTTTTAATATGATGTCTGAATTAACAAAATTTTTCTGACATTTATTTTTTATTTTTTAATTTATGTTTAATTGGTCTTTTTTAAAGATACAAAGATCATAAAAATGTTACATTAAAAATATATGAGTTTACCATATACCCTTCAACTCACCTCACCCAAATCCTTCCGCATCAACAACTACTTTCGTCATTGTGGCACATTCATTGCACTTGCTGAATACATTTTATTTAATTTATTTTTTATTTTATTTTATTTTTTGGTGAATACATTTTAGAGCACTGCATGGACTGTAGTTTCCATTGTAGTTTCCATTCTCCTGCAGTCCGTTCACTGAGTTATGGCAGGATATACAATGTCCAGTTTCTGTCCCTGCAGTATTATTTAGGACAACTCCAAATCACAAAAATGCCCCCACATCATATCTCTTCTTCCTGCTCCATGCCATCAGCAACTATCATGGCCACTGTCTCCACATCGATGATACAATTTTTTCCATTGATAAAGTCACAATAGTTCTACAGTAGAATACCAGTAAGTACACTCTAATCCATATTTTATTACTCCATCCAGTGGACCCTGAGATGTTGATGTCCACTCCACCTCTAAATAAAGAGGACGCTTAGATCCCACAAGGCTGATGAATGCATTTCTCCTGTTTGCATCTATATGTACCCATGGTTCGCTGATGTGGAAGTTGACCATTTTCACCTCCCTATTGTCTGACCTAGGTAAGCCCGATGAACTGTAGAGTAGTAGTTACAACTCTGCTGAGGCTCAGGACCCAGATGGCACATAGCCAATCCAGAGATTCAAGTCTCCTGAATGTAGACCAACCCCAACACCAACCACAGGTTCAGTAAAAGTGATAGAAGAGGCATGTGTAGAAAGGTCACATCTGTATCCAACTCAATCACACACAGGGACACAAATTCCAAAGTAGAGCCTACTGACATGGCACTGAACTCCAGAGCCATCTGCCATGACCATAAAACCTGTGTGTCTCTGCAGCCTTCAGGAGCACCAGTACCTGCGTTTGTATCTACTTTGATTGTCTCTGGGATCCAGCTGAGATGTGCATAAGCACAACCCCCCTGTTGACTAATTGACACATTTTGAAGTCTCTTAGCCATAAAAACTCATTTGTCTATACCATTATTCCCTTTTATCCAAGGTCTTTTTCTAGTTGCATAACTAGTTGGTGATTGGTAGTAATCCCTCAGCACCAGGGTGGTTCATACCTGGGAGTCATGTCCCACTCTGGGGGGAAGGTAATGCATTTACAGGTTGAGTTTAGCTTAGAGAGTGGCCACATTTGAGCAACATAAAGGCTATCAGGAGGTAATTCTTAGGCACCCTGAAGCTCTAGGCCTGTTTGAATTTTCAGGCACACAGGCTCATAAGCATAGTCAAGAGCATGAAAGACTCTTCATTGGACCATCCTTCTTCACTGGTCTTTGCCCTTGCATTTGGGGGATTGCTGCTGTTCCATTGGGGAATGTGACAGGGCTCACATAGTTAGGAACTCAGGACTCCCTTAGTTGTCATTTGTAACTCTAGCTACTATGAAAATACACAGTGAACAACTGAACATTTTTATATAGCCTATATACATTTCCTGGAGAACTCCCTTCCAATCATGTGTCTCCCATCAATAATACCCCACAACAATGTTCCTCCATCGCCATAACTGAACCCTTCTGTGGTCCAAAACTTCTTGAAAAATGAAGTCTAATATATTACCAAATTGAATTAGTAGGACAATGAAAGAGTAATGATAGGTTTAAAGATTAGGAAAAGAATACGTACTAATTTAGAAAACCTAAAATAAAGTAAAAAATAAATTAGGGTATTAAAAAATGAAAAATACCACAAAAATTTGATTTTGACATTTTTGCTTTCATCACTGTAGTAAGTATTGCCCTGTATGTACAATGGCAAGGCAATTTCTTCCAGTTATACCTCAGTGTCTATATCCTTTCTTTTTTTTCTAATTATTAAGTTTGTCTTCACATAAGTTTTAGATCATGGTCATTCACATATACACTATATGGTACTCCCACATATCCACCATCAAACACTTTGTCCCTTCCCCAGCAATGATATTTTTATGTGTTCATATTGTATTTGATGCAGTTGATGTACAGATATTGAAACATAGCTTTAAACCAAGGTTCCATTTTGATTTATATTATGTTTTATATTTCAGACTATACAATTTTATAAATTTTTAGTTATTTATGTTTTACATTATGGTTTATGTTTTAGTCTATAGACTTTTATACATTTTTGGTGTAATTTAACATGGCCTATATCCATCATTGAATGATCTTGTGGAACACTTCCATTGCCCCACAGCTACACTGATTCCATCTATTCCATCTATTCTTTCCCCCTGCCCACAGCACCAACAGTGACAACCAATCTTCATTCCTGAAGGAACATATTCAGAGACACTTGCAACAATGTTGAGGGCTTGACATATTCGACTGCCCTAACCCATTGGGAGCCACCAATACTCTCAAGAGACATAATTCCCTCTGTTTGAGAACATCATTCCTCTCCAGGATGTGGGTATACCTTCGCACTCAATGTATTGGTTTCCATCCAATGATATAACCCATTATGACAAAATCACTGCTCACACACTCCCTACAAGCCTGCCCTGTGTCACATATCCCCCTTAAGCATCTTAAACAGGTAAACTTCCTTAATACATTTTCTAATGAATTTTCTCAACATTATAGTTACAACCATATACCTGACAGTTTCCTATGTTGAAATGTTTCCCCACACTCCCCTCAATTTCTTGGGCCATCTGACCCATCCTCTCATACCTAGCCCCCCTGAAGCCCTCAAAGCTCCAACCAAAGGTATCCCTTTGCCCTCATTTTATGCCTTTCCTCTACAAATACTTACCTCCAGCTTATCATGGATTTCACCCAGGTAGGAGTGAGCTCACAATCTTCCTCTCCCCTGAACTTCCACCCAGTAGAACTGAAAACAAGGATGCAAGCTGATATATGCATACCAATGTTCATAGAAGCATGATTCCCTATTGCCAAAAGTTGGAATCAACCCATGTGCCCATAAACAGATGAATGGATAAATAAAATGTGATATATATATACAATGGAATACTACTCAGCTATAAAAAGGAATACATTACAAACACATGTGATAACATGGATGAATCTTGAGGACCTTATGTTGAGTGAAGCAAGCCAGGCATTGAAGAACAAATACTACATAACATCTCTGATATGAAATATGTAAACCACGCTGTCTCAGAGAGCTAGAGACTGGATGATGTGTTGTTAAATACAATTAGCAATTATTTTGTTGATGATTTTCACATGTAGGTTCATTAGAGAGATTGGTCCTTAATTTTCCTTTCTTGTGTCTTTGGCTTTGGTATTAGTGTAATGTTGGCATCATAGAATGAGTTAGACAATATTACTTCTATTTCAATTTTATAAAAGAGTTTAAGCAAATTTGGTGTTATTTCTTTCTGGAATGTTTCGTAGATTTCATCTGTGAAGCCATCTGTCCTAGTGCTCTTTCTTAGTTGGGATGTTTTTAATAACATATTCTATCTCCTTAATTATGATTGGATTGCTGAGATCATCAATTTCTTCTTTTGTTAATGTAGGCGGCTTATGTTTCCTTAGGAATTTGCTCATTTCCTCTAAATTGTCCTTCTTGTTGGCATATAGTTTTTCAAATTATCCTCTTATGATAGTCTTTATTTCTTTGGGGTCAGAGGTGCTATTCATTTTCTCATTTCTTATTTTGTGTATTTGCAACTACTGTCTTTTTCTTGTTAGTCTAGTAAGGGTTTGTCAATTTTATTGTCCTTCACAAAGAACCAGCTCTTTGTATTGTTTATTTTTTCTTGTGCATTCTTATTTACTATTTCATTTAGTTCTGCTCTGATATTTGTTGTTTCTTTCTTTCTTCTTCCTTTGCAGATTGTATATTTGTTTTTTTTTTTACTTGTTACTCCGTGTGTGCAGTTATGTCTTCAATTTTAGCTCTTTCTTCTTTTTTGATGTATGTACTTTAGGGCTATGAATTTCCCCCTCAGTACAGCTTTATCTGCATCCCATAAGTTTTGATATGTTGTGTTGTCATTTTCATTGGTTTCAAGCTAGTTACTGATTTCTTTATTTTTAAGATTTCTTCCTTTACCCACTGTTTTTCTAAGAGTGTGTTGCTTAACTTCCATATTTTGTTGCTTAATCTGGGTCTCTGACTCTAGCAGATTTCCAGCTTCATTCCACTATAGTCAGAGAAATTATTTTGTATTATTTCAATCTTTTTGAACCCATTGACACTTTCTCTGTGTCCGATCTTGTGATCTATCTTGGAGAATGATCCATGAGCACTTGAGAAGAATCTCTATCCTCTGTTTTCGGGTGTAATTTTCTGTATATGCCTTTTAGGTATAGCTCCTCTAATATATTGTTCAAGGTCTTTGTTTCTTTATTGATGCTCTCTTGAGATCTTCTGTCCAATGATGATAGTGGTGTATTAAATTCCCCCACTGTAACTGTAGAGATATCTATTTCTTCACTTAGTTTTTCCAGGGTTTGCCTTATGTTTTGGAAGCGCCCTGGTTAGAAGTATAAATATTTATGTTCTTTCTTCTTCAAAGATAATCCCACTTATTAATATGTAGTGTCAAACTTTGTCTCTCACAATGGATTTGCATTTAAAGTCTATTTTTTTCCAATATTAATATACTCCTGACCTGTTTTGGTTATTCTTTGCTTGTAAGATTGTTTTCCAGCTGTTCACTTTCAACCTCCTTGAATTCCTGGTTGTAAGATGGGTTTCTTGTAGACAGCACAAAGATGGGTCATATTTCCTTATACATTCTTCCAATCTTTGTCTCTTGACTGGTGAGTTTAATCCATTGACATTTCTTTAAGGGCAAGTTTTTTTGGCATACCATCTTAGTTTCTATTTATTTGTGAATCTTATGAACTCTCCATACTTTTTGAAAGCCAGCTTTGCTGGATAGAGTATTCTTGGCAGGAAATTTTTTTCTTTTAGTAGATCAACTATGTCATACTGCTGTCTTCTTGCCTCCATGTATTCAGATGAGAAATCAGCACTTAACTTTATTGAGTTTCCCTTGTATGTGATGGTTCTCTTATCTTGTGCTGCCTTCAGTATTTTCCCTTTATACTGAGATTTGGATAATTTGATGAGCATATGTCTTGGGGTAGGACTGTTGGGAATTATGCTTTTTGTGGTGCATTGAGCTTCCTGGACATATACATCCATCTCTCTCAATAGGTTTGGGAAGTTTTCAGTCATTATTTCCTCCAATACCCCTTCTGTCTGCCTTCCCTTCTCTTCTTCTTCTGGGAAACCTACAATGTGTATATTGTGTGTTTTCTGTTGTTACTCAAGTCCCTAAGCCATGCTATATTTTTTATATCTTTTTATTTTTTAATTCTACTATCTGTTTGATTTCAGATATACTGTCTTCCACATTACTAATCATTTCCTCTGACTCTTCAAATCTGCTGTTATTTGCTTAGAGTGTACATTTGATTTCTTGGATTGTGTCATTCATCACCATTATATCTGTTGTCTTTTTGCATATGTTTACAATTTCTTCTTTATGTTCTCCAAGTGTTTTCTTAATATCCTTAATCTCTTCCTTCACTTCATTAAGTTGGTCCATGAAATTGTTTTGAGATATTTGATTAGTTGTTTAATGTTCTGCTCCTCTTTCATATTTTTAGTTTGTTCCTTGGATTGGGCTATGTTTTCCTGATTATTGATACGGTTTGTAATTTTTCCTTGCTGCCTGGTCATCATGTTATCTTGGTGGGTTTGTTCAGTTGATTAGCTCCTCTGTCTAATCTCAGGGATTATTTCAGTGCTGTTTTAGTGTGTTTGTTAAGTCTTCTTTTTGACACTTCATTCTCCTTATTCTATTTCGTAGTTTTTGTCTAAGTTTCCTTGTAGGAAAATATTAGGTCCATGAAAAGCAAAAGAGTTATTGATAGTAAATGTCCCGAAGAGCCATGTGAGATCATCTGGGAGAATGAATATTAAGCTCATGTAAGCTGTGTAGAGATATAACAAAATAAGCATGGAGTACATACAGAGAGAAGGTAAATTGAATTGGAGAAGAATATAGTATGAATTAAAAGGCCAGTGTGGTCAGGAGAGGAGGACAGAGTAAAGAAAGTACAATAATATAAAAAATGAGTAAAAAAAAATAGGGAACTGAATAGAAGTGTTAAAAAGAAAAAGTAAAAAAAAATTGGGGACTAAACAAAGAGAGGTGGAATGTAAGAGAAACAACAAAAGATGGAAGATAGAACAATGTTAAGAAAAGGGGATAGCATTAGTAGTCAAAATCAGTACACACAGAAAAGAGGAAATAAAAGATGGGGAAGAACAGCAAACCAGAAACCCTGCCTGCAACACCTAATAGAGAAAAAAAAGAAAGAAAAAGAAAAAGAGAAAGAGAAAAAAAGGCAGTTGGGAGATAAGGAGGAAGGAAAGACAAGAAAAGAAACAAACAAAAAGACCAGACAATGACTCAAGCAAGGATTCAGTCCTCTTTGTAACTGAATAAACCGCTCAGGAGTCTATCCTTCCCCTTTCTCCCTTACTCACTTCCCTCTCTCCAAGGGCAGCAGAAAGTCCATGTGAGAGCTCCCCTCCCCTTCCAAGGTTCAAATGGGACCGTGGTGAACCCCCCTCACAACAGAAAATAATGACTCTTAGTCTCTTTCATAGAGAGAACCCAAACCTTGCCAGGAACCCTAAATATACTTGCAGGAGCCTACCAAGCATGTCCTACTGTCCCTCTCCCTTAGGTGTGTTGCACAGGAATAGTTAATTACATGACTCCACCTTCTCCCAGAGCAGTTTTCCTTATCCCAGGGCATTTAGGTAAATTGGGCTCTCTCAGTAGATCCTTTTCTCCTCTCTTCCTAGCCTCTCCTCAAGTCAGTTGGCATGCTCTTCCAAGCTCAAAACTGGGGAACCAGACAACTGAACCTGCACTCCTTGGGTCCCTCGGCACCCCTCAGCAGAACCCTCCCACTCTCAGAGTTTATCTGAGACTGGCAGGCTAGGTGAATGCTGGAGTTTGGGGAATGATGGGTTCAGGGAACACAGGCTTGGGGGAATGTGGGCTTGGGGAACACAGGTTTGGGGAACATGGGTTACAGGGAATGTGGTGTGCGAGGAATGCGAGGTTCAGTGAATGTGGGTTTGGGGAACACAAGTCTGGGGAACAAGAAGCCCAGGAATACAACCTTGTGACCAACAGTGTTTAGGGAATGCTGGGACTAGCAGACCTAGGGGAAGGGTTTATTTAGCCTTCCCACAGCTCCTGACTCAAGTGCCAGATACCTGCGGTTTTACCTTAAGTACTCCTTTTTTTCACTTCTTCAGATTGATGTCCAGAAACCTTCTGCTTTATGGGTTGCCAAACAGCTCCCTTGGGCAGGATTCTTTTCCCACTCAGCTGGGTTTTTTTGCAGAAGAGATGACAAGGGTGCACTCACTTGGATGCCATCTTGCCCTACCTCCCTAACATTTCTAATGTATGCCACATTCCTGGCCTCACTGCTCCTTATGAATACCATACCCATTGATGTCCCTGTGATTTTTCTCATGATCCTCTGAGACTATTATTGTTGTCCTTTTGAGTTTCTGAATCTTAACCCATTCTTCAAGATTCTTTTGAAGTCCTATCTCTTACCAAACTCTGATAATCTGAAGTCTAATTAATTTTGCCTTTACCTCAGAAATAAAGCACTTCCTGTTTTATCCTTTTATTTGACATTTAGCATATTCTGACTTGTATTCTTGCTTTTTAACTTGATGTGGGTTAATTCCCAGCCCCACCCCCCAAACAAATGATATTTTTGGAGTAGTGTCTTAAGTCTTTTTTTTACTCCAACCTTTGAGGCACTTGTTTATAATAGGTGATCAGTGAATATTTGTTAGTTGTCTCTCATTATCACTCACTTTAAACAGCAGTAGAGAGATCAGTTTTATTTAAGCATGAATTTATCATAGAAATTTGCTAAGAAATTGTACATCCTCAGTTCCAAAATTCTTGTTAGTCATCTATGATTTTGGATTTTAAAATATATAAATTAATAGACAATATATAAGAGATTCAGTAGAGAATCATGGAGAAAGAATGGATTACTTTTCTAATGCATGGATGTTGTTCAAATCTCCCCTTAGCTTATTGTGAGTTTGTATGCTTCTGTTTTTTTAAGTTATAAAATGAGAAAATTTCTTACTTAATTTAGAAAAAATATTTTCTATCTCAATGGAAGTAATTTCTAAGACATATTTATGTCCAATTTGGACATATTTTGAGCCCATTTGAACCAAAGAGTATTGCCATAATCCAACAAGACCCATTCTCCAAAATAGAAGTGGGCTCTCTTATCAAATTTTTATATTAATCCAATAGGAAGTATTTCTTCTTAATGGGATAATCTTGACTTTGGGGGACATATTTGAGCTTTTTTTTTTCAGTTCTGGGCATGATGTGATTATGCTTCTAGGCTTTTGAGTTGAGAGTTGGCAATTCATCAGATATTTATAATGTTTTCAAATAAATTTGAAAATCAAAATCCTCATATTCTAACTTGAATTGTCTTAGAATATTAGGGTCTTGCTTTCAAATTTTAATTGAAAATACTACTTCATTCTTTGCATCAAGAAGTGGTGTATTGGTTGGTGAAACAGGATCATTCTTTTAAGCTAATATAGACTAATTATGGGATTATGATTGAATTGTTTGAACTGTAAGTTCTAGGAAGAAATAATTACATATATATTTTTATTGAGCATCTATTGTCTTAGATTTTTAGAATTTTAGAGATGTGTATGACTTGAAATGTTTAATAGAGTGCTCAAAGTAAACATACTCTTTTGCTGGCAACTTGGCAAGGATTAAGATGCGTCCTGTGTTCTTGAAATTATACAGTTCCTCCACCACTCTGCATTGGTTAAAATATAAAAGGAAACCTGCATATGTGAGGTAAGAACACTCCTTCCTTGGCTTATGTGCCTATGTCTCTGGAGTCAACAGGGCTCCTGGATGCTCTGAGTGTTCAGAGTAAGACTGGTCCTCTATGAAACTTCATATCTGTATAAGAGGGATTCAAATGAGTACCCCCAAATGCGGAATGTTTATGGTAGGAAACCTATTCCTCCTCCACTCCCACATATACACTAACAGCTTGTCCCCTCTATCTGCCTTAGCAACATGGGGACTAATCTAATTATGCTCCTTATCTCTTTATTTCTGTCCCCGCAGGAAGTCAGGGTGATCCCTTGTTCCTACAACTCTAATCTTATCCTTCCATACATCACATTTTTTACCCTATCTTCTGCATCTACCCTACTCTTTTTCATTAAGCCCTCTAGAATGCACAGCTAATCATAAGTAAAACCTCCTATATCTTCAACTGCTACTTTGTAAGCTCTCTTCACCTTTTCTCAAACTGATAGTTACATTTCTCTTAAGGATATTGCTTCACCCATGTCCTTCTTATGTGGAGGCTTGCTCTTTTCTTACATCCCTCATATTGGTATACCTGGAGCTGAGGTAGATACCTTCCTTTCCCCTCATTGCTCCTAACAGATCATTCCTATCCTCACCTCAAAATTGACCAACATAGAATCTTATGCATTAAACTTTATCTCCCTGCTACTGTTATCAACCAACTTGTACATCACTTCCCCTCATTCTTTAAAGACTTTAAGTCATGAGTCACTATCTTCCCCTCCAATGTACTCAGGACATATTTTTTTAGATAGTTTTTAAAGATTATTGTATCCCCCTCCTCGAGGATTGCTTGCTGTCTGCTCTCTGTGTCCATTCGCTGTGCATTCTTCTGTGTCTGCTTGTCTCCCTTTGTTGCATCATCTTGCTGCACCAGCTCTCCAGGGCACATTGGCCATCAGCTCTCCATGTGGTATGCAGGACAGCTTGCCTTCACAAGGACGTGTACCCAGGGCTTCCCATATGGTAGACAGGAGCACAATCAATTGAGCCACAGCCGCTTCCCTATAGGTCCTTATTTTTAATGATTTTATTATGAGTAAAGATGATTCTTCAAATACTTTTAAATCCTTGAACTTCTTCCTCCAAAAATTTTGTCCTCCACTTAATTTCAGACATAGATGTGCAATGGACACAACCAATCCAAGGTCCACAGAGAAAATGTGGCATTGGTGTGGGAAAAGTGGCCATGGTGGCTGCTGGGTGCAGGGAATGGGAGGAAGAGATGAGATGTGGAGGCATTTTCGGGACTTGGAGTTGTCCAGGGTGGTGCTTCAGGGACAATTACCGGACATCATAGATCCTCCCAGGGCCCACTGGATGGAACGTGGGAGAGTATGGCCTATGATGTGGACCATTGACCATGAGGTGCAGCGATGCCCAGAGATGTACTTACCAAATGCAATGGATGTGTCATGATGATGGGAGAGAGTTTTGCTGTGGGGGGAGTGATGGGGTGGGGGCGGTGGGGTTGAATGGGATCTCATATATTTTGAATGTAATATTTTTAAAAAAAGAATAATAAAAAAAAGAAATTTACTGCCATGATCATATGTTAGATGTCATTAACAATAAATTCAAACAATCATTAAACTCAATTTTAAACATTCCACTTTCTGAATGCCCCTCTTTATAGCTTTTTCCATCTAGGACCCCCAACTAAAACAGTAATTTGACTCCATCAGGATGTAAAATCCATTATTCCTTCCACCTTTGGGAAAAAACCCTCATTTCTTTATTTCTCTTCTTATCCAGTATAAATTTCATGGACACTCATTATAATTTCTTCCTGGCATATACTTTTTTTCTTTTTTTCTATTAAATTGTCTTTATTTTATTTTATTTTTTAAAATTATCTGTTTTTAAAGTTAATAGATCACACAAAACATTACATTAAAAAACGTAAGTTTCCCATATACCCCACTCCCCAACCCCACACCCTCATCATTTTTAATTGTATTTTTTGAAGATACCTAGGTCGCAAAAAATGGTACATTAAAAATACGAGGTTCCCATATACTATGCATACCCCACCCCACTCGTCCCATATCAACAACCTCTTTCATCATTGGGGCACATTCTCCCTTGCTTCTTTCTCTGTTTGTTGTATACTTGACAAAACTCACAGTCCTACGCAAATCTCTCAGCTTTCTACGTGTCAACACCTATCCACACAGCTGAATATGACCAGAGGAAAACATATAAGCATGTTGACTGGTTTCATTTTATTTATTTTTTATTTATTTCTCTCTCTTCCCCACCCCACCCCCGCAGTTGTCTTCTCTCTGTGTCCATTCACTGTGTGTTCTTCTGACTGCTTCTATCCTTACCAGTGGCACCAGGAATCTATTTCTTTTTGTTACAACATATTGTTGTGTCAGCTCTCTGTGTGTGTGGCAACACTCTTGGGCAGGCTGCACTTTCTTTCATGCTGGGTTTCTCTCCTTACAGGGCACACTCCTTTCGTGTGGGGCTCCCCTACATTGGGGACACACTGCGTGGCATGGCACTCCTTGCACTCATCAGCATTGTGCATGCACCCAACTCCACAAGGGTCAAGGAGGCCGGGGGTTTGAACCATGGACCTCCCATGTGGTAGGCGGATCACCTATCTATTGGGCCATGTCCATTTCCCTGATTTCATTTTAAATTCATGATCATTAATCTAAAGTGAGCCCAACAGTCTTATTTCCCTAGATCAACACTCAATGAATAACCTTGTTTCTTATTTCCTGAGAAAACAGAAGCAAGCAAAAGAATAATGTCATAACTAGTAAGAAAGAATCTACCCTTCAGGTCCACCTACCCTTCCTTCTCTCTTGCTACTATGGAAAAAATATCTTTGTTGCTACCAAAGTCCATCCCCTGTCCTGTGCATAAATCTTTTTTTGTCTTTATTTATTTTTTTAATGTTCCATTAAAAAAATATGAGGTCCCCATATATACCCTACCCTCCTCACCCCACTCCTCCCCCCATAACAGCAACCTCCTCCATCATCATGAGACATTCATTGCATTTGGTGAATATCTCTGAGCACCACTGCACCTCATGGTCAATGGTCCACATCATAGCCCACACCCTCCCACAGTCCACCCAGTGGGCCATGGGAGGACACATAATGCCCGGTAACTGTCCCTGCAGCACCACCCAGGACAGCTGCTGCTGCTGCATAAAACTTAAATCTCCTACACAAGGACATTGCTCCAAAGATCCCTCCCTCTCTCTCCTGAATCAATTTTACCAAAACTACTCAATCCTTCTCATGAGCATGTAAGTAAACTTATATTTTCCAACTTCAAAAATTCTCAAGGAAATAACAAAAGAAAAGAAAGAATGGCAGTAAATAAATGTTTGATAAAAGACAGAATTAGAAAAACAACACTATTTTGTAATTCCCTGTATATAATCAATTGAGGCAAGTATCATCGAAGACTTCATGTTTTAAAAATTTTATTGAATTTATCATCCATACATGAACATCCATAAACAATAAGTGTATAGTGTAAGTTGTGAACTTACCAAATAAATATGCATATCATCATAAAGGGCATCCATACATTACTCTACCACCAACACCTTGCATTGTTGTGAAGCAAATGTTACAAACAATGAAAGATCATCATCAAATCATTGTCACTAACTATAGCCAATATCTGACATTTGGTGTATATTTCCCCCAACCCATCTGGTTAATGACATCCTGTATCAGTATTATATACTTTTTATAGTTCATGATAGAATGTTCTCATATTTGTTCTGTTTACCACAGTCCATCTTGAACCACAGGATTCATTTGGTTATGTATGACCATGCTCTGTACAATACTTTCAAAATGTACACTCAGTGGTTCTAATATTCATCAAAGAGTTGTGCTGCCATGTCCTCTGTCAATTTTAGAAGATTTCTATTACCCTACAATCCTATTCCTCCTAATCCTCCTTATAGTTGTCCCTTTGAATTGATATCTTCTTTGCATTTGCTGCAAAATATTACAATATTAGTGATAAATATAATCCATGTTACATTAGTTGTAATTTTCTCATGTATCACAATAATTTTAATACTTTGTAAAGTAAGAACATTTTATATTTGCACTGTTAGCCACAATCTTCACCTACCAATAAAATCACTGTTATACAGTCCCTACATTATTTTCTAGCTTCCTTTCAATTGAAATATTACATCCATAGACTACCCGTTTCAGCCACAATCACATTTATAAACCAGCAGTGTTAGTTATACTCATTATAAAGTATTATCATCAACTCTAGTAATTCCACACATTTACAATAAACCTTACTAAATGTTCTACATACATTAAGCATCAGCTTCCTTTCTTAACTCACATTCAGTTTCCTAGTAGTCTAT
The DNA here is from genome assembly GCF_030445035.2 of Dasypus novemcinctus. Taxonomy (NCBI): domain Eukaryota; kingdom Metazoa; phylum Chordata; class Mammalia; order Cingulata; family Dasypodidae; genus Dasypus; species Dasypus novemcinctus. The sequence continues at coordinate 131,936,385 of NC_080704.1, read as the reverse complement.
ATTCTAGAGTTTACCCCCATGAGTTTAGTGAGACCAAGCAATATTTTCCTTTTGTGTCTGACATTTCACTCAAATAATGTTTTCAGGGCTCACTTATGTAGTGATATGCATCCAAAACTCATTTCTTCCTAAAGCTGAATAGTATTCCATTGTATGTATATATCCCATTTTGTTTATCCACTCATCAGTTGATGGATGCTTGGATTGTTTCCAGGTTTTAGCAATTGTGAACAATTTAAAATATTGCCTTATGGCCACCATGGTCTCAGATGAGAAATCAGCACTTAATTGTAGTAAGCTTCCATTATGTTATGGATCTCTTTTCTCTTGCTGCTTTCAGAACTCTCTCATTGTTTTGAGTGCTTGACAATATGGTAAGTATGTGTCTTGAGGTAGACCTGTTACAAATTTTACTGTTTGGAGTTTGCTGTGTTTCCTGAACATGGGCATCCATGGCCCTCATAAGAGTTGAGAAATTTTTCATCATTACTTCTGTCAACACTCTTTCTGCCCCTTTTCCCATCTCTTCTCTCCTGGGATGCCTATAATATGTATGTTTGTGCATTTCATGTTGTCATTCAATTCTTTGAGTCCTTGCTGAATTTTTTTCTATTTTTTAATCCATCTGTTATGCTATCTGTACATTTTAAGACATTATATCTTCAATGCCAATAATTCATTCCTCTTTTCACTCAAAACTGCAGTTATATGCTTCCAGTATATTTGAAATTACATGCATTGTGCCTTTCGTCATCATCAGATCTGTTATCTTTTCTTGTATGTTTAATATTTCTTCTGTATGTTCCCCTAGCAAACCCCCTCTCTGACCCAGTTCCTCTGTCCCTGGGAGAGTGGGTGTGACACCCTTCCTGATCAGTGCACCCTTCCTCTTTCCCTGGAGCTGCTTAAGTGATGGCTGGCATTGCTTTATTTTATTTTTTGTGGTCCACCCCTCATTTTCCCTCCAGCCTACACCTCTCTCCACCTGAGTTGGCTGGGTGCTGGTTCCCCAAATCTGTTTGTCTCACAGGTCCACTATCTCAAAAGCCTGCTGGGTACCAGGATCATCCCTGGGTTGCCCAGAGTGTGGGAGACTTAACTCACTCTCTGAGTTGGCTAAGCAGTGGTCTTTCAGCCAAGTCACTTCCCTGGCTTCTTCAGACTCTGAGCTGGCTTGAGTGCTCCATCTCCTAAGTGTTCTCTTTGCCCTGGCCAACTGGGTCCCTCTTCTCTGGCTGCCCTTTCCAATTACCCACATGATTCTACATCTTCCATTCTGCCAAGTAAACCTGACTACTTTCTTGTACTTTCTGGAGGAGGATTGCAGCATGCTGTTTCCTACTCTGCTATTTTGGAGCTTCCAAGGGTCTTCTTTGACACTTGATTCTACTTATGCTATGTATTTGTGGTCATCTGTGCTCTTCCCAAAAAATGTATCATCCATATAAAAGGAAAGGGAAAAGAAGATAAAAATATTTTTTTTTAAAAAAAAAGGAAGGTAAAGG